>NC_063242.1:20708246-21357413 GCF_020740725.1 Corvus hawaiiensis
AAGTTGAATTATGGTCTTGTTTCCTTATTCTGGCCTTCTTCTGCAGCGTCCTTCAGTGTGCACCTGGAGATAAAATCAAAACCTAGACCAAACACTGCTTTTCTACACTCTGGGACTCTAACAGCAAGGACACCTCACACCTGTTTTTCCCTTTTCGACCAAAAGGGACAGTAATTTGCCTCATTTACTGCTCCCATGCACTAGGTGCCAAAAGGGCAGCTGGTATCAGTTTGCTGCTGGAGACCGTCCACACATATTGGGGAAAGTCAGGAATTTCACACTTGCCTATCCAGCTAGGCTACGTGCACCCCGAAGGTTTTTAAAAATAATAATGATGGGACAGGACTTACAACCTGTCAGTATCACTATTAACTGTCAGGGGAGCCTGCCTAGCTCAGGTGGCTGCCACCTCCAGCCCTGGAAATGATACTCCATTTCAACAAAACTTTTCCATATTGATATGTGTGGCACAAACAGAATTTTTAGAACGAGGTGAAAATATTTAAAGTGTTAAAATACAGTATAAAGACTCTACTCAAAGGAAAATGATCCTCCCTACCCATCCCTGAGACTACTCCTCTTTACAAAGAAAGCATTATAGATTATTCAGATGAAGATAATTACTTTAGGCTATATTATAAGATTGTCTCTTATGGTAATTACTTCCTGCATGCTTGTGTTGTGTTTTTATTTGCTAAATATAAAAATTATGCTTTTAAAAAACTCCACAGAGTTATCATTTAGGGGGGACTTAAAATGTATTCCCTTGCTCACCGAGTTCATCTTTAGGAGAAATAAGATTTATTCGTGTAACAAATATTTTAGCCAAATAGATTGTTGGTAATAGAAGATTAAAGGTGTATGTGTTTTTAGCATTCTCTAATGATATACAAGATGCTAGGAAAGCAGAGTGTTTGAAATCTCTGGTTAGATCAACACTATTTTGCTCAAAGGTTTGTGGACTTTGAATACTGATGCTTTCCTGTTTCCCAGTACATTTGTTTTTAGGCTATTTTGATTCACTTTAAAGGAATTTTAATAACTTTCTGTTGACAGCACGGACAGCTGGTCTTGAGAATTAGTGAAAATTCACTTGCTGACTGAGGAAGGAAGTGACATCAATGAGTTTCTAAAGTCAGCCCTGAGGGAAAAGTGTGCTCTGCCAGAGTAGCCTTTCATGCCATTGTATTTCCAGTGATGCCTCAAGATGCAAATTGCCTTATCAATCAGACTTGTGGTTTCTACCTTAGACAAATATAAAAAAAAAAGAACAGAAAGACTGGGAAAGACCTGTGCAGCCATTCCTGACACTGCTAAGAAAAAGGTGAAGAAGAATTTATGGTAGTTCTCTCCTTGTTCTCTCTTCTTTCTTTTGGTGATTTAAATGCACAGTATCAAGGAGAAGGCAGCTGCAGAAGGGGCTGTATGATACGACAGCAATGATGACATGGGTTAAACAGGGCAGAGATTGACTAGGCTCTTAGGGATAGAAGAGAGATCAAATTCAAGGTCACCACTAAATTGAATACTGAGTTCTCCATTTATTCGCTAGATGATCCTTGTCCTCATCACAGAACAACTATGTGCATTTGGCATAGGCAGCACTTGTGCTCAGGAGGGACCAAGGTCTGTAATAACAGACACATTGCAAATTAGGGTGGAATATATTGGCACCATTGCATGGGGAAGCCTGCAAAGTCCTGGTGTGTACTGTACTATTGTTTAAAAGAAACATCACAAAAAGCAGTGAAAAAACATGAACAAACATGACCTGCAATACTAAGAGGGGGTTCATTTTCCAGCCACCAATAGTTAACAGTAGGGCAGGACAAGGACATTGAAAGTGGGCAGATTTTTTTTTTGTCCCACTTCGGGGATTTTTTTTTTTTTGCCTTCTTTTTTTAAATCCCCAGTTTCTCTTATAATGACTAGTCTCTAATCTGTTACTTTTGGCACTCTCAATTTCGAGGAGGAGGTTTCTGTGTCAGTGCCTTGTCATCATTTGTGGTGACCATCAATATTCACCAGCTGGATTCAAGAAATGCCACTGGAGAGAGTGCTCCTAATTCAAAGGACATGAGGCAATGGGACACTGACAAAACCAGAACTGTCAGAACATGTCAGGCAGTCTTACGGGCAACACCTGTGTCAGTCTCATGGAATGCAGGTAATACTTGACACTTGCAAGAAGTTTCATTTCTGGTAAACCTACACATGTTAAATTTAAAATTTTTGACAGTTTTTCCTGAGCCACTGCAATGAGGTAGCAGCTTGTGCAATAACATCAAACTAACTGGGAAATCTACTACCATCTGCAAACTTACATGGAAGCTGCCCAGTAGGCAGCCAGTGCAGTCCCAGAGCATACTTTCTGCAAATCAGACTGCTTGTGTGTGGCTTGCTCTTCTCCTATATTTCTTCTGAAACTTCATTTTTCTACCTGTCATCTTGCAAACTGTTCCTAAATGGGCTCAATAGTGACACCTGAGCAGCCTTAAAGTCACAAGCAAATCCAAAGGCCTTAATCATAGACAATTAACTGATACTTTGTGATTCAAAAGTTGTATTTACCAGTACAAACTATGGTTCTTGTTTGCTGACACTGTGCTTTCCCAACGTGCTAACTGAGGCTAAACTGCTGCAACTGGATTCCAGCGATGTTTTTAACATCAGGACTGGAGACACATACCTCTCCCATTTAATTTTTAGTGATTTTCTTTTGTCTCTCTAGTTGCAAAAAGTGTAATGGGTAGTTGACTGGCTGGGATAAATGGCCTTCTTGGGTTGACCGCAAGCTATATCACTTTAGAAAAAAATAATTACAACAAACATAGTTTAAAAGATTTCTCTGTATTTTCATGCACTAATTAGTACACTAATTCCTGTTTCCAGGGCACGTTGGTTTTTTCAATTTTTTTTTTTTTTTTTTTTGGTTGCTTGTCTGTGATTAAAAGATTACCTTAGTGAGAGGAATAATGTGTGTTTTCTAATGTAACTATGTAACTGACAGCTGCAAGACAGGAGAACGTGCCATAATTGCTGCTGTCATGAGGAATGGCAACACTGACTCCTCAGCCTTGTGCACACAGCCTACACAGAGAACAACACGTAATTATGCACTCTATCCTGTGCTTACCTCCATACAAAGGAATGTGATATTTGTGCAGGTTTATAGATTAATCTGCTGTAATTCCCTTTAATATTAAACTACTTCCAGCTCAACTATAATTAAGATCACCAGGTACAAAAGATTCAGATTGGAAATATGAGTACAGTCCAACAAAACAAATAACAGCTTGATGCTGTTTTTTATGTTCAAATAGTTAGATACATTAAGGATTTTGACAGCATGTTTGTTTCCTAAGTATGTAGATGAAAAAACAAAGGTTTCATTTCAAAAGGCAAGACATTACTATTGTGTTTAATCAGAGAGAAAAATAAATATATACAGACTGCCAGTTTATGTGACGTGACTGCTATAAGACCTAGCAACAAAGGATTTTTTTTTCCTTCCAAAAATCAAATCCAAATTTATATATACTTCAAGCAACCATCATCAGTGTCAAAATAAAAGCTTTGGAATAAAAAGTTTGCTTCCTTAAGTCTTCAGATAATTCTACTAATATTTGTGACATAGCAGCTAGGCAGGCTATGAACAGAAATTCTGGGTCTGTCTTTCTGTTCCCAGGTATCTGAGGGTTTCCAAACAGACTGAGAATAGTGTGGAGATCTCAGGGGGCAAAGGGAGCCCTCAGCCTTGCTCTGAAACAGCCATGTTCACTTAACTTCAAGCGGGAATGCTACTTCTAAGAAATCAATTGTGAGGAGGGAATTTGATGCTCTAATACCAATTTAGTTTTGTTTTTCCAGTTTGTGACAGAAATATTAACAGCTTCATCTTTTGCTTTATGTTTCTAGACTTAAACACATATGCAACCTATTCAGTTGTGATCCACCCCACTTTGATTACTGATGTCCTGATCTACCAGCACAGATTCTCAGAAATATGAGTAAATCAAAGCACTCATTTTTGATGAACTTCTGCAGCAATTTCCCATGGCACCAGAGCCTGGGGAAGAAACACTCAGATTTGTTTTTCAGGCTTATAACAGACAAGGTGTGACACTAACAGATTATCTTCTGGGAAAGCCTGTAACTTGGCACACAAAGATTAAAATATTTAGGGCAGAACCATACATTTTTTCCTATAAATTATCATCAGAATTTCTGAAGTCTGTAAGCAACACAGCTCTTGCAGATCTGCACAGCATTTCCTCCTCCTTCTAACAAGGAATTCAATAAACCAAAAGTGCTCATTTTTATAGCATTGCCTTCAAAATCCAGTTTAGCTTATTGTTGCACCTCTGTGATAATTATGCAACTGAATATGACTACAGTGGCCTAAAATATATTAATCACATCTTCATGGTATTGCATAATCCTTCTCAGTTGTCACAATGCCAACTCATAAGTTGCCCTGGCAGAAGGAAACATAAAAAGGAACCCAAGTTGATACTGATTGAAGCAAATGAAGGAAAGTTGGCCATCTCAAAACACTGAAACTCTCACAGCATTTCAAGGTCTCCCTAGCTAATTTTTTGTGATTACTTTTGATATGAAAACAGACCTTTAATTGTCAGTCTCTAATAAGGATGCAGAACTGTTCCCGGGAGGTTCAAAGGACCCTGGGAAACTAAACATTTACGAAAGCTTGAGTAGCCAAATGTCTTGTGCTGATTAACATAGACCATTCAGTTTCCACCTAACAAAGTCATAACAAGAAGGAACCCCAAAGGAAAAAAAAGAAAATTGGACTGACAAAGGAACATTAGTCTTAATAAGACTGAGGGCTCTCATTCATTAATTCTGATGAGCGTAAAAAGGAGGAGGTATAACTCAAATCCATTCCTGGACCAAATCCTGCATTGACTAACACTGTGTAACTGTACTTAGGGCAATGAAATGTTACAATATAAGTTAATTAAAAATTCGAAATTTTACCTGCTCTCTGCCTCATCAGCAGTGATAAATATTTTCAAATGAGACCAAATTACCAGGATCCTCACTAATGGAATTAGTAAGCAGCCTTGTTTGCTGGTTTTCTTCTACAAGGCTGTGCTTTCTATAACTGGGAAAAGGGAAAGCAACAATTGGTCATATTTTTCCTTTAATGATGGAAGATTTGAGATAATGGAAACATGCCAGACAGTGTATTTGGTTGTAACGTCAACACAATATTGATATCATGGTTTGGATGGTTTCCAGCTGAACATGGTGCATATTTTCAATGCCTATTTGGCATTCACCCTGTATCTAACAAGAGTAGTTTGTTTCAATTTTGTTTTACAGCTCACTATGCAACTGCTTTGAAAAGTTTTTTTTCCTTTTATCCAACTGCTTCACTACTTTTTTCAGATTCCTGCACTCTTAAGGAACTGAATGGAGCAAATCACACAGTCCTATTCATCTGCAATAGGCAAGCAAAGATCAGTTAATTATGTCTTAGTAGGTGCATTTTCTCAAATCCTAGCACAATGTGATCCAAATCTGGTGGTAAAAACTCTCAGTTCCCACACTATAAGGGCCATTGGTTTTTCATCTGAACTCATACAAATCACCAGCCTTCTCTTTCATGTTGCTAGTTATGTATGGTGCTTTACGGTGCTTTATATTATGATCATCTGGAGGATAGGCCACATAATCTGTTAAAATACCTTTTTGACTGTGCTCCAGTGTCAAACTCATTTTCTTATGCAGTCATATTCCAAAAAATAGGTTTCCAGGCTTTGCCACAAAGGAAGTTGTTTCCACCCATCCACTGCAGTTTCCTATATCAGGGTTCTTAGTATGTCATTCTGTGAGGGATCATAAAATGGATCATAGAATGGCTTGGGTTGGAAGTGACCTTAAAGATCTTCCAGTTCCAACCCTGCTGCCATGGGCAGGGACACCTTTCACTTGAACAGGTTGCTCAGAGCTCCAACCAGCCTGGCCTTGGATGGTTGACTGATTTTTTTCCAATGAAGGAACACTGTCTGGTTTTTCTACTCTAAGAACCTCACAGTAAGAGCTGTCATGATAGAAAAGACCATGGAGAGCAACTAGAGTTTGAATCCACATGCTCAGACCCCACACAGAAATACAGCTTGCTATGGTCTTAGGCAGCTGAACCTTTGCATTGGGCTCACAGTGGACTGAAACACTGCAGTAGTCTGGCTTTGGTTTTGGTTCCTGCCTGGGTTCTGTCCATATTAAGAACATACTGTTGCCCCTGTCCAGATGAGGAATATGAGTGCAGCTGAAATTTGCAGTCCAATTAACCACCTCAAGGCAAAGCCACATGGAGTCATGATCATCCTGGTCATCATCATATGGTCAGCTGTTGGTTTTTCACTGGTAGCAAAGATAAGTTGATATCCATCCCTGGAGCACACTATTCTGATATAATCTTAATTAGAACACCCTGGAAAAGGCATATGAAGGTGCCAGTACTGATGGGAAGCAGCACACAAGCCCAGAGAAGCTTATTTTTACTCACCTGCTAGGACAACTGCACCACAAACAGCTGAGCTGCAAAGCTTCTCTAGTGTGAATCAGAAGTAGTAGAGTGAGCAAGTTAAGCACACAGCAAGCCCAAACAGGGATGGAAAAATCCAGCTTCTTGGCACTAATTACAAAGTAGAGTCCCACAGCAAAGTCACCATGGGAAGCCTTAGTCTACAGTTTCTGTATTTCAGAAATAAAAAGAAGATTAATTGTCTGTACAACATAAGGCCAGGATGTGACCAGTGGTGATGAGAGCAAATATTCTTTTAATTTACTATTCATTCTGAGTTATGCCTACAAAAACAAACTGTACTTGTTTAAATCTGCCCTGTTTCTTTGTTTGAGGTCTAAATGTGACACTCTAAGGCATGCTCTTAGCAGAGTGGCCTCAAACAACTTCTCTGAAATCATTCCAGTTAGAAGTAGAATATTTCCCAGTGAGAACCTGACAGTAAGAGAAAGACACTATTCACATTTACAAGGAGTAATCTGTAATTAATCCACTAGTAAAGAAGAAAAGGGGGAAAAGGAAAAGGTGAAATAGGAGCCCTATGAAATAGAACTTTAAGAACTGGAAAAGTAAAAAAAAAATCTGTAAACTAAATGATTTTATAGCGAAAGAAAATTAGGAGAAGAAAAGAAAAGAGAAACAAATGTAGAACATAACATTTTCTAATGTATGGCTTTGAATTTAAAATTGGTCAGATACAAACCAAAAACCTACAGCAATCAGTTGCTGCAGGGATTTCAAATTTGTCTACATTTTGTATAACTAGAATATGACCTTTTATGACCAAATCTTGTGGTTGACTTCAGCTCTAGCTATTGGAAGTCATTTGTAAAAGGTCATCCATGACTGAGAACATAATATGAATCCAAGATGCGTAAGCATTCAGGTTTGTGCTACTCAAAAGAAGTTGGCAAAAGACAAAGAGGATAGGAAGCTCATCCACTGCCACAGATTCAATTCTCAAATGGGTTCATAGTTTGGCAAGAGCATGAAATCTAAAGAATCAATTTCCGAAATGTGAATGCGAATTATGAGAGGATACAGTTTTTATGCTTGTCATTCATAACTATGTTACTTAAATGTTACCAAAGCGGTTTATATTATCAAACAAAGCTACTTATTTAATTAATGTAACTTGAGTCAATTTTTTGTTGTCTAGAGCATGGTAGAATATCTTCTTCCCACAGATTCTCCACTACAAGAAAAGATTATGGACCCTCAGTTTTTATTGTTATAAAGAAATAAGGTTCTTAGGCAAAGATCATTTATAGCCTTAATTAACATATTTATCTGACTTTCTGCATACACAACCTTAGCACTGTTTGGGTTTTTTTTTTTTTACTTTTTACTTGTTTTTTTATCACTAAAAGTACGATATTTTAAGGAGCTCCTTACAAGAAAGCTGATAATGATGCACCAGCTAACCTCAGCAGGAAATGTGCAATGACATATAAAAATATGTCACGTCTTTAGTCATGTTCTCTGAACATCGGAAAATTCAAACTGTATCATCCGAGGCAGTCGATTAGGGAAAAGGGGAAAAGGAAAAGTATACAACAATTTATGTATAGAAGTAAATGAAAATTAATGTTAGAGAGAACTGTCAGCAGTTATTTAACCAAGATCTCATGATAACACTTTCCCAGAAAACTAAAATCACCTCTGAAGGCCAGTCTGTAAAGGATTCACCTCCACTATATGAGAGTACATTTAAAATTACGCAAAAAAAAATTTCTTTTATGCTTGATGTCTTTAAAGCCAAACCTGTACTTCAGGCTTGCAATCTGCCCTACCACTAGATTTGGCCAGCTGTGTAGCAACTGGGTATATATTGCACCTACTATGGATAATTGCAGCTGCCTCCTTGCCTGCAGGTGAAACACCCTGATGCTCCAAGCCTCACAAGCAGCACCATACTGTCCTTGGGAGGAGCCTTTTGCTCACTTTAGGAATGCCCATTGTGCCTCCCTCTGTGCGCCATCCTTGCTACACCAACGAGGATATTGGCAGCTCTCAGAAGCAGAAAGTGGTGCGGGTGATGAAGAAAGTTCAGCTGGAGAAATCTTTATGAGAACTGAACTCAACATATGTCACTGAAAACATAGTTAAATTATTCTTTTTAATTAAACAGAGACTCAAAGAACAGCAGTAAGGTGGTATCCAGTACCCAGAAAATGCAAAGTACCTCAACATCAAACGCATAAATGCTGCACTGGATCATTTTGATCACTTGAGCAGAGTCTAAGTAGATGCTCTCAGTTACAGCACATCCTTTTCATGCACAGAGGGTAAAATAGGCTTTAAAACCACACCTGCAGGTTTTGTACATGCCAGCAATTTCTGCCCACAAAATATATTGCTGCTGCTTGTAAAGGACCATATGTACATACCAAAAGCTGGTACTGAGATACAATTTGCATCCATAAATGTGCAGGTGCAGTTCAGTGGAGACCTACGAGAAGAATGTGACCATATAGCACACAACTACTATGTACACAGCAGCCTTCAGACAACAATCTTCCCATAGGATGTGCCATGCCAGGCACAGCAAGGAGAGGCAGAATTTACAGCTGAAATTGCAGTCATGTTCATGACTGGCAGACTGATTTAAGAAACAAGCCTACCTGGTCCTGGTTTGCAGACCATGGGTGTGTACTAGTACTGGTAGTGCTGATGATACCCCAAACTGAGGGCAGGATTAATGTGTCATCTACAAAGGTGAAAAAAGAATTCTGAGGGAGTCCTTTGCATTTAACATGGTTTTTTATGACTGAAAAACCCACCTTGTTTGTTCTTCCCTAGTGAACCGCATTCTTTTTCAGGCATTAAAAATAATTCTGCAAGTCTGACATGAATCAGCATGAGAATTACTGACCAAGTCAGCTTCAGCAAATACTAAGCAACACAGTCACATGATGTGATGGCTTTATTCACATGTAAATTACTGATTTCTAATGAAGTGAGCACTCGGGATGAGACATTTTTCTTCTGACAGGAGAACACAGTCAATATTGTATGTGATTACCAACAAAACTTGGCATTGACTTCTTGCTAACTGCAGGGACAAGGTCTTCACATATTTCCACAGACTAAGGGAAAAAGGCATAGTTCTGTTTAGCTTGTTATTAGTATTTAGTTCTAATGAACATAATTCTTTACATGAAATCTGATTAAAGAATGTGAAAATAAACATAAATGAAATGTGGAAAAATTCTTCTCAGATTAGGAATTATTTTGGACTAAAGCCACACCAATTGCTATTGCTTAAATATTTAGTGAAGGGTAAAAAACCAGTTTGAGAGGACTGAATTTCCTGCCTTCCTAGGGATCTAGAAAAGAAAATGTGATAATTGAGCATCCACCCCCGACATAACTTTTGGGCATCAGCACTATTGGCCTACTGCTATAATTAAAGTAATTTGCATACTGTGGATTGTTGACAATTTAAAGGCTAGGTCCAAATGTTGCAAGCATGTGAGATGGAAATCTTCAGAGAAATTAATTTTACATCTTGATATTGCTGGCAGGGGGCAAAAGAAGTGCTCAGTATTTTTAAATGGATGGTTAATTAGATGTACAGTCAGAGACTCTGGAAGAGCAGAGATGCAAACAGCTCAGAGCTTCATATTTCTTCTCTTCATACAAGCATACCAATAATGTTCCCACTTTCAATACTTTTTGTCCCTTGGATTACAGATAACTAGCTCCCAGAATCACATTAAAAACCAGAAACATCTCTGGTTGCAACTGTATAGAACCAAGCTTAGGTTAACCACAGTAACAAACTTAGTATAGTAATGGAAACTAGGCTCATCGATCACAAGAGAAAGAAAGACGCAAAGAAAACAAGTTATAAAGAAATCCCTTCATTTTTAATTCTCGCTTCTGAGAAGAGACTAGACCAACTCTACAAATCCAGTGTGGACTACTACTTCTTTGCTGGAAAACTTATGTCATCATGCAACCTCCTACACACACCCAAGACCCAAATAATCTTAGTTAAAAGTACCCCTTCATACAAGCTACAGACAAACAACTTTTCTCAGGGTTTGCTTTTATGATTGGTTTAAGCTTCCCAATGCCCAGCACTTGCTGCAGATGCACAGATGTGCTGGCCACTAGTACAGCTGCAGTGCAGGGTCAAAACACATCACAGTCCTGACTCAGCTAAAAATTCTCATCTTGCCTGATAGGCTGACTTTCAACCATATGAGCTCAGAGCAGCCACATCAGCTGTGCAGATGAAGACACCTAGCTGGAAACAACAGCGGGGGCAATGACAAGTCCCCGTCTAGGGAAGCTCACACGTAGGTCAGCATAACCTCCTATAACTCCATATCCTCAGAGCCCTCATCTGCCCAGCTGCTACAGACCCCTCAGCATTAGAATACTCAGGTTTGTCACAAACCTAGTTCAGATGAGCAGTAATAACAACTCTATTGACAGCCAGCTATTTTCTTTTAGGGCTTGCATTGTATGAGACTCCATTTTTTCCCCTTTTTTTATACTCAGATGCATCATCTATTTGGCTTTCCAAAATGTATTTGATAACATCTCTCTCACAAGATCTCTTAAGGAAACCTAACAGGCACAGAATTAGAGTGAACACCTTTGCACAGATTTAGGAAAGCAACTGTTGAAAAGATAGGAGACAGGGCATAGGAATATGAAAGCGAACAGTCAGTTTCACTGTGGAAGAAAGACACCAGTGGAGTCCTGCTGCCTCATGTCGAGGATACACATGCTCTTCAGCCTGTTCTTGAAATCACCTGAAAAAGGGAGCAAACAGGGTAGAGACAATGTTTGCTGATGATATTAAGCTATTTGGGGTAGAAATGATGGAGGCTAAAGAACTTTCTATGAGGGTAGGTTTGTAATAAAATGACATATGAAGTGCAATTTATAGAAATTGATGCTAGAAATCTTTTAGGGGAAAACTTTTAGTTTAGACTCAAAAGTAGTGGATTCTGAACTGAGTTACAAGCACACTGCTGCCCAGGAATGAGATCTTGGGGTGGTACATCTACTGTGTGAACATCATCTCCCAGCTCACAAGTTAGAGAAAGCAAATTGAAGACCAGAGAAAAACCAAAAGGCAACTATTTTGTTTCTGCATATTCACATACTTGCATCTTAAATGTTATCTGCAATTCTGATCCTCCCACTCATGTATAGAGATGAAGAAGAAGTAAAGAGGGTGGACTGAAAGTACAGACTGGCTTCAAGAAGAAACAGCTACAAAACCTGGCAAAGCAATGATCCAGAGGAGATATGATAGCGATCTGTAAAATCATGAGTGACATGGAAGGGATGAATCAGAACTGACTGTTTGCTGCCCATTGTAACACAAGGCTGGGGGCATCAGATGAAGCAGGCAGATGGCAGGTGGAAAACAAACATGAGGAAGCAGATCTCCATGCAACTGAGAAAGGAAACTCAGGAACTCTTTGCCAGGGGATGTTACAGCTGCTAAAACTTTACATGGATTCAGGGGACAACTGAACAAGCTGAGAGACGGGAAATCCTTTTGGGGTTGATAAGCAAACAAAAACCACCTCTGGCACAGGAAGTTTCTGAAACACAAACTGCTGGAGTTTGAGAAAGTAACGTGAGAAGGTTTCACTTTACTGCTAGGATATTGAGCAAGACAGAGGTCTGGTCTCAGGCATTATTGCTGCTGTGTGCATGTGCAACAACACAAGACAGCTAAAAAAGAAAGGCACTGGTTTAAAATACTTCAGAGTCTGGACAACCTCAACAACAACATGCACCACCTGCACATGCTGTTGGCCATCCCTGTTGAACCTCCAACCACAGGAGACTGACCAGTACTTAGATAAATTTCCAAGCAATAGGAAGAACAGACTTATAAAGTATTAAAAGTACGAGACTCTGTGTGCAATGAAAAATAAACAAAATGATCTCAGTGACTTCCAAAGTTACCTGGAAAGCGTACTGTGAGCAAGAGATTGACCTGCAGCATCCTAAGGTAGATGCTAACACCAGACCATTCTTTTATGCCACAGGCTGGAAACACAAAGGGTTTAGAAGGCATTATAGGAATTTTTTACCACCTATCTATTTTCTGGTTTACTGGTTCTGCTTCCTTGGAACTACACAAAAATCACTAGAGAAAAACAAACGAGCCTTTTTGAGAAGTGAGCTGTATTGGATCTTTGTTCATAAGGCAGATATTAATTTAAAGAATACAAATAGCCCAACAGCCATTAAAATGAACTCTTAAGCACTATTTCTAATTATACTGCATTGATTAAACACAATTATATTTTAATTAAGCTTTGTTCATACCATCATCCTCCTATGTTTTTTCTCCTTCTAGAGGAGGAAATTAATCTCTTTTTCTAGAGATGCGTTTTCATGGCAAACAATGCTTATCACTTCATTTATCTTAAAAGCAAAAGACAAAATCTGCAGAGGACATGAATTGCCTCACTTGTGTTGGAAAAAATTAGCTGTCTGCTTCAGAGTCCACCTGCATGGAGAACCCCAATCAATGCCTGCACTCTTTTCATTGTTGATTTTTAAGTCCTACCAAAAGTCTCACTTTCAGCAGACTAAGCTGTTACAGCTCCAGCTGCTGAGTTATGTTAACAGACTGTGTGAGTGCTCCAAGTCTATTTCCATGTAAAATCAGGTTACCTACAATTCGGGCTGAAGAGCAGCCTCGCAGTTTGCCCAGCACCAGTACGGTGGAGAAGAGATCCTGAACGTTAGCACCTACTGCCCTCTACCTGCTCCACTTAAAAAACCTAGTCAGCAAAACTAGAGAAAACTTCTCTTTCAAATTTTGTAAATACTTGGTCTTACCACTTTGATGAGAACTGATTTCTAATCTATTTCTTTTGATTACAAGAGTAGGAGCTGTTACTCTTCTCTACATTCCAATCTATGTAGGCATTGCCATTACAAAATGTGCAGATATATATTGCCTGTGTAATTTTATCCCGTTTCCATAAAGCATCATTTAAAATTTATCTTAGCATTCAGTGGGATTATGCATTCAGAGGTTCACCATATCTTTCCAGGAAATGTGGTGGGAGGTGTACTCCATTGGAGTTCATCATGACAGGCAGTGAAGAAAGAATTCCAGCTTGTAAATCCTTGCCCTGCAATATGATCCACGTAGCGAAACTCTTATACAGGCCATCTGAGCACCTGGCACATGCTACAGAGGGACAGACCTTGATGCCTACACAGGTAAGACTGCACCATCAAGGACAAAGCTCCTATAAGCCATAGCAGACAGCCAGCACTATGAATGGGGACCCAGAAAAAGTCTGTCTCAATAGTCTTGACCTTGTATTCAGCTTAAGCGATAATCCACAGTTATCGACTCTGACTTGCACTTTAAACTCTCAGTTCTGACCAAGAGGATTGCTTGAAATTTCTTAGCTATAGAGAATCAACAGGAAATCTATTCTCTTGAGTTTTGTTAGAGGGTATGCTAACCTCTGGACTTTTAAGACCTTTTTCTCTGACCTATAGAATAGAAAATATTTCCATGTCCATTTGTGGAGAGACAGAAGCCATGCAAATGGCAGACAGAGAGCTAGACGTGGCCTCGAGTGCAAAGGCAGTGCTGGAGCCCTGATTAATGTCCATTAATCATGAGCAACATTTCTGAACAGAAAAGACCCAGGAAATCCTTGCAAGCTGTTACAATTCTATTATCCCACTGCATGTCTTCCAAAGTGCACCACAGTAACATTCCCCCCATGTGAGGCAGGAGATACAGGAAAATATAAAAGCCCACTTAGAGATGTAGCTACTTGAACATGTGTTTTCAAAACTGCTTAAACTTCCAAGCTTAAATTTCCAAGAAAGGCTTAACCTGATGCAATTCAGTTTAGAAATAAACAAACCATGTGCTTCCAGTATATTTGGTCCTTGTCACTACTTCTGCTTCTTCACGAGCTCTATCACCAGTGGTCTGGCAGTTACCATCCCTTCCCATTCCCAGACTCATTCATGTTCACACCTGGAATATTTACCCCTGGTTCCACCCACTCACAACAGCTGATTATTTTGATAATTAACCTGTCAGACTGCTCAGACGGCTAAAAAAACCCGCAGGTAACACTGGACCAAGGCCTTCTATGGGAGGCTTTGGTCAGAAGCTGAGGACAGAGCTGACAGAAATACCAGGACTGCACGCCATGCTTGCTGAAAGCATGTGTAAACTAATACTGCATACCTCAGCCTTAAGCTGGCCTGGCAGATGCGGTCCTGGAGTACCTTCTTTCTCTCTGTGATTGGCAGTGACAGCCAGGAAAAAAATACAGCAAACCCCACCCTCTTGGTTCACCCCTTGGGTCATCAGCTCTCCACCCCACTAGAATTGCTCATCCATCAGAGAAAAGATAAAATTATCAGAGCCATGAAGCCAGGAGGTAAAGTGCACAATTTCCCAGCACAAAGACAGCTTTACAGGTGTGCCAAGTGCTACCAAAATGCCCATGAGTGGCAGGGCTGCCAGTGAACCTTAAGCACCCCATCAGAAATCACTGGGATTCAGTGTCCAGCAAAGCAAACCACTGGAGCACAATGAAGCTAGATGGTCTACAGTGAAGCATCAAGTATGTTAAACTCACCTGTTAAAGTGAATTCCAGTCGGTATCTTAGGTACTTCATGAGTGGTCTGTGTAAATGAGGGCTCTGGCTTTGTTTGTTTTCAAAAACAGGAGTTTTTACATTTGTCAGTTTACAGCAGAGATATTGATACTCGAGAACTCTGTGTTTGTGAGAACTCTGTGTTTGTGATTATACACCCCTGCTGCTAAATATGGTAATTTGTTCCACTTCAGGTTTTATTAATTAAATTAATACTAATTGAGCAGCCTTTTGGCATAATTTTAGCCTGAGTGATTTTTGAACTAAGTCCTGTACACTATAGCCTCTCCTTAGCTTCCCCCTTTATCCCCTGTCCCAGAGGAAATGTTTCATTGCAGATCACTGCCCTGACACTCTTATGTTTACAGATAATTATGGCTATACTTGCATACTCTTAAATCAAAAATAAAATCCAGTAAAATCAACAAATATTTTAGAAGATATTTTAAAGAAAGAAGCTATTACAAAAAAAAAAAAAAAAAAAGAACAAACCCCAAAACAACCCAACCCAACCCAAAGATGGCTAATTTTATGTGACTAAGTGCCCTCTAGTGACAAAGTCCTACTCAACTTTCACAGCCACTTCCAAGTGTTACACAGTTTTAGTTCTCAGTATCTCAAATGTTGTGGGGTTTATTTGTTTGGTTTGGGTTTTCGTTTTGTTTTGTTTTATTTAAATAAAATAAAGCAAAGCAGCCAAGCAAAATCTATCAATAATAATAAGAAGAATAACAACAAACAACATCAATCACTGTGTTAGTCTAAAATAGACCTTATTTACTGAAATATAACAAGTATTTTTCTACATCAATGTTAATATTCCTATAACTCAAGGGGGACACATAGCTTTGTGGTGGGTTGTTTAAATTACACAACATCCCTTGAGCTGCTGTTGCTTCTAAGAACTGTCTGACACTGAGTAGTGATGCTGCAAAGTAGAAGAGAGAATTAACTCTGGGCCAGCCAGCAACCCTTGCCTCTTGTTACAAATCCCTCACTTCACACTGAAACCCACCTCAAATCTGTCATTCCTTCCCCAGAACAGCCCACCCACATGCTGGAGCAAAAGGCGTGGAGCTTCACTTGCTCCATTCTCTTCTCCAAAAACCTAAGTGGAAAACATGTACGTAGGGAAGCTTGGCTTATAAATGAGCTCTTAGAAAACAAGAAAACCCTCCAAAAGAAAAAATCCTATTTTTTTTGTCCCTCAATAATTTTAAATTTGTGAAATTGGAGAAATCATAGAAAAGATATGTACTGCTACTCCTTTAGCTGAAAGAAAGCTGAAAATTTACAAACTATTCTAAGCAGAGAAAAGAATGTATTATTATTATAATATGTATAATACACAATATATATTTTCTATACTATGTTATAATATATAAATGAATACATTACATGTTATAAATAATGTAGCATATATATATATATATATATATATATATATATATATATATACAACCAGAGCATTTCCATGATCAGATTTTTGGTTGCCACTTAAAAATTATTCATTGCTCTTCTGTAAATAACAGTCTTCCTATTTTTTCAAATGTTGTCTTTGGCTTTCTAATGTGGAGAATCTCACATTGACAATTACACTTCAGTATGTAAAACAGCTCTTGGTCATTTCTTCAAAGACCAAAACCGAATAATTTAAGTAATACTGTTCTCTGCTATGCTTTTTTTTTTAAATGAAAACACTTCAATGAAAACATACTTTTTTTTGTCTTCACACGTAATGAGCATGAATTATATTTTCCAGTTTTTTTAATGAAGTAATAACCTTACCACATTAATTTTCTTTGCTGTACTCACTGTCTTTGCACTAAGATAATCAATGATGTTAACCAGAAAAGCAGTTTGCCAGGGTGCTCTCAAGTTACTGTAAAACTGGGGATTTAGTCAGAAGAACTCCTATATTCCTCTGGAACATTAAATTGAAGGCTTAAAATACAGCCTTTCAGTAAGCAGTTTCTTAGAGAAGATAAAACCAGCTCATAAACGAAAAAAGGATGTTGCAAAAGAGACAAATTGTTCTCATGCACATAGCATAAAATGAACTGAAGTAAATTCAAATCTCCTAAGGAAATTTTGCTTCCTTAAAAACAACAAACACCAATACTAAGATGCTCTGAATTGCAATGTAACCTTTCAAATTACTGTCAAAAAAAGGGTACAGTTTTATTGTTAGTACCTGTTCTCAGGTTTTATCACAGTAGTTACATTTCTACCTCTTTGTCCTTACTCAACACTGCCTAACATTGGTTGGAATGGACATAAAATATCAAGGATTGTAAATGCAAATTAACTATCTACCCAGTGGAAGGAATAAACTACCCTTAAGTATTTTCTCAGTCATGACAGAAACATCCAGTGCCTTCTTAAGGCTAATAAAGGTAGACAAGAAACATGTTACTCTTACACTTTCATGAGACATAAAGCTCTGCAGTTCAGTGTCTGTGGAAATTTCTTCTGAACATATTAAAATGATCTGAGGGCTCTGCAGAAACCCTGATCATAAAACAAAAAAGCTAGGATAGTTAAAATTAATACATCATAAATAAAACATGCATTTCTGTATATATTAAGTGACAGGTCTCAGAAACTCCACCAACACACACACGTTCACAAAGCAGCAAGAACACATGCAATTCATTAAACCCACTCAAGTGTGCTGGTTCTTCCTGGCATTATTCATAACTGAAACATTTCAATTCTAGTTAACAAAAAAAAAAAAATCCTCTAATTTAAAAGTAAAACAAGAAAATTAGTTCTGTGTTTCTGGATGACAATCCCACAGTGCCTTCAACTAACCACATTAAGCCTTAGGGGAGCTACTTTTAAAATGTTTGGGGGGGTTGTGTGGCTGCTTTTTTTTTTTTTAATAAAGAAGTAATGCAGCCCACTCCAACAGAAATCTTTGCAAACACAGATCTCTTAAATATTTTTTTCCAGTATGCCATACAAAGCCAGACAGGAAAACAATGAAAAGTGCCAACCTATATTTTAATTATATACCCTGAAAATGTCATTCCTTAAATACGAGTGCTCTTAAATAAGCATAAGGAACAGATGGGCTGCAAAAAGCAGAGTAAGAGCAGCGTATCCTGCAGGATATAGTACTGAGGTGACAGATGACAGGATGGGGGTGACAGTCCCCCCTACTTTTCACCTGTTTTAACCATAAAAGCTCCCTGCCGAGCACCTACATGGTTAGGACACCTCACCTGGACTGCCTATACAAAAGGAGGCAAAGCACCCTGAATGAAATGGACTGGTTTGCTACAATGAAAATAAATGGCTAAATAAAACTGCATCTCAGACTCAATATCCATAAGCCAGAGGTGTGCATGTCACCCCAATCCACCGTTACTCAGCATTTGGCTTGATCTTGCTCACAGAGATGAGCACGGACAAAGTGTATTTTCCTATTCTTGTACTGTTTTAGCGGCTTACTGGGGCTCCATGCTGCTGTCCTCAGACCACGACCCACCATCTCAATGAAAAAATACAAGAAAATCAGCTGCTTGCACCTTTCTTTAAAGCCTTGTTACATTTTAGGGCCATTCCAACAAACACCACCAACTTTTCTCTACTCTGGGCCCTCCAAAGAAAAAGGGTAAGTTTTTTCCCCCAAAGTTATTCTGTAACATCTTTAGAGCATTACCTAAGTGGAACTGGAAGAATCTTGGGGGAAGGGACCATGACTTACTGCTTTCTTCTTGCATTCTTCACTCACAATCTGCTTTTGGTTACCTGCTGGAGACCAGATAACCGTACTCAGCAGAACTTCAGTCTGGCTCCACATGGCCCATCAGAATTGGGCAGACAAGAAACCTGCTTACATAAAACCATATGAAAGCTGTTTCAGTGCAACACCAGATGCAGGAGGAGATCATTATTCTGGGTTGCAGCTGGTGAATTCCTGAAATACAGATGTGTGTTGCTTCTGTTACTTTTTATCAAGGTGAAAAAAAAAGGACGCAAAACATCAGCAAGTTCCTTCTGAAGACCCTTAAAAACCTGGCTTATCTTGTTTATAATCTCTTCTCTACAAGAATCTCTTCTCTACAATCATATTTTAATGATTTGTACAGTGGGACAAAAGAGCCATGCAGCCTTTTCTATTTGCATGATGAAGGACTGATTTTACCTGGAAGTGGGGTTGCAGTAACACTTGACCTCATCAGTTACATGGGGCCAGAAGAAAACACACTTTTACCATGCTAAACAGTTCCAGCTTTTAAGTTTTGGAAAATTAATTATTATTATTATTATTATTATTATCATTATCCCATAATACAGAAATATCAGAAAATCTTTACCCAGATATCTACAAGCCTTTTTAAATTTTTCATTCAAGAGAATAAATTGTTCTGAAAAACAAACCAGCTAAAATAGTTATCATGCCATTGTTTAAATAGCTCCCACCACAAATAAAACTATGCTGACGAGTCTACACACGTCCAAGGTCCACGTCTGCGTAAATCCAAGAGACAGGTGAAAGTCATTCTCTTCTTTTAATAGTCACACCGTATAAGAAAGGAGAAAAAAGCCTATACTCTTAAATTTGTCTCTGTCTCTTCATAAAATCATCCTCATGAATTCAAATAGGAAGAAGCAGCTTGCCACTGGAAAGCCAAGTGTCTGAGTGCCATGGCTGCAACGCACCAGCAAGGGGAGTAGTAACACTTTGAGAACTTCTGTCTTCAGTGACACTCAACTATACATAAAGGCAGCAAGGTATAGAATGTGGATTCCAGGCTGTATAGACAGTGCAAGGGATATAAATTCTACTGAAAGACTGAGAAATTAAAAAAAAAACCAACCCAAATCCCACACAGACTCTTGAAATGCTATTTGGTTTTGAAAAGAAGGTGGAAGCACACATAAAGGGTCTCAGACCAGCCCAATATGCCACTCACCAAACAACCCAGGGCAGCAAGCTAAAATAAAGCCCTCTCAAATCTGAGACTGCTATTTCCATTTAATGTGTATATATATATATATATATATATACACATGCACATATATAATTTGGTTTTTGTATTTTCTCCTATTAAACAGTAATTACTACATATTTCTATGGAAGAAGAGACACTTTCTAGCTTCCTAAGAAAATAAACACATGGCACCACTGGAGTGGTAGGTAGGAGGGCTGAAGCATTCTCAAGCCTGAATTGCAGCCCTTGATAAGGAAAGTAGAAGGTGCAATTCCTTAAAGCAGGATTTCTTAGGGACAGATAACTGAGCTGGCACTTTCATAGAGGAGTACATTTTATAACTGCTGGCAGACTGACCTTTTAAATGCTTGTGCCTGCAGCACTGACACAGACTTGCCCCTGGTGGTACTAAAGACAGGGCTGGACATCGCTGAGCTCCCACCACAGCAGGAAAAAAGAGGGAGCACTGACAGTGCCTCTTTGCTGCCTCATTCCCACTCTTCCTTTCCAGTCCTGTCCTACCACAGGTACCTCTGAACAGTGGCACTGCCCAGCCACCACGGAGCAGAGGACCACAGGTCCCTACCAGAGAAATGCTGTAAAAAGAAGCAAAGATGAGAAGGAAAACTGCTGCCTGCACCAAGTTCTTCACTACAGCCGAGGTTCCCACATTCATACCTTTTGTGCAGCAGTGTGAACTTTTTAGAAACAAATAAGGATCCCTCTCCCTTCAAAACACTGTAAATTTTTAACAACTGCTATCCAAGTAGGTAACCAAGGCATTTAATCAACTTGTAAATGCCCAAGTGTGAAGGCAACCTAAGTACTAATCATGAAATTACTATGCATGACAAAATTCAGAATAGTGTTTTGCTGTAATTGTGCATAATTTAACTCAAAAAAGCAAGAGGAGTTATATTTGGATATAGAAGAAAGAGGTCAATTTGATGAGGGGGAAAAAATGTTGTCATTTTTACTAGTCTGAGAGAGAAATCCTTCATCCAGAGTAAGAATTTTGGGATGTTGATTCTCCATTGTGATGCCAGGGGGATAAGTCATAATCAAAGGAGCATGTAATAGAAAAAATGGTGTTCCAGAGCCACATTTTCAACGAAAGAAATCCGCCTCTGTTACCTTAAAGCGCATCTATAAACTGCAGCTTCAGCCATTGGAGGCAGATAGAGACCTGCATGTTACAATCCCAAAGCACAGCTGTTTCAATAAAAGCAATACAAATGTTTTCCTCCTTCTGATAAGAAGAAATGGAAATATTAAATAAAAAACCCGGGATGGTTTCAACAGTTTCCTAATGATTTCATAACACTTCTGGACAATGGGCTCAGCAGATTTCCTAATTTTGAGTTTGTAAGTGGATGTGCATAGGGTCAAATCCAGACCTGTTTTAGACAGTTTCTTCTTTTCTTCTAAAGGGAATGACATCCCATGCAGGGTGACATCTGTCCTGGATGCACTGCTACTGACATGGGCAAGGCTACGTGACCTACACAGAGCCTTTCAAACCCAGATACAGATGAAGGAATGTGTGGATAGTGGATTTGGAAGGTCTGCCCACCCCGTCAGGTCAGCCTGTGTTCCCCTGAACTCTGTTAACAGGGCACCAGCCATGAAGAAGAGCCATGGGCCTCATACTACAGCACTCAAATGCAGACTTTGCCCTCCTTTTGTACTCTTCCCTTCATCAGCACCAACCCAAAACAATTACATCTAATCCCTTTACCTGGCAGAAAACCAGCAGAGAAACACGAGCTGGAGTCGAGCCTCAGGACTTGTGTGACAGAGAGGAGAAGGAAACCAGAGCATGAAGTGCCCTTCACCATGCATGGCCCACTGCATCAGTCTAAGCAGCCTAACCCATGTTCTCTGAGACTATCCTGAGGATATCTCTCCTTGGGACCAAATTTTTTGGACCAGAAGTAGAAAGAATGTGAGAAAAGTGATATTCTAATATCAGGAATAAGTCTGCTTTTCTGGTAACCAAGTTCAAAAAGGGTGCAGAGGGCACAGAGGCTATGGTGAAGAAACTATCATAATGTCAATGCCAATGGTCCGGGTTTCTTCCAACACAGACTCTTGCACTTGACCTTTAAGGTATACCTTTCCAAGGAAATACTCTTATCAAATCACAGTAAAAATTCCTTTGGGCTTATTTTAAATACAACAAGTAAATTGCATTAGCATAAACACATCTCCATCTTAAGAGGCAGATTCTTTGATAGGTAGCTTTTGATGAACACAGATTGCAAAAATAGGAGGATGGCTTTAACAACAAGCCTCTAAACCTCTGTAGGATGTAACTGGGTTGGTAACTCTCCTTAAAGTAACAAAATGGATGTATTTTTCCACTGAAGGTGTACATCTTCGCAGCTTTTGGTGACTAAAAATATACTTTATTGATTTTGAAGACATCTGGAAAAATAAGCCATTTTTGTTTATTTGGACAAGGTAGTAGTAACAGGATATATTTCCAAGAGAGAAGTATGTGTAAACACAAAGTTCTCCAGGCAGGCAGGATATACAGCACAGCCCTGTCTCAGATCCCATATGCATTCTATAAAGACTTCGTTCATAATCTAAAATAGATCACATAATGTTCATGTGACCACAAAAGATTTGCTTTTTCCCTGAAAGGATGGCAGCTTTAGATGTTGTGCTAGGTTATTCTATCTGCATATCAACAGCCCCATCACAGAAAATCCACTTTGTTTTGCAAATATTAATTGGGACGCCTCTGGCCATGGGCCTTGCTGGGTCTGCCCAGCACAGACAAGACCCTACTACCCTTGGGTGGGAAACACCAGGCATGACTAGATAAAAATCTGCTAATCTTTCTTTTGCCCATTTCGATCTTCCCAGTTTTCAGTCTCTGTATCTCAAACAGGCTCAGGGTAACCCAGATTTCCCTGTGTTAGTTGTCTTCTTCCTTATGTTATTAAGCCCGAAAGGATAATTTAATTGCAAAAAGAGAACAAATACTCAAGACCATAAAGAAAAACAGGGTGCTGGACAGAAATGCTCTGGGATGAAGCTATAATATGAAAATGAACACAGCCATCGCTGGCCTTTTGTCTTTCCATCATCATCCTAAGAAAGATCCCTCTTTTTCTGAGCCTCCTGGTTTGCATATGTGTGCCTTATCCTCCTCCTTTCTCTTTAAAGTAGCAGAAATTTTTATCTCTAATCCCTGTGTCATATGCTAGACAAAAATACAAATTCGATGTCCTCATTTATTTAAAAAAAAATGCACTATTATCTGAAATGTTGCTAATTATAAGTTATTTTGAGAGCTATGAAACACTTCTCCTACCTTGGGAAAATATTTGGGGTTTTTCAAAAACTTTTCTGCTCAAAATCAGGAAGAAGAGTATAAGATTAGAATGATTTTATAACCAAAACCAGAGTACTTTTGACTCTTTTGACTAGCTGAATCTTCCAAATAATTTCAAAACATGTTGTCCTGTTACTTAGGATGCAGACTCTGACAAATTCAGAATAACTGAGAAAGGATTCTTTTATTCAGAAGATGTCAAAACAATAATGTCAACAGAGTTCTCCAAAGAAATAAATTTAAATAGAAAATTTATTTGAAATTCTCTTTCGCACACACTGTTCTGCAGTTGCACTGGATCAGCACTTCCTTCTGAAGAAGAATGTTCTGTCACAAAGATCCCTGACTTGCTCTAGGGCTCTGTGCTAAAGCTCTGTGCTTGTATTTTAGCACAAGGACAATCAAGGCCTGAAAAGATGTTTTTTTGCAGTAAGTACTGTACCCTTCCTCCTTGGGGTCCAGCTGCCTGTGATCCCAAGGCAAGGGTAGGTATAGCACAGCTGTACTACCTTGGCTCAGATTTCTGAGAAAACTGGTAATTTGTGAGGCAGAGGTGTGGGAAAGTGGGGTAGAGCCACATAAGGGAAGAATGGGAGAACTGCAGGCCGAGGTGTGGTTTATTCAGCTGAGGATGGATGCTGCTATAGGATTCAAGAGAAAAAACACCAACACGAGAAAGTATAACTTAAGGGACTGGAAGAAAAATACAGCATCTTACCTGTTTCTTTCTGTTCTCTAATTCCTGGCACTAATGAGTATTCAAAAAGAAAAAAGCACAAAACAGACAACTAAACTGAGTGCAGTGAAAGTTCAACTATAATCTCAAGTATTAATCTGTGTAATTTTAACTCAGTTCCCATTGCTAAAGTAGGTATTCACTATATAGGAATGAATAAAACAGTGTTTAGTATTATCCTCAAATAATCTTTCTGTAGAATAAATTTTTGAGCTTCATGCTTCTATGTGTCAATGGTCTAATCTTACCTGATTATTCCCATTTTACTGCTTTGTTTATCCTATAGCCTCATTTAATAGCTTGGAATGAATAATGGTAAATCTGTACATCTAGTGGCTTCCTGGTAAAACACATTTTCCAATACTATTTTTAAGCACTTACCATGCAGTGTGGCTAGGGGCACTGCGTGACAGATGCTGTGGAATCACTGAACATTTGAATATTACTATATTAATTTTATAAGAAGTGTTATGCATATCCACATGGGCTTGTTAGTGATTGTATTACAGCCTAAGTGATCAGGAGATGAGTTACCACAGGAACAAGTGATCAGGGCGGGTTGGGGATACTGATACCTGGAAAGGCAGGTTCTATATCATACCCACAGTAGTCTACAACAAGGACATGCATTATTAAACATGCATTTATTAATTCTCCTGCTGCAGGTGACCTACTCTTAACTAAGCATACACATAGCTTGCTTATAGATAACATGTTTCTTTTTTTGTTTTAGGAAAGCTTACTTCTCATGTCATAAACTTGTCACTTCCAAACCTGGTTGAATGTAAGTGAAGATGGTGTAGTACAGGCAAATGGGTTGATGACCACCACATGGTCCAGGTCATGAGTCATTCAGATTTAGCTGCGAAAGCGCAGCTTGTGGTGCTGAATGATACATGCTGCTTCTGGCCAGGGCTCTGCAGCATGTTCTGCAAAGGAGGATACTTCAAAGATTTCCCGGAAATAAGGCACCTTCCTGATCAGGGGAAAGGTGCATACTGGAACTGTGACACTCGTTAGGGCTGTGGCCCAAAGCTACACTTGGCTGTGCACTAACAAAAAAATTACTACATTTGCTCTCACAGATACAGTTCAAGAAATAGGATTTTCATGCTGTTGGAGCCAAGACCAAAATGAACACAGCCAGTTCCTTTTACTTATTACCAAACTGGAAGACTTTTTCCAAAGCTTGCTCAAGCAAACAGGCACACTGAGCACTAGCCATTGTGCATCTCCACAACTCCAGCTGATCTCAAATGGCATCTCATCCGCAAGCCTCTCTAGCCTAAAAGAGATAAAGAACTAGTCTGTGCATTATTGTATGCTCCAGATTCTTCAGAAACTATGAATACAGGACTGAGCAGCATCATCAGAACCAAATTTGTAGAAATAGTAGTAATTTTCTTTTTAATTCCAAAGGATGCAAGGGCAAGGTGTACAACAGGACCACATCAGTTACTGTCTGCCATTGGTATGACAGTGGATGATAATTGGTTTAGTTTCCATGAAAAAGAAAGCAAAATGTTCATGCTAATTTATTGGATTAGACATCAAGTTGTTTGCATTACAAAGTCAAGGAACTTCTTCTGATGATGCCAATGTAAATTATCACAAAACAAAACATTCGTTTCACAAATGAAATTGTAGAAGTGTATGGTACTAACAAATACACTTGGAACACAACCCAGTTGCCACTGTCTGCCAGTCTTTCGAACTAATAATTTAGTTTCCTTGTGGCATTAGAGTGATGCACAACCTGTATGCAATTCACATATTTTACTAATTGTATTTTTTCCTTTTCCTAAATTCAAGCTACACACAAGACTAAAGATATATTTTCACATCTGATTAATTTCATTATCATTTATGTTAAGTCTGCTCCAACTGAACCTGAAAAATGTGGAGGAAAACAGTTTTGTTTTTCTTTTAGCTTAGATTTAGATTTAAGAAGACAGGTAGCAGCAGCAGCATGAGACACATATAATAGCGCTTAATTACATCTCATACAGGCTTAATTACAAGAAGTGGCAGAAAGAACCTGCAACATTTCATCATTAGAGAAAAGTTATCAACCATGTTTCCCAAACTTTTAGTACAGAAGTGCTATTAATTGCTTACTGCCTGCATACAGAATTCGCATTTGTTATTCAGGCTGATATACATATCACAACTGCCACAAGAAATGGATAACTGAATTAGTTTGATGAATTTCTTAATAATAAACATAGCATTTCCACAAGAAGCTTAGGGAATTGGAAGCCTGCATTTATGAGTTCTGATTTCTGCAGCAACTGGTTTGCCTTTTCTTCTTCTTATAAATTCAGGATAAAATATTGCTATTGTTATATACTTTGATATCCTTATTTAATTCCCAATGCATAGAGAGGATAGACTATATGCCCACATAAGTAAAACAGTCATTTCAGAACTAGTTGAAATACACAATTTCATCCACAGAGGAAACTTTAAACAAGTTGGTTTCTGGGCACAGAAACTGAGAAGAAATTTAAAAAGGTATATTTCCACAATATCCCATAAAACAATGTTATGAAATTTTTTATTGTCAATTTCAATTTTCATTATTTCATGAAACATCAGTTGCATTTTTACACAGTTATTTAGATGCAAGTGATGACTTTTCATTGCAACCTGAGAGGGATAGATTTAGGTGAAAAATGCCAATACTGTATTGATTATTGTACCATTGACAGATTCACACAGACTTTTATCTAGACCACTTGTAACACACCATTATGTGTTCATCTTATGTTATGTATTACAATATTTTGGAGATACAAACAAGTTCCAGAAAAGCTGAAATCATTATTCCAATGCTTGGTGGTGAGCTGTCAAAAAAACCCCAAAAGATTTTCCGGTGATGCTGACTTTTACAAGAAATGAGCATTTCACTGAAAATAACCTGACAAAGCAATTTGGAGCGGGCCTAATCCATTCCTGGCTGCTTTTATGGTATTTAGTACAGGCTCACTTTCTAGACATTCTGCTATATTACTGTTGTCAACATCTCTGAGCAACAACACTCCAAAACTGGTTACTCAGCCTACACTACTTCCTGGCCATTCTTCGTAACACAGCTGAGCACTTCTGCTGTGCTGCACAGAGCATGTATGACATCCTAACTACATGCTGCCATTTTCTGTTTCTTTCCATGTCTTCAAGAAAGAAGGTGTAAACACCAGGAAACAACCACCAAATACCTGGCTCTGCTATAGGGCATCACACCCAGTGGCCTCAGAGTCCACAGGAACGACAGGACCATTTGGGGGTGGGAGCTTGTGTGGGGGTAGCATTTGCTACATGTAGGACACTCTTGGCCAGCTATCTGGGGTTTAGACCTGTAGAAAAAGACTACAGAGACAGAAGTTATTCACACAATCTTTCTTCAGAAGGTACATTTTGTTGCCTGTTTTCCCCAGTACAGAATGTGACATCTCAAGCAGCAGAGCTTGAAGGAGCTTTCTTTAGCAGAATCTTTCCATAGCTTGCAACACATCTTTGACAGAAGACTAAACTCTTTTTAATTTAAGGATTCTTGGAATCCAGCTGAACTTTGCTGCTACTCCTCAGTCACCCAGCTTCACTTTGCCTCTCTATGGTTATCAGTACTAGTGCAAATTAAGTCTTTTCTCTTGCAATAATAATAATTTTGGAAAAATTATTTCTAAGGTCTAAGCACGTCTAATAAATACTCATTTTTTGTACTCTGTCTGAGGCTAATCCTAGCAGGTGTCAATATTTTACTTATCTCACTGTCATTTTTGGCAAGAGGGGAAATCAACAGCAGGCTGAAAAGATGCTGTAATAAAGATGTTAAAGAATAAAAACTTGAGCTTAAATCCTGACTCCTGCAGAGCCTCATTAGTACAATTCACTCTGACTCAATTCATCACCATTCATCACAGCTCATTATTTATAGTCCTTCAACTCATCTACAGGCTGTATGATCATGTTTCTATCCAAGCCAACATGTATTAGTCATTTGTGTATGCTTTGGCAAGACGCTATCAAAAGGTTTACTAAAATGCATGTGTTATACCACTTGCCTTTCATCTGCTTATTTTGTAATCTTATCAGAAAGGTAAAAAAAGCAATCTGACTAGATTTATCCTTTCTAAGCCTATTTGTCTTATTGCTTATGGTTCCATTATTAAAGCTGATGAAAATGATCTTCTTTACTCAACCTCGCAATGCATTTATCATTTGCTTGCTTTTTATAGTTATAATTTCACTGGCTCTTCCAGTTACAGTCACAAAACACTCCCAAAAATGGACCCTGGCATGGTAAAAGAAACATGTGCACAGTGGGGATAAGGTTTGTGGAAAGTAGTAGAAACACAGATTAATTAGAAACAGAGCACAAGGTATAGCAAATTTTGTTCCTAAATCTGCCTCTTCTGACCACAATAAACTGCGTGTGCTAAAATTCAGTTCTGCAGCAAGCACTACAAATCAGCCAGCCAGAGCGCTTCAGCACTCCCTTGGCTTTAACCACATGAAAAGCCCCTCTTGACTTCAGGGTCTGCTCAAGTGTCACAAGCTAAGCATATGCTTCACAGAAGGAAAAAAAACAACCACAGTAAATCACAAGCCTCATTTATTAGCTCTGAGGGCCTACATCCTGGAGATGGAGGAAGCGAGAATACAAGGTATGGATATTGGTGCCACTGAGGGGCTCTGAGTTCCAAACATGGCTTTGCACAAGCCAGTGCTTGTGCTTTTTTTTCTGCTATGCTTCTTGATCAGCATTCATTCGTATTCCTCACTCTCTTTATTATTTCCTGTTTGGTACCTGAGCTTTGTTTTTGACATTTCATGGGAAGACCTTTTATATGAGGTTATAAAAGCTCTTCCCTTGCTACTAAGCTGACATGCACAGAATTGCCCTCTGCACCAGCAAGTTGCAAAAATGATTTGAGACGTTACTCAGTACACTGCAGATCAAGTAGAGGTTCTTTAGTCACCAAAGAATCAAAAGTAAAGGAACTGGCAGCCTCTGTTTTAAACAGGCATGACAGCTTTGTCCCCAGAATCTTTGGGTGTGATAGTTAAGAACTGCATTTTTAATATGTTATTTTTCAAGTCCCATTACACACTGAGACTTACTGAGTGCCTCTATAATATTTTCCTTAAGTATATTTTCCTCAAGCCAGCAAAACCCAACCCACCTCAGAAAAAACAACCACAAAACCGACCTTGCTAAAACTCCCAAACCCACTCCAACAGTCCAAGACAAAGCCAATACACCATTACTGCACTGTAATGTTATGATGCTGCTTCACAAGAGGTCAAGTAAAAATAAATAAAATAAATAAATTGTTAGCAGCTGAAAGGGTAACAACATTTGCCAGTTCATTTTCTCATGAAAAAATAGCTTCTCCTCTCAGTAGTGGAAGGATGATACTGTCATAGGCCAGTTAGAGAATCCCTGATCAAAAGCTGGATTTTCAGCAACAGCAGCAAATATCTGAAAGTGTTCAGCAAAAGAAAAGTGTGAACACAGTAGGGGAGGTAAAAGGAGAAAGAAGAGTGAAGAGGAGAAACAAAAAGAGATGTGATTCTTAATAATAAGACATTAAAAAAATCACGGTGTTAAAAATAGTCATGATAGAGACTACTCCAGAAGAAAATGCACCCAAATAAAAGGGAATACAGTGCAGGAACAGTTGAAATTGGGGAATATTAAAGCAAATGCTGATGAACAAGCAGTGACAAAAGAGGAACAGCAGTGTTCAGCCTGAATTGGATGCAGAAGCAATTTGAATCACTGTGTTTACTCTCTCTCTTTTTTTTTCCTCCCCTTTTGTTTTATTAAATAAGCCACTTTGCTTATTCCAAGGGAAAAGAAAAAAAGCATTCAACATTTCAGACATCTGTGAAGCTGAAAACTCTGTGAGGCCATCCAGGAACACTGTGGATATGTGGAACAGGGTTCAGTGAACAAAATGGATTTGCTCAGACTTCTGTGAATGTCATTGACCTCCACAAGAATGAAAATATTAAGATTAATGATTGCATCAGGAGTGCTACACCACCAAATAGATCAGGAGACCCTTGAACAGATTTTAAAGAGAGGAGCAGCTCCAATTCTGTTTCCTGCTATTTAAGACACATGGGGTGTGGGGTCATGCTAACAGGTAACAAGCAATTTAGGAAGTGGATCACCTGGCTGGTGCAATTCCTTTAACTGCATAGGGATCTTGAGGGCATTTTGCAAGACAGCAGTTGCTGATTGAAACACAGGGATACCTTTTTCACTCATGGAAGTACAGAGCACTTCAGTGCTAGTCAGAGATGCGTGCTGTAATGTGTTTTGGCAGCTGAAGTAGAGGGCAGAGAGGGCCTAACACACATGCACGCACTGATAATGCAAGAAATCCCACTCATAATTCCCTCTACACTTCTCAGCCAAACAATTCTCCTTACTCCTTTCAGTTCTGTAAGAGAAAAAGACTCAGAACTATGATTCATACAAAAAGGTGAAAAGAATTCAGCTTCACACACACCACTTTGCCTCAAAATTCAAGTAAGATTTACAGAATTTTCTCAATTGAATTACAAAAGAGACAGAGACATTCCAGGTCACACACGACTTCTGAAAATCTAGACTAGGTAATGCGCAATTAACATGTAAGCACTATTTCATTACTAATTATTCGGAGGGCATAGAATTTAATTACACTTTCATTGATGATTATTGCATCCACCTTCTCAAATACAATGGCTTGTGGAAAAGATCCACACATAAAAATTTTCAAATCTGACTTTAGTCAATGTGCAGTTACATATATATTTTTTAAACAACAGTAATTTTTAATTGCAGAACTGTTTTGCTTGTTTAGACATACTATGTTTCAGAGCTGCGTTATGCAATAAAATGTTATGCATTTGCAAAATTGCAGTGCACAGCTGTTTTGTTACTTATACTCCATCTTAAAATTGACTGGTTGGAAAATGAAGTTTGTCTGAAAACAATCACTTCTGAACTCATTTAAGCTTACAGAATTTGCTATGAAAGTCTCTCTTATTTGAGCTGAAAATGTGATTCACTGAATAAATAAATGCTACACTAAAACTGTAGACCAGGAAAAAGGGGTATTTTATTTTCATTCTTTTCTTGCCTGGTGGTTTTCAACCAAACCCTAAAAAATGTATTTAAGGGGAAAGACCCAAGCAGACATAGCTGAGTCAAGCTAGAAGGTCAGGAAAGCTGGGAAACAGCTGCATGAATATCTTATACTGATTAGAAGCTGTAATTCTCAGAAAATAAATAATTACCCGAGATGCAAGTCAAACTAGTCCTGTGAACCGTCTTTGCTGAAATGTGCTTTTAAAGAAGTAAAAGCACCAAAAGCTGTTTGCATAACCAGTTAGTTAGGGTAGGCTGCAAGCAGAGAGCTAAAGAGACTGCATTCAACAAAACTAGAGGTATAAGGGCACCATCATGTAAATCTCAGGTAAATCAGTGGCACAACTTACAGTGATTTCAAAAAGAGGAGACTTGAACCTCAAGAGTAAGGATGGAATATGTTTCCGAACCAGCAAGTCTTTCTACTAATACTAGAGAGACATTGTTGGGGTTTTAGGAGTTCTCCTAGTTTTTTTCTGTTAAAGGAATTTTCCCCCCATACTGTCGCTAGGAGGACAAATTGTTGGGTAGTTACGGAAAACAAAGAGCTACCAACTGCGGGTGGGGTGCACCTGGCTACTCTTTTGTTTCACCTGGGTGTGTGGGCAGTTCAGTCCCGGAACGCCAGAGAGGGAAGCTGTTTTTTCGTCGGCTGTTTTTTTGCTTCTGCGGAGAAAGACCCCAGGATCCCTGGCCCACCTTCCCTGCCCCTCTGGAGGCCGGGCTGTGGCCGCCCTGCCCCACCGCTGCTTCAAGCCTTCACTACATTGTAGCCGTGCTCACCCTGCCTGCCCAGACCTCTGGGGGGTTCCCCGTTTGGATACACCTCGTCTGCCACCCGGGATTTGTGCTCGTCCCTGCCGTTCCAGCCTGCTGTTCCTGAGGGTCTGGCCAGACACCGGGATCGGCTGCCCAGGGGTTTGTGAAGCCTTTGTTCCATCCCTTCCCGGGATCCCAGGGCACCGGTGCCGCGTGCTCCCCGCGCTCGCTCCGGAGCGCCCCCTGCAGCCGCGGGGGAACCATCGCACCTGCCCTGCTCACCGGGAGCCGCCAGCGCCCCTGCCGGCTGCGAGCGGAACTGCACCCGAGGGGAAAGGGCCCGACAGCCGAGAAGGCTGGCACTGGGTTTGTGATTGCTGTTACTGCCAGAGTTATTGCTGTTTGTTTGACTGGTTATACACATAGAGATATATAATAGTAAGGAACTGTTATTCCTATTTCCCACATCTTTGCCTAAAAGCCCCTTGATTTAAAAATTATAATAACTCGGAGGGAAGGGGATTGCATTTTCCATTCCAAGGGAGGATTCTGCCCTTCCTTAGCAGACACCTGTCTTTCAAACCAAGACAGATATATTAGAAAAATCTCTCAAAAATGATGGCTTTGGTGTTTATTTAAACGAAGAAAAAAACCTAAAGACGTGCCTTTAAGCCTGGGTCATCACAATAAGTGATATATTCACAAGGAGTTAAGAAGAGATGTAGCAGGTGGTACTGATTCAGGTGATGACTCAGAGGTGAAAGGAGGCAGGGGAATCTTACAGAAGAAGTTTTCCAGCAGAGAAAACTATCAGCCATAGCCAAAGTCAAATACTGAGGCCTGATATGTTGCAGGAGGGAATTTTAGCTAATGAGGGACGAGCCTCAGAAGCATGAGTCAGAGATCTTTGTGTGGTAAGTTCAGGTGGCAGTGGTTAGAGAAAAAAGCAGCAATTTTCTTTTGAAAAGAGTCTGGACTTAAATAGACATGTTTGCTAAATCAGAACACCCACCACACTTTAACAGTAGGTTACCAACTGTGAGCGAACCAGGGAATTGCCTATTAAATGCAAAAATCTGCCCTCTCTGTTTTGGCAACAAAACCTGGAATACTACCAGGCACTAAAGAATTAGACTGTCTAAAGGAAAAATAAGTAAAAACCAAAATGATTGCTGATGGATGTTAGCTCATGAAAATGCATCAGGACAGCTACAAGGGGCACAATCGGCAGCTAACCTTTCACAGCCTCTCCCCCTACAGCTACTGCAACACACTGAAAGGTTCACGTTGTCACTGAGCAGCAGATATAAATACACACCTCCTGATGAACTGGAATAAACATCTCTATGGATTTCACACAGAGGACAGGGCATGACCAGTATAATTAAGTAATTTGAAAATAGAAAAAAAGCAGGTTTGGCAGGTTTTAAAGCACAGGACAGAAATATGTGCTTCTGCATTGTAATAGGCTATTTCTTCTCTCTAGGCAAATGTTTATGCTATTATGCCAGTCCATGGGATTGTCTCAAGATAACTAGTTCTTCTACATTCAGCACACAAATATATTACTCCATTTTATTCCTATACAAACAGCAATTTCCCACTATTACAAAATGAGCATACAATGAATCTCATATTCACCCTACTCCCATAGTGTCTCTTCTTTATACAGAATGAATACAAAATGTGAAAGAATTAAGCTTGTGTGGTCAACTCATGTTCTAACACCTTTTGAGTGCTTGAAAAGTAAATGTCTCCAACATTTTATAAATAGATAATATTAAAATATGTATAAATAAAATTCGGAGTCCTTTTATTTTCATACATATACACACATGAAGTTTTAAGGAAAAGCTAGAAAATGCAGTGCCATTTAAGACAAAATGTCCATAGCGGCTCCCCCTTCTTTTCTCTGCTAGAAAACTGTAATTATAAGCTTAACACCATATCCAATGTTTTGTGTATTTTTTAAGTACAGCACTCAATACAAAAGTCCATTTCAGGCCTAAAAATCTTGGTACGGTACTATTAAGCCATTAACTCTATATCAAATTATACTACATTTCATTTTAGCTGTGATGGCCCAGTAATTACTACTGATTGTTTCTGATCTCTCACATATGAAAAAGCATGGCTGGTGAATTAGTGATGATAACCAAAAATGAGAAGCAAGGGCATTTATACTTTTTCTTTGTACACCCTTCAATTGTTATTAAAAAAATCCATTATGCCCTGTATTTTACTACATAAGGCAGATACAACCCATTAAATATATCTTTTACTTTCTCTCCTTTTTTCAACAAAGATCACAAGATATTATCATATTACCTTTTCTCTCTCACTGCTCTGCCAGGCTCTGGCCAGCCAATTCTGAATTTGCTTTCACTTTCAGACATTTATCTGCATACAGTTAGGTGAAAGGTATTATTAATCATATCCTGTTGCTAGGCTACTTGGAGATGTTCATTTAAGCTTAATGTTTCTCTTTGTTATAAAGTGCCATGAGGAACACACAGACATGAGACAAGAAAACTACCTTGCCAAAGCTGCTTAAAAAAGAAAATAAAATCAAGACTCTCATAACAGAACACACATTAACAAGAAAAATAATTTAAAAACCCCAAGTATAGTCTACAGTTTGCATAGTGGAGCTTCATTTTAACATGAATCTTTTAGCTAACTGATGCACAATAAGAATTAAAACATAGGTTTAGTGTTCAGCCTCAGCTGTTGGAAGAGTTTTAAAGACACTACAATGTCTTTATTAGAAATAATTCTGCAATGAGAGCATTATCCAATATTCAGTGAAATGAACAGAAATGTATGAATTACACACAATTTAAAGAAAAATACCATATATACCCATGTAAATGAACATATTATTTAAAAGGTTTTTGGCTCAAGCTTATGTGAAGATTCAACACCTCTGCATAAAGATTCATATCCATATCTAGGAAGAGTTACCAAGGTCTTGACGGGTAAGCCAACAGGCTTAAGTTACATGTTACAAAGTTCTGTGTAACAAAAGAGATGAAGCAGCACAAGAGTAGGATGTGACTTAAATGGCTCTTTTAACCTAGTGAATAGCAGTCGTTCAGTGGAATTGGAAAACATGAAGCAAAATCCTACCAAAGACAAGGCCATGTATAATTTTACTCCAAGATAGCAGGATGAAGTTCTCTGACTCTCTCAAGGTCTCTATACAACCAGCCACCTCATTTGAAAATCTGCAAAAGGCCTTGTCTATGTTACAGCTTCAATCACATTAGTGAACTGAAGCAAGACAATCCAAATTGTTTCCTTTCCACTCTGCTCCAGCTTGTCTAAAAAAAAGGGATGTGCTTGAACGACTTTCCAAATATTTTGGCATACTGATACTCATTTTAATTCTCTGTAGGATCCTTTTCCATTACTGAAGACAGAAAGCATCCACTTTGAGAGTATCAATATCTGGTGAACACACTTGTTTGGAAATTTCGTTGTAGCCTTTAAAAACATATAAAGCAGAAGCACCCACTCAGCACAGTGGTCCCTCATAACTTCCTAATCCATCCATTCTGTTGAAATGCAAACATTCTGAATACCAGCATAGACTGGCAAATCTTCTCTATTTCTGGGGAAAAGTAAGCCTTTTTCTGAAGTTCTGAGCTGCAAGCTAACACAGCACTTTGACAAAATGATAGTAAGCAGTGTTACAGAGTTTTCAATACAGATTCCTGGCTTGGATACTCGTTATCACCAGAAACACACATGGGTTCAATAACGAAAGTAGTCTTCACCCTTTACAGAGTTAAGAGAACAAAAAATTTTTTTTCAGAGACCAGCAGTGACACTGGACTCCTTTTTTAAGTCCTGCTACCTTGGTTCTTTCCAAGTAATGACTGCAAACAATTTTCCTGATTCTTCATGTGAAAAATAGATGCAAAATACTTCTGGAAGGCATTACTGCAGTGCATTGATATGTCAGCAAAAAAAGAGTACAAAAATGCCTGTAGTATAGAAGAGTAAGTAATTTTCCAGAGTTTCCTTTATTAGAGACATTATTTCCAATTAACTTTCATTTCTGCACTAATATTATAGGCATAGAAAGTTTTGCATTCAACATTTTCAGAAGTATTAAACATTGGATTTTTAAGTCCATAAGTAGAGATTTTTTTAGAAGTTGGATCTATGGCATTGGGGTTTGAAGTATGTACTGGTTAGCTTAAGAAGATTTTGTTTCAATCAATATTCAATTCTATCTGTTCTTTGTGGAAAAAGACAATAAAATGTTGTCCAAAACAAACCTAAAAGCCAGCACGTAGGTTTCCAGCACCAATTCTGGTCTAAGATTCCTAACTGCAGTCATGTTTTCCTATGAGAAAGCTGAGATGAAGCCAAACAGGCAATGCTGCTGACAAAGCTAGTGCTGCTGATATCATAAGATGCAGGAAAAATTGCATCATAACTTTAAAAGCAGAAAACATGAGGACAAGAGTTAACTGAGAAATTTTTCATAATAGAAGCTTTTTTCCACTCATGTTTGGAGAGGCCCAAAATATGACTGCATCTGCTCTCAAGAGTAAGCAGAACCACAGTGAACAAAGCCAGGCAATGTCCTGGACATGACTAAAAGATTAAACTGAAGTTGAACCATGACTACCACATAGTTAGGGAAATAGAGAAAGTCATGAGCCCCAAATGATTTCATGCTGCAGCAAGGCTGCTACTTACACACAAATTACCTGGTTTGAAGCTAGCCCAAGGCATCTCCAACACAGGAAAGTCACTATTTGTGAATGTAATTTAGAGCACAGGGTGGTTGCCAAATATCCAGCTCCAAGCAACCTGGTGCCTTGCATCCTTCATATACAATTAAATAAGTTTTGCAGCCCAAAGTAACACAAATATAAACAAACCATGTAACTGAAATTCCCCATATAAAAACTATTTTGCATACAATTCTATAGAGGTATCACTAGTTAGATTTAAAAAAGTAAGTTGGATTTGGTTTTAAAAGTGGATCTTGCCAACCTCAGAATGCTTTGTGGATCAAGCACTTCTGTATAAATATCATTGCTGACATTGTACTAAAAGTTATATTGACGAAGACCTGTACCTCTGTCACTATTTTCTATGGTGCTGTGTTAGACCAGATAGTTGTTTCTTCAATGAGGATCTATTTTGCTTAAAACCTTACAAATAAATTGTTCTGACACTCCAGCATTTAAAAAAATTTATTTAAGAAAGACAAGGTTCAGCTTCATTTAGAAGACCAAGCACTTTTTCAGAGAGAGAAAAACACCTAGGACAAACGTGGTACTGCTTTAAGTTTACAAGACTATGCGTTCTGGTTGGGTAGTTCTGCTTTAATAATGCTTTGTAGCAGTACCTACTCTACATGGTTACCCATGTGGAGTTACTTTTCCCTTTTACTTCAGATTTGAGCTGGGTAGGGGAGTTAAAAAAAAAAACCAAAACAAAACATTCCTTCTTGAAATGAGGTACAATTATAAAAAAGCCTCTGGTTTTAGTTTATCACAGTTTTTTAAGAAAAATGTAACTTAATATCCCACTTGTAAGAGTTAAAAAGGATAGCTGTGAATATATAACCCAGTTTTAGTTTTGAAGTTGGCAACAAATGCATTATGGCAATTACATCTCACCAGAAGGAAAAAAAAAAAATCGAAATAAATGAATAATTTTAAAATTGTGCTCAGCCTAGTGAGCACAGCTGCCACACTCATGATGTGAAACATACCTGTCCACATGTCCTGATCCCTCAACTCTTGTAATAGGAAGAAATTCCATGCTTCTGTACAGCAGAGGGAAATCCTTACTGCATAGATGTAGGGTATGCCCAGCCACTGCCCTGGAGGGATGTCTGCTGAGATAAGGAGATTGAGCAATCTCCCAGCAGGACTCTCCCTGGGAAGGCAGCTACTCTTCAGTTACGGTGAGAAAGAAGACAGAGCCAGAATCCTCTGGGAGACCCTATGCAGATCCTTTGTAACCCATTGTCCTTTACCCTTTGACACCCATCCCCTGTATCCCTATAAGAGCTAGCCCTCTGCCCCTGCGAGGGAGAGCCGCTCGTCCCTGGCCTTGCCCTTCGCCAGAGTACAGACCAACAATAAAGCTACTTCGTGTGGAACCAGCTAAACGAGCCTCTCGTCTCTCCCTGGTCTGGCCTGGAGGCTGCCCTGCAGAGCTGGGCTGGAATCACGAGCTGACAATCACTAAAGAGCTGACAGCTTCTGCACGGGCCCTCCTAGCCGGCAGCTGAGGGAGGACACCGGGCCTCAGGAAGGTGATTCCTTATGGGACCATCTCTCCGAACCGGTCACCTCTTCCTGGGCCAGAGCTACTTACCCCTCACCAGCTGTAATACATAGATAACAGTCCTACCATTTAATTTCATACTCTTTTCCTGAGTTTCCACTCCCACTTTGAGAAAACTACTTGATATCCCTGTTTTTTGGCATGGCCTTCCTTTTCTGAATTGTTGCCTCTGTTTTTCCCAGCAGATGTTCTGGACAGGTCAGCTGATCTTTAAAAAGCCAAAGAAAAATTCTTGCTGGTATAGTGGGCAACCAGCCTGGATCCAGGGTAAAACTTCAGAGTTTTACAATGTTAAGTTAAGAGGCTGCTCCCCCCAACTTCAGTAGCACCCTGCTTCCTGTGCAGGAAAAGCTAAACAGCTTTTATTGGAAAGGATTTACTAATTTGGAGAATGGAACCCTAAGATTCTGTATGCAGATTTTTTACCTTGTTCCCTAAATTTAGGGGGTTTTGCTACCACACTATCTTACAATTGTGGCAGCTGTTTCATTGATGAGCCACTAGGGTGGCAGAGACTGAGATGACAAGAGCAAGACTGAGATGACCTTCAAAGAGCAGGTGCTGTGAAACCAAGAAACATCAGTTTGTCAAGAAGCAGCAATGTCAACGAAGTAGCATCTGGTGTAAGGCACCCCAACTAAAGCATGCAGGGCGGATTCAGTGAAGGATACATTTGCTGTAGCCTCAGCATCCTCAAATATAATAGAAAGCAGTGGCTAGTTTCCTCCCCAGCCAGAAGGTAACTTCTTCTCATCTTTCAGTGCCCTACATGGGGACCACCCAGTGAAGCACTGCTATAGGCAGTGTCACATGGAGTCTTCGGTAGCCCATGAACATTGTGGTAACTTCTATACCCCTCCAGAACTACCCAACTTATGGCCAGGGGTTTCTCAAAAAAGCATCCCTCAATCAAGTGTATGTGAGGGTGATTTAAAGCTAACTGAAATTCATTTCCTAATGAGCATGTAGTTCTTTAAGAAACCAAACATACAGCATCTACTATTTCATCTAATGAGATGAATTATTAATGGAATTAATGAGTAATCTCCCTATTGCTCGTATTTTTAACGACCAGACCTTTTTACTCCCACACTCAGCTGCTTACAACACTATGCTGAGCATGCAGTTTTAGTGATCACTTCTGCAGTTTAATGTCCTACCTGAAAGGACTCAATTTTGTGCTAACATGAACTGCATTGAAGTTCTCCACACAAGTAATGATGCCTTATTTTCATGACACACTTCTCTTCTTACAACTGACATTCAACTTTTTGCTGTTCAGCTAAAAATAACTACTTGCTCTTTCCTAAGGGCTAAGAACAGCTTTTGTTTCACAGGCATCATGGAGACACCTTTCCACCTTTGTTGCTCTTTATACTCCTCATTTAACCAGTCAAACATAATTCTGCTTCCTGTAACAATGCATTCAGTCTTCACATACAAGCCCTTTCCTTGTGGGTAGACTTTGTCTAACACATCCTCATTTCTCCTATAGTACCCTTCACTCTTTCTTGGATATACAGGAGCCTCAACACCTCCTGTCTTGCTAGCTCAGTGCATGAAGTCCCAGTTTCCTGTAACAGAAGTAAGATTTTAGCTAATACCACCAGTGGATTTTCCAGAGCTACGGTCCATGCCCATCTTACAGCAACACCCAGATATCTTGGCATGCTCCAAGTTTGAGAAGTGTTTCTTTTCTTCTGCCCTTAATTGAAAATGAGTTATCTAAAATAAAATTTGTCCTTCTTAACCTCTGTTATCTTCATCCCTCATGAAATATGTCTCCTCATCTGGAAAACTCCTTCCGCTTGAATTCCACTCTGGTTCCACCTGACAGCATCCCTTTGTATTTTCCATCCAAACAACCTCTGGCTCAAGAGATCTGGCCTTGAGATATGGCATTTGAGCTCTGATGGCCATGTACAACTGTTCATACCAGAATAATTGCAGTCTGAGCTGATGATTGTACTCCAACCTATAAATATTTGTTATTAACTGGCAGAGGACTGTAACAGAACCCTTCCACATAGTAAAATAAATGAAAAAAAGATTTTTATCTCTGCAGTACTCTATAAGTTTTAGGACATGCTTTGAAACACACTTTAGTTTCAATTATTGCTAACTGCAAAACATGGAGGTCATAGCATGGGCTATATATCTTATCTTCAAAATGTTTATTGAAGTAGCATTGATGACTAACTTAATTAGTCATAGCTGCAGTGCTATTTTTCTTCTGATTACTTCCTTCTTTCCATACATTTTCAGATTCACAGCAATTTTTTTCAGTATTCCTCTGCAGAAATCCTACAATTCATTAATAGTAACGAAAATGCCTAAAGAGCAAAGATTTTCAACTTTTCTAGAATTTTTTCCATAATAGCATCCACCAATCTGTGCACCAAATAAGTGGGGGGAAAAAAAATAGGAGTGAGTCTGATTAAAGTACTTTTTAAAGCAAATTTCAAGAATGAACATCTATGTTGCTGATACCTGCCTTCAGGTAATGTTTGAAACTCTGCTGAAAACCAAGTATGCCAGTTGTAAATAGGTGTTAATAACAAACTTCTATAGTGTTCTGCAGAATTTTCCAAGCTGAGAGTTTCCACTGCTGCGATAGCAAAAACCACAGAGATTTAGAAAAAAACGACTCTGAAAAATAAAGTACTGCAAAAATACAACTCTAAAAAATTATATATGTAAATTAGAAGAAAATTCTCCAACACAGCTTGTCCCTTATAGTCTGTTGATGACATTCTAACAGGTATGGAGGGGAAGAACAACAAAACAAGAAAAACAACTAAGAGAACACTAAGAAATCCACTTTTTATACTATGGCTTAGCTGTTCCCCAAAGAGCGAAAGGGCTGTGCCACCATCTTCTGAAGGAAAGAAAGGGGGAGACTTGTATTCTGGGGTTTCAACATCCAGTTAGGAATTTAGCAACCTAAAACCTTCATGTCCATGTATCGTAAACATGAACTTTGTTGTCTTATGCTTTTCAGGTTTCTTTTAAACATGACTTTTGAGGTGATTTAGATCTCAAGTGTCTTGGAAAGCCTGACTCACTACTAAGAAGTTTTACCCAAATTACATAATTTTAAGATGCCAGAGTATTGAATGCAGAAATTATTTATATTTGGAGACACAAAAAAAGTAAGAATAACGAGTAATTGCTATGTTTCTATATACCCTCACATTTATGCTCCAGTGAAGTTGCAGAAAAGCTTGGTAACACTCGGAGAATGCAGTACAATATAACAAAGCATCTGCAGAGAACTCCATCCCCATTTTCTGCTCTTTGGTTTTATAAGGAGTCACAAAAATACTTTACACTTCATTATTTCTATAGCACCTACAAGCAAAGCGTACTCTGTTTTTTCATGTCAGCCAACCAGCCATTAAACTACCAGAAGTTAAATCTTTTAGTATCTTACATTCAGTTCTGGAGGCTCCATACATAAAGCAAGGGTGTGGGAGAACAAACCCTGCAATTACTAGCCAAAAGAAACAAAGCATACTTCTGTCTGCCAGCCTCCAACTCTTACATCACTTGCAATACTTCACTTACTCTATTTTTTTTCTTTATAAAGAGTTAGAAACACAGCTGAAGCTATCTAATGCTTGATAAAGAATAAACACTTTCCTTCAGTAGGCATGACAAGATAATGAACTATACCCACTTGTACACAAAAATAAAAAATAAAACAAATCACTGAGGAGTTTAAGTCATAGATGCACCAGAGCAGAGAAAATAAACCATGAACATTTTGTGCTAAACCCAAGCTGACCTGGATAGAAAAGTCAAAAAGTTGGAAAAAAGTTTTCCATCTCTCACCTGCTGCCAAAAAGATCTTCTCTTCACAGTACCCCAAGACCCTATTGCATATCCAGGTCAAAGGAACAAGAAAGATTGTAAAAACCAACAGTGTTCATATATATGTATTTTTAAAAAAAAAAAAAAAACACTATGAAAAGTAAGAGGAAAAAATCCCCAATGGCCCAGCTATTTTTGCTTTCTCATGTTTGAGACAGTTAATGGAATTTTCCTCCTACTCAAAATTAAATCTTCTTCTTGTTTGCCCATTTTCTGAATTAGGACAACTATTTCTACTTCCTGCTTGTAGACCCAACACATCCAATATCTTTGATGCATTGTTTCATTTAGTGACACTGTCCATCTCTCACCACCTTTTTTTCCAAAATGAGAAGTGTGGGGATTACCTGCAGAAAATGCCAAACTACTGAGGTTTCCACAAACAAGCAAAACAGACGTGTTTGTAGGAATAATATCTGCATTTTGTCCCCATGAGATGGAGTGCCCTACTGTACTGTTGCTCATTTCTGAGGACATTGGAGACTTTCAAAACTATAAGAAATCTCTCAGCTACCTCAAGCTGACACCAAATGGCTGGTATTAGAAAAAGGTTGAAAATACTCAAAGCAAAACCCCATTCTAGTTCTAATTAAGGTCTGTGTGTGTGTAAATCCTCAGTATCATTTCATGCTCTGTAACTTAACAAGTAAATTTATTCTGGCAATGGTTCCTAGGCACAGATTTTTCTGAACTTCAGTACCAATGACAGTGGGCATTAAAATCCGTATTTTCAGCTAGCAAGAAACCAGAAGCTCTGAAGACCTTTCACCTTACATCACCAAGCTGATGATACAGAACTGGCAATAGGAAATCAGATTCAGAGGTCAAATATTATCTTTAATTTAATGACAGAATTAGTTGTCCTGTGCAACAAACCAGGGCTTTATGATGACATTACTTCCGACAGCACAAAAGGATACATACAGACAGCAATGCTTTGTATCTTTGACCGCTAATAAGAATATAATTCTTTTCCCCTACTCTGGACTCCTTTTTTTACTTTAGCTTATATTGTAAACATTCACTTTTTAAGTCTTTTTGGTACAAAAGAACGTCCTGGCAATAAATCATTACAACATTACCTCCAAAAAGGAGGTAGTTTGAGTCTCTGGAGTGCAGATAAGAAAAGCGAAGGAAGTTAATGCATTTAAGCTAACTTGCTCTCCCTTATTTATTTGTGCCTATTGGTTCTCAATATTTTTCTTCTCCTGCTTTAATATACCTTATTATATATAGCTTTTGGAATTAAAATTGTAAGAAAAGAACATTCTGCCTGAGGGATTGCAAGAGAAATGTGAGAACAAAAAGAAACAGTGAATCTGTCAAGCTCAGATAAAAAGAATACTCAAAAAATAATGGGTGGTAGTTTGGATATTGCACAGAAAATTTAACAATTTTGTCTTGGGATGGTATTTCCTTGATAATAAGTATCTGTAGTCATGTCAAATTGATGTGTTAAGACAAATTACCGTCTCTCACACTGCATTTTCCACTGTCTTTACTCCACTCTTTAGAACAATCTTTCATACAATTGAGCAGTTTATAGCTCAAGTATGTAGAACACATGAACAAATCCATAACTCTTTGTATGAGGCTCAATAAACTCCCATCAAAAATACATCTACTTTGCTTTAGATAATGAGAGGCAACAAAAAGGGAAATAGAATATAGCAAAAACTTACATGCAGAAAGATTCACACTCTATGAGGACTCTTAATATACCAGATGCAAAACACTTAAATATTAACATTAACCCTGAGAGGTAAACATACAATACAGATCTGTGATATGTAAAGAAGAATATATCAGGGTTATAAAACAATTCTTGGTTAGACCACTGTGATCAGCATTAATACCCTTAATATAAACAGCACTGGAACATCTCCCACCACATCTTTGGAGAGAATGGATGCTGAAATACAAAACTGTAACCTTTGTACACATTTCTAGCTTAAATCGTTAGCGAACTGTAAATTGTATTTTTCCACTTATTTTGGCTCTTATATATGTGAATACTCAAGTTATATACAACTGCCTTACAGATATTGACATAATATTTATTGAAAGCCTATAAATTGTGAATTTATTAGATGTAAGTTTTTTAGTTCGCTGTTTAATTTATTATTTTAATTAAATATTCAATATTACTTAATATTTTAAATCAATATTTGTTGAGGGTGTTTTTTATTTTTAAATTTTGCTTTATTAAGCCAAATGTAAAAGAACACACAGACCCAGAAAATCGGAGATGGTGAAGAGACTCGGCTTCCAAATGCAGTAAACTAAATACTCATACTGACAGACTGGTTAGTGATGGATCTTAAACTAGGATAAATTGGGAAGTATCCTTATAGTTTAGATTTTATACACCACCTGTCTGCTTTGCAACCAGGACTTCTGAGCCTGAATGCAGTGACCACTGTCATTTACAAGAAACCATTTTATCTGACTGAACAATACATTTTGATAATATAAATGAATTGGTTAAAGGAATTTTGTAAGTAATGAAAGAAGAGCACAAATCTTGAGGAGTGGCAAAATTCTATCTCAGGATTAAATTCATAATGACACAGGTTTTCAGAGTTATTAAGAAGAAATGGAATAAAGAGAACTTAATCTTTCTGTGAGGAATGTTCTCTTGCCTTTATCAGAAGGGTCTCAAAGTACACCAAACATGATACAAGCTTCCATTGAACCTGAAATGCTATGTCTCTGTTAGCACAGGCTTCTAATACCAGAAGAAGCCTCAAAGTAAAACATAGCATCACCTCTGCTTTATAGACAGAGAATTAGGGTATAAGTTTTCTGTATTATTGAAGATTTCTTAAGAAATCATTGGCAAACTCAGACAGAACATGTTATCTTCCACCATATCTAGGACCTTGAATAAGAGATCACCCCTCGTCCCCCAGGAAAGGGAGGCAAAAGAGTTCGATGCCATAAATCCCTGAATTTCCTTTTTACCAGGTAAGCGCATCACATGTAAAGTAAAAGCCATCCACCTTAATGAAACAGAAAGAAACTTCCTCAATGTATAATGGCTGAAAGAGGGTAAAACACACCATATAACTCTTCTCCTTGAAGCATTTTATGTGGCAGGTAATTTTTCCATTATTTTTCTCCTATATTCACAGAGAAGTATCTGCACTTTGTTGATCAGCACCTGAACTGGTCTTTCAAAAGGATCTTAAAATGTTAACTAGAACTTGCCTCGGTTTCTGCTGGGATTGCATTAACTTTTTTCCTAGAGACTGGTACAGTGCTGTGTTTTGGATTTAGTATGAGAATGATGTTGTAAAAACACTGGTGTTTTCAGTTGTTGCTAAGCAGTGTTTATACTAAGGCAAGGACTTTTCAGCTTCTCGTGCTCTGACAGCAAGAAGGCTGAAGGGGCAAAAGGTGGTAGAGGACACAGCCAGGACACTGAGCCAAAGGGATATTCCAAACCATGGGGTGTCATGCTCATTACATAAACTGAGGGGAAAGCTGGCTGGGGGCCACTGCATGGGAACTATCAGGGCATCAGTCAGCAGGGGGGTGAGAAATTGCATTGTGCATCACTTGTTCTGCATATTTTATTTCTTTTGTCAATATTATTATTATTTACTTCTTTTTCTGTCCCATTAAACTGTTTTTATCTCAACCCTCTCGAGTTCTCTCCCTTCTGCTCTTCTGATTCTCTCCCCCATCCTGCTGTGGGGTGGAGTGAGCTGCGTGGTGTTTGGTGTCTGTCTGGGGTTACACCAGGACAGAAGTACACAACATGCAGAGGGTTAACTAAGCTCAAGAACCACGGAAGAACCTGGCAAACCTTTGCAGTTTTATATAGCCTAGCAATATGAAACCCCTTTCTATTCTTGGCTAGATTTCCTTCACACAAGCTCTTTAAAAAGTTTGTAGAGAGAGAACACAAACTGTAGTACCTCTAAGGGGTATTCTCAACACTAATTTTAGGCAGCGGAAACCAGCCTCTTTCTAGATTTTCTCTTGAGCCCATGGAAAGACTGTGACTCCATAGAAGATGGTCACAAAAGGATATTTAAACCGGATTTGTAATTGAAACCATCCAAAAAAAAAAAAAGAATAAGAAAAATAGCCCTGTTGAAACCAGTCACACACCTGCACCTGTACCCACCTGCTCACCACTCGTTTTTAGCTTCATCCAGACAAATGTTCCTGTTCCTCCCAGTCTGCCCATGCTCCAAACAACAAGCATTATGAACTCTCTGTTCCAACCTAAATCCAAACCAATGTGTGAGGCCAACCCCTCTGACACTACACCACAGTAAAGACTGAGAACTGAAGTTACCTTGAAGGGCAAAAAGGAAGTGTCCCCCTCTCCCTGGCATTGATCAGGAAGATCAGCCTACCAACCTCAACATTTCTCTTTCAATTCCCTCCTACAAGACTTGTCTTCTTTTTTCTCCTATATTTCATGGTTCACATCCCTATGCTTAAGATGCAAATTCTGAATTGAAATATTTTTACATCTTCTTTGATGAATCTCCACACATAATTTACAAAGCCTTATATAAATTCCCTTAGACCAACACAAATCTTCTTCCTTATTCATGTATCACCACCATGGTTTAACAGGACATGAAAGATCTTGATCTTCTGCAATTAAACTCAGGGTCAAATGACTCCGCAACCATAATCGACTGATGTTTGAGGTGAAAATAATACAGTAAAGGTCCATTTAAAAAAAAAAAAAATCTGTACAACCTGTAGGAGTAACAGCACGTACTTGAGCAGGAAGAAGAGCACTACCCACTACAGAACTATTTATCTGACCATTCAAAGTCACTCACTTTGGAATTCTATAATCCAGGGCTAAAGGCATTCATCAAAAGTATTTTGGTAGCAACTGCCACGTCATGTCCAGTATCATGTGGGAAACATGTTACAACGAGTTATTGCTCAAATCCAAAATACCTCAAACTTTTCAGACTAAAAGTGAGCTATGGAAGTGGTCTTATTTGCTTAAAGCATAAAAAGCATTACACTGAAGTAAGTTGACATTACCCTCATTTCCATAAACCACTACAGCTACTGACTGACATTTTGCAAATTAAGCAAGAGAGGAGTCAAATTCATGCTGGCATTTCTACTGTCAGGCAAAAAAGTATGAGGAGTGCATAAACCTGCAGTCCCATCTATTTCTTGTCACCGTATCCCTGAGAAGCAAGTGCAGATGTCGCTTTCTCCTCCTATCTGTCTGCATTGCAAATAGGGAAGGCATGATGATCTGTACCTTCTCCAATGGTGTTTTATATTCAACAGCGAGCCTTTACCGTTTCAGAATAGTGCCCACTAGGACAGGCTGTTTGATGGAAACCATCAGGCTAGAACTCATCCTCAAAGCGGTTACCATGTGTTTAGGCAGCAGCTACACTTGTGTTTTTAAATGTACAAAATATCTGAACTTCTTTTTCAGAGATTCAGCAACCTGAAATTATTGCACCTCCTAACTGGATGGCAACCAAAAATAGACCTCTTGATGGGTTCTTCCTCCTAGAAAGTTTACTCTTGAAGAAGTATGTATTTAGTTACAAACATGAGGTTCCTCCAAACAACAAATGCATCAAAGAAAGGAATAACAGAGTGAGATGTCTTATACTGCTTTTGGAAAGCTTTAAAATGTTTGATTAGATCTGCTTTGGAGATTACATAATCTGTAACAGAACGCTGTCTTTTTCTAACTTTCAGGAATTGAATTAAAATGGAATGTGACCTCTATCTAACAGTTCCAACAAAAGACATTACAGTTTCTATCAGAAAATATTACTTAGTAGAATTAAAATAAACCCCTCACAGGCTTAATAAATGATGGAAAAAATGATTTCATTATCAAACTCTCCAACTCATGCTTCAAGAAACTGCACAGGCAGACTTTGCTCACAAAATTCTGAGGACATTTCTTCTCAAGTCAAGGCTTAATCGATTGACGTTGCAAGGTCTCTTTATGGGAAATCATTCTTTAAAGGACAGACTGCAAAATATTTGCTAATAGTCTATGAAGTACTGTAGCTAATTAAAGAAAGTACATTTGTCAAATAAATTAAGTGATACATTACCATTTGCCTTCTCAGTAATCTATAATGCATCTCCAATATATCAGCATGGCTTTAAGGAGCCTTTGTTACAGCTAGTAAAAACCTCAATTACTCTTCTGAAGAAAAGTCTGACATTCTATTTTTTTTCTGTTCTTAATGGGACACTGTACTTAATCTATATATCATAAACATCTTTGAATCAAAAAGTTCCTTAAAAAGCAAATTCAGATATTAAATAAAGTAATTTATCTTTTTATTAATTTTTGCTTTGAAATAAACAAGAAAGAGTCTTATTTTTTATTTGTATTTAGTTTCTACTTTAATAAAATTTATACTTTCCACTAAAAAACTTCCTGAAGTTTTTCAAATTAACTCAACTTTAATCTATTTAATCATTATTCTCCTGGGATGTAAAAAACCCCCATATCCTTACAAAATGATTTAAAACATCTTTACTATTTAATTTTTCATTTTTTTTTTTCAACAGTAAACTCTTGCCAGGAAAATAAATGATTTTTTTTTTATGAAAGCAAATATAGGCAATTGCGTCTATTTAGTGTTTACATAACTTCTCCTAGAGCCTTTCTTTGGCTGGGCATAGAGCAGGCGATAGGGGATACACATCATATAGTCACCCCCAGACATCCATCTAGCTTGTGGGGCTTTTAAAAAGTCGTTAGAGCTAAATTGCTTAAAATTAGTAAAGTTATTTTTCCATTCATGCATCCGTCTCAGCTGAGAAAAATCATTCAACAGTGAGCACTTGACAGCGCAGCCACTTTCTCCATTAATTGTTGACTAAGACAAGAAAATTGAAGTTTTGTCTGCTAAAGTTTAGGCAGCGGTTTCACGGGTAGAACACCCTCAGCTGCTGTCAGATGCTCAGTTTCTCGAAGCTGCAGAAGTGAACTGGCATACCTATACCCGCTAATGACAGACAGCTCTTCTGAGACAGAATGGCAGCAGGTTAGTTCCTCTAAGCAGTCCACAGGGCGATGGCAATAGCTTCACAAACACTGCTTAATCGTTATTCTGCTCCCAAAGGTGTTGCAGCTGATTGATACGCTAAAATTTCATTCTAGATGGTGAGAAAACCCTAAGCTATCACACAATTCTATTTGCTATCCTTACCCAGAAAACGTTTTGCCCAACTCAGACTGTCAGCTCCATTTCTAATCACTGTACAAGTAATATTAAACAAATGTGGCATTTGGAACACTCGATGCTTTATACAAAAAACGCAGAAATCCTCACTTATTTCTCTTCCTTTCAATCTTATACACTAAGAGATGCATGTTTTGCCAAATGCATGGAGAAAATATACATCTAATAAAAATCTAATCATTTCAGTCATGTTACTGACCTGACTGGCAGAGAAGTGAGTTCTGCTTGTTACTCCTTTAAAAAAGATGCTAAACTTTGTCTTATGGGGAAAGTCCTTTATATCTAAATCCCTCTCCCCTCAAACATCTATCAGATCTCTGATCTGCTCTTATGAAAATTTCTCTTCTTGAAAGACAGTTTATTTACACATGTGGGAAGTCAATTCCAGAACAGTCATGACTACAGTTAAATAGATGTCTCCTTCCCTCTTACAAAAAAAAATTATTGAAAACCAACATTCTGCAATTTACTATCAACATTTTGATAGGTACAAAGTTGAAGTGATACAGACAATCATTTCTGACTAGTTTTAGTTAAAGAAAAGAACAGAAAAGTACCAAAAATATAAAAAAGTAGCCAGGATGTTCTGCTGAGCCATTCATTCATTAGTCACTTTTTAATTTTATGATTAGTAAATGACATTCCACAGAAAGTGGCAATGTTTTTTAGTGATCCAATGATAACACATTCTGGAGAATATTTCCATCAAATTAAAGAGCATCATGGGAAAAACGCTACCAGTAGTATCCAGTATTCAATCTGGACTTCTCATCAGAGGAATCTCAGAGGAAAGGCATCAGTTAAGACAGCGCCATACAAACTGACAGAAGAAGGAATAATTCAGGACTACTGAACACACCTCCAATCTAGAAGGCCTCTAAATTATATAACACAAAGGACAAAGAAAATTCTCTGAATTACTGTTATAAACTTCTCTTGTTTATAGTCTAAGCACTGTTTGCAGAGACAATATATGAAGCTTGAGAGACCTTTGGACCTGACCTGATTTGTTGCTTCTTCTTCTTCTCCGCCACAGAAAATTGGCTTCATAAGCCTCTGCTTGAGCTACCTGAAGGTAAAAGTGACCTGATATGTCCCACATGACAGAGGGTGATCACCTCGCTACCACGCTTGCTTGGCTGAAGGAGCATTTCTCTTGGAAACTTACAACTTTCAGGTCTCTACCAGTCTGAACGTCTCCCCTCACTGGTATTCATGGCAGTCTAAGACTAAATCATTAGATCCTATAAATATCCCTCATCCAAAAAAGTATTTATGATTCACTTGATTACACTGTTCTCCTATTCAGAAAAGAAAAATCATAGCAGTGTGATTTGGGCTTTTTTCTTGGACTCGTTGAATGTCACACCACCAAAATTTTAGTTCCTTTTCAGGCTCTGACTTCCCTTCTTTCTGGCATTCCTCTTTCCCCAGCTCACAGCATTACACCATTACGAGGCTTCCACATACAAATGTTTACTGTTGGTTTACATTAGATATTTAGACATAAGATTAGGCCTTGCTCCCTCACAACAAATATTTTGTTTTATTAGTAACTGGAAAAGACTCCTAGATAGGAGTTTCAAGTGAACATTTTTGATAATACAGTATTTGGCATTGCATGAAATGCAAACATATTTATTTGCTCGGTTTTATGGCTATTTATTGAAAAACAAAATGTGACTGTCTGTAGCAATGTAACTACCTGAAACATTACCTCTATGCCACAAACACTTGTTGTGCAAGTGCACTACCACATCAGAGGAAAACAACAAATGTCAAAGAAAAAGAATATCTAGGAAAAAAAGCAGGAACGGACACTTAGGTACTTTCACCTGGTCAAACTTCAGTGTTCCACACACAAAAAATAACTTTGTTAATTCTACTGATCAGATGTAGGATCAGTAAAAGCATCCTCATTCTCTGAAGCACAGATCTTTTTGGCAAAGGGTGATCTTAACATGAGGAAGATATTATTAAATTGCACCATGGAAGGAGACGCTATCCTACAAATCCACCCATTCAAAACCACTACAAACTGCAGTCGCATTAGCTGCTTCCAGATATTTGGAGGGCAAGAAAAGAAATATCAGTGGGAACCAGAGCTCTGGAAAAACCTGAAATGTCAGAATTAGGCAAAACCACGGTTTTGGCCAGGATACTCATAATGAAAGGCTTACTGTGTAATGACAGACTTCCTTAGATGGTGTCTCCAGAATATGATCTTATCATAGAGAATTTTTTAACTGATGATTGATGTGTGACAAACAACATAGTTAAAGGACAAAAACATTTTAGTGATAGGAACTGCCAAGCAATAATCTGACAAAAGTATAATATAATAATAAAAAATATTAACATGTACAAAAAGTATGTAATAATATAAAATAAGTTTAGTGCATTTCTTGTAACAGAAGTCATAACAGAAGGTAGAATTAAACATCTATAGCCTACACTCCTTTCCTATCATCAAGGACCCAGAAACCATTTGCTCTTCTCTGCCTTTTTGTTTCCATTGCTCTTGTTTTTCTATGGCTTACCTCAGGGGATAAACAGTTACAAAGCACATTTTTTAGTGAATGCGTCAGCTTCAAGAAACACATTATTGAACAGAATGAACAAACGGTTTTGGTCCTTTCTTTGGTCTTTGGCCCTTATGGAGAGATGAAACTAAAAAGGTGCTGTGCTACCAGCTCTAGAGTTAGACATTCTGGCAGCCCTCTGACCCAGGTGAAATATGTGGTCCTCAGCCCCAAATGAAAGCTGAAAGGATAGCAAAATTTTGCAAATAAACATCTGACTTCCCCCAAGTAATTAATATGAATGCCTTAAGTGGATATTAGTCCACATGGATTAGCTCATTTAAAATACCAAGATCAACCTCTAACTTTCCAGAAAGGCAGTTATTAATTTGTGTGTGCATTGGTCATCACAGACTAGACTTCGCTTAAACTGCTTCCCAGCTGCATTAAACTGCATTTTATTTACAGAATATTAATACCAGCTGTCCAATATGCACATTTTAGTGGCTGGAGAGTCAAGGCTGAGTCTTCTTGCCAAGAATACCTTGAACCCACCTGTCAGTCACAGCATCTGGCAGCTTTATCTGCATTATATTTATATGTACATCAGTCCTAAACCTGATGCCAATAGAGTTTTGTTATATTGCATGATCAATCATAACTTAAGTGGTAGCACACCTCAGCTATTTGCAGATTAATTCTACCAGAAAGGAATTTCTGCTCAAAGGTTAAATAAATCATGAAGTATTTATACCTCACTGCAACTACCTCAGCCTACATAAGCCCAGTCTCATCCTCCTGTTCGTCTTCAAAATAGGCACACAGAACCAGAAAAATTATAACAGAAAAGAAGTAGGGTGAAATTAATTTTGCCATCTGTAAGAGGATAAAGCAAATTAAAAAAAAAAATCCCCAAAGTCCATATTATTTGTTATATTTCACATATACTTTGTGCTGGCCCCCATCCCATGAAACTAATTTGAAATCCAGAAGCAAAGCCAGGGGGGTTTTGAGATGTTTTTCATTGCCTTCTACCTGCCATCAGACTGCAATAGCAAACCTTTTACATAAAATTGCACAGAGGAAGAAGAAAACTCATCAAATAATTATTGGAAAAAAAATTAGTGTATTTCTTTTACAGTTTGTTTCTTCATTGGATATAATTTATTCGGTGAGCAGTCAGCCAACTCTCACTCTAATGATTTTGATCCTACAAGTAATTTCTTTAGTGATTAGGAGTCTATTCACAACAAATGGACTTTATTATTGCATTAATAATTCAGCAGCTCCCACAGCAAAAGCCTAAAAAAGATGAAAACACATCCAAGTAAATTTCCATCCTTCTACTAGGCTGCCTGACCTGCCTCTTTCCCTCCCATCACACAACATGACAGATTTGGTTCTTCCCCAGTGTCAGAATTTTACATATTTGATGACCTCTTTGAGGACTGCTGGTAGGCAGAAAAGGTTAGACAACTTGAGAATCTTAATTCCCATGGAAATTTCATTTTCTAAGCAAAACAAATATCTGTCACCTTTATTAACAACTGTTCTGTAGAGCTACTTAGCATGAGTGTTTCCAAATAGTTTATAAATCAAGCTGAAGTTCATGAAAAGTCTTGATTCTTTGGCCCAGCATCAAGAACAGAACTGCTTTCTGGAAAGTGCTCCATAATTCTTGACTGCAAGTACAGAATCATTTTAAAGCAATGACATTTAATGAATTATATGCATAATTTTTAAAGTAACAGGCTGCATTTTACACACAATTCAATGTGTGCCATGACCTGTGTCAACAGATTGTAGCCCATTAGTTCTCAGCAGTGGACAAGGCATACTGTGCATTAATGACTCTTTAATGAGAGCAAGAAAGAGCCAGAAACAAAGAAAAACAAAAATAAAATTAATGCATCTATGTATTTTCCTGATTTGTATTGCCAGAATTCACTCGAAAAGTGTAGTGTAACATTTCAATATATTGTAGTATGGTTTTTTTAATGCAGTAACATTATTGCAACAGATTCCACTGCATTATTTGTCCACTAAGTGTTCTTCCAGGAATAAAAAAATTATTTTGCACAGATGAGTGGAGCAGAAAGTGAAATTCTATTCACCCAGTTCTATTAAGATTTTGCTAACTTAAGCTTCTTCTTCTCTGCCATTGTTGCAGAAGTCAAGAAGATGCCAAAGTCAAGAAGAACACATTTGAAAAGTAACAGGGCTCAAGGACATTTGGTGGAAGAAACCAAAATCTTCGATGGCTAGCAGCCATCGAGTAACTAAAGAGCTGCAGTTTTTCATAATCCACTACTGTCTCCAAAGCCCTCTGCAAAGGACAAAGCTGGTGGTCCTTCCCCTGCCAATGCCCATCAGTAGCAGCTTTTTGGCACTCTACTGTTTGTGTCCATCATGAGCACAGACGTGACGTTGTGTCCCCTCCAGGTGAGTAGCTGATCCTCCTGTGAGGGCACAGCACACACCCTGCTGTATGTTCATTCCCTCTGAGATGCTGACAGGAGCAGCCACAGCAGACAGCTTCTCCAGCAAACAGGAACAGTGGGAACCACACTGTGACTCCCAGCCAGGCAGAGAAAACACTGCACTTCCCAGCAAATGGGTGTCTTCATTGGAGATCCACTGGCCCTCATCCGTTAGGAGAGAAAGCAAGACCCTTGTTCACACTAAGGCTTGCACTGTCTGGGGACCATCAACTGCTGCATGGGAGCAGAAATGTACTTCTTAAACAAAACATTATCTCCCACCTTTACCAACTGAAAACATGGTATGGTTATGCAAAGTCAAAGTAACCCCTCATGACATACACCTCTGAACAAGAGAAACATTATGGGGGTATGGCAACAATTCAGGAACAGCTGCTTCCCTCTCTTCCCAGGAAGAAGCTCTTTTAAAAAATTAAAGCAAGAATATAAAGTATAATAAAAACTGTCTTTGCAAACAATGTTTACCATACTTATTATTTCCTGTTAGACATATTTTCTTTCCTTAACAGAGCTATTTTGTGGATGAATGGCAAAGCATGAGGCACTGATATTTTCCTCTTTAACGCAACTGAATGTTTCCAGCTGCAACTAACAGAACTCACGCACCACATCTCCCTAGCTGACCATAATCAAAACCAAACACCTCCAAACCCTCATTTCTTTTGCATATAATTTACTGAGAGGCAATATGCCCATACCCAGGGCCCAGCTACACAACTCTAAACAACCCCAAGTCCACTCGAGCTGATCCTAAGTGCAGGCTTGTATTAAGCCTAGATCATAATATATCTGTCACAGAAAGTATTACAAACCTTTAACAGATTCTTCCCCCATCTATGCCCTTACACATGTCCATACAGCTGGGCAAGTTCTTCTGTTGTTGGACTATAATTTGTACTGAAATGACCTGCTCCATTCCAATCACATTAAATATAAAATCAGTTAACACCTCATCCTTCACCTGGCACTTACCCGCAGTGAAATTTAATATTGGTTCTGATTATTCCTAACCTTAGGCTGCTGATCTTCAGTTACGTTCCTGGATGTTATCCAGTGTCTATGACATGCAGAAGACATCCCCTGAGGTGCATGTCGAAATCTGTGGCTAGTAGGCCATCACCTGTTATGTTCTAGGGCAATGAAATTCTTTGCTAGGAGACAAATTTTGCCTCGCTATCTTTGTTACTTAAGAAAGTCAATTTTCCAAAGCCAAGGACTTTCTTAAGAGCTCCTCCCCTTCTTCCCTCTTTGTTGTCTGCTTGAATCATAGGCGTTTTTGTCCATGGGAACTGAAATCCTTGCAACCATTGACTCAACACTGTATCCCACCCCTGCCATTCCAGAAGCTTCTGTGCTGCAACATCCCTGAAAAACAAAAAAAAATCCCAGCCAACCAACCAACCAACCCAACCAAACAAAAAAGAGTCATTGTTCATTTGGAAAAGTCTAACAGTGACCACGTCTTGGGTTTTTTTTAATCAGCATACTATGGAACTGTAAACAGGAAAATTATTATTATCATTCTCCAGAAAAAAAAAAAGAAGAAGAAAGATGTCTATCATTCCTCAAATATTTTGATAACTCATGTCATTGTCCCTTGTAGATGGTGCCAAGAGACAAAAACTGTGCCCACTCAGCCTGATCTTGCTAGAGGTATGTGCTGTGAATTCCTGGCAGGATTGTGTGATAGAAAGCTGAGAGGTCAACATAAACAAAATCATTTGAAACAACAAAGCTGAGAGGGAAAAACTGTACTTCTATCACACAGCTTTCACACAGGTTTAATAGAGGTCAATGACTGTCTTGGATGTTGTTACCATGGGGAGGCTCTCAAGTGATAAGGAAACAATCATTTTTGGTGGATATGAGTGGGACTGGAAGGAGTGAGAGTTCCGAAAGAATCACTGTAGGCAATAATATTTTCTAGGTTGTACTCGCTGCCAAATATGGCTTTCCAGGCAGTACAGGATGCTGCTGCATATCTTCACTAAATCAAGATCAAACCAATCAAAATCCAAAGCAATGGATGTGTGTGGTATTCTATTCCCCATCACTTTACATCAAGGGAGGCTCATACATGCCTGAGAACGGTTTCATCTATATACAGGGAAATGCTTAAAATACAGCATATTTTTCAGTTTTCTTGAGTAATGAATATTTACTGGTTTACAAAAAGCAGAATCTTTAAGCTGATTTGATTATTGACCCTGACCTTTGATAAAAATGAGTCAATTTGGAAGGTTTGGAAGGGGCTTGCTTGTTTGTTTATTTTAGATTTTGTTGTTGTTTAAACGTAGCATCTGAGAAAACTCAGCTAGTGCTCTCTTCTTTGTGGCTGAACACAGTAACATTCACTCCCACACATATAGCCACAAGGCTCAAGGTTGGAGGAGCTGTGAGGAAAAACACTATGTGCTCATGTGTCATGAATCTTCCCAGTTTCAAACTGACAGATAGGAAATGTCTTGCACAGGAATATGGTAGAATGTAGAAACATTCTTTTTCTTTGAATATGCTATTAACATAAATTTAAAAAAATACAAAAAGTGAGACACTCCTCTGAGGAAGTAGGGACCCAAATTTGAAAGCCCAGCCAATATTTATGCTGCTGTGAAATAATGATTACCGTTAAAAATAAGAAAGAACCAAAAATAAAACCAGGTTTTTTCACATTAAAAAAAAACCAAAGGCACTTCTCTTCTTCCTTGAATGTTTTGCTCCTTGATACAAATCATGTTTTTTTTCTAGCTAAATCATACACATCTGTCAGACATTAACTCCTTGTACACTGAAATGGCTCCTATTACTTGAAACCTGTCAGCCTCCTGATCTCTAAATGCTTGTTTCACACACATTGCAATATGCTCCAGAAATATCCCAAATTAACACCAATAACCTGTTTACAGTAAGACAAAATGAGTAAAATGGAAGAAAAAGACAGAAATGAAGGCTCTAGAATGTGAATACAAAAAAAATGGTTCCATATAAACTCATTCCCATGTATCCCAATAGCTGACTGTGGTAAGAAGATAGGTTTCCATCTAAAATATTTCTCCTACCAGCAGTCTCTACTCCCATAAAAAGAAGGAAAATAAAGGGGATACTTTAAACAAATATATATGCATACCTGTATGTATATACACACACTTAAAGAACAGAATTTTCAATTTAATTCCAGTAAGAAACCAAAGGTTTCCCTTTGAATTTTGCAGAGACCACACCACGTTTTAACAGGACTGTTTGTAATCAAGCAACATATCAAAGCACTTCAACATCAGACACAGAGGTAAGCAGTCTTAAATATACTGCAGCAGTCACCACTTGCTCTTCTGAAAATGTGCAGTGCACGTAAGGAAAATGGAACAAGCCATGAAAAGGAAAACATTCATCTTTTCATCATCGTTTCTAGAGAGTAAATTGTATGAGGAGCAGCTGAGGGAGCTGGGGATATTTAATCTGGAGAAAAGGAGGCTCAGGAGAGACCTTATCACCCTCTACAACTGCCTGAAAGGAGGGTGTAGCCAGCTGGGGATCAATCTCTTCTCCCAGGAAACCAGCAACAGAAAGAGAAGACATAGCCTCAAGCTGTACCAGGAGAGGTTCAGGTTGGACATCAGGAAGAATTTCTTCATGGAAAGCATATTTTAGAATTGGAACTGGCTGCCCAGGGAGGTGGTGAAGTCATCATCTTGGAGGTGTTCAAGAAAGACTGGACATGGCACTTAATGCTATGGTTTAGTTGACAAGGTGGTTATTAGTCAAAGGCTGAACTTGGTGTTTTGTACCACCAGAATGTGGAAGTTGGAATTTCTTCGAAACCAGAAAGATTTCTAAAATTAAATGTGATTTAGCTATAGGACTGATAAAAATAAAATGAATGAAATGCAAGATGAAAATGAACAAACAAAAAATGAATGAAATGGCTGCTAAACAGCCAGACCTGGGAAGAATATCCTCAGAAACAGATAAATACAGCCTTGAGTGTTATAAAATATGAAATTTTAACATTTTATTCTTAAAGCTTCTGGGGTTTGCAACTGCTGAAGACAAGGTGATACTCTACAATCAGTAGCTCAGAAAACCATCTTCTCTTATATTTAACTTTTACTTGTGTTTTTAGACCATTGTGGTTTGAGAAAATATCGATTTCACCTATTTCTTAATAGCTTTTTTTCCTGCAAAGGCAATTGTTCTCTCCCTACAGCTTCCATCTACTGAAAACTGGGGCCAGGGGGAAGAAGGAAACCCATTCTATGTTATATGGAGAAATTAACCGAATAAAATTTTGTAGCATTTCTGGGATTTCAGTACCTCTGCAGTCGTTAACCAATCAGCATTTACTGATCCTATTGAACCCTCTTTCTTTTGTGCTTCAATCCAATAATGGGGTAGATTTTTAAAAAAGCAAAGAAAGAGAAACAATTTACACAAAACCCACAGCATATTCCAACCAGAAAGGTAAAACCTAAGTACCCTCAGGCTCATTAGAACAGCCTCATTAGTAGCTGGGCATTGTAAACCAGCAAGAATTGTTTGCCATACCAGTGATGCTCTCCAGAAGACTTAAAAGACTCCCATAAACCACCCAGGACTTTGACAGCAGAAATATTTCAATGGTACTAGAAGAATTAAATTATTCATAATTAATAACCATTATTGAGCAGTGTTTTTTTCTTCTTTATTTACAAACCTGTTTTCTACAAATATATTACTTTGAGGTATTTTCTGAAGATTAATTAATAAAAATTATGACTTCTATGAAACAGTTGCCTTTGCAATTCATTACTTATGAACTATTCTTTAAGACACATCAGTGTTTCTTCACTTTAGACAAAGTTTAAATAAAAATCAAGCCAAAAAACCAAAAAAGAGTAAATATTATTGTGTGTACATACACATTCAATTGCTAGTTAGAGTGTCAAGGTAAGGAAGAAAGTCACTCCATGGACTCAAAAAAATTCACCAGATTACTAAAGGACCCAAAAGACCCCCTTGGATTACCAAATCTGGCAAGGTGGGGAAAAAAGCCCACCTGTTTATGCCAAGGAATATGTAGTATGGATACAGCCTAGGTGGTTACAACAATAGCAGACTAAATTGTGAAAGCTTGTGCTAAGAATTGCATGAAAGCTCATGGAATTTAAAACTTATTTTAAATTGTGATTTTTATCTGAATTTTTATTTTGTTTCTTTACAAAAGAAGACCCGTAGCCTGAGAAATGAGTGTAAGATCTGGGTCATGAACGTCCTCAGGAGGTAGATGCACAAATTGCTGGAAAGCACATGGACTGCGGAAGGATGCCTGGGCAACCAGTGATGCTACAAAATTGACATCCTGCAAAGTGAGGAGATAGCATGCAGAAAGATCTCAGTACCCTTAAGGCGAGATACAAAACTGCTGGGAAAGAGAAGATGCAGACTTTTTCACCCTTGAGAACCAGAAATCTATGGCAGGGCAGTGCAGACCTTAATTAGTGGAAATACTACACTGTTCTTAAGTAGTCCTTCATAATCATGGACTTACTAGGCACACTTCACAACAGAAGAAATACACAAATTTTGAGGGAAGGGAAAAACCAATACATGGCAAAAACTCAAACAACAAACCCAGCACACAGTTCTAATCTCAAAGATATTCTCAGATTATTTTGTACTCATCAGTCACACTAAATCACAACAGTCCCCCTAAAAACAAGGTGTTTCAAAGTACAAAATTAGAATAACTATCTTAAAACTCCAATTCAAATCTCTAATATTGCAGGATTAAATCACAAGTGTCCTTTGTACCCCACAACCACTTAATTCAGGTGATTCATGGTACAGAACTCAACATCAGCCCTGGAAGGCCCAGCAGTTTGCTTCCCCTGAATAAGATTAACAGTGCTGGAAATTTCTAAGCATGTCATAAATAGTAATTGCTCCTTAATCAGTGCCACAATATTTGATGCTTGCACTGCATAATTCAAGATGGTATGGAGAACTGTCAAGTAAAGCTGTAGGATCCAGCTGAATTCACGTCAAGCTTCATTCATGTATGTGAATTTATATACAAGTGGATATATTTATATATGGAGAACATGAAGGGCTCCATACATATTGCATCATGTTGTCAACTAAATTTTCATCCAGAAGAAGTCTGTATGTATTGATGCTCACACCAGTCTATTGACAAGTTTGTTCCCAATTACTCCACCGAGGTGAACTGAAGATACCCAACAGAAGTAAAGATCTATCATCCTGTCTTTATACACTCCATGCCCAGAGCCAAACCAAGAAGCTCCCCTGTTCTCTCAGTCTGCTAATGTCTCTGAAAAGCCATCAGAGAGGACCACCACGTAGCTAGCAGCTGTTTCTTAGACATCTCTAAATGAAAGATTTTCCATTTTTTAAGGTATAGGGATGATAAATATGACTAGAAATAATCTGAAGAGTCCAAGCACAGTGGGAGGGAGCAGAAGACATGGCTGTGCTGAGAGGTACATCCAGCTGCTGAGCCTGCAGGTGCATCTGCAGTAGATGGACAGAATGAAAAATTAGAGGTGTTCCTGGGCTGGATACATTTGAGTAATGAGGGAAGTTTGTAAAAGTAAATCAGAGAAAAACATGCTTAGATAAGATCAGTCTAGAGCAAAATAAGACAAATGGGACTCAAATCGCAGTTGAGATCTCAGAGATGTGAAAAGCAAGTAGAAATAAGAGATCCAAAAAGAGAGAAAGCAAACTATGAATAAAAACTCGCATTGGATATAGGGTGAAAAATTATGAGTAGCTAGAAAAAGTAGCAATAAGAATGGTGAGTGTGAAAGAAAATAGTCCAACTTTAATACAGTAGGACAAACATTAAAAAGGAAATGGAAAACTACCGTATAATTTTCCAGTTCCCCCCAAAAATCTACATCTGATTGGGAATAATTCACACCACAGTTAGGAGAGCCTGAGAAATAAGCATGAACATTACAAACAACAACTGAGTAAAATTCACTATCTTTTCCAGAAATTGTGATTTATAAAGGCTCCAGATATTCAGAGGAACAGGGTGGTAAGGAGAAGCATTTCACAAGTGCAAAATAGACACTTTCCTAAACTCAAACACATCCAACTTTCCATCCCTTCAGCAACCAAATGCAAACATGAATGCTGTAGGTCTTGAGCAGGGCACCGTGGAAGATAAAAATAGTTCTGCCTACAACAAACACTTGTCTCTACAGGCTCGTAGCACGGCAATTGAGAAGCATGAGGCGCACTTTCCATTTCCGAATAGAGCATCGCATCACATACTCAGCCACTTGCAGATTAAAACTAGCTGTCTTACAGCTGTGCAGCTAGCGAGGAGATTAAAGGAACGCATAAAATCCTTGCAAAGATACTTGTCAGTTTAGGATTCTCCAGATACAGCTCATCCCCAAAAAAGCCACAGTGCACAACACATGGCAATATGAAAAACACAGCAGAATGGGGGAAAAAATAGATGGCAAAATGCCCATCCCGAAACTTATGTATATTGTGAATATGCAAATATGTTTTATTTCATATTGACTCTTAAACAGCATACAGGAGGGGAGCATTAGAGAATTGAGCTGCAGAAGGTTTAGGGGAGATACAGGTGTTTGAAATAAAAAAGAATGGCTCCTAAAATGTTAAGTTGGAAGAAGAAGCAAGAGCAGACACCAAAGAATGAGTTTTTGCCATGTTCTTGTCAACGTGCATGACCACATACCTTCTCTACTGCTACTGTAGAGAATGCCAAAATTCTTTTTTTTGGATCTTGCTGAAGTGCTGTCACAACAGCAGTCTAATGAGGTAAAAGGGCACTCAGAACTGCAGTCACACTTTAAGCCCACGAACCATTATTTTCTGATAGTTTCCATTTTATTAAAGAAATGTTTCCACATGGAAATGACATGTGTGCAAGGAGAAGCCTCTCTCCTGAAGAAGATTATAGTAATATATCAAAGAAAACCCCAAAGAAAGCATCTGGTTGGCCAAAAGAACAGAGTATTTATTTTATTTTTCCTGTTTCTTTTTAATGGTAGAGAGATACATACAAAAGAAAGGAGTCAAAAAAACCTGCAGTGAGAAACAGCAACAAGGAGCAAGGAAAGAAAGGTTAATTACAGCACAAGAAAAGATGCGAGGAATGTGAAGAATGTCAGCAAGTAAATAAATCAATAATCTACAGTCATGATCTACATTCCTGAACTACCTTGAAAGCAAGGATATCTGCCCTTAACATTCCTGACAACAGTAGAGATTTTCAAGGAAGACCCCCTCCTGCTTCATGCTCAGTTTCTGCCAGCACCCTTCTGTCAACAACTGATTACAAGGGAACGTTTCCAAAGGGAGCCTGTATTACCTCTTACGAAAGTTTTGTTAATACAAGCTTGTGAATACCTTGGGACAGCCCAGAAAAACTAACAAGCCAAAATTCATGATGTGATCATTGCACTTAGCTGAAAAAAACCTCAAGGTCACTGTCAAACAATTGTAGGAATGATGCACTAGATTTCCCCCTCAACACTGCTCTCTAAAACATACTGGAGTCTAGCAGCTCGTATGGAATAACAGCACAGATCAATAAAGCCAGAGACTAATGTGGTTTTACAGATGTATTTCTTCACAATGGTATCAACATACGATAAAGTAAGAGTTTTACAGAGGAAATGAAAGCTGAGTGATAGAGACAAGAGGATCTAAAAGTCAAGACTTAATAAGTTGGAAACAAACAAACAAAAAACCACTGACAAAAAACCCCCAAGCAAATAAACCAACCAACCAACCAAAAAAACCACCAAAAAAACCCAACCAAAATCAAACCATGAAAGCAAAACCCTAACTCCCCAGTACAAGTATACAAGTAAAATTAAGGATATGCCTTTGATAAGGTGACATAATAGAAGTGGATCTGCAGAGCAAAGCCATGGCTGTTAAGGACCTTACTGACGCCCACCCCTTACACATTTTGTGGAGGGTTACTTCAGATTAACTCTAGACTGGTCCCATGAAGTGAGCTTCCAGTAGGGGTTGAGGTAAATATCCTGGTTTAGTTTTGTCCATAAAAGAATCTTGATCAAGCTGGGGTGCAAACCAAAATACCATAAATGGGGAACAACAGAAATACCATTCAGAAGTATAATCCTGAGCCAATGCTAACAGAGATTTACCTGAAGTTGCAATATGACTCTGATGCTACATATAAAAAGTCTTGTAGGCTCAGTCTCAAACAAACAACACCAAAAAGAAAGGGAAAGGATGATTCCACAAGCACTGTTGTTTAGAAGACCATTTTTGTCTATAAAACACAGCAGTAATTCTCCAAAAATTGCTTTACCATACGAAATGTAATGTACAAACCCCACAACAAATCATCATAGAGAATTATTTCTAAATTGGACGTGCAGAATGCTTTTGCAACACTTGCTTTTGCAAATGAAGCTGATACAATACGATTAGGTAGCTGGGGGCATCTTTTCATGTGATTGAAGAAATTTCTTAATAAAGTGTAGCAATTAAAACAAGACTATTTTCAAAGCCCTTCTATTGCCAAAGGGGGGGACTCTACCCCTAACTGTCCTCAGCAGATTTTACGGTCATCTTAAAATAATAGATGCAATTACATTAAAAAAAAAAGAGAGAGAAAACTTGGTGTACCTGTATGTTGTCCTTCAATCCAAGCTTGCAGATACATGAAGAGGAGTAGACCAGCTACTCCAAACAGCAGTACAGACACGAAGACTTGTCTTAGGTTCATGACCCTATAAGGGGGCTTCTTTTCAACTTTCAGAAGGACTCATTGCTCACTTTCCTGAAGTTTTCAGCATGCCTGCATCTTCTTTGGTATCTTCCCCAGAGACAGCAACCTGGAATAATAAGAGAGGGAGTTTGTTCTCGTGTTACATTTTTATTCTTCACCAGAGACTGTGTAAACAGCATACTATATACAAGCTGGAACTCTCACAAGCTATTACATTCAATGCTTGTATTTCTGCTCACAGTCTTGATGTTCTTTCTACCCCCAGACGAGTTCCAAGCAGATGTGTTTCTCGAAGTGGCTGAAAAGACCATCCCACCTCCAGAACAGCAAACATCACCTGCTGCCATAACAGAGGGAGGTGATGACCCAAAGGAGATCATTGAGTGTCACACCAGTACCCCACTCTGCTCACCAACCATCACAGCTGGGAAGCTATAGCAAGCAGCTGGAGCCTCCCAGGTGGCTGGGTCACACTCCAAGAGGCTGCCAGCCCCCTGTGATGGGCAACCCAGCACCTCTGTTTCTGGACTGTATAATCATGTGCCCCTAAGGATGGATCACCCCACGATGTGATCACTCTGCTCGCAGAGCCTCGGCATCGGTTCAGCCTGCACATCGAGGAGTTATACCATGATGTTCACCCTCAAATAAATCCAAGTTTAGTTTTGCAGGATTAGGAAATGTTGGCATAAGATGGTATCAGTAACACAGCAGAAAATGAATTAATGGATCATCTTTTTACTCAGCTGTTTTGCTACATGGAGAGGGACTTGTCAGGAACTCAATTCTTGCTACTAAGTTTAATGGAAATGAGCTCAAATGTAAAAACTTATCAAAAAGATTACTTTCTTGTACAGCAGTGGGCCCAGAGGAAGTAAGTAATTTACCTGATACCCTGCACTTGCCACAAAGGGGCCATAAAATTCATTTTATAACATCAGAACATGAAGACACTGTGGATCACTAGAAGACAACTCCCTAACCTGAATGAGAATGTGCTCAGTTTGAAAGTGCATTATTAGAAGCTGAAGAGCAGTTGTTGGAACTGGCCTGCACAGGAAAAGAAAATGCATTAAAACTCAGCATAATGGACAGCCTTGTCAGTGCATATGACAGAAATGTCTGATGAACTACCACAAAGAATGCTAGGAAAGACTCAAGCTTTTAAATGAATACAGCCTACTGGAAGATATTTGAAATATAAAACGGTTGAACACACAGAAAAAGAAAATGCAGGCACTTAACAATTATTCTGAATCATACAAGTACTCCATGTTCCACAAGTTTGTATTTTTTAATAACTCAGCACTGTTATATCTATAATTGCTGAGTTTCTAAAAATACAGTACACATAAAGCTTAGCAGGAACTCCCATTAAAAACAGCTGTTGAATGAACAAAGTAATTACATTAGAAAGACAAAAAAGATTTCAAGAACAAGAGAACTGTTCAGGACGTTTCAGATGTTTTTCCAGTTCCGTGCCATTAAACTATATACTTCTCTTAAGCACAGACTGGCCGGCAGAAAATGTAAGCCACAGTTTAAATATTAATCATTTTATGTGTAATTGTTCCATAGAAGACAGATAGCTAGACTTTAACAGAATGTAAATGTTCTGTCTGAAGTCTTTTTTGTAAGGGTCATGAAGCAACTGGTTTGAACCAGGCACATGAAATGAAGGTGAGAGAGGCTTTATTCCACTTTGGCCTTTCTGCTTTGATTCTACTGAGAGAGAATTTCTTACGTGTTATATACAAGAACCTGTTTGTGGCTATTGTGGTGATGCACAGTGTTGGAAGGAAGCTATGAAGATTGGGCAAAACCAAAGAAAATGCTTGGTGAATGCTGTGAAATGGTTTTTGTATAGGTATGGGTAGTGGAGCCTCCTTTCACCCAGCTCTTCATTAGCTGTTATCACTTGTACCTTCCTCTCCTACAGTGCCTTCTCTCAGCACTCTCAGATCTGCAATCTTCTTTATCTATGCTACAAGGCTACTTAGGTCTTTGCACCTAACTTCAGTGCTGCAGCAAATGCACTGTTTGCATGTCTTCAGAAGTCACTCTGCTAATGAGACAGAGGCTTCCCAGTGTAAGCAATGCTTCAAGAGCCACTAGTCATAGAACCAGTGAATACAAACCTCTTCTGTTTTCCCACAAACAAAAGCCATGTTGTTCATGTAACAGGACATTGAGAGCAGCTGGATTAGGAGGGAAAAAAGGCAGCAAATAAATAAGACGTGACTGTCTGAATAAGAATCTTTGAAATTAATTACTTAAGTTGGAGGTACAAGAAAGCAGGAATCAGTTGCTTGCTGTTTGGGATTCACAAGCTCCTCTCATAATAAAAAGGTGAGGAATCCAGACACACACAATGACAGTGCATGCCTCCAAATAAGCCCACTTTTATGATGTTGTTACTTTTTTCCATCTCTGACTACACAAACCTCCCATACATTTAGCCCTTCTTTCTGAAAAACAGTGTCCTTGAGTGGGCAAGAAAAGCTTTCTCAGGCCACATGGATGATGCTGAAAGCAAAGTGTCTCATACCACATCTCCATGAACATTTCTGACACATGTAGGCTGGCACTGCTGCTCTCTCCAGCCACTTGCTCTCATCCTCCCTGACTGCCCAGCTCTTGCCACCACCATGAGGGCTTACTGACCAAGTTTAACACATTACAGCCCACAAAGAATTTACCCAAGGGACAGTGGCAGTCATTTTTCCTAGAGCAGGAGCCAGTATCACATACATCCGTGACCCATGACAGCACAGGATATACAGCTCACCTTGCCCAAACACCATCATGGTTGCATGCAGCACCATCTACAAGCCTTGAAAGGTGATGATGCAGATGTATAGTAAAATAAGGAGCACTATTAAGCAATTTAATTTGTTAATAAGAAAACAGATGTTTTTCTACTAGGTTAGTTTTGGTTTTGAGTGGAAAGAAGTTTGTAAAAGGAAACAGCAGTTCAAGGTAGTTTGTTTTGTTTTGTTTTGAGCTACCAAACACACCCTAAGGCAAATTCACTCCACCATCACAGTCACTACAATTAGCTTTGTATCAAGAGTTTACATGCTGCTTCCAATTAGTTTAATTTATTTAAATTTAATATATATGAAACTGTATTCCTCATTTACATATTGGCTAAGTTTTAAGCTTAAACAAGAGTAACACTACTTTTAATTAAGATTACTGATTTTAGCTCAGGTTAGAATCTAAATACATCAAACCAAACTCTTCTGCTACCTTTTAAGATTTTAAAGGATTTTCAGCTTGAATGAGTAGTTTAATTTATTTAATACAGTGATTTGTAACCCACATATGAAAAAATTATAGTGACATTTAGAAAAGTCTGTGTCTGTGAGTCTTCTAGTAGAACTTGAAAAATGGCTGCACAACACTGACAAATTTGCTCCTTTTGTATTAAAAAGCAACCGTCATGGATTACACTCTCAGGCATCCTGGGCAAGAGGAAATACCTGCAAATATTCTTTAGTCAAGATAAATGTTTTCTTGTGGCTGTGAAGAGCCAAGAAGCTGTTACTTTCAACCCAAGTATTTTTAAAAGAGATCAGCCATATACAGACAGAAGTTCAGCATCCCTGCTTAAGCTGTCAATCTTTTTTTTGCTCCCTGTTCTGGGCAACGTGGCTCCCCTGGGTGATACCTGGACCATCCTGCTGGGTGGCTCTTGCTATAAGGGAGCTAAAGTAGCCCGAGAAACTGCTCTGTGCCTTACACTTGTGCTGGACTAGATTCTTGCTTTTGCCCAACATCACCCCCATCTCTTTGGGATGTATGTCCCATGTGTTTCAACTGAAGCCACACACCCCAAAATTTCAAGTTCTTTTGAAGAAACTTGAAACTTGAAGAAACTGGAGAGACACTACTGCGTATCCTTTTCCATCATGGAGAAGCAGTAAGTCTGGCAGATAATAGCACAACGTGCCTTAGATGACAAACACAAAAAATATTTAGAATTTTTACGGGTCTAGAGTCATTTACTTCTGAGTCCAAATTGTTTAGCAGTTGTCAAATATTAAGAATTTCAAGAATCCTCATTCCACTGATATAAAATCCTTGCATTTTCCCCATTGTGTTTTGGGTTCAAATAGGTATATTCCTGTACAAGGCCAACATAAGCAACTGAAATAACACAGCCACCCAAAAATGGGGAAGAGTGCACCTCCTGCTTTTGGCATGATTCCTCCTTTCAGTACATCATCCAACTTTTTCTTCCTTGCAATCAAATATACCTGCAGCTGAGGAGAGGCACCTCAGCACTCAGGTACCATTCTGGCTCCTTCCTATTCTAGACCACACAAAACCAATGGCATCTGGTCAGTATGTTTGACTAACTTTAGATTTTCTTGCCACTGTGACCCTCACCATCACCTAGTTCCAAAATCAAGAACATATAAACGCAAAACATTAGGTTGCCTCAAACTATTTAGAAACCTTTCTTTTTAATTTCAGCTTTTTTTTTTGATTCACCTGGAAAAAAATAATATCAAGAAGCAGGGTTAACCAGCAAAAAACAGATGAAAAATCCCAGACAATCTTTATAATGGTCAAAGCATTCATATTACTGTGGGATACCACAAATTCCCACCCACTCAGTGTCTCCTTAGACACAACTGAATTAATGAAAACAAAATGAGAAAAAGAACACAGAAAGCTACTGCAACTGCACAGTTTTGTTGTTTTTTTTGTTTTTTCATTTTCTTCCCTCCTTCCTTTTTTACCTCAAGAAGCACTACATTTTGTGATACCTCCACTGGAGTTATCATGGCAAGAAAATCTTGCAGTGAGGAATGTTGTGCTGGACACTGGCCCAGACTACTTTCAGCTCACTCAGTGGAAGTAGGCAAGGATATCTTCTCACTTCAACGCTCCCCCTCCTCCCTCACTTCTCATCTGTTAGCTCATGTCCCACTTCACACGCAGATGATCCTCCAGGATCACCTTTCCACTGTCCACATCTCATCTTTCTGGCTTCACAACAACTAGCACAAGGCAGAGCTCCAGCTCTTAACAATGCTCACACAGTTCCTCAGATCAGGCAGTGCTACTTTTCATTCTGGTTTATTACAAAGGCTGCTAGAAATAAACATTCAGTATTTACTATTTTGTATCTCCAGCAAGTTACGCTGTTACGGCTGGGTGAAGGCAAAGGCCTTACAGAAATTTGAAGTGAGTAAGAAGATCAAGATAGTCAAATAGTGGTGCTGAGAAAGTTCGTAAAAATTAAAAAACTGAACCAACCAGCCACTCATCAAACACCCCCCAGAAAAAAAGCCAAACAACAGCACCCAAAAATCACCGCAAACCAAACCAAAATTCCCTTTAAGTAGATTTCCTATCCATAGGAATTTACTAGGGGGATACAAACATCATTACAGGCCCACTGTTACATCAGTCCTGCTGACACCTCAGCAACTTCTTCACCTGAAGAGCTGCTTATAAGAAGGCTGTGTTAAAGTGTAATTGAAGACACCATCTGGCCTGCCCAACTTTTATTACTGGCAATAACAGAAGATTACTACCTACCAACATTGCAAATCAAGTTAAGAGAATTCAGTTAGAGCTCCATAAGACACAAATAATGAAATTTTTTTATGAAATGTATAGGGATTTCTCCTCAAAGGAGAGATCTGTTTTTATCAAAGTGAGCATTCTTCACTCACCCACTGCCAATTATGAAACAATAAAGCCCCGCTTTATTTTTTCAATATTATGAAAAAATAAAGCTTAAAAATTTGAAATTTTAACAGCAGTCAGGAAATTCCAAATATCGACATCACCAAGGCAACTTCTCACCCAGTCAACCTGTACGTATTTAACATTTTTCAACTCCACTCTCCCTTGTTACATAGAAGACCACAATGTTGTTATAGCAATTACATTTTGTTATAAATGCACTTTATAGCATACAACATATTATACAAAATTAATAACATGGCGAAGAAAATATGGTTTTCATTTGATTTTGCCATTTTAATCTATTAACATCATTAGTTCATCATTATCCTTTTGATATACTTCCAAAGAAAAAATATCAATTTAATGAAACAATGGACGTAAGCAAGGCTCAGTGCTTCTGAGAACACGTGCACCACTTACCTGGTCCTGCTTCTGAACCATAAATCCTACTAAACTTCGGACCATGTTGGCTTAATGCACATAGCAACTTGCCTCAAACACTTGTAGGTTAATTTAAAGCTGCAGTTCTAAACAAACAAAAGTTATGCTTGTGTTAAGAACATATAAATGCCGAGTTGCGCTACCCATGTGTATGCAGGTTGACACATCAGCATCACGGAAAGTTTTGGTTACTTACGGAGAATAGAGAAGACACAGAAAGCATCAAGTTTGCAACTTCACCAGTTCACCAGGATGCTCAGTTCCAAGGGTGTCATCCTACAGCTGCTGGACATCTCACTCCAAAAAGGAAAAATCATTATTATTAATAACATTTCCCAGTCAGGACCGAAGGACCTTAGCAGAAAAAGACGAGTTCGGCATGCTTAGGTCTTACCTGTCTGAAGCACTCCTGGGAGTCAGTGAGCAGTGCCATGGAAGTCGCCAGGATTTTGGAAAGTTAAACAAAAACACTGCTCGCAAGACAGAAACTTGATTTCTCTCAGTCTTCTAGCAGGATTGTAGGTGGGATTTCTTCCCACTCTCAGGATAAGGAACGTTAGCAAAAGGACTGTGTCAAAGCCAGATCTTCCCTTTTCTGAACTGTTGAAATGACACAGTCTTGTTTACGGACTGCAGGGAACCGAGGTGCTATCAGCATGCCAACAAGACTCGCAGCCTGCCCCAGTCATTCACTCTACTGCTAGAAAACGCACAGGCAAAATACCAGCCCATTTTTTTATTCTGGAGACGTGCCACGAATTCCCGATTCCCGGTGTGTGACGACGGAGGGGTGTGTGTGGGTGTGGGGAGTCAGCAGAAAAGTTGCTCGGCGTGCGGAGCGCAGCCCCGCGCGGTGCCGCAGCTGGGGCTCTGCCATCCCCTCAACTTCTGGGGACGCGCCGCGCCCCGTCGGGGCCGCTCCCGGCGCTGGAGCCCCCTCTCCTCGGACACGGCAGGGGCCGGGGCTGATCCTCGTCCCCCAGGGCCGGTCCGCCGTGCTGCCGCTGCCGCCGCCGCCGCTGCCGCCGCCGAAGGTCCCGACGCCCCGGGGCTGGGCGGTGCCGGCGGGGAGCGGCTGCTGCCGGGGCCGCGGAGCAGATCCCGCCGCAAGCTCGCCCACCCTCCCGCTCGTCCCAGGTGGGTGCCCGGCGGCAGCCCCTCACCTGCCCGCTGCTCCCGGGAGGCGCTTCCACAGCGGCGCCTACACACAAAGTTTCCCCGCCAAACTTTGGGGCCGGGCGGGCTGGGGAGAGGCCCTGGCGACACGGGACACCCCGGCCCCCGAGGGCGGGTCCCCACGGGGCAGGTGAGTCCCCCTGGCCGCCCCCCGTGCGTGCCAGCACCGCCGTGACATCGCGCTCCCTCGCCGGCTCCCGGAGATGAAGTGCTTTGCTAACAGGTTTTGTTGGTGGTTACATATCCAGGGGACGCTCTCCCTGTGCTAGCGAATAAATATGTCTAAGCTGCCAGGTAGAGGCACCTCATAGTTTTAATTAGCTACTAAAACAGCTAGTGTAGAAACTTTACTGTCGTCTATGGGAAATGGATGACAGAGAAAAATATTTAATTAGTGTTTATTGGAGCTTCACATGTGCCTTGCAAACCTTATCTGCTTATTGTGACAATAGACCAAACATGTACATAAATGGCATTATCTCTCTTTAACGGCAACATTGCTTTGCTTACATTTCTTCAAGGAAGTCCTTGAAGAAATAGCTCTGGCCCTTGCTAAAGTGGGGTAAGCACAGAGGAGTTCTGACTTTCCAAAGCTGTGCTCAAACGACTTCTATCTGTCTCTCTCTCCGTTAGGCATTTCACTGCAGTGCTGTGTTCCCAGAATCGCCCCAGCAGATAGGTACTTCAGAAATGCTCCCTGATTCACTGCCCCATGGCTCACTTCTGGCGTTGAGGCCTCTCCTGGAGTAGCAGTAACGTAACCCATTCGAGTTTTTGCAACATCTTTTACTCCAACAAGTCTCAAATCATCTCACACGGTGCTGAGGCAGCACACAGGGATCTCTTCCCCAATCAGTGCAGCACAACCTTCGGCAGGAAGCTGAACATGGCCCACCAGCTGAAAACAAGTGTTTCAGAGCAGAGAGCTGGTGTTGCTCAGATTTCCAAGGGGGCTTGGGTAAGCAGACTGTAATTACCCTGTCCAAAGCTTAGATGTTCACTGAAAAGTGCTCCAGGACCTGCAACAGCCATAGGCAGCCAAGACCTGTGTGCAGGAGTGTTCCCTTGGATTTTCAATCCAGGTGCTAAACTGTCCTGTTCCTACTTAGTTTGGGTTGTGTGAATACATGTAACCTCACCGTGGTGCTATAAATTTTCTCTGTTTTGTCTCGCTTAAGGGTCTCCCTAGTCATAGTTCATTATAGGAGCCAGCAGCTCAGAGAAAGCCTAGGGAGAAAAGATTTTCCATTAAAGCCAACCACGGATCCATTTTAAAGTTCTAGTGAGTAAAGACTGTCCCTCACACCTGTAGCTTGTCTGGCTGCCTAGTAGAAATAAAAGGGAAGGAAGGAGAGTGGGAAGTAGAATATGGCAGTTGTTTACTGTTTCAGGGGAGTTGAACATATTTCCCCTTTTAGACAACCTGGCAGGGATGTGATCCTATGTTAACCATATGCCTCAACAAAAAATGCAACCTCATATTTAAATTACAGATCCATTAGTCCCTGATGGCCCGTGAGATTTTAGAGAAAAACAACATGCCTACTAAATTTTATTTTCCTGATGTAATACACTTGGAAGATTGTAATGAAGGTCACTGAAGCTTCTAATAAGGATATACAGATTAACCTTCTGGGTGTTGTAGATTTAATTTCACTCAGTAAGTACATGCTGTAAACATATTTCTTCAGATTGATCTACTCAGGCTGTATCCATCAACTAATTAAACTTATATATAACACTGAATAGATCAGATGTCTTTATTTTTATTTTTCTTCAGTTAACGGAGTAAATTAATTGCTTTGGGATAAAGCCAGGTCTTGTTTTACAACTTAGTAAAAAAAACAACCAAACAAAAAAACCCCATACCACAAAGAACTCCAGACTAGTGCACTTAGCTTTGATAATACTTGTTCCACACTGATTCTCCTGGTGCAGAGGGTATAGTCCAGCTATGGATATAAGAATCTTTACCAGATTAAAGATTAAAAATTCAACATGCAGGTGAAATTAGACACTGGATTAGGAAGCTCATCAGCTACGTAAATGTAATCAGCACCTTCTGAGGCCTGACATGTAGCAAAAAAGAAACAAATTACAAAAGGCTGGCGGCAGTCTGTCTGTGTCAGCAGAGCTGGTGCAGAGCCACCGCCTACATCAGAAACTCTATTCCTGGCAGGTTTCTGCATGTTTCCTGTGAATTCTGGTAGATGAGTAGCTCAATAGTTAAAGTAGCAGCATCATCCTCTGAAAGCAGTGAGACAGCAGCCGGGTGGTGATGCCTTCTCGTAGGAACAGGAGCGGTCAGTGCACTTAGGGGAGAAAGATAACAGGTTGTGAATTGACACTGCAACCTGCCAAATATTAGAGGTCAATTTGCTACGATAAAACCGCCTTTACTCTACCAGAGTAAGACCAGTTTAGGCTCTTTACACACATTTCCTGTGTAGATTTTCAGGAACAGCCATGGAGGAAAGTTTGGTGTGGAGGGTAGGTAGGTAGCTCACAGTAACCCACACTCAGAGCTGCTTCTCCATGGACTGTGCACTGTGTATGGCCCCTAAATTTGTGGGTGCTCAAACCATGGGGCAGAAACCACACATATCATTGCTGTGAGCTGTTAAGAAACCCCCCTCACTTGCTGACTTTTCCACCCAGCCTAGGTTTCCATTTATCATTTTTCAAAATTTTCTGCAAAGTTAGGGCAGCCATCTGCACAGATACACACATTTCAAGGAGTCAGAATTTGAGATTCTTATGTTTAAAGAAAAATTTAATATAAAAACCCTGGCTCAAGTAGCAGCAGTGACAAAACTGCCTGATTGGCCTGATCTTTTTCCAAAGGGGAAGGATTAGACCTTCAGAGACATTTTTAGATGAGTGCTGTTATCATTTGCTGCACTGACTTTTAGGACAGGCCACACTGGCATAGTTTCAGTGCGTTACATATAAATATAGAGCCCATTAAAAAAGCCTTTGGTGATTAAAAACATTTTATCATTATGAAAGTGTCTTTTACTCCAGGGTAAAAACCATTCAGCAAGTAGTTTCATTTTATTTCCTTGAGCTTTTTTCATTTTCAGCTAATTAGGTAGAAATACACCACCTACAACATTCTCCTTTCCTCAGTTAGGAGGCTAAAATTTGCCTCTACCAAGCATTGCTATGGGGCATTTGCTTTGTTCTTCAAAAAAACTGCTAGCAACTTGGTATAAAATTCATTTGCTCAGTAACTGGTATGCTGGGGTGATTATCAAAGCCTTTCTAAGCAAGCTGTGTGCTCATTCAAAAATATTAGGCAATTCAAAGTGTCTGTGGTTCTTCAGCTATTACAAAGTTTTGTTTTTAAGCAGTCTCCAAAAACTTGACTTAAACACTTCAATGAGTTGACTGTGAAGCTATTTTATCCTAATGGGCTCCTGTTCTCAGAAAACAGTCAAAAGTAAACAGTAGCAGCATTTTTTTTTCAGAAAGTTGGTGCATTATCTTACTCCAATTCTAAAATGTTCTTCAAATAGCAGCTACTACCATGTCAAGAGCTGCAGGGCGGAAAAATGCCTTAGAATATCCTGAAAAATTTATTTCTGAAAAAAAAATGAATTAATTCTGTATTTGAGTGGCTGGTGAGGAATTCCATTAACAGGTGTAAATGGAAAGGTTGAGATTAACTCCCCTTCTCTTACTCCCTCTGCCCTAGCTCTGGGTGAACAGGGTTATGTGAGTATTCATGCTATTACACGATGAATTTAAATCTTAGAGGAGGTGTATCCAATTTTACAGGCTCCATGCATAGAGCCTTTTCAAGACAAGACTGGATAGACCCCTGAGCAACGTGGTCTGACCCCATGGCTGACCCAGTCATGTGCTGGAGGTTGGACTACAGGTTTCCTGTGATCCCATCCTGTCTGTCTTCGTGGATAGCCCATCTAAAAAGCAGGAGGTCACACTTTCCCCAAAACGGTCTCATCTTGCTACAAAAATGAGATTTGAAGACTGCTGCCCTCCACAGAATCACAGACCACAAATGGATGAATGAGGTCCTTAATTAGCATCAGAAGGCTTTCTGTTCAAATGTGGTTTATAAAGGAGGAAGTTCCTCTGAAAAAAAGAAGTCTGTTCTTCCAGGCCTTTTGAAATATGTTTGTAAAAGCTATGTAACATTGTAATTTCTAGTTTGTCTGGTTCTAGAAAAGAGGAAACATTCATCTTTGTTCTACCAAATAATGCCTTATTATGATACCTCCTGGAATAGAATAGCCTATTGTATCAGAGTGCTAAGCTGGGAGACAGTTTCTTTGGTCTTTAAGTTATTGGTATCACACAAAACGAATTAAAAAAAAATCATAACTGTATGATTTAAATGCTTTAAAAGCATCCATAAAGATCTTGAAGGGTATGTTCTTGTCTTTCAATTTTCACTAAGGGATACTGCAGATCTTCTCCATCCTTACTGTGGTGTCTGGATTTCTCAGCTACAACTGACTGCTCCTAGATATTAAAAAACTGAAAAAAATCTTACCAAAACCTCTCTTAGAACAATTTTACTATCTTCACATGACTACTAAATGTCAGAGAAGTAAATTATACATATTGCACTTCGGTCTCTACACATTCCCTGAATGTAAGACAAACAAAATTCCCTTACTCCCAACAACACTCTTGATAGTACAGAGTTCTGCACTGAATCAACATCTGTTGACAAGCTCTCTATATAAATTGACAGAGAAACAAACTGGCTCATGAAACTGGGGGGTACCTCCAAAGCAATTCACAGTCTGTTGAAGCAAGAGACCATACCAGTAAATATGCAATACCAGTGTTCTGGTTCCTCTTACACCCTAAAATACCTGGAACAAAAAGCAGAAATACGGTGACATGACAGTCTGGCAGCTGTCCTGAAGCTAAAAGAGGATCGAATGAAATGAAACAGGGTAAGTTTTTCTTCACCAGTGTCAGCACTGTACTAGGTGTTGGATGTTTGCATTTCTTATTAAGACCAATGGACATATTTTGAACCCATTCTGACAGCTTGGATTCAAACATTGAGCAAATTATGGCATTATGATATTCACATGTGCCAGGAAAAAAATAAAGTTTCTGAGAAATTGTGGAAAAAATGAAGGTGGAAAGTAGAATAAATACTAGGCAGACTGACAACCATAGAATGTGAAAGACAGAAAATGAACTACAGATTAAAAAATTCTTAAAAATCTAGTGTGAGCATTTGTCCCAAGTGTTTGGTCGTTGTGTAATAGTTCACATATGGCCAAGTGTCAGTACTGTCCCATGCCTTTGCACCTCCAGAAGGTATTATTACAGTGTCAGTCTAAGGAAAATGAGATCAAATATTCTATATTGGATGTAGGACACATGCTGGCTGGCCTAAGATTTGCGGGAAATTTTACTGCTCATCACACACCTCCCTTTAGCTAGAAGCTGAGGTACGTATAAAACAAAAGACAGTTTTTCAGGGGACACAACCAAGATGCTTAACCTGTTATTGCCTGTTTTATGCCAAAAAATACTCTCACAGCTGGGTTTGTAGATGAAGATATTTCACTGAGACAGTGGTGAGACTGAGACTGCTCTGGTGAGCCATCTTTTAGCTATAAAATTTTAGTCTAATTACCGTGCTAATGTAGCTGATCTGCTGGTAGTATTTGATGGAGCTGACCATCATGTGGCGCTCTTTAACATAGGATTTAGCAGGGTAGCTAAAGCTGCACATCTCATTCTCTTAACCCTTCTCCTAGCCAGATCCTTGTTTGGAATTGCATTCCTCCTTCTGGGAATATCCTCATGTATTTGAAACTCTTTGTTAAGACTGGGATATGAGATGGATTTGGGAGTCAGCAGCATGCATGGGCAATAAAACTCAGCATCTTCATAATAGCATGATCGAGCTTTCCAAACACTAAAGCGTATAACTTTACACACTAAATGGAAAAGTAGCCTGGGAAAACTAAACATGCCTCTAAAGTTGGACTGTTCAAAGAGAAAGAGATCTGGAAGAGCTGTGTCAGCTCAGGCTGGGAACTAGGCTTGGAGCAATTCTGGAAACATGGGTAATGGCAGAAAATTCTCTAGCCAAAGGCATTTCCCTCCTGTCACATACCCACAGCCATTTTTCCTGCCTTCAGGCCCCACTGCTTCAAAATGCTGTACAAAAAAAAAAAAAATGCAAGTGAACGCCATGATGGAGCCTCAGGATCATAAAATTCTAACACATCACGCAGGATTCCTGCTAATTTCCCTTGGCTCGGCTCAGCTCAACTGTATATAAGCCACGCTCTCTAGGATTTGGCTTACTTTCTCTTAGTAATTAGGTTTCACAGGAAGGTTTTTCTTTATTTTCAGGAAACTTTTCCTCATAACCAATATAGTTTGCCCCTGTTTATTTCATGCCCCTTTCTTCTTGTTCTTTTCCCAAAGGACACAGGGCAGTTCACTACCTTTTTTGTGAGAACCTGTTACATGGTAAATTCCTACTAAGGAAACCACAGCTCACAGCAGATTGTTCCCTTAATAGGAAGCCATCATCCTTCACCCTGTGTTTGATTTCTGCAATGAATTTTTCTCACTCATTAATCCAGTGCAAGCCACCCTTTTTCTGCCTCTGTCTCATTGTAACCTGCTGAACAAAGGTGACTTTCTCAAGGATGATTTAACTAACCCATTCTCCAGGACTTTCTTTAGGCTTGTGACTACTAAACTCATCTTTTCCAGATGGTATCATAATTTTCCACCGTTCCATCTTTGGAATGAAATGTAAGAATACTTAATAAGTGACTTGGGACAGATCAGGAACTTCCACAAATACACTCATACAGTGCTTTCATTGCTAGAGACTGTTATTCCACATCTGGAGAGGGGAATGTGATCTATCACCCTGTATTGGGCTAGCATGGCAATATTTGGGGGCAGGGGGAGGCAGGCTACAGGGATGGCTTAGTGAGAAGCTGCTCGAAGCTTCCCCCATGTCTGACAGGGCCAATGTCAGCTGATTCCAAGACAGACCCACCACTGCCCAAGGCTGAGACCATCAGGGGCAGTGGTAGCGCTTCTGGGGTAACAGAGATAAGAAGGGGGAAAAAGTTACTTCACAGGACCAGACTGAAGCTGGAAAACAGAGAAGGGAGAATATGTGAGAGGAACAACGCTGCAGGCACCAAGGTCAGTGGAGAAGGAGGGGGAGGGGGTGCTCCACGCACTGGGCCAGAGATTCCCCTGTAGCCCATGGTGCAGACCATGGTGAGGCAGCTGTGCCCCACAGCTCATGGAGGTCCGTGGTGGAGCAGAGATCCCCCTGCAGCCTGTGCAGGACCCCACACCGGAGCAGGTGGATGCCTGAAGAAGGCTGTGACCCCATGGGAAGCCTGTGCTGGAGCAGGCTCTTGGCAGGACCTGTGGAAACATGGAGAGAAGCCCACACTGGAGCAGGTTTGCTGGTAGGACTTGTGACTAGTACACACCTGATCTGGGCTGCACAAATGGAGTGGTTGTTTATACTGTTGGAAGTGTTTTTTTAAAAAATATGTGCTTGGGAATTTAATATGATTTTGGAAATGGAAAAACATTATTGTTTCTGTTTTGTAATTTTTGGGATTATCTTAATTACTATAGGAAAACAGCTAAAGAATAAACAAAGCAGCCTGTTAGTCTCTTGTTTGCTTTACAAATAAATGCTCTGCTTCGTAATTACCCCTTTAAAGCTAAATGCTTAGATACAAAATATATTGTTTAGGAAAACTTTACAATCATCATGGCACATATTTGACAGTACTTGTAGAACTAAAACACAGACACCACTATTTATTGTTTTGTTTATAAACTGCGAAGTTCTTGGTCAGTAGAGATGGAAGTCTTTTTATTCAAATATTAGACAAGAGCAAGAAATGTGGGCCCTGTACAAACATAGGTACCTCCTTGACCTAACATTTGTGGGTCGTTATCAAACTATTTTCTGATCATTTATATTAAGGTCAACACACATTTAAGTCTATATGCATACATGATGCATTTGTACCCAAATCTTTTTATTTATAAATATATCCATGTGTTCCCTTGTTTCAGATTTGCAAGTCATCTAAAAAGAGCTTATCTTATAAAACCAATTGAAACTTCCACCAGTGAATTAAAATAGCAGGAATTTTTGTTTGTTTTGCTTAATCTCAAATTGGTGTGAGGTACACAATTGCTGCTTGTGTCAGTGCAATAACACTGACTGCCAGGTTCTGTTTTCAAAAGCAAATAAATTGAAATAGTCAGGATTTTCGGGGTCATCTACTGTAAAGAAAACCACCCCATATGGGTTAGGTAGCTTACAGGGAAACCATTGTTAGCAAATCCCACAGACACCCTGCTGTCAGAGGTCTGTACACAACACAGAAGCAAATACATTATCTCACTACAGTTTGGATCTATTAACGTAGAAGTTCAAAGCTCCACAATGTGAAACTTGACTGCTATTGTGCCTGCAGTTAGATTTTTCACCTGTGATTCCTCTTCTCCCAGCCCAGAATCTGCACAAAATTACTGCCACCTCCTTTCTTCCAGGTGGACTAACTAGCCAGCTGCTGGTAGCCAGCTGTGTAACAATAGATTTTACAGTGGACTGACACCAAACCATCAAAAGGTGCTAAGAAGATGGAAAAGTTCAGACTCTCACTGAATCACCAGTCTTACTATCATCAACTGCCAATTTACATTGGGATGGGGGGGGAAAAGAGAGGTTTTAGTAACGGAAATAAATGATATTTAACAAATGAGATAGAGGGCAGTTTTTTCTTCAGATAATATTTTCTTTCCAAGCATCTGCATATATGATTTCAGAGTACATTTTTAATATAAGGGTAATTTATCCTCTATAGGCAGTCAGAATAAATGAGTTAACAGAGTTTGCTCAGGCCTCCTTGTCCCCAACAAGTGTGTATGCATAGTGCTGTAATACTATTCTGGGTCTGCAGTCTGCAGTTACAATTTCCATTCTGCCACCCTACCAGCAAAATGGGGCCTCTCATTTATCTACATCAGATCATGGTTTCCAATTGATAGATCAACTTCAAATAAAATGTATGAAATTCACCTCATAACATAAATGTATCTTGTATTCAGCACCTGCCTTCATTATGGTGCATTCTGTAGCAGCTGCCTGTAAAGATTACATTGCATAGAAAAAGAGACTTCTAAGCCATCAAAGAGGACTGAATTCAATCCTTTAAGAAGATGATGAGAGTGTGAAACCTGGTCCCTTTCAATAACTGAATTACAACACCTTTCAGGTATTACACTTGCCCCGGAACATCCTTTTTCATTTCTGCATTGTTATGTTCACACCTTCTGCTTCACTAAGGTCTTTTCTTCCCCTAGCTTAGTGTTAGAAAGCCAGAACCCCCACCATTACCTCTATTACCACCACCACCACCAAAAGATGGGATAATTTGACAGCAAAAGCTGCTATATCAAGTACACCCAATTTAGTATCCTGAAGTGAACAGATAAAATGTATTCTCCAGAGTGTATGGGTAGGTTGAATATTCAGACAAAATGGCTTTCTTCTAGTCACCAGGACCACAAAGACTGATGCTTCATAGCAAACGTTTTCTCTTTAAATGAGTTAATGAAATATTCTGTGTTCCAGAAATACACACTTTTTCATTTGAGGTTCTATTAAGCACTGATCAGAGCAGGTCAATGAATTTCACATTTCTGATTTTCACTGCCTACAGTGATCTTGTAAGTCAGCGTAAATATTTTCAAGTGTTTACACACCTCTCTTGCAAAACCTATGGAGAACACATGTCATGGCAGAAGCAGCAGCTTATGGTGCTGGGAGAATGAGATCCTGCTGCCAACGAGAAGCTTCTAGTGGGCACAGGTAAGGCATTTTGTTCTGGCATGTCTGTGCTCTCCTGCCTGAGCATGACTAACAGTCAGGTTAATGATGCCAAAACCTTTGGGATAAGAGTCTTGAAGCCAGTGGTGGCTGTGTCTCACTGTCATTACTCAGCCTAGTGTCCTCCTCCATATTCATAGAGACTGAGTCGCTATTTCCACAGTGGCAGCCACTGCAATTCCTTGCTACTTCCTCTTTGAGAATATCTAGATCTTTACCTGTTTCTCAGAAGGAGTGTAAGCCCAGCTGATGCTATGATTATTCAGAATTTCCCTTTAGCTGTTGTCAGCCGCTTTCTCAAATAGCAAAGGAAGAGATCCTCAGGCTCTCTCCGATGAGATAGTGGCTGGCCAGGAAGCCAGTGTAAAAAGTCTAGAGCTTCCCAGTACGCGTAGCAATCAAATGCTAAGTGCTTAATGGAGCTGCAAGTGAAAAAGTATTTTATCTGTGAGTAACTAACCCACATTTAGTCATACTTGTGTAAATCTGCAGAATCTCTTCTGACAGGACAGCCCTAGAATTACCTCATTTAGCAGAGCTCCACATATGAAATGGGGTGCATGCTCAGGAGGATGGTGTCTCTATCCAAAGGTTAAGGTATACAAAAAGATTTCAGGAGCTTGAGGAAGAAAATTAGTGTGTGAACATGAAAACCTGAGGAAGAAATGGTGAAATTAATTACCAGACTAAAGGAAAAATGAAGAAGCATGAAGAAAAACAATTAGTAGTTGAAAATGCTCTTGAGTCCAGTAACCTTGGAGAATGCATTGAGCTAGTGGTTGCTGTCACTTTAGGCAATTATTGGATATCATATAAAGCTTTTTTCAAACAAAGACAGAATTGTTTATGTTTTAGGAAGCAGCCGTCAATAGTGAAATTAAATATCTGAATGAATGCAGGAGCATGTTCTAATAAAACATGAAGGAAGTAATCAGGGAAGATTATCTGTCTTGCCCGCCTGATATTTAGCAGTGATAAAAAAAAAGATTGTTGCCAATGTACTTTCCTTTTTGCAAGCCGAGCCTATATAGTGTAATATTAAATGGCAGAGACTCATAAAGACTTTAAAAGCCTCTCTGCAGGACAGAGCTGAAGACACGCACAAAACCGAGATTTATATTAGATTACTAAAATGGTTACTCTTAATGCCAACCCGGGGCATCCTGGGATCAGCAATAACTTCCCATGATCGCACAGAGCAGGCTCTAGTCACGCGGCTGACCTGAATTGGAGTCTGATGAGTTGCAAAGAAGCAAGGCTTTATGCCCTGGACTCAAGGAAAGAATCGCTTGACCAGCCCAGGACAGAAATTCAGCACTCACTTGCAGCCCACTGATCTTTTTTTCCCTATCCCCAGGGTAAAAAGGGAATTATAGCAGGGCCCACCTACAAAATGTTGCCTCTGTCTGGAGGTCCCTGGTACAAGTTCCCATGCAGAGAGCTGAAAAGGAGGTCACTGCTCGCAATTACAACCTTACACTCTACCGTGGGTACAAATAACACCCAGCGACAGAGTACAGCCTCTGCCTGCTATTGCAGCTCAGCAGATGGAGTAGCTGCTAAGCTTAGCTTGCAGGATTGAGAGATGGATTTTTTGATTTATAAGCAAGACCATGTGCAGATGAACTGAGGATCACCTACAGATCATAGAAAAAAAATCTATTACTGAGCAATTTTTCTAGGTCTACATGCTACATGTCACTCTCTTCTCCCATCTCTTTTCTGCTTATTTTATTCCAGGGACTTGTTTACCTGCTTTTCTGCTGCTCTCCAGAGCTGAATTTCAGCAACTGAAGTTGGTGGGCCTTGCTCAGAAAGCCTCCCCAATTTATTATTGCTCATATTTAAGGAGATGGCTTAAAAGAGATTGTACAATATATTTGCATGTAATTTCACATGGTTTTTCTGTGCTTTTATTGTAAGTGGGTGTCATGGGCTAGCTAGCATAGTCTCGGAAGTGATGTTCTCGCAAAGGAGTGCTTACAACTTTCCCCATGATCTGACAGAATCTATCAGCCGGCCAGTTTGAATATGGACAATTCTTTAAGCCACTTAAAATTGTGACCGCCTCTGTGATCCACACTTAAGAATAGACAAACTCCCCCCCAAGCTCTCTCTCGTTTCCGGCGCTGGGACAGGTGGCTGCGGGCCCCGTGTAGGGGCCAGGCCACGGCCATCCTGAAGCTGATGGGCCCTGTTCCATCCATGGAACCCCCCCACAGCCCTGCTGTGGGCAGCTGGAGCGGCTTGGCTTCCCCCCCCCTCCACTGCGATAAGCCACATTCCAGCTGCAAGGCTGAGGTGAGATTAACCCTTTTATTTCTGTGAAGAGCTGAAAACCTGAGGGAAGAGAAAGAGGAGATGCTTAAAGCTGAAATTCTGTTGTGAAGCTATGATATATCAGAGTGTCCCGTTGTAATTTCATGAAGATATGGGGGGTGGAGTGTTCAACTCGTAAGCAAAAGCACCTGCGCTGAGATAGGCAGATGCTGACACAGCTGTAATTTCATGAGAAGTTTGGACAGGGAGAGATGGAAGTGATGAGGACTTTTGCTCCAAATGGAAAAGGAGAAAACCTCAGTTCCTAGAGATGCTCCCAGAGATAGTCCTAAAGATGAAGAGGAGGAAGACCCTTTGCTCCCAGGGAAGGAGAAGGGCCTCTGTTCTTAGAGATGAAATGCTCCCAGAGATGGGTAAAGAGAAATTTTGTTTCTGAACGGCTCAACCTTAAAATTGTACCCCAAAAACCTTCAAGAGCGGACCCTCGAAAGCAGTTGTGGGAAAAGCTGCAAGCTGGGGGAAGGGACTCACATGCGAGCAGAGAGACCTCTTCCTAAATGGACTGAACAAAGTTATTTGGAAGTGGGCAGCTGTCTCGTTGTGATAATGTTTTCATAGCATGGACAAGAGAGACTCTTCTTCCTAAATGGACTGAACAAGGTTATTATGGAAGTGGTAAACAGACTGAACATCTCAAGGGTTGTCTTTTTACATTGTCAGTAGGAGAAGGGAGAAAGGTGGGGGGAGGAGGAGAGTTCTGAAGGTATGGTATAATTTTTTTTCTTCTTTTAGGTCTGTTAATAAACTTCTTTCTATTCTTTCAAGATTGGTGCCTGCTTTGCGTTTCTCCTAATTCTTATCTCACAGAAGATAAACAGTAATGAGTATTTTGGACCAAACCACTACAGTGGGATTTGTATCAAAACCCAAAAAATAAACCACAGAAGCTTGTGTCAAAGCTTCACTGTGAAGCTTTGATGCAAACATCTGCTTCTCAATACATTCTCCCTGAGATCTAAGGAGGCTATTTTAACAGCTTCAGATATTGCACACTTTGTATTAAATTCTAATGACTTTCTACACCCAAGTTGCTGCCGTGATGTGGTAACTATTTTAGTTACCATCTCCACACCTCTAGGCCCGTTATAGACCTTTTAGAGTCTCTAGGCATGGCTCTAAATACCTGAAATACCGACAGAACAACTTTTCTGACAGAACATCTTCGAACTAAATCTTTGCATTTACCTTAATGGTTAATATAATTGTTAAAGTGATCTGCATAAGTGAATTCTTCATTTGCATGAAGAAAACTGTCTTTGAATTTACCTTTTTTTTTTTATATTAACATTTTCCCACATTTGACCAGAACGTTAAAATTGCTTATCATATGCCAAATTTCCATGATTAAGGAAATAAAATTTAAGTACAGCTAGAGAGAGCTTTGTGTGTCCTGGGTAGATATCCACAGAGGGAGTGAAAGATGTAATTATTTGGTCATCTTAAAAGTACAGAACAGGTTGCCTTCTGAATGTAGCCATTGCAATTTATGATTTCTGCCGTACTATATATTGATTTCTCTGTCTTAAGAATCAGCACCTTTCCCTGTTGATTGAATTCTAATTATTCACTCCATAGTTACATTGATTTTAACAGTCTTCTGGACAATTTTGGACCAGGCTGGTTTCAAATTACACATGATGAATTCATCACGACTATTGATATACAAACTTCCATTCTCCTGCATCTTGAAAAAGAAAAAAACTGCTTTTTCTCCCTTCTGCACAGTCCAAACTTGTGCCCCACTCACTTGTCCTGTAGCAGTCAGCTGGCCTTTGCCTGCACCTCATGACAACTCTGGGGAGAAAAGGCAGAAAAAAAGAGTTAATTTTGTTTGTCTGAACCCAATGTTGAGTATGTCTATAGGGGATGGTGATTAAATTAATTGTACTTTTCATATATTTCATCAAAGACGAGAAGATCTTCTACCTGCAGGTTACATCCAGGTGCTGGTTGGGTGCTGTGGGCCCATCTTTGCTCCCTGAAGTTGTGATGCATGGATGATGGGCACCAAGGTGCCTATTTCAGCCACCGGGGATTGTCCCAAACCTCTCTGCCTGCTCCCAGGGTCAATCCCTCAGTGAAATGTACCCCTGCCTGTCTGATGCACATACAGGAATGGGCATTTGCATAGATCAATACCACAGCCTGACTGTTTTGCAATTAACTTCAGGGAATCATTTTTGGCCTCATGGTTTTATTTCCACTTACCTTGGGCAATGACTCCCTACTCTTTTGAGTTATTGCTGTATAAAGGAATATTCAGTATTCAGTCAGGCTGAAAGCTACTGATTACATTCATCAGCTTTAATAAGATATGTTATTAGGTCTTATTTTCTTGAATTATCTATAGATCAAAGATATGATCAATGGCAGCCTTTAAATATTTCCAATTCAATATTTACAGAGATTTATTCATTCAAAAAGGCCTAGAAGTGTTTTACAATTGAAGGTTCAGATTCTACTTGTCAGCTTTATTTAGCCTTCATTTTCTTTCTTCTAAAGTTCATTAATCTGGGTCCTGAAGTTCTGGTGCCAAAAGTGGTTGAAGCATTAGGATATAGAATAATAGAATCATGTAAGTTGGAAAAGACCTTTAAAATCCTCAAGTCCAACACTGCCAAGTCCAGCACTAAACCATGTCCCTAAGCACCATAATTATAAGACTTCTAAATACCTTCAGATATCTCAGGCCCTTAACAGCCTGTTCCAGTGCTTGGTAAATCTTTCATCCAAAAAACTTTTCTTAATATCCAATCTAAACCTTTCTTGATGCAACGGAAGGCCATTTCCTCTTGTCCCATTTCTTGTTACCTGGGAGAAGAACCTACTCCACTTAACTACAACCTTCTTTCTGGTAGCTGTAGAGAGCAGTAAGATCTTCCCTCATCTTCTTTTGCTCCAGGCTACACAACACAGCTCCCTCAACCACTCCTTGTAAGACTGGGGCTCCAGTCCCTTCACCATCTCTGTCATCGTTCTCTGGATATGCTCCAGCACCTCAATGTCTTTCTTGTAGTGAGGATTGAATGGAATTTGATGTGTGGTCTCATCAGTGCTGAGTACAGGGGGACAATCCCTGCCCTGGTCCTGCTGGACACACTCTTGCTGATACAGGCCCGTGCATTTCTTGGCCAAAGCAAGGCTGGCTCATGTTCAGCTGGGTGTTGATCAGCACCCCCAGGTGCTTTTTACTTCAGACAGTTTTCCAGCCACTATTCCCCCAGCCCTCTGCATGGGGTTGTTGTGACCCAAGGACAGGACCCAGAACTTTGCCTTGTTCAACTTCAAAAAATTGGCCTCAGCCCATCAATCCAGCCTGTCCAGATCCCTCTGTAGAGCCTTCCTAACCTCCAGCACATCAACACTCCCACCCAGCTTGGTGTTTTCTGTGAACTCACTGAGGGTTATTAAACAGATCTGGCTCCAATATTGAGCCCTGGGGAACACCACTTGTGACTGGCCACCAACTGGAGGTAACTCCATTCATCACCACTCTGGCCTGGCCACCCAGATGGCTTTTTTACTCACTGAAGCATTCACACATCCAAGCCATGAACAACCAGTTTCTCCAGGAGAATACTCTGGGAAATAGTGTCATAGGCTTCACCAAAGTTGTAGGTTGACAATATCTGTAGCCTTCCCTTCATCCACTAAGTGGGTCACCCTGTCATAAAAGAAGACCAAGTTAGCCAAGCAGGTCTGCAGGTCCAGACCATATCTGATGTTTTTATTATTATGACTATATCTAAACTACCAAATGCACTAATATTGTAGAGTCCTGTCCACAAGTGCATGTGATTTCAAGCCCGCTTTGGGATAAGATATGGATATGGCCCTGTCTGCTTGCACCACCATCATATCCATTGGAGGGAAGTGGGGCATGCAGAGCCCAGGGAGTTGTGTCCCCACTGCTCTGATCTTGTGCCTGTGCTCCAAAAGGACTCAACTCCTGCCCTGAGCCTGCTGTCCTTCTGGGATGGACTTTTATCTGCTCTCTGCTGGAAGAAATGTGACTTTTGAGTACAATTTTCAGTGTAAATTGTAGAATTGTGGGTGCATCAGAGCAAAAAGAAATTAATGGAGAAAATTAAATCAGATGATGATTTTATAGCACATGTCTATTGTGCATTCAAAAATCACCCACTTCACTACATGTACCCATTCTAGAAGTAGCATACAGAATTTTTGCTGCAATGGCATGTTGTTTTCTTTTCTAATGAGGAAATGAACAATGAGTTATCCTCCTTTAACCTTGCATGTAGAAAATAAATCCAGCAGGCAGGAGAGTCTGATGATTTCAGATGTTATTTTCTGAATTATAAAGCTTCCTGTGGAGATGAACTTTCTCACAATCTCTGACAAACTGGTGATTACTGTGATAAGAGTAGTAAATGTTCTAAAAATACATACATCATCTTTTGAAGTAGAAAGGAAAATTTACAAGAGTTCTTTAAATCTCAGAGCAGAGTCGTTTGTTCTCTGTTAGGATAAACACATCAAGTTAGGGTTTACCCTGAGCAGCCTAGCAGAAAACAATCTGCATAAATAGATGAAATTTTATCAAACAATGAATAAAAGATTCAAACAGAAAATTGGTTTTCTTTAGTTTCTATGAGGTCTAAAAAGAACAAAATTACTGGGCTATTTCTTTTCCCTTAAAATCTTTTTATAGATAATGGTGAACAGATGATTCTGTCAAACTTCACTTGCGATGAATTCAAGACAAGATAATATCATCATCCATCTTCTTGATGAGCCTCATCATTTTATCTTCAGTCTAAATCCTGGAGAAAAACTTAACAAGCTCTACACATCTCTTCATTTAAAAATTACAGTTGAAGGAGAGAAAATGTTTAAGGTCAAACTTCTAAGCTACCATCTGGAGCTCATTTAACAATTGCCAAGAACATCTGCCACTACTGCACATGCCTAAGACAAAACTTAGCCAACATCACCTTTTTTTTAAGGACAAAATCTTAGAGTCACAGGAGCATTGACTGAGATGTCTTTCTGCCAGCAGTCAGAATTTAGCACATATTTAGTGCGGTTTGCCAACCCAGTGGAGCTCTTAATAGATAAAGACAGTTCTGTAGTTCACAACACAGAGTTCACCGTCTAAAAGCCTGGTTTCACAAATAGTAGTGTCATTTACAACTTTGCAAGACACATCAAAAACCTTGGGGGTAGGGTGAGGTGGAGAGGTATCCCCTGACTGATGAGAGCTGAAATGCAGTTGTGGGGTAGTCAAAGAAAACTCCCATTATTCCCATTCTTGGAGTCACGCCTCTGCTTTGGCTCTCAGGTTGCTGAAGGCAGTATTTTTGGAAAGTGCTGTAAGTGAAATATGAATGTAGACACTTAAGTGATAAACAAAACATGTCCTCAGAGATGGGTATAATATTCTCTGAACTTTTATAACAGAATGGAAAGATATAAAAATCTGAAAAACATATGGCATACAAGGTCTAATTTCTCAGATAAATGTCTGTATCTTTATTCATATTTCAAGATATAGCAAATCCCACTGGCTATTAATTCTTTACATTGGGGAAGACATTTATAGTCTTAAAAATAGTGTAAGGATGCTACTCTTTACTCACATGCATGAATTCCTAGTAGCAAGATGTAGATAGGAGATGAAGACCTGTATAACTAAATACGGGAGAAATGGTTTGGGGTTTTTTTCATAGCTTGTATGGAAACTATCCCCTCTAAATGATGGGCATGACATATAAAATGCCTGTTAAGATATGGTGAAAATTTTAACTAGAAGGAGACGTGTTACATGGTTGCATCATTAGTTTGATGATTTGACATCTGACTAGGAAAGACGCTTTCAGACATGCTTAGTGTATCAAATTTCTGTAGTTTGGTAAATGTCATGCACTGGATTATTTTCCGTAGGTGAAAAAGTAATACAATATACTAAGTACTTAGTGATTTTTCTAAACTATGCAATAACCAGTGTGTGCAGTTCAATATAATGTATATGTAGATTAATAGGTACAATGAATTATTTCATTCCATTTATAGAACACTGAATCTGTATTTTAATGGTGTCTAGAATGCAGAGAAAATTGAAATGATTGAAAAACTGAATGTGACTGAAATTCCCACATTGATTATAGATTAATTTACCTTTGAAACTGAAAAACAGGAGTAATGCTTCATGTCTTTTTCTATGTGTGTTTTTAAATTGTGCTACATTTTGTATTTTAACAGATGGCAGAATTTAATCCTTATCAGAGTGACAGGAGTTATGTAGAAACTGGTAATGTTTGTCTCATGGTGTGGAGAAGATTAATGAGAAGTATTATACTTTGGGGTTTTTTTATTTTAGCTAAACATAGGTCTCCTAAGAAATTATCATAAAATTTAGGTCTTTACAGAATTTTTCTGTTTGTATGAAAATGAAGAGAAAGATGCCTGCAGCCAAACCTCTAATCTAGCAACTATTAGCTTTCCAAAATTCAGAGCACCATTATCAAACCCATGACACAAAAGACATTAAATGTGATCTCCACCCAGGCTTATCTTTCCAGTTCTATTCAAGAATTTTAACTGGCAGAGGAACCTGTCACTTTGAATGTGATTTTACATTTTTTCTTGATGCCTAGAAATTGTTTATCTTCAGTAGGATCTAAATGTTTTCTTTGCTTTTGAAATGCCTCTAGTCTGAACAGTCTGCTCACAGCTGAAACAGAATTTCTAAGCTGGCTGGCATTCATGGTGTGAGTCTGAAAACACTTTCTCACCTGATCCAGATTAATTTAGATTGCCACTGAATCCTCAGTCTGCAGAATCTCCCTGGAGTAACTTCTCTACATTATGAAAATTTAAAAAGAACTTGTGCTTTTAAGAATGAATTGACAAGAGAAAAAGCGATAGTTCACAGAATACCCACAGATGTAAAGCAAAATGTCTCCAAAACCTTAATTACAGTACAAGGATAAGAATGCTGAAATTGGTGGTAAACTACACTTATACAAACAAACATTTAAAATTTAGGAAAGCCTAAAAGTTAAGGTTGACAGTCAAAGTATACAGGATCTTTTTGTACATTTTTCATAATTTAAAATAGGAAAGAAAAATCATGTTTTATGCTTAGCATGGAGCCAAAGAAAGAGAAATCAGAGTAGAAATGTGCATGGAATTTGTATATAAGAATTCAGTCTCATTCTTTTCAATAGAATTCTAGCTCTTCATTGGGCTATTTCAGTTATTAATTTTTATTTTGCAAATAATTCCATACCTCTAAATTGTGGAAAAGGCTAAAGCTATGCTTTGGTTATTTGTTTGCAGTTGGTAATCATACATATTTGCTGCCCATGTTTGCTAAGCTGTATTTTTATGTGTTGTTGAAGCAATATAAAAATTATAATGGTTTATTGTGTTAATGCATGTCTTGTGTTTTAATCCCAAAGGCAACAAAACACACAGCCGCTTATTCATTCCCCCCTACCCTGGTGAGATGAGGAGGAGATTCAGAAGAGGGTAAAAACCATGGGCTAAGACAAGAACAGTTTAATAATTGAAATAAAGTAAAATAGAACAAAACCAGTAATTGTAATGAAAAGGGTGACAAGAAAGAGAGAGAGAGAAACAAGTGGCACACAATACAGTTGCCCACCACCCACTGACAGATGCCCAGCCTGTCCCCCAGCAGCAATCAGCCCCACTGCCACCCCCTGCCCCAGTTTAGGTACTGAGCATAATGTCCTACAGTGTGAAATATCCCCTTGGCCAGTTTGGGTCACCTGTCCTGGCAATGCCCCCTCCCATCTTCTTGCACACCTGCTCACTGGCAGAGCACGGGAAACTGAACGCTCCTCAACTCAGAGCAAGCACTGCTTAGCAACAACTAAAACATCAGTGTCTTATCAACATTATTCTGATACTGAATCCAAAGCACATCACTAGGAGGAAAACTAACTATTCCAGACAAAACCAGGACAGTCCAATAGCAGCCAGTGTAAAGCCGCTGCACAAAACCATGTTGGGCCCTCAGCAAAACAGGGATGAAAATACTGTTTAGAATTACTTTATCTCAATGCAGTATGGTGCTCCTTAATCATGTCCTATCGAGCAGGCACACTTAAGCACTGGAAGTCACTGAAGAAGAGGGGAAAAAAAGAAGTAAAAGAAAGAGCAGGACAATTTGGAGTTAAATTATTTTGGCAGGTGAGGGAACTTTCAGCCTGGGCCAAACTAATATCAGTTGGATGATTTGGAAAGAAAATCCTCATGTGGGAAATATTTTCCCTTTGCTTTTATAGAAGATATTTATAGGTTTTAATAACTGTAAAGACTCACACTCAGCTCTAATTTGGCAATCTCTGTTGTGGTAATAATGCTGATTATTATATAATATATAATATTAAATATAACACTGATTATTATGTTAATGCCATAGATAAATGCAGTGGTTTGGAGCAGCTCAAGTGACAAAATCATCTTTTTTCATTCTTCTTGCTAGCCCAGTTACATCTCATGGTGCCAGCAAAGGTGGGCAGACTTTTGAAGAAGTATTATACAGATTCAGGTGAGGGATGAAAAGTCATGCCACATATACCCTCCTGGCTCCCAGCTGCTGAAAGCTGGTGTTCCAAGGTATTTCCCTCCATCATTAGGCAGAGGCTATTATGGAGATAATGAGGTTTGTGGTGAGGTTCAGTTGAACTGGAGGAGAAAATGCATGGAAAAATGATCAGGGAGAAATGGGCAAAGAGAACAATGGTTAGAAGAAAATTTTATATTGCAAGAAATCGTGGAGAACAGAAAAATGAGAGACAAAAAAGTAGGTTAAAATGTCTAAGAAAAAGGGTTGGGAGGGAGGGAAGAGAAAGGAAAGGAAGTATTGAAGAAGTTTGCTGATGCTCTCAAAAAATATGTAGTATCAGGAATTCCCCAGAACTCCCCAACTCTACAAACAGGAGAAGACAGGCAATGGCTGAAAAAGCTGGTCTTATTTTAATTAAATGTTTATTTAAGTCTAACATATTTGAAAATTATAATTGGTTTCCTCCAGCAATGCCCTTAACCAAGCCCCTTCACAAAGATCTTTGAAAAGCAGTCAAGTCACGAAAAATCCCAGTTGGCAACCCTTTTTCCCTGAAAAAGAAGCTTACCGAAATCTTCAAAGGCCAGAATCTGGCATAGTTTTCTCTTGAGTAAAGTTAACTGTGCGAGCTGAAGCCCCGCCTGGAAGTGTGACGAGCTCCAGCTTGCTGCTCGCGTGGTGTCTGCGTGCCCAGACCCACGGGCAGGAGTGACTGACCCTTCTGCACAGTGACACCTCATCCCATGCGACCTGCCCCTGCCCGTGGAGCCTCGCTTTTGTGCACGGCCCAGGTGGCAAAGTGCAGCTGCAGCCGGGATGGATGGCTGAGGGTAGTACAAGGCAGCTGTGCAGAGTAACCCGTCCCTGCACGAGCTGTTCAGTGTCCAGCTGCGGCACCGCAGGGCGTGTGCTGTCAGCAGGGTCATGGTCCCACAGGAAGAACGAAACACATGAATTTTCAAAGGGTTTTGTTCTGCCAAAGCTGATCCCCTTCCACTGCCGTTCGGTGTGGGCAAAGATGCCCTGCAGCTCCAGGTGAAAGACAAGGTGCCATAACCGTGCACCTGAGCAGGCTGTCACCCAGAGACCACAGAGCTAAGGCCTGGTTTAAATGATTTTTTCTTGGACAGGACTTCTGATGACTGTGATCAGTGTTGATGAGTAAGAACCAATCTTTCAGAAGAAAGAATATCACTTCCTATTACTCTGCAATTAAAATCTACAGGGATATTTAGAGAAAATGAGAATTCATGTCCTTGCTGCAACCTGTGTAAAAATGTATGGAGTGACTGCCTAAAAGCTCAAATGAACTGCAAAACTTCTAAATGAGGCTGATGTTGGGAAACCACAGCCACAGATCTCTGAAATTCAGGCTCTTTTAATGTATTCTAAGTAGGGTACTTAAATATTCACATCACAGGGTCTTTGCAAGTCTGATACTAGAACAGACACAGAATAAAGGTCAACAGAGAGAAAAGTCTAATAATAATAAAACAAAAATGCATATGCATTCATGTCTTTAACAAATACACAATGAAGTTGGCTGGGCGTGTTTAGAGGAAGTCATATTTCAGAGAGAAAAAACAGTTTGTGAAGGAAATCTTTCATCGATACTTTATATACAGTTTCTGCGTGGAAAGAATTCCTGGTGAAAGTACCTGTACAACCAATTATCCACTGACTGCAGCTGCCTCTGGGGAGAAGGAATAGAAAGTCGTTTCTATAGCTCATTTTGTCAAGGGACCTGGCCCTCTGGCTCGAGGGGGAGTGTTCAGAGTCCTGGGCTGCAGTGGGAAGTATTTTGAGGGGCACACTCAGAGTGGGACAATGCCCTGCCCCAGCTCCTCTGCCCCACACTCCCTTCTTGCCCCCAACCCAGCCCAAACCATGCCTGAGATAATGGCACTTTTCTGGAATACGCATGGGAATCTAAATGAGGATGTTTACCATGCTGCTGCCCCCATTGAACCTCCCAGAAGCCTCTTAGTTAGAAGCAGCCTCTGTCTCTATCACTCCTGATGGTAGTTAACAGTCAAGAAGTTCATAAGAGGGAATTGAGTTTTCCATTTCTGAAGAAAAATCAAATTATTTTCTTTTCAGTCTGAGACCTAGGCAGACACAAATATACCAAGTACAATTTTGTGATATCAATTTAATTGCATATTTCCTTCAAACTATATGACCACCTGGATGCAGTCAAAACAATAACAACAGCAAATCAATGTTTGTGAGGAAATGCAGTTAAGTATTAAGATCTAATAATATGCTCTCTTGGAAGCTGCTGTAAAATTCTTTGTTTCCCTTTGCAAACGAGTGTTAAGAATGCCAAGAACCAACAAGTGTCTAATATTATTCTTCCCCAGATGAAATGAAAAGATATTGATTTCTTTGAAATAGATTCCCCGAAATGTAAACACATTATTCCAAGTCTTAGAAGAATCATATACTTTTATTTCTCCTGTCTTCTGAAAACACTTGGAGGAAATATTTTATCAAAAGAATAAAATAAAGTGTTGGGCATGTTCCCAGATAAAAAACCCATGAAACATACAACTTATATTTTCACGTTGTGGACATATACATTCCTAACTTTACCTTATATTTACTTAAATAAAAGGCATCTCTGAACACTAAAAGATGTGAATCCAAGTGGTTTATTCCGTGTGAAGTGGCACCAAGCATGTCTGGAGGACACTCAGTCTCATGGTTTAGTGTAAGGTAGGAGAGGAGTGAGGAGTAGGGATTTGGACTTGATGATCCTTATGAGGCCCTTCCTGCTTGAGATATTCCGTGATTACATCGTGTCTGATCATGAGATAGAATATCAGAAGAGATTCTCCTTCTTACCACTTTCAAAGAGCCCTCATGTGCTCCATGTTTTAAATGGTGATTCTACTGCTTTATGGCAACACAAGTGACCACTAAACAGGTAACGAATAGGGATGAACCAGTACAAAGCACCTCCTCTTACTGAGTGGTTTTGCAACTGACACTTAGGGTTCTCCAATCCGGTTAATCATTCCTATCATTTCATTGACTAGGGAAATGGTTAAAAAGATTATAGAACTTCATTAACATTCTGTTAGTCCTCAGGTGCAATCAGCTACTTGAGGCCCTGCACTCTTTTTTACTTTGTCCACTACAATAAGAATGTCAGGAAATCTGTAACAGATAATCTAGTTATTTTTATATTTATATAGAATATATAAATATGCATGCACATGTAATAGATAAGAAACTTTATAAATTTATATATTGCACATATATCTAAAATTATAAGCTAATGTTTATAATTATTTATATATTTATATATAAAAATTTATATATATAAATCTAGTTATTTCTATATACCCAGAATGAGAGAAACTTTCCAGATTTAAGAATATTAGATTGTAGAAATATCTTTTACTGTGTTTTCTTCTATCTTTTCCTCAGAATGGATCACCATCACTCAGATTTAATTGGGGCACAGGCTGTTCTAACTCATCAGCTGAAGTACCCTTCTTCAAGAAGCTTGGCCATGGAGACTACCATTTCATAAATATCTTCCATTTCCCAGCAGCTTTGCCTTGTCTTGAGCATGCACAATGGAAAAGGAAAGGCCCAGGAGTTACCAACTGCTCAATAAAGGAGAAAGAACATTCCTGTGTCTGCTATGGAACAGTGCAAAACAGCAAAGAAGAAAAGCCTGTGTTGTATTTGTGGTTAAACAGGACAGTAAAAGGAGATGAAGTCCCAAGATTAACAGAAAAAAAAAAAAAATCTGTGATGGTAACAATAACTAGATGGAAAAAAATCCCGTGTATTTCAATTCAAGTTAAATAAAAACCTGTTTCTGCCTGATACTTTTGATAATTTGTCCATGAGCGCTTCGTTATTTAAACAGCGTTCATGTGGTACAGCCAAGTTTAGAAAGGATTTATTTAACATGCCATTACAGCAATTAGCCCCAGGGAAAGTTCAGCTTGCATACCCAGCTTCTAAATATGTCTTGAGTTTGTATTTATCAAGTGAGTTTCCTTTTTCCCCCCTACTGAGTATAAACTTTTCCTTTTTTTTCCTCACCTCGTGGCTCCTCTGAAGCTTTCAACCTGAGCTCTTTTCTGAGCACCTGGCATACCGGCGCTCCAATCCAGAGGTCCCCTTCCACCTTCCCTCCTGAGGACACCGGCACAACGTCCGTCCTCAGTCAGGTGCATCTGTCAGGCCACATGTGTCAGTTCAGATCATGACTGCAGGAGTAAGTAGATAAAGACAGGATGTTTGAGAGGCAGAAAGGAGGTTCAGGACATTGAAGTTCAGTTTCTAGCTCTGATGTGACTTGAGGCAAGTCATTTACCCATAGCTCAGCTCTCCAAGTCTGCATGGTGATAGTTGTAGTTTATCTCCACCTCGGTTATTTGGTCCATAGTGGATGAGCTATGACTTGCAGTATTTAATTACAGCAGGTAGCACATCAAGAGTCTAGTCTCACTTTGGGGGTCTAGGCACAACTGTTCCTCAAAAAGCTTTTTGAATCCTATGACTTTGATCGGATCTTCACAAACAAGTAAGAATGACATTCTGCACAGTGGAGGAAATGAGTTACGGTGCTCAAAAAAATCTGGGTTTGAGTTTTCCAGGATATCATACTAAAAGAAAAAAAAAAAAAAGAAATCATATTTTCTCTTATAAATAAAAAAAAAAAAACAACTTACTATCTTCTGAATTCAAGACACAACTTTCTTTGCCTGTACACCTCTCTTGATAACAAGGAGCAGACACAGCACCTGTCTCCCTCACCACAAATACCTCTGGGCCTCCTGATTTCATTTTCACTTTTCCTTTACTACCATCCATAGAGGCGACTCTCCAGGTTCCCTTGGGAACAGGGAAGGAAGCAATTTCTTACAGGTTTCAGCTGAATGCAGCGTGTGCAACCAGCATCCCAATGCCACAATCCCACTTCCATCTGCCATCGGCTGATAAGCATCTCACAGACCATGTGGCAGGAGTTGCACTTTTTGCCCTCCAACATAGATTGGGACCAGTTTCTGCTGCATTTTCAGCAGGTTTTCCCACAACATTCAATGCACAAAACAGAATGCAACTCTAAATCTTCTCCTTCCTATGTCTTCAACTTCAATTAGGTTTTTTTAGTGGTTTTTGATGAGCACGCGTTTTACAGTCGTAACGAACTGCAAGTGTTACAAAAGAAAAATGGTGCTTCAAAGCCTCTGCTTGCTGTACATATTAGCCACAAGAGTCTTAGGGAATGTCACTGCCTGGGTTAAAAGAGTAATGTTGCTTTCGTTTTGCAATATGCATAAAAAGTCAGCCTTTTTAATTCTGCATACTCTTTCTGCACAGCACACTGAACATTCATTCATTATACACCAGCTCTGAACAAAGCATAGTGATACCAGTGAAAAATTTTTTCTGAAGCATCAACAGGATTGGCCAAACTCTGATTTTTTGGAGGCAAAATTCCCCATCTAGTTTAATTTTCTAGCACTTATTCTGTCTGCATCATATAAGTGAAGCAATGTACAATAATACTTCTAGCAAATGGCTCTACAAACCCTTAATTCCCTGACAGCTTTAACCACTGGACTTCTGTTTTAACAGTATTTTGAGCCTTTTCCTGCAAGTCTGCAATAAATTGAAATTTGAATATTTCCAAGTCTGCTTCCCAGCATTACTTCTTTTGCATTAAATCTGGACTGTTCAGGATGAATGACTACAGCAAGAAAAGGTGAGAGGAATTTCAAGGGCTCCATGAACACTACCTAATGTACTGCTGCAGTATAAGATTAACTGACATCAGCTTGAGCTGCTACTTGCCTGAAGGAAAATGGTCAGATGGTATTTGGTAAAGTTTACGAGATGCAGGTCCCCACTGTGGTGTAGTAAGGTCTTTAATTTGCTGTCATTTATGACTGGAATGTTCCCTAGGCGTACAGATTCGTCACAGAAGTGACAGAATCAAACTTCAAGTCAGGGATCTATTTTTTCCCCACTTTTCCCCAGCATCCTTCAGAATGAAAGGAATGTGATACAGAGAACAGTGCAAGTGTGATGAATAGTCTTCATGGGGCAGTCATGAATGCAATAGAAAACAGTTACATAAGCATTTGGAGAGAAAACAGATGCAACTGCTCTCAACTACTTGCTTAGTTGCAAGGACATACGATTTAATTTAATTTAAAATTTATTTTAAATTCAATTCTATTAATTGAGGAAGAAAAAAAATAATTCTTCAAAACCTAGTTTGTAAGAAACAAAAATTTTTCTCCTTGATCATAAATCCGTGCCAAGTTTGAAGCACTCATTCTAACAAATGTAATGACCAGGTACAGAGAAAAAGTTATCCTGGAAAAATAAATGAACCCCAGCTTTTGAACCCCAGCTAACTTTGATCAAGAGCAAACTTCTATATGATGTTAGGAATCCACTCATATATTTTAGTGGGAAAAGCTGTCTGGTTATAAAAGAAAAAACAATCACGTCTGGTTTTCCCTCACTGAATTCCTGAAATTAACAGGGAATGACATAGTGGCTGTGAGCGTTTCATAGTTTCTGGGGTGGTGAGAGAGGGAATATTTCTCACTGATTTCTACTGACCCCTTGTGGTAACCTAAACTGCATAGCATTGCTGCAGGAGACTTCGGCTTCCTCGTGTGGGAAGTGTTTTCCATGGGCAGGAAGAGTCTGAAGAGCTGACTCTGACCATCTCAATGTCCTCTTAAGAGCAAAAAAATGTGAGGTTGTCAAGAATCCAGAAGATGGCCAAAATTCAAAAGTTTTCTTAGCCCACGAGGCGAAGCTTTTGGACTACTTGGTGTGTAATAGGGCTGCAATTCCATAGGACACGAACTGACAAACCTAAACATGAGACTGAAATTCAAGTAATTAACTCCGTCCACCAAAATCCCACCAGAATTAAATTAGAGGCAAATGTATGCAACTTTTATCTTGCACTACTGGGGAATGCAATTGTCTATGCAAATGTCTTTCTAAAAACTAAATTCAGTGCTAAGATGGGCATTTATTCAAAGATGGGCATTGCCCCAGTGTTGGGTAATTTAGTTTAGATGTCAGCCAGAATAAGAGATGGAACAAGCTGCAAGAGGGATGATTAGAGATATCCCAGATTTTTGCCTTTCCAAAGTACATATTAAATCCACTGAAAGACAAGAACTTTAAAAATACTTATTTGGAAAAAAAAAAATTATTTTAATATATGCTCACCTTCAAGTACGTGTAAGTACTTTATAAATTATATGCTCACTATACAAACATTCGGTCACTTGGGAACAAGCCAAGGTTCTTGCTACTTCCATTTGGCCTAACAAGAGAGTCACTTGCAAAAGAAAAATATAAATAATGGAAATATTAAGGATGTGTAGCGAATTTTACAGTTTGATATTTATACAGAAATAGTACATCCGAATCTCACATGATCCATATACCTGGGAATTGTACTTTACAGATTTTGTCAGCTGTCAAAACACATAATGAGTACCTGAAAGATAGTTATTGTTTATTGATGAGAGAAAACAACCATAAGCAGTTCCAAATCTCCGGTTACGTTTCCCTAGAGTTTGAAAAAATTAAAAGTCTGCTACCTTATCTGACATGCCTTCTCTGGAGTTGGTGGTTAGTTATATTAGTTGGGAATATGTTCCAGGCTATTTAACACACATGGAACCAATTCAATTAATTCAGTATTGCTGTCATTCCTCCCCTTCTTAAGAAAAAAAAATAAAGAAAGAAATAGCTGGAACTATGAATAAATTTTATTCATAGTATGGCAAAGCATACCATGCACTATATACATAAACTCCTTTCTCCATATGTTTTCACTTGTTTCATGTGCTTCCTCTAAAATTGCTTTAGCTTGTCCATGAAAATTTAGGGGGAAGAATTTCCATGAATATTTTCTGTCCCTTAAAAATGAAAAAGAAGACAACAAAAACTACCTTAGGTGAAAACAGTTAGTTATAAAATCTGAGAGCAAGTAAATGGAACTTTCAAGCTTCAAACAAAGTAAATGGGCAGCAATACCACCTGGAAAAATATATTTGCTTTAGACATAAATGAATCAGGCCTAAACTAAATTTCCTTGTCTTTCCATATTAGGGAAGCATCTTTCAGCTTAACTTTTGGAAATGGGAATAGTACACAATAGTCATGCCTGATGGGCCACCCACAGCATGAGCACGGACCTCTGACATGAAAAGAAACATGGAAATCAGGCACGCCTAACTCTTCTCCTGTGATTGCAGCAGAAATAAAATTAAATGTCTGAGAAAATAACCCTGAGCAGAATTTAATCAATCTTGGAACATTGCCCTGAAAAACTGCAGTTTTGATTTTTCTAACTTAAAAAAAAATTCATTGGAAATTTCCCTGTGGTTTCATGGACTCGGCAAAACAACCAAGCCATTCAAGGGGTTGATGAGCAATAAGGTTGGGGCCTAATATTTTTCTGTTTGAGCCAGGCTTCAAAAACAGTTACTAAAATATTTATTGAAATCGTAAAATCTAAAATCACAAGCTCTACATTTTCATAAGTTTATCTTTAAAATATTGTTCTAATGTCTGCAATGAAATTTGTTATCCACTTTTCCTTCTTAAGTGTTTCATATACCAGTGGCCCTTTAATATGCTTCAGGGTGTTTTTGGAAGGGGTAAGTTTTCCTTTCAAAACAGTTTAAATATCTGAACAGATGTAAAATTAGCCAACACTGACAGTGTAACCAGTTGTGTACTGCAGACAAACTTGTCAGAAAATTCTAATATGATATTTATCAGCTTTTAAATGAGAACACGACTATCAGCTTCAGCACAATCTAGGATAATGTAATGTTTACAGCTGAAGAATTACTGAATGCTTATACTTACAGAAATGTTTGCTTTTAATGGCCACACTTTCCATTCCCATGATACAATAGTCCAGAAAAAACCTTTCTGTCTCTCAGATAAGCTAGGTTATAACAACAATTATTATGATTTTTATATCTATACAATGATGCCTACAAAATATTGAATACCTAAGCAGCTGGTGCACTGCGGCCGATGCTTACTAAATGAATAAATGTTTTGTCTTGTGTTTCCCCCGTGTACTTGCATCCATCTGTTGTCTTGTGTCATTTTTGATTGAGGCCTAGAGGCACTACCACAAAACAAATAATGTCAATTTTGTTTTCATTATTGCAGGGCCAAGAACCCTATTTCCAGCCTGAGAACACTCTGGCACTTGGTGCTGCACAAACACAAATGCAAAGAGATGTTTTCATGCTTACACCCCATGCAGTAGGACGACTTTACAGTACAAAATTTTGCACGAGAAATTTAAATTGGTATTCATTACAGGACAAGTAACTTTATCAAGCATGCAGCCTGAGTGAAAGCAGATTTACCAAGCTGACAGAGGAAACTGTGGTTCCTCCTAATGAGTACTCTAAAGTGAAGCGTGTTCTCCAGGTTAAAAGACAGGCGGGCATCTGTTTCACCTCACATCCACCTCATCCTCACCATGCCTGCAACCTGCCCTCTTCCAAGACAAGAGCTCACCAGCTCTCACCCAGAGACACTGGGGGCCATGGCGTGCTTGTGCTTAGCCCTTGGGTGTGTTGCACTGGCTGCTGCTCCTCACTGCAGGGGTTAATCACTCTGTGCCACTTCAACACAAGCCCACAGAGCTGATCTCCATGAGTGCGTTCTAAGGACAGCTCTCATCAACAGGGCTTTGGCAAACAGTGCTTTTAGGGTCTGGGATGGTTTCTCAAGGGTGCCTTCTCATTTTCATTGGCTGCAGAGGGAGACTGCCTGGCTAACTCAGCTGATTAATTCATGTGCTTGAAGTTGGCACCCTAATACTCTCATAAATGTTTCAAGACAGCTATTGGGACAGAATGAAACCTTAAGGGCTTGCCTGCTCAGCCGCAAGGTACATAAGTGCCTGTATTTGGGTAGATTTCTACACCCATGGAACCATATGTGCAGATCCATACAGTTGTTCTGTTCTTCTACAGCTCCTGAAAACACATCAGTGAGGGTTACAGAGTAGGTACTTCCTAGCACGAAGAGGAAGTTTCTTCAGACTGTGTAATACCCAGAACAATTCAGCAGCCTGAGCCCCTGAAACCCAATCTGTCTGAAATCAAACGCTCCTCCTTTGAGACAGCAGCACAGAGGAAAGAGAGTTGCAGCAAAAACAAGAACAGAAATGACAGAGAAGAGCAACTGAGGGTTGCAAATTCATGGGAGCCTGTGGTTCTGTGTGTTTGGACAGTGAACTTAGTCCGTGAGTGCAATCTAGCACTGGCCCTTTGTTCAGGCAATACCTTCTAGGTCTAAGCTTTGCTGACATTAGCTATTTAAGCCCAAAGAATGATTCGTGTAAAGGCAAGTGGGATTTCATCCCAAATGTGAGTATTTTCGGACAGGTTTGTTGCCAATCTCACAGTCTGTGAGCTCAATTTTCTCGAGAAACATCTTGGAGTTGTCTGTCTCCACTGAGCAAACAGCTTCAGAGCTGAGTCCTGGATTGAGTGAAATAGATTGTCCATGACACCTCTGTCAGGACAAGTTTCTCTCAGGAGAAGGACATGATCTCTTTTTCTTGGAACTGCATAAGACATCATTTAGTACAGCCATATTTGACAAGTAAGAGAAATACAGCTGTATTCCAGAACTTCAGTTAAGCACCTTGGTATCACAGAAATTTTTAGAATTGCAGTTAAAGCTGATGACCCATTTTCCATTTTCTTAAATCCCAAATAAGGTGTATTAAATATTCATTTTCTATCTGTTCAAGAATGTACCTCTGAACTTTGAAGACCATTCCCCTTGGGGTAGAGAAAAAGGAGAAAAGGGAATTCCCTCATATATTCAGAAGAAAATTTATTCTGTTTTGTGTAGTTTCTGGCATGGGATCAATCCTTCCCCTCAGAAATGGCTGCATGTCATATAGTGCCAAGTTGTCTGAAACGCTAAATTCAACTAAGTAAGACAGATACATCTCAGATATGGAAATTTTGTAGGAGAAACTGGTGAAACATCTTGTTCACCTCTGACCTCTTTCTTACATATCATGAGGCCATGTGACAGACCTCGTGTTAGACTAAATGGTACTTGGGATGGAGTAATCTCTGAAGACCTTTTGGGTTTCCGTGGGTCCGTTTTTACTGGACTGGTGGTGGAAACTTGGACTTCTGATCCTTACTTTGCTGCTAATGAAATGCATGGCAAAGATTTTTAAGAGTCATGGATATTTTCTTACCTCGCTTTCCCCCTTTTTTTTAATACTCTAAGTAAAAGAATAAATGAATGGTTGATAAGCCCATGTAGCGCAAGTGCCTCCTCAGAGCTCTTCTTGCATCACTCAAGTGACCCCAAGCCTGACAGTGAGGCCAGACCTGAATTCCTGATTATTTGTATGAGGCCATCTACCCCACTTACAATCAGAGCCCCCAAATTCCAGGCACTACACACTGCAGAGAATCATAGAACCATAGAGTGATCTCAGCTGGAAGGCACCCACAAGGATCATGAAGTCCAGCTCCTGGCCCTGCGCAGGACACCCCAAGAGTCACACCATGCGCCCGAGAGCATTTTCCAAACACTTCTTGGACCCCGGCAGGCTGATGCTGTGACCATGAGCCTGTTGCAGGGGGATTTGTTATCCCCCAGGGACTTCAGCTTAATATGAATAACAAACGAAGCCAAAGGCTGTTCTTCCATTCATCAGGGAAAGAGACTGAGCAGTTGTGCTCCGTGGATTTTGTGTGAGAAAAGCCTGCATTGCTGGTCTTTGTCTGATCCTCAGAGCATGACTAAAAAAAACGGAAAAAAGGTAGGAAGATGAAGGTAAAGTCAGTTACAAAGTTCTGTATTTGATAGAGAGCTACGTGGGGAGTAAAAACAAAATCATAAAATGACAGGACACAAATGCAGTGGGAGTTAGGGAAAGATGAAAGAAGAAAGGAAATTGGATAACAATAGTGATCAGAAAGAATAAAGGCAAAGACAAATAATGACAAGCAAGAGGGAAAGAGGATTAAAGGTGAATGATGAAAGCTATGGAAATAAGGATGGTAGCTGCTATCAGAATTACAGGAAGTTATTTTATATAAGATGTCATTGCTAGGAGTCAGAAAACATATTTTTGTTTAAATATAGATGATCCTGAGAAGAGGAAGGTTTCAAGGCAAAAGGGACTTTGGGGAAATGTAGAAAACAGCTGACAATATGTTTACATGGCACCAGCAGCTGCTGGAGGATGGCCTAGCTTGGTGTACTGGCAATGGTACAGCTTGTGTTAGCACTGACTTTCACACAGCCTGAGCAGTCCTGTTAAAACATGGGGAGTTATAATAAAGTATCTGAAAATATTCTCTCAGACTGCTTTTTTTTGGCTTTTGAAAATTTCATTTGAGAAGGACACACCATCATGAATTTTTATAGTTTCGTTCTTTTTAATTATTTAATAATGAAAATTTTTGTAGGGAATAAAAGAAATCACACAACATCATTGGGAACATCAGCAAATTTTCTTATGAATAGCTGATACACGTAGCACAGGTTTTGGGGTTTGTTTTACAGGCACAATTTGGGCTGACTTCCACGGAGTCCAAAACTGAACACATGCAAGGAGCTACAGGTAGAGCTCCAGGCCTTGAGAAATATCCCTGTCTCTTCCTCTCTTGCTATTCTCTGTCCAGCCCATATGGACATCTGAGATGCTCTTGCCAACAGGCTGCGCTTACACTATTTAGAGCTGAGTTAGTGGTTTGGGAAACAAGCACCTGAAAACCCAGTTGCCACATAAATAGAGCTGGGAATACCTTCACCCTCCCCAGGCAGCCAAGACTATTCCCTACATTGCAGCAATGAGCATAAGTGCTGAGACCCAGTACTTCCCAGAAAGAGATGTCAGCCCAATCTCATTATTGTCTTGATGAGAGATTGGTGGGATGAGGAAAGCAAGGAGACAGAGAGCTAGACATGGCAGTGAGGTCCCTACCAGGGCAGCAGTGGAGGAGCCTTGGGGCACCATTGGGATGGGACCCTGCCATGACTGAACCAATTCTAGTGTGTCTGTGTCCGGGGGACAGAGGAGTATTTGAGATCCAGGTGCTAATCCAGGTTTGCTTCCAGCTGTCTTTGCCTAACAGCAGCAGCAGCACAATTTTTGCAGCACCTGGTTTCTATGGCTGCTCAAGAGTATCTCCAAATTCATCTCCAGAAAGGACTAATCACAGTTGATGTACCTGCCATACTAAATTAGAGAAGTCCCACCAAATGTTGTTTCAATACCCCACTGCTTAGTTCAGTAAAAGATGTATTCTCTAATTCCTTGTTTTAGCGCTTTGTTGCTCCCAGAGAAGAAGCCTCCTTAACTTAATAGCAGTACATGTGTAGTTAGCAGCTTGTAACACCTTGCTCTGTTTCCCTGAATGCTGAGGAACACTGAGTTTCTAAGTGGGACTGGTTGCCACAAGACCTTGTAGTCTTACTGGTTAAAACAAGCCTATTTTTTTCTGGGACCTATATTTCATTGGTTTTTTTATGGTTCAGGCTCTTCAGGTGCCATCAATTTATTATGAAGGTCTAATTCTCAAGACCTGACTCCAGGGTTTTGGTAATTCACTAGGACTTATGGTGCAGGACAGCCATACTTTTCTGTGACTGAAATGACACAATAGCAGAGATAATATCTGCAGATTCTTTTCAGCCAAAGCTCTTGCCTAGAAGAGCTCACAGAATGAGGGATATCTGGTTGCAAAGAGATCCATAAACAGTAATCATTGGAACTGGGTGGAAAAAGATAATTTCAGCTCCTGGAGGATTTCAATATTTGATGACTGCTTTCATGTCGATTTAGAATGAAAGCTCAAAATGTCAAAGTTCTTCTTAGTCAGATTCTGAGCTCAGTTCAAAATCCTGGGCAGATGCAAACTGTTTCTAAAACCCCCAAAATTCTGAAATATAGACCTTGATGATTAATTAATCTTTCATGTGAAAGGTTTTCCCACCAGGAAGGGAAGGATTTCTGAGGCCAGGCTCTTTAAAGCCCACCCAGAGCTGGCAACCTTACCTGCACTGCTGGTGGCCAGCAGTGAATGATCTACTCTCACCAGAGTTTTTACCAGTGAACTCCAAGCCTTCTTAAACTGACTTGAGGATGATTCTGTCTCTGATGAAAGGAGCCTCTGTGAACCATCACTATTCAAAATGAACTATCTAGAAAATATGTTCCTTTCAATTTAGAATACAAAGAGGGTACAGAGAGTACCATGTTTCATCAGTATAAATAATTAACTGCAGAGTGACATGTAATATTCATATTTAAAAATCATTAAACAAAATAGGCTGGAAAAAACAATTCTTAAACATGGACTGATATTAATCATTTAGTCACAAATTCAGCTTAGAGCTTCTCTTTTGTTTAATTTAATTATTATTTTAAAAAATCTATTCACAGGCAGATGTTGCTCTGCAAATCCACAGAACTAATACTCACATGTGAGACAGTCAGCCTGAGGTTTAGCCTCTTGCAGTATTAATTAACATCATGAGGCATTGTTAATGATAGTGGACAAAGTAAAAATGAAGACTTTTTTGTGCTTGGTAAAATAGGGATGAAAATGGGTCAAAAGAACAATGCTTTTCATACAGCATTGCCTTCTTAGCTGTATTGTACTCTCACAGCTGGTTTAGCTCATGCAAGGTGAAAAAAAATCCCCTCTTTATCTTTTCTGTATCTCCAAGCATGCACAGCAGGATCCTCTCAGAATGGAGGTATTTAAAAGAAAAGAGAGCCCCAGAAGATTCATGAGGATTTCCTAGACAAGCAAATGCTACCATGTAAGAGCTGAATTCATCTCAGCAAGTGGAGTCATCCAGAGCTGTGCCGCTGCTCTCACTGAGGAGGTGATGCTATGGCAAACCCCAGGAGCCAGCATTGTTTGGTTCACGGCCTGGAGGATAATCACACACGCATTCACCATGTCAGATCTCAGTGACAGTCTCGTTCTTCCTTCCTGGCATCTGCTCTATCTTTCCTCCCCTTTTCCCCAGCAAACAGAGCTCAGCCTGAAACTGGACTCTCTGTGAGATGGCTGCAGTACTGACAAGTAGGGTGATAATTTATAAAATAAGAGTAAAAAGTGTAGAGGTGGACTGGCTGGAAAAAAATGTCCTCTGGCTGGAGATAAGAATGTCTGAATATTTGCTCTGATGTGGACTGTCACCTATTATCCATCAGGAAGCTACCAGAGCCTCAGCTTAAAGAAGAATATGTTTTTTCCCTCTGCTTTTTTTTTTTTTTTTTTTTTGATGCTTACCTTGAGTTTCTGGAATCACTGCAGCAACTTTAAACCATGACCTGTTGTGCCTTTTGTGCTGCACTATGTTCTCAGCCAGCTCTGAAAGGCTTCATTCACAAACTAGCCCCTGCGATGCAAAGGAGCCTCTGCAGAGGGAGAAGACACTGTACACTTGAGTTTTGAAGTGCAGCCTCCTTGAGGAAGAAGACATTATTCTCTTAGGATTTCACTCAGTTCTGCAGCCCTTTCAAGTACAAAAATACAGTGCTTGTGAACTGTCCTTGTAGAGCTATATATATACTTCGCAAACTTAGACTGGAGACACAGACAGGCCTTGGACCCCACACAAACTTCTTCATGCCACTAGAGATACACAAAAAGTGACTTAAAGCTACTCTCCTGGGGAAGGCAATTGTTTCCCTGAGCCTTGAGCATGGTCAAACATACCAAGGACTTAAGGCGTCTTACAGGCTCTTGTCTTTTAATACATGCATGTTTTGGAAAGTAAGTATGAAATCTACCCAGTGATGATTCTCCTTTCTCTCCCGCTTCATGGTTTTGTTTGTTGTTTATTTCAGTCAAAAGGCTGAAGGGGACTGCACAACAGCAAAACAGAATAAGGGCTTGTGCACTTGCAGGTCATATACAGTTGTGCCATGAAAGGTGCAATCATGTAAAACACCTACAGTTAGGATTTCTTCTAGCAAATTGCCTGTGACAGTGAAGTGAGATACTCTTCTTCATTAACTTGTTCATGATGACCTCATGTTGAATATTTTGTACATCCATAAGGGAGTTACAGACACATACATGCTTTTCTGTCTCATCTGAAGGTTATTCAGTCTTCAAAAATAAACGAGAAAATTGTGATTATCCTGCAGTGATTTACTGTACCATGTTGAGTAAATGTACATTTACTGCACCATGTTACCATCACTAAATTACATGGAAAAGGATTTTTTGTTCTGCTTTAAATGAAAATCATAACACAGCTACATAGAGGTCACCAGTGTCTCCATGGCAATTCTCAGATGTGTAAACAGGTAGTCAACGAAAATTTTCAGTGAAATCATTTTGCTGTGAGTTTGTGATTTTCCTTTCCTGTTTAACAGCCCTGTCTGTTGCGCTGCCATCTCACCTGAGCTGTGAGGTCTCTAGGGCAGGCTGTGTGTGTGCACAGTGCCTAGTGGGATGTCCACTTACCAAGATCTTTAGCTCTCACTTAGAAGAAATAGGTCAACCAGTATGATAGGTGCATACCAGGATGGTGACCAGTGAAACCACAGTGTTAGTTTGCTGCTATAATATGATCCAAGGGAAATATTCCTACTGTTAAGTGACATCAAATGTGAGAGCAAAACACTTTTCCTTGCTGGGAAAGAAATGCAGGATTGGGGTTAGGGTAGACCTCTGGATGGCAATGAGTTTTGTAGGCAGAAGAAGTTGGCAGAAATGCATGCATCGTTTAGCACAAATTTACTTGATCAATTAATCTGGTATAAAGTAAGACTCTATTTCTACTATCAAGATCTGAAGGCATAATTACATGAGCCACAGCACTTGTAAGGGTGTTCAATGTAGAAACAAATTTATTAGAAAACAGGGCAAACACATTTGCATACTGAGTTCATATTTCTAGAGGAAGAATTGTATGCACTATGCCAAAATAAGAATTTAAAGTATCTAATATGAAATTGTGAAACTTAATGAATGATTTAATAACATCATTGGCACTAGCACAGATGGCTCACCATGCTGGTGCTTCACTCTGTCTTGTATAATGGGAATGGTTGAGAAATGCCACACATTTCTAATACATAGTATTATCCTGGGCGCCTGCACAGTGTTCCACTGAAGAAGTTCTAGTGCCAAAGCATGAAAGTTATCACTCACGTTTCAGCTGCAGAGGAAAAGCCTTGTTGATTTATAACAACTGCTGAGTGGTTTAGAACAATAGAGAAGCAATCTTTGTTGTTCTCTGGAGTCATACATTGCCCTAAAGTCATACGAAGCAAAGCAGAAATCCCTGTGGAACATTACTGCTAATAAAATATTTCTTTCTGAGAAGGGGGAAAAATTAAAAATGCGCTCTAAAGCTGGTGTATTGGGCAGCAGTCTAACCCTAAAAAGTAAATAGCGTTTGAGTGCTTTGCTGTAACCTTTAGCTTGACTTCAGTTATCTTCAAAGGATACAAGTATTTTAAAAAATGGCTGGACATATCCTAAAATATCTGAAATTTGCATGTGCTAGCAATTAATAAGATGAGAAGTGATGTGTATTTAAACAGAAGAGAGGCCAAAAATCACTATGTTTAAATCTCTAATTTGCTTAACCCTGTAGTCTTACAAATTAGCAGAACGTTCTTTGGGGAATAAGTAGGAGAAGGAGGAATGGGGATTGGTCACAGGTGCAAAAGTGTGAAGGCTGGACTGTTACCAAAATAAATGTGTGGTAAATTATGCTCTTAAAATCTGATAGATAGAAATCTAGGTAAACCAGAGGACTCATTTAATACCATTATTTTGTTATGAGAAGAGTGGGAACAAAGCTCCGGCTGCCTCAGGTTGGGTACTAATTTGTCTTGGCGTTGAGAACTGGCTCTTTAGCAAATTCAAATGTATCATTTATGGTTAGAATATGAGGCACTTCAGAAAAACTTTTCACAAAATTTGTGAGCATGCAGATGACCTTTCTGTTTCAACCTGAATTGCGGATTGTCTAAACAAGCAGATAATTGTTATTATTTTAATGTTTTATTCAATGATGCCTTTTCTGGTTTCATCAGAAGAGGGAATTGGCATAAAAAGCAAGAGAACAAGGATAAAACCCTGATTCTCCTTAAGTTCTTGACAAAATTGTCATTGATTTAAAGAGGAAAGAGTTGTGATATTTTTCCCAGTGCTTATCTACATCCTTGCAAAACAGAAGTTTATTTTAATTTTGTGCTAGGATGCATCTAGGACTATCAAGCCTCCTTCAAACAACGTCTCAGCTATTTCTCTGTGCAAAGGCAATTACAGATTTGCTTCTGACATCTGTGTGTATGTTTCAAGGCTGAACTAAAGTGAAACTACACCGCTCATGGCAGTGGGGTTACCTTGCATGCGACAGCCCTCACCTCCACTTTCATCTCCCCGTGAGAGCGGCCCCTTTGATGACTTCCAGTAGAATGAATTATCCCAACACCTTTTCACACAGATTGCACACTGAACCCCAGAGCAGTGAACCAGAGGGTAAATTTGCTTTCTGCAAGAGTTTGCTTTTGTTGGAGAGCATGACTGAGACAGTGGGTCAGGAGAAACTACTTCCATCTTGAAAGCACTGCTACTTGGTAGGGGCTTATGACTAGTTTGACAAGGCTAGATCAGACATTCAGTGTTGTACATCATTGTAGTTAGCAAGTTAACTCTTAGAAGGGGTACTTTAACATAGTTTAAAGCCAGCATTTGACCTACCTTCAAAGGCAGTAACTGTTGTCTTTTAGCACACAGGGCCTTTGGAAGTTGGACAACTTTTATCTTGGTGTCATGGACAGTGGTGAATGTGTTGTCTCTTTCTGACAAATGTAAAAAGCAGCAACAGAATAGTGAAGAGTTCTCCCTGAAGTCTAATGATCTGTTATTCATCACTGTTTATATCAGTGCCCCTACTGTATATTTGCTGTGCTGTCATGGAAACAGCCGTTCCACCAACCTATTAAGAGAAAATTAAAGCGACACTGTCAAAAAAAGCATATGTTAGAAATTCATTTCTTACCTGGTTCACAAAGAATAAATCCCCAAAATATTTTTAATTCTCAATAATCCTATTTGCATTCATCTTTTGTGAAAAAAGTAAAGACAGAAGCTATTCCATAAATTCACAAACCAAGAAAAAAAAAAATAGATCACAATAGATCACAACTGACTTTACAAGTGAATTTAATATAATTAGTTAATTATACTTTGGCTGTTTTCCAGTCCTCCCACAAGAGCAGTCAACTCTACCTAGGCGTGTGTGCTACCCTTTTTATACAGCAAAAAGGCACGGTAGTGCCGTTTTGGCACATGGGCACAAAAGGGGACCTTATCCCATACTGGCTCTACACTGTCCCAAATAATCAGGATACTTGCAGTAGCTTCTTCAAGGGTGCAGTTTTATAGCAGCATTGGAGGTACTCTCTTTTCCTTTGTCTATCTCTCTGTTCCCAACCCATCTCCAGCTTTGTCCCACTTTTTCCCTGCACTGTCATAAGTATGTATTTGATCTTCCTGTAATGTGAAGAAACTATACTTACTGGGTTAATTTTTTTCCTGAGCCTGGTCAGATGACCATCAATCCCACTGTATAGAAAATGGGGACAGCATGTTACCTGGAATTGCATCCTCAACTTAGGTTGTGTATCCACAATATAACTGCAAGGTCAGGAAGGCCTCCAACATGAAGTCTGGTGTAGTTTAAGCCCTCTCACCCATCTAATTCTTAAAAATTATAGTATTCCTTTTACTGGAAAATTGTTCTACTCCATCACCCCCAGCAGAGTTCCTTGAGTAGCAGCCTCCTCTGCCCCATCTCCAGCGTGTCCTCCCTTGCCACTGAAGTATATTCTGTCCCCTACTCTTGTGGAGGCAGGTGGATATGCAGTGGTAGAGTCAAGCTGTGCAGATTTTCCTGTCCTGAGGGACTCTGCTAGCACTTTGTGGCTCTGTTAGAGCTTCTTGTTGCTGCCTTAGCAGTGCAAAAAGCTATGCCGCACAAGGGAATCTACCCAACTCTTGCTAAAATGTTGCTCACATGAAGACAACACAAAAGCCATCCACCCAGTCACTAGAGTCAAATTCTGAAACTAGACAGAAAATAAGAGGAAATCAAAGCCTGTATGGATAACTCTCCCTGCACTGTTGTTATATTCAGATGAAGAAGGTGAGGCAATAACTTAGTGCTAATATGTGTGGAGACCTGGAATGTCCTGCATCTTTCTCCAGCGATCTATGGTCAAGAAAAGGGCTAATGAAAGTAATTATTTATAGCAAGCATAACAGCACTAGTTAAAGCTCAATAGCTGTCACCATGACTTTAACAAAATCTTGTAAGAGTCATACCAATTTGATGGTGTCTTAAAGTGAGCTGTACTGTAGAGAACTGCAGTTTTGGGTTTCTGATACCAAGAAAATCATCAGAGTAACAGCAGTAATCAAAATGAATGAACCCTACAGAGATATAATGGCTATGGAGCTGTCAGCACTTTTTTCCTCCTGCTCTGGTAGAACCCAAAGAAGAGAGTACTGAGTAAGAATCCACTGCAACTATCAAGCACAGTGCAGTCTGTGTGGGACTTTCACTTACTCTACTCACCTTGGAGTACCTAACCTTACCCACAGAATAAAGAGACATTAAAAATAAGGGGTTTTTAAATTATCACTTGGGTTTATGACCTATATTTATAGAAGTATTTTGGTTTTGCTTATGCTATGGCTGAAGTTCAATGTGTAACACTCAGTCACACCAAGTGCCTTCACCCACTCAGAATAGATAATGTTGGCTTACTGCTGTCTCCATGTATGTGAATTCTTGTTTAACTCTCTCAGCAGCAGTCTAAACTACAATATCACACATACAGCAGCATTAATTTACTTCAGGAACAGAACAGTGAAAATTATGCCCCTGCAACAAAGTTCTCCTCTGGTCCCAGCATAATTCTTAGGATCCCTTTTGTCCTCTCCTGTTGTGTCCCACGATCTTCACCAAATGACCTCCACTGATGCTCCCTGCCTTCAGAAGCTTCAGACATCTGTGTCACTTTTTTTATCAAACAACACAGATGCTGAATTTATTTCAAAAGGTAATTCAAGAAGTCTGTAGGGACTTTGTATGGCTTTCAAAGCACTAAACATATTAGTTTCATCTAATGTAAGACACCAGATCTACAGCTTGCCTCTTATTCAGATATACTTTGCATCTTTGAAGCCTTGAAGTAATCTAATCATGTATGGATGTGTGCAAGTCTGCAGGAGCCAAAACACTCTTAAACTTTGGTCTGGATTCTTCATAGTGAATCAGCCTCTGAGCTTGTCTTTACTTTTACAGTAACTATTTTTTTGAATATGAGCCAGTAATGTGTGCTTGCAGTCAAAAAAGCCAACCATCTCCTGGTATGCATCAAAAGGAGTGTGGCCAGCAGAAATAGGGTCGTGATTCTGCCCCTCTGCTCTGCTCTGGTGAGGCCCCACCTGGAGGGCTTGTTCAGTTCAGGGTCCACAGTACAGGAAAGACATAGATCCTGGAGCAGATCCAGAAGAGGATCACAAAGGTAACCACGGGGATGGACCACCTCTCCTGTGAGGAAAGGCTGAGAGATTTGGGGTTGTTAAGTCTGGAGGAGAGAAATCTGCAGGGAGATGTTATTGTGGCCTTTAAATATTTAAAGGGAGCATATAAGAAAGATGGGGATAGTCTTTTTATTAGGGCTTGTTGAGACAGAGGATGTCCCTGCTCCTTGTGGGGGATGCTGGACTAGATGACCTTTAAAGGTCCCTTTCAACACAAACTATTCTATGATTCAGTAAATATCAAAAGGGATGAAAATGTCATAAATCTGTATATAGTTCAAGCTGATATTCTATTTCTACTAGCAGTGTTATAGTATTTTTGCATTAATGATATCTTGAGATACTTACAATGATGATTAGTCATTCATATGCTAACTTCTTTAACTCTGTTTCACAACATTACACATACATCTATTTTTATACAGTTTACGATCTCACAGTCCATTTTAACCTTATTTTTAGAACCAGGAATTTTAACAAACCAAACATTAAAAAATGCTGCAAGAGCTGCTTGACTGTCAGTATTAATTGTAGGAACATAGAATTCATCAACTTGTATCTGTTGTTGCTATGTGATATCAACTGTCCTTGAAATATTCTTCTCTTTTGCCTTGAATCTGGGTGGTGTGTCACCAGTTTTGAGCTCCCTACTGTGCTGGAATTTTATTTCAGAATTAATTGCAATCCTGCCCTGAGTTCTGAGGTATTGTCTTCTCTTGTTAAAATTAAACTATAGTAGACTACCTGCCATACTGCACCCACCGCAATTTTTTGTAAGTGTATGTACACAGACAGCTTATCAGTGGCCAGACTTCATGCCAACATTTATAAAACAGTACCAAGTCAGAATATTCTGCCATTTTATTAGATAAGAAGGTGTACGTTAGACAGAAAAATGTGGAGGATGCAAAGGGCAGGCTACACTGTTTCCATCACCCTGTGAACACCTCTGCAATGTTACTTATTTGCTGTTGAGGATGATTAACTCTCAAACACACTGCCTGCTGTGAGATCACCTGGCTGCAGGATGAGAGCCCAGGTCTCCTTGACCCCTTCCAAGGGTGTTGTGGCCTTGCTGCCTTGCCCCTTGTATCAGGCACCCTGACAGCATCCACTTCTCCAGCTGCAGCCAAGGGTTTTACAAAGCAAACACACCGTGTTTTATAGGCATTTTATATTAAACACTAGATGTCACTGGCATACTCTTAACACAGTTTGTTGGAATCGACTGCACAGTGCTTGCTCAGCCCCTCACCCAAATGCAGAAGCTTTTTCAGTGCCTGCACCTCACTGGCAGAGACCCCACAAACCCTCTTCAGGTCAGGTATGGGGGTGTTTTCAATGCTCTCATTGCTCAAACTATGTGCTTGTTTGGGAAGCAGCAAGTACAAGTGTTTTCACAAAGACAGGTTTTGCTGCATTTGTATATTCTCATTGGTCTCCAACAAACATGTAAGTACAGGAAAAAACTACAAGTTACCCAGAGAGAAAAGAATTAATTACCCAGTTATCGTACCATTAAGGAAAAAAACTAATCGACAGAGTCCTGTCCCTTCTCTGGAGGAGAATGGCTGTCCAGAACAGCAATCAGGTCATACCTGTTTATCCATGCTGTGAATAGCAAAAAAGCACATTTGCTTTGGAAGAGCCATAAACAAGAATAGCATTTTAGCTCCAGTGTAATCAAATTCACATATTACCAGAGACTTTAAAAAAAAAAAAAAATTACCTTGATCATGAAATAAGATCTGAATAAATCATCTTGGTTATTTTTCTATCCTTTGGGCACCTTTTAAAAACTTCTTTGTAACAAGGCTTATGCAACATGCTCCTGTGTCATGATGCAAGTTCAAATTCTGTGCAGGCTTTTCCTCTCTCTCTGGCAAGTCCATGACTGGTAACAGCAGCCTGGAACCCTGGCATGGGCAAGGTAAACAAAAACAGTGCCCAGTGGCAAACTAGAAGGTACCTTTCAGCTCACATGATAGCCTTTGGAAAGAACTGAGACATCCTCTTTTCAGGACCTACTGCCAGGCACTGGAAAATGTGCAAAGTGAAGTGCAGGCTGGCAGCAGGCAGGACAGCAGCTGTCCCTTGGTCCAAAAGTCAAGGAGAGATGAAAGTGGTCTGGCGTGTATGAGAGTCTGTCTAAGAACTGGCAAAAGACTTTCCCTGTCTCTTTTTGTTTGTGGGTTTGTTTTCCCTTTCCTTTTTTTTTTTTTTTTTTTTTTTTTTTTTTTTGGTGACCATAGAGGTGGGGAACTGTGCCCAGTTCTTCAAGGCACAAAAATGGGTATGGAAACATCAGAGCTCAGGCATCTGACTAACTGTGAGTTAGATATCATACACCGTGCTAAGAATGGGCTTGTTTAATGACCTCAGAAAGTCTGAAAAGCAATTACAAATGCTAAGGGTAGAACTAAGGTGCTCTTTGTGCCTATACAGAGCTGATCACACACGGCTTTGATTCAAGACACATCCTGTGTCCATCTCTGCAAGTTACATCTACCCAGAAAGGAAGCCTGGAAGCTCCTCTCCGTTCTGACACAAGTCAATCAGTGGGGTTCTCCTGATCATTCAGGATAATTTGGAGCATCTGATACAGGGCAGGAAAGAATTCATTTTATATTACATCCATTTCCTTATCTTAAGGAGCAAATATAGAGTCTCATTAAGAATCATGGAACTGAATTGAAACCATTACAAACTCAGGAATTTTTCCCTTCCAAAAATGACAATAGACCCAAGAACCCCTTTTCCTTCATCTCCACTTCCTTTCCCACACTTCAAATGCTGACTAAGGAATTGGGTTCACACTGTGCTTTAAAGACCCACCACCTCTGGCACCAATCTAAACACTTGTTACTCATGTAGAGGTCTCTCTATGTTACAGTAAAAGCATCAAGGCAGGGCCCAAGCTGTCTTATTCTGTCTAGGCATGAAATGAAAATGAGTAGAAAACAAATGATGCTGTTCATGACAAAGCCACTGAAGGATGAAATCTGTAATAAACCTTTATTTCTGAATTGTTCACTTTTCCTTTATCCTTTCATTGTGAATAAAGATTCCACATAAAAAGCATGATTTACGTGGCAATCAACCAAGTAAAAATGCATAGTTAAAATACATTACTAATTTACATAGTGGATTAGTATAGAAGTTTTTTTTTTACAAATTCAATCAATTTTTATTTAAATGTGTTGCATTTAGAAAGCAAATTAAGCTTTGGATTTTTTCCAGAACTAACCCGTCTTTCTGATCAAAGGGAATACACTAATATTCAAAGTTTTTCCAATTTTTTTCCCCCTTTGTAATGTGGAGATTCTCACTAATGACTTTTTCTGACTGTCAAATCCTGATATAGGTAAAAAGTCATACATCTGAAAATCTAATTCACCTTCCAAGGATGATAATGTTCATGTGCACATACTTCAGAAAACCACTTTTTTACTCATCTTGAAGAGCATATCTGGTCCTCATGGCACTGTGCCACACATAGGAACACTGATGTCCTTCTATCTTACACAAGAAAATTTTCCTTAGAACACTAATGGCAAAGAAGTTTCAAAGAAGCGCGAGTATCCTTCCTAATCCGTCTCTCCACATTGCCCTAAATTTGTTTCAACAACTTTCAAATGTTCAGTTTCACTAGTATCAAAATCATAAAAAAGCTGTTAGTATTATACTTTTATTAGCTCCAGTAAACACATAATTATTTTTTCCCAAATATTTCAACTTTTAAATCTCCATTGAAGTGCTGATTGACCAGTGGTGCATATTTCACAGTTAATTTTGCATGTAAACTTTATCTACTTACTCAGAAACTTAACATGACATTATGAAAAACAACTAACCATTCTTTTGTTTGATGTATTTCAACATTATCCATGAAATACTGATGACACTGAAATCACTAGGAACTCTACAATTAATTTGAACAAAGCCATCATTTTATCTCTGTCTCTCTGTGGACTGAAGACAATCTTACTCTTTTAATAAATTCCATTAATCAATTATTTTCATTGATTTCTTCAGGAGAGAAGCCTACCCCAAACATGTTATTCACAAAGCAACTAATTTACAAACCTAGCAGGTGAATAAATACAGCTCCGACTCTGTATTCCATAGCAATACCAGCAATTCAGAATGCTCTGAGAAATTCAGAGGGCAATCCGTAGTGTGTTTGTGGCAATCAATCACTCAGCACCATCTGCAGAGTGCTGCAGCTCTGATGGGGAGGCAAAGGTGGGTGCCACCTTGTCCTCCCCGTTGTGCTCCTCCCCTCCAGGCCCCGTGTGCCCCCACTCCTGCAGTGCCCATTTCCCTCCACGCCTTAGGGCTTTGCTGGTTCTCTGGAATATGTTGCATCTTCTTTCGTCCTTCCTACCACCTTCTGCCCAGTGAGTCTTGTACCCTTGGCATTTATAAACAGCTTAGATGATTTAGCTACGTAAACTATTAGACACAGCCTTTTATTTTCAGTTATCAAACTGCAAAACTTTTTTCAGCCTCCCTTACAGCCTGGGTTATTAGCAGACCCATCTGTGAGGTTCACCAGCCTGTGTGATTAACACACCCATCTGCTTCAAATCTGTTGATAATCTGCAGATCAAAGTCCCACTTGACTATGGCCATTAACACCTTTCAGCACAAGAATATAATTCAAATATAATTTTGCTAAGATTTAATTTTTTTTGGTAAAGCTAAGAATCTGTTTCAGATGGCTGTTTTCTCAGGCAAAGTCCAAGTGCTTAAATGCTCTTGAGAAGCAAGTGAAAAAGATATTGTGGTGCAATAGAAGCTGCATTTCTTTAACTGTTTATTCTTCAAAGAAAGAAAAGGAAGGGGCTGCCACCTTCTCCCAGTTGTCCTGTATCCCAGCTTCAATATCTGCGGCACAAACAGTATTTTCCTTGCATGAAATGCCTTGTGCTTCAAACCCCCCTTCCATTTTCAATGCCTCTCAGGACTTCATGGTAACAGAGCTTCCCTATTTATTAAATGGGACAAAACGTTGCTTCTCACAACAATAAAGTGTTCATGCTGGCTATCAGCCTCCACTGCTTTAGTTTGGAAATTATGTAATGCAAATGGTAAAGATTTTTCTGTCCCCTCCTGCTCCAGGACAGCCACAAATTAACATTTGTTACGAGTAAGTTAACTATTTTATTGCTTTTTAAAATCAGATATATTGATTGCATAATTTTTCTATTTGAGTCTCCTTGGTACAGCTCCTTTCTCTTTGAAGCTCCTTGGTAGAGCAACACTAGATCACAAAAATATTGGCTGAAGCGAATCCAGGCTCAATATGCAATGCAGAGCAAGAAGATAAATCTTTCTGGGATATCATCTTTTTGTTCTCACATTTCACTGAAATACATTACCTACTGTGAAGGGAAGAAAACCCTCAAGGGCTCTTGGTATTTCACAGCTGTGAATTTCCAGCTACTTGCTATATTTATGGCTACATTATCAGTCTTCATCAGGATGCAGTAAATACCTTTGCAGAGGTCAGTATCTTGGATTTAGTTCAATTGTTATTTTCAGTCATAGTAGAAACTTGACTTAAATCACTTTTGTCATGTACTTGAGACACTCAGCTTGTTCCACTGTCTCCTGCTCCTTCTGAAATGAAGGACAGCATTCCTGCATGGGGCCACTGAGAATAAGAAATGCTGCTTTGTTACCTTCCTGCCTTCCGTCAGTCTTCTTGATCCCAGCACAGGTCTGATCCTTTAGACTTGACAGATAAACCAGTCATTTCTGCTTTAACTTCTCCATAAGGCTTTTAGTCTCTTGGTCTTCGTTCTTATACTTCCTTTATTTAAATTCACCTGTCTGAAAATCTATTCTTTCCCACGTATACCTGCAGTTCTTGCAGTTCAGCAAGAAAACCATTACTTTTCCATTGTTCAGTCCACCTCAGGCCTCAACACTGATCACCATAGCACTCAGTCATGCAAGATTTCTGTAGCATCCAGATTTCCAGATCTTATACTGCCTGAATTCCTGTCACTTTCTTCTGAGTGAAAACTAATTCTCCCTACAAGGACTTTTCCCCCTATCTTTCCACTCCTACGCCTTCTACCCACCTCCATATACTTCACTCCTGTATTTGACACAGACCTCCAATTAGCCTAATTAAATCAGATCAGTGTGTCCCCTTTATAGAAATAAATTATGTATAAAAAAATTGATTGAGCTGAAATGTAACCCTCCCTGGAACATTCCTGCTCAGAGCAGATGTCATTTGTAAAATGTGTTAGCAGCTTGCCTGCCTGAGACTCAGATTTTCTCTCAAACTCTTAGCTTGGTTGTTTCTTAGTCACTTGTTGTAATAATTTCAAACTCTAACCCAATGTCGTCATTAATTTCCACCTAGGAGAAATACATACACAACCCTTGTTCCCTCAGAGAGCTGAGATGCCCTGCTCTTTTGTCCTATTTTCTCACTTTCACTTGTTCTTGACTTCTCTCTGCGATCTAGCAGTTTCCACTCAGCCTCAGACAAGGTTTCACATTACTTGCTCTAAAAATAACAACCTTTCCAAGCTTTCAAGAAATCCACCTTTCCTCTTGCCTTCATCTCTTGCATTTTAGAACCTCCAATCTGGGGCAGAGAGAGTAACATTGTGTCCAAAATTCCTCTTCTCTTGGGCCTCCGTGCTCTAGGCTTGTTCCCGGTGCTCCACACAAGTGTTCAGCTCTGCTAGCTCTGCTTGAACTCACAGGACAGGGTCTCCTCCTGTTACTGTCAGGTGGTCAGCCAGCCCTACTCAGACCCATTTCAATACTACCCTGGCCTTCCAACATGGAAACTGTCAAACCTTTCCCTTAGCTTTCAGCCCACAGCCCGCTGCTTTGCATCCTGTCCAGAGCTGTCAGAATGTCACATCTACTCTTTGGTTTTTAGGGTTCAATAATCAGCATTGGATTTATCAAGATTTCCTTTCCTCTATTCATTCAAACACTTCACACTTGTACCAAACATGTGAGCCCCAAGTTTGTGTTACTCCTCTCTGTGTTTACCTCCTACCCTTTTCTGCCTTCTTCAAATCATGTTTCTTCTTCCTTAGCTTGCAAAACCCACTCTTTCCATTCTTCCAACCAACCCCTTTGGCTAAGTAAAATTCATTCCCTGAGAAGGAGGGGTCATGCCTTCCTCTTCTGCTTCTTCTGTCACAGCACCCCCATTTCTAAGAAATAGCTTTCACCAATTGCAAGAATAAAGGGACCACCATAAGTACCTAAAGTGACCTCTGTTACACCAAAGAAACATGAAATATGCTTCTATTTCAGAGCAGATCCTTTAGAAAAAGCTCCAAGTTTAGTTTTTATTCTTTCTATTGATACAGAATCCACAAACTCTGGTAAATTGGTTCACTGCAACTTGGAGAGGGTTTTACTTCCAGCTTTCATCCATTTGACCTTGTTTTTCTTTTTGCTGTAGAGCAAAGAGCCTTCTGTCATTCAAGTAGAACACTTCCTGCATCGGTCTTTCTGTAGCATAAATCAGTTGAGAACCCTAAACTATGAGTCATGTTTTCCAGGGCTTTAATAGCCCTCAGAACTTTCTCCTGTTCTTTAACAGTGGAAAGCACAATTGATAGGACACAAATACAGTTTTCTACCATAGGCTGTGCTGTGTCAAATAACAAAACTTCCCTCATTCACTCTATCGAGACCACTTTTACTGCAATTTAAGTACCAGGATCCCCAGACCTTCCACTGTTAGAAAGATAAACATTCCAAGAGCCCTGTTCCTGTGGACAGAAGCAAACATATGTTTCAGAATATGCTTTTAATAACTTTCCACATAATTTTTCCCTTGGATTGCAGAAATCTGCAAAACCCTTGACTTGATTTCCTTTCCACCTGAGTAGTTTTGAAAGCACTGGTTAATGTGTTGTCACAAATCTAGGATCTCCTTTGACCTGTGAATGATTTTTTTTGCTTGTTCATACAGAATTCCAAACTCTGTGATCAATGGAAGTGACTACTGGAACTAATGGAGGCCCCACTGACCAACCATCAGCTAATCTAAATTGCTGTCCAGCAAGACAATTATTTACCAGCCTTATGCGTCAAATCGAGTTTCTTGCACAAGCATTTCATTAGAATATTTTCCCAAATGAGGAAAAAATGTAATTATTTTTAGTCTTTTTCACACTGTTCAAATTTTACCAAATTCTTCTAGTAAAGAGATCATGCCATTGTCACAAAGATTACGAAGAATTACATACAAGAATTTCTTCTTCATTCCAGTGCCACAGTTTTGACATTTTACTTGACCAGTTTTCCATAATACTCCTTTTTTGATGCATCCATAATTCTAAATAAAGAGAAAATTAACTGCGTGGTATTGTTTTACTTTCTTGTCTTCCCTCTAAAACAACATATTTGACTCCCGTGTTTACAGGTCCATGTGCTTTCTGTAAGTGGTAGAATGAACTCCAATGTTCCCAGTTAGTAATTATGAGTGTTTTTCTGAATATTTTCTGAGTTTTGATTTAACTTTAATCTCTTTTTTTTAAAGCTTTTGTTTATTACCAGCATGGGCTTTATTCTGTTTGTCCATAAGAAACATTTACAAGTTACACATCACTTTATTTTGAAGTTAACATCGAACTTGGTCCAACAATCTATTCCTGTTTATGTTTCAAGAGGAAACTTAATGTGGATGTCCCCCGAGTTGGACACAGCACTTTTTGATTTAAGATTTTGTCATCTCTAGCATTTAAAAATTCCGAGGACATTTTATGATTGGCAGCAATACAAGACACTCGAATGGAAGTCCTTCATGATGAAACACTGCTTTTTCCACACATTATAAATAGCTGTTTAAGATATCAACTACCCTGATGTCTAGAGCAAAGTCTGTGGCAGATATCATCTTGAGCTTCTTCTTTGGGCACTGATCCTTAAAGGTTTATGACCCCTGGCTTTTATGTTGCCAAAGCTTTGAGCATTATCCCTCTCCTGATCACTTTAACTGAGTTTCTACATCTTCAACCACATGCTCTTGTTAGCTTATGTTTCCTTGCTTCTGTTCCTTCAAAGACAGACTTTTCCTCCTTTTCACACTGTCATGGCTTAGGAATGGTATTCCCCAAACGTAGCGCTGCCACTACAATGAAATCCATGAGCCATTCCCTTTCACCACCCCCTCCAGTGAGAGAGACAAAAGGCAGAGATCCTGAGTCGAGGTAAGAGCAATTTACTGGAAACAGCAATGAGATAAAAAACCAAATGGTAACAGCAACAATATTAATAACAACCGTGTACAAAGGGAGGGTGATTTATAGGCAAAAGCTTGTCACTGACAAGAACAATGACCAAAATAATAGACAGCCCAGCTGCATCCAGGGTTTTTTCTCCAAGCCCAGGACAATGAAAATCAGTGGGGGACAGACCCTCTGGTTGGGACCAGCATTACCCCACCACTCCATTCACCACTTGCTCCCCTGGAAAAGGAATGTTCTCCCTCCACACACACCTTTTAGGAAGTGAGACAGAATCCCTTTTCCCTGCACCTCCAGCCATGATGCAGGATGGTATTGGATAGCACAGTGCCTTGGCCATGCCCACACATCTTCAGGCTCCTCCCCTCTCACAGCTACTGTGAAAAATTAACCTTTTCCTTGGCCAAAACCAGGACACACACCCACCTCCACCTTTTGTCCTCTACCCTCACACCCCCACCTCATTCGTTCAAGTCCTCACCACTCTTCCAATATTCCAGGTCACTCACACCTTTTCATCCCCATTTCTTCTTCCACAAACACTGTTTAGATGCCAGTTTTCTGACCAATTTCCCCATCCAAATTCCTATTCTCTCCTCCTCCTGCTCAAGCTCTCAGTTATCATGAGTTACGTCCTGCCCTGCCTCTTCAGCTGCTTTCTCACCAATAATATTGTCCTTTTCATCTGGATCTCAGCCACTTTTGCTGTGTAACCCCTTTCTGTTATTCCCCATTACCTTAATCTTTTACAAATCCTGTCAAAGCCACAATCTTTCAGGAAACAAGCTAAAGCTTCTGCTCAACAGCAGCTTCCGAGGGGCTGAGTAGCTGGAAGATTTGCTCGCCTGCAACACAAAGTGGTTTGGAGGCCTTATGGTTTCTCAGAACTAGGGTTTCCTCTTGTTAGGAGTTGCATCAAGGTCAGCAGCTGTAGCGGTGCAGATGGCCGCAGCTACTCTTTTTTCTGAGGAGAACTCAGACAACCAGCTGTGGTGGTCAGCAACCAAAGTTTAGCATGTAACTTTCAGTCACGGTGAGAACCCATGACTCCCTTGTTTTGCCTTTTGCATGTTTTCCCCTGATTGACTAATATTTTGTTGCCTTGTTTTATGTATGAAGTTATGTATATTCATTTTCCTTCTTTAATATGTATTAGTTCTAGAAAGTTCCTTGTTCCTCGACGCCCCATTGGATCCTTCCCTGACTCCCTCCTATGTGTTGTTCCCATTGGTTCCCTTCCTGTCAACCCCACCTGCTTGTCTCTATCCCATTGGCTGAGATCCCTTTCCCCACCTATTCTGTACCCAGTATAAGATCCCTGGACCCTCCCACCAATTGGCGTCTTTATCCCTGTCTTTTCACGGGAGTAGACTTACGTGGAACACATGGAGCGTCCCCTCTCTTTCTTCTTTCCCTTCGCCTGCGTGCCGGCTTAACAGCGACAGAAGGATACAGCCCCTTTTGGGTGAGGAGCTCTGCCCCATTTTCATTGTGTGTTGGGCACTGGCTGCCGCCTTCCCGAGGGGTTTCAGCGTTGACCTCCAGGCTTCTTTGTGTCGGCATGCAAGGGGTAAAACCCCCTTCTGCCAGCTCGCAGTGGCTGAAAACCCCTCCAGGCAGCTTTTTCCCCTCAGTGCTTCCCCAGTCTGAGATTAGTTAGAGGAAGTGTTCTGGGCATCTTGTACTGTAAGCAGAAAGAGGGACATCGTCAATTTCAGCCTTAGGCCTGGGTTTGCTGGACCAGTCAAAATAGCAAGGAATCCACATTCAGAGCACTGAGGAGAGAAGAAGAGAAATCTATTCATTATTTTTCATTTAATGGAAATAAAACAACTCCTTACCATGCTTTTAAAATTATTTGTGTTAATATGATTAATAATATGTTTGAAAAATTAAGTCCATAAATTGTTTGGTTCAAATGCAACAAATGCAAATATTTTTAATTCCAAGGCAATCAGAAAATGAGACTTTCCCCCCCCCAAAAATGAAAATTCATTTAGAACTGAATACAAAGTACAGACAGTAAATTCTGCTTTGAGACAAGGAAGAAATATAACCAGAATTTCCTACAGAGTCCCTGATGGCTGAATGTGTGAAATTAATCACTAACAGGTGGAGAGGACAATTCTCCACGCAGTGTTGAGCTTCCTATTCTCTGAATGACAGCCAGTTAGAATAAGAGAGCCAAAGCTAATAAGAGGTGCTTTGCTGCATTAACTTTCTGATCACTAGTTGTGCACCTGCAGCAAAAAGAGTTTTGCCCAAAACCTGACCCAGGAGTAAGTCTTATATAAGTATATATTAATCCTGTACTTGCATTTCCTTTGGATGTCTTCCAAAGTGCTGTCACCATTTGTCAAACTCCTCCCTCTCCAGTATTCTTTACACTTGAATGTTTGGTGCAGATTTTGAATTAGTGTTCTGACTCTCCTTTATTCTGTATGGGCTCCTTGGTCTTCAGACTCATACCTTATTTTGTGGAAATACCCTATCCTATGAGACCCCTTCATTCAGTACTCCAACCTTCTGAATCTTTTTTCCTGATTTTTGTGAGTTCATTCATCATCACTGCCAAAAATATGTCTCTTTGGGGTGCCCAGGAAGGGGTGAGTGTGAAAGCATAATGGAGGCATCAAATGAAGCAACCCCACATCAGATTCAGAAGAAACAAAATGAGCCAAACTATGGAACATGTTGCCATGGTGTGGTCTGGGTGCCAAACACAGAATTGCTATGCCTATCAATAGATAAAGTCCTCCCCAAACCTGAAGAACAGTCAGACAAAGAGAAAAAACAGTCCTTCCAACACATTGTAAAAACAAGCAGAAAACAGTAGGTGAAGTCACTGAGTTGCAGACTACTGGAGAATGGCATAATAGGTGTCACTGTGTGCTCCAAATTTTTTTCCTATATTTTTCCAATATTGTTTGTCTAAGCAAGATGCTGGGCTAGATCATCTTTCACTCTTGACTCAAAATAGCTGTGTATTTATGGTAAAAAAAGTATCTCAAGTGTCTAAAACTTTTTTCTGCTTCAAACAATATTGGTAATATAAAGATCAAGAAAATTATAAATACATTTAAGCAAGTGTCTTGGTTTCCTCACAGAAACCAAATATGTTCTCTGAGAACATATTTGGTCTTTCTCTATGAGAAAGAAAAAGGATTTATTTTGTTTAAGCTTCCTGTCTCTTCACAAAATGCTGGTTAAGAGAGTGATACACCTCAGTCTTTTGCCAGCAGGAAAACCTACCTCTTCATCTCCAAGTCAGTGTTAGCTGAATTAAGACCTCCAGCTAGTGGTCAGTTGTCTTCTAACCATCTTACCCTGAAGGATGCACACAAAATCAGTCATGGCCACCCTTTATTCTGACAGCACTTCCCTGTGATTGGATGATCAACAAGACTGCTTTTTGTGAGTTCAGACAGTAAAGCAGCCATAAAATTAGCTGCAAGTTCCTCACACTGATCCATGTGTGGTTTAAAGGAATGATGTCACCTGAATAAATGTAGACACTTGTAAGGTGAAATGTGCCAAATGCTGGACTTACAGTATCTGTCCTGCAGTTTAGAATAGGAAATGTAGGATAAGCATTACAAACTAGCAACTAGCAGGCAAAAATATTTATAAATACCAGCTATTTTTTTCTAGATGGGATTTATATTTTCATACATACTTTTAAACATTTTAGAAGTTTTGGGTTTCATTTTTCTTTGTCATGGATATATAAACATGCATATGAAAAAATACAATATTTGGAGGTCATACAGGACACATGAAAAATTAAAAAAACCTCTCTTCTGTAAGCATGTTTGCCTACTGAAATTCTTATCCAGCTTTTAAAATACAGCTCTATGTTCCCTGCCACTCAAATGGCAGTATTTAAAATCACTGCTAAGAAGAAGCTGATAAACTTGTTTCAGTGCTGTCAGCTAAGTCCCCATACCTTTATCTGGAGTTTTCATATGCTACAAAGTTCAGTGATGGCTTACCTCATTTTCACAGAAATATTTCAACATTTTCTGCAGTTCAATCAGAAAAATGTTTCAGGATCAACGTGTGTGCTAGGGTAGGATTAAGCCATTGCTTGGTAGTGCACTGAATTAGTCTTTCTGTCGGCCTGATTACTTTAAGCTCTATTAAAAAAAAAAAAAGCTCAAATCTATAAGGATGTGAAAGTTATTTCTAAAACTGAACTTAATGCCAGGACTTCAAGCAATTTACAGCCTCTTCTCTAAAGTGCATGGTTTCATCTATTGATCTCAGTAAACCATTCATTCTGAGGCACAGCTATTCTTGTTACCTCACTTCTGTTTGTTTGCAAAGCATAACCAGAGTTCACTGTTTATGGTACAGTGATTAAAATAACACTTGCAATTCATCCTTGCATCCAGTCTTACTCCTATACATGCTACTTCTGTCCTAGCTGTGGTGCAATTACTTTTGCTCTCCAGTTACTGAAGGGAGCTTGTGTGGGTGGGAGCACTGCTGCTACCTGCTCCTGCTGCTTTATCTGAGGGCCGTGCCTGAAAACTAATGCCTTCTCAGAACTGGAAGAAACTCCCCATTTTTCATGTGGGAGCAGAACAAAGCAGAGGTGGATGACAGCTTCACATATTATTATAATGGCAAACAAAAGCAGAAAGAAACTGGAGCACTAAGTAGGTCTTTGGTTGGTATACATTTATGCTGCTTAATTTACTTTGGAAGAGTCCATTGACTTCAGTTGAGGCTCTGGGTCTTTAAAAGTTTGAAGAATAATTATTTATAAATAAGTAGATTTTCTGTGAGGTCTTTTCCTTTTGATGAGGGTTATTTTACTAGTATAGATTTCACAAAGGAGCAGCTTTTAAAATCCATATTATGTAGTACTTTCTTCTCTGTTTGCTTGTTGGTTTGTTCTTCTGTTCAGCAATGTGTCAGTAAGCCATTTTTGATGCAAGTCAGTTCCTGCCTGAGCTTGGAGCTGTTGCACCTTGAGCAGTGACAAATTCTAGACTGATTAATGCTGCATACACTCCACAGAACATCCAGCTCCTATGGACAGCAACGTGACTGCAACAGCAACTGGATATGATGGGTCTCTATCCTGCCCTGAAAAGTATTACAGCCCACACCAACTACTTTCATTATATAATTATTATTTTTAAATTTGGATCCAATAACAAGCTTCCCTGTATTCTGGGTTAACACTGTTAAATGTTAATGCTGCCCACAACACTTGGTGTGTTTTGTTCCATAAACCGAACAAAGTGTCTGTCCTCTCTTGCCAGCCACAGATTTATTGGGGTATGGATTGCACATATTAAACACAGTCATCAGGCCACAAAGGTTCCATCACAAACTGCCTACGAGCTAACATCATTAAGAGGCAGACTTCATATATCTTCATGACTGATACGTCAGTCTTTCCCACTCCATTGACTAATGAATTGACACCCGCAATGTTCTTCTACATTAGTGTGCATCCCTTTGATTTACAGCACCATAGCAGGGGGCCGTAAGCACTCAGATACTGATGAATTCCAGACAGCACTTGCACCTGCCTGAGCAGGATGCTTCCCTCTGAGGAGAGCAGTGCTTGCATCTCAGACTTGTACATAGTAAACATGGTGGGCTCCACTGTCTGCATTTTCACCTCTACAATGCCATCAGACTGCTTGTCTTCCTGAGCCAAATTCCCTAGCTGCTATAAATCATGGCACATCGATTTGCATTGTTTGTTCTCTGAGCACTGTGCCTGAGCCTTTTGGTTTGTGTACTTTAAATATACATCTGGGAGCCTCCAATGTATGCTTGCTCCCGAGGTGTGCCAGTGCCAGGGAAAAGGGCTCAAAAGAAAGAGAGCAGCGGATTTTTGCACATGATGAGTGTCAGCCCTGCCAGTCTGCAGCTGTGGTGAGAAAGCAGTGGCCACTGGCCCAGCACCGCCCCTGTGAAATGAGGGGAAGAATGAGGCAAAAGATGGGGAGTAAGAGGAGATTTGGACCAGAGCTTTTATTTATTGAACTGATCGACTAGCTATAGGCTCATGTTTTGATGGCAGCCTTGTATTTATGTTACCCACAGCACAGGCTACCCAGTTCTAATGACTGGCATGAAATACAGACTAATTTCGACCCTTTGGAAGTTGCCATCACATAGAACAGTCATCTTCCAGCCTAGTACTAAATCCATCTGATGAAGGAAAAGAACCATCCCAAATACCATCCGTTCTGAGAGCAGGGCAAGGCAGGAGCAATTGCTTAGATGTGTCCTGGATGAAAGACTGAACAACATTTGCATTGGGAGTTTATGGAGTACTGAGATAAAAAATAGGATGTGAAAGCATTTTCAAAGTTAAAACAGGAAATTCTTAATTTATGTAGCAAATAAATCAGAATTTTAAGACATCTGATAACAGATGTACCACTAAATCATGCAGATCTTCCCACAAAGAGATATATTCCAGGCTCTGACACAACATTTCAATGAAGGCTGAAATATTTTACTCTTTGTAGATTCTTGGTTTGTTTGTTTATTTTAATTTTGAGCTGCCTCATATATTTATACAAATTTCATATCAGTGATGTGTCATAGATTTACACCTGGTAAACCATAGGATTTGGAGACATAGGCAAGTTTCTTCCTGCTACTTATGGAAAAATAATTAAAAAGAAGACCTAACCAGACAGTTTAACATGAGGGTAAAAAGAATTCTTTCATTTAGCTCACTTTCCAAGGTGGTCACCTTGCTTAAAAACTCACAGCAAACTCATCACAGGACTAATCTACCTAGTAACAGTTTTCAAAGAAGAAGTGGAATTTTTGTCATTGAAAAGAGAAAAAGGTTCCCCTGGATGGAGAGAGATTATCATTAAGGGAAGTCAATTTCATAATCCCCTTTAAATTAACAGATCCAGAATTTCATGAAAAACACAGGGAAACAAAGCAGAAATTCTATTAATTTTCCACGCTCTTACTTTCTGGAGAGAATCTAGGTATTAATAGAAACTAGTTGCTAGTTTTTGTAGTTGGCAAAATTTGAGGCTGGAGAATGAAGGAAAAAAATCAAATAAAGAGTTATATCACAGAGTAGATTGTTACACTACTTGCAATCAAAATTAGATCATTTTTCAAAGCTGCTAGAAATAATGTAAGCTGCTTCTGGGCATCTTTAATTTATGTGACTGCTACTGGCAAAGCAAATAAGGTGTTTTGATACTGTTCTTAATAGCATTACAGGGATAAAATGTGTCACAGAGTGACATTGCCCTACACAGCACTGCAGCAGCAGTTATACAGAGAGAAAAAACCCTTTTCTTTTAATATCTAGCTCATATTATCCTTTGCTGTAGATAGAGCATAGTTATTATGCTGAACTGAGTAACAGAAAGAAGTGGTTTAAAAATCTGGGTAAATTATAAATTAAATTTCTAATGGGTGCTGAACACACACCTTTTCAGACAATCTTCACAGAGATAATTGCAGAACACAAGACTGACTTGAAGCTGGAGCTGAATTTCCTCATGCAGAAACAGCAGCACAGGAGCTATCTGGGTATGTCTGAGCTATTGTGCCATACAGAATGAAGAGATGAACTGGTGGGTGTGAGAAGAGGAGAAGATGCAGAGATGGTTGTGAGGCACTGGGAGGGAGCACTGTTTGTGCAGGGAGGAAGATTTGCTCTGTGCCTGCATCCAGGCATGATGGGGGATCAACTTCCAGCAAAGTCTGTGGAAGAAAAAAACCACAGGTGCCAAAACAAGTTGGGCTATGTGCTCACTGAAGGACCTGATTGAAAAAAACCAACCCTTTCTTCTCCTGGCCAGCAAGTGCAATGGGATTCAGCAGAAGAAGAGAAGCAGTGGAGGGAAAATTTGAAGTCCTTCACCAGCAGGACCTCATCTCTAAAGTACCAGCCTGAGTACTCCCTTTCATGGCAGGAGTCCAGGTCTGTTTCCTGTGCAGTTGAAGGTTGGCTTAGAGAAAAGGACCAGGAAGCCTTGTGGGAAATATTTCCCTAAAAAGTGGAGGGAAGAAATACAAGTGAATGGTTTGCTGAAATAAGAAGTTCTTTCATTTAACTAAATTTCCACCAAACCTCATGGGTTTTTTTATCTCTCTCTTAGTATTCTTACTTGTCCTGTAGGAGCCTTGATGCCTTGGCATTCAGAAACTTTCCTGTGTTCAAGATGTTGTGAGAAGCTACATTAATTTTTACTGAAAACTTCTTTTCTAGACGTAGTTAAAATATCCTGAACTTCCTTTTTATGACATTCATATTGCCTTGAAAATTTCCACTCCAAAGTTCTGTTCTGTCCCACTCTGCTTCAGATCTGCTGGCTTTTTCACTGCCCTAACCCTCAAGGCATTGCTGAAAAGAAGAGTGTGAATTTGTCAGTCTAGTGTTACAGAGAGCAAAAAGTGGATAAACCCAGTATTGCTCAAACTGCACTTACCTTCTCATACACACAACTTCCCCATCTCTTTGGAAGGTGTAGGAACTCCTTCATGGCAAAAAAACCCCAAAAGAGCTCACTGGGACCATGCTGACAGAATCAACAGAAAGTCTTAAAAGGCTGTTGATAACATGAAGCACAGTTTGGATTTGTTTGTATAAACAAACTTACAGGAAGAAAGTATTTTGGTCAATATGCTGTAAACTGAAAACACAGCATAAAATTTTGAACTCTCTAAGTTTCCAGTGAAACATGCACTATGCACTAAAAATACCAATGTGCTTGTTTACATACAACAATATCCTGTATACAGCATCCAGCAAAGTAGGGCTGGCCCTTCCCTGTGTGTCTCTACAAACCCTGCACAAGTCTCTGTATCTCCAGCACCATCAAGCATGTACTGTTATTGTAACTCCTGTGACAAGCTTCTTCCTTCTCATTAGCTACAATTTAGAGATGGGAAAAGAAAAAAACTGCGAAGTTTGATCTGAGATGACAAGGCTAATTTTGGAAAAAATGTCCTTCTACTTCTCCAGTTGACGGGTCTAATCTAAAGCAAGCACAGTGTGCAGATAGTAAACATAATATCCTCCTAATTATATTAAATTACCTCTCAGGAGCTGCTCTGCCCTCTTGTCAAAGGCCAGGAACTGGCTTTTAATGATGAATGTGAACCTCAGTGGGACATTCTATATCATCATTTAGTTCAGCAAATGTAGCCCAGATCAGTTGTATAGGTGTAATTAGATGCTGAAAAATAATTACTTTGGCCTTACCATAAAAAATTTCTTGCTCGTATCCCCTCGTGATCTATGAACAAATTACTTTATTAGGAAATCATTAGAACTCAATTTGTCTCTGTATACTACAGACATCAATATTCATTTCTCATGATGGAACCACACATTCTTGCCATAAATTTGTAAAACTCTATAGGAGATACCAGTTTGGAGTCATTAATGACCTTAACAAAAAGACTGTTTTTACATAGTAAGATGTTTTTCTTATGCACCAGCTTCCAGCAGAAAACTGAGCAATGTGAGCTTTATTGTTAGCCCATTAGCTCAGACAATCTTTGTGTTTTTATGCACCACTGCACAGGGAGAGTTTTTGTGTGGCTGATCTCTTTGTGCTACTGCAATATCCAAGTTTGGGTCATTAGGGACAAAACAGCTCCCCAAACAAACTATACTGTTATAAGAACACTACAATTATCAGGGCCCTGAAAGCATCCCAGGGATTGGTTCTGGCTGTCAGCCTGTGCAAGGCTGCTTGGAGGCTCCCCCAGATGCAGTCCCTGGCTGTGGCTGACCCATCTTACAGGAGCCACAGGAGCTTGCTCTGCCATGACAGTGAGCTCAGGCCCTCTTGCAACTTCAGTTTTGTACCTATTTCTCTGCAGATTTCTCTGAGCAATGAGAAAGCAGGTGACTCCAATGTCCTTAGTGTGGGGACATGGTATAGTTTCAAGTCATATCTAGCAGTTAACTGATTTATTGACCATTAGGATTTACAAAGCAGATGTGAGGAGGAAAGGAGACCATCAGTCAGACCCCAGGTCTGACAAGTTACCTTCACATAGTTCAGCCTTTAGCTTTCACACAAGTGCAAGATATCACTGAAATTTATCATTGCCGGACTGAGCAAAAAAGCTTCAGGGAATTCTCTGCAGTGGTATGTAGTCAGTTGCTGCTGAAATAGGTCAATATAAAGCAGTTGCCATCTCAGTACTTCTCTAAACATCACACGTCTCCATGCAAGTATTCCTTACACTTGGGCTTCTAAATTTGCATTTTGATATCTGCAAACAGTCCTTCCTTTATAACATGACAAATTTTTTCCAGAATTGGTATGCCAACAACATTTTTGAAAAATATTAATAAGAATTATATCTATATACAAAAATATGAGCACAGAATTCATAATAACTTCAGAAAAAAGGCAGTAAAGTACTCTAAGCAATATTAAAAATACTGCTTAGAACCTGATAAGGACTGAGAACAGTCTCAGACTATTTATTTTATCTTCCATTTCAGCAGGTACATATAAGCATCTGTTTCCAGTTAAAAAGTTGTCAGTCTAGAATCACATCTGTCACGTTGTCCATACCCTTGTGGTCACTGGCTCTGTTTCAGAAGCTACCAGAGTCCCACCTTCTCCACTTATGACCCTTTTGAATCTCTCTGACAGGGCCATGTCATAGGTATCAAGGCTGTTCAAGCTGCTGAGAAAATGCAACACAAGCCATAGCACTCAGCTAAGAGGAAATTAAATGCCAGACTCTCTGCGCTCCCTTGCAAGTACTTAATCTATGGCACTGAAGTTCTTAAAACAGTGAGTAGACAATAAGCATTTCAGGTCAAATCCTCACACAAAAGGAACACAGTGCATAAGTCATCAATACAAGTAGTATAAGTATACATCATCTGAATAGGCAGCTGGAAAATGACAGCTACCTGTATTGGGAGACTTAAAAAGGGAAGACAAAATATAGGTGGATTTTTATCTTTTGGGCTTCTAAGGCTGTGTCTTATGGACCATAAGGTCTTGCTAGACTAAATGGGCCAAATTCCTCCCTGGGGTAACAGTGAAGTTTGATTGCCTCCCAACAGAATGGTTTGAACCAAGAGAACTATGTATGCTACAGCAGTACTTCGAGGTGCTCCTCTATTAAGAGCTGCCATGCCTCAAATGGTATGTTAATTCCAAGGCCAGGAAGCATATATTCAAAATTACAGAAAGGAGTAGAAAGAACAATATAGTACAGAAACAAGCAGAGAATGGGTGCTCTCAGCCAGCACAAACTGAATGGCAACTAAAGAGATCAATTTTTGGCTTGCTGCCAAGGCATCTTCCAATTGTACTAATTCTTTTATCTTTACCTTGCTTGTCTGACACCCAGCTCCTAGTCAAATCCTGCCAGCATGTCTGGAACAGCGCTCAGGAAGGGACTCTGCTTTGCTCAGGGGCAAGTGTCTTTAAACATTATTCTGTCTCTCTTTAAGTTACACAAATTTCTCTTGTTTTCTGATCACCTCCAGCTCCAAGTTCAGTCTGATGGACTGACAGCTATTCTTGAAGCTGGTTATTACTCAACAGTTGCACTCAAGGACCCCAAATGAAAAGAAACAGGCTGCCCTTTCAACCTTGAAGAGAGTAATTCTCAAACCAAGGTACCCTAAAATCATTCCAGTGAAGGTGAGGACATTCCTGTAGAGTGATTTAAGCCTCTACTAGCAGAAGGCTTTCCTGGACTTAGAATACAGGTTGGAAAACATTGCTCTAGAAGGTTCACTGCCTTAAATTTACCTTCTCGTTTTTTTGACTCAAAGCTATCAACTGAGAATACACAGTTACAAAAGCATTAAATAACACATGGTATGTTCAAGGTCACAAATATGGAATATGTCATTGAAGTTCTTTCTGCAGTTTTATTTTGTTATTGACCTTTCTAAGAGGACAGGAAGAGGTTTTAATTGTGGAACAAGAGATTTTGCAATTGATGGTTAAAATACTTTCTGAGGCCCACGCTTCCCTCCAGATTCACTTGTCTTTCTTACCTTGTCTGTTTCAGCTTGTGGGCCGAACCAGTCTGGTCCTAGCAGTGAGCACAAGCAGATACTAAGAGAAGAAAATGTAATTTGCACCCACATGACACCCACCAGTGCCCTGCGGGTGAGTAAAGAACCACTTTTGTGTCAAACCTGACTCTGATAAGTGCCACTTGTTGGCTAACAGTACAAGAATACTGGAAAAGTGAGTGAAGAGTCAACGCCTCTGTTTCCGGATGTTGGGGGTTTCTTTTATCTGTTTTCCTAGGCTGCTCAGACATTCTTTGCTGTTGATTACCCATTTTTAGGTACAAGAACCATTTAACTGTTTTTTTCATGCATCTAATTGTTCCCAAAATCTTGCTTTACTCATACTACTGGAGTGGCTCCCTCTTCTCCCAGTGCACTGCTATATGGTTATTTAAATTGAATTTCAGCTCATTTTGTTGTTCTGTACATTAGTGAGTGGTTCAGCTCAGTAAAACAGATTTTAAAGTGACCCAGTTTTAGAGAGAATCAGTTGATGCTGGGAATCCAATATTCACAGGATATATATTTTATGTATTGTTGGGGGAGGTTACTTGGGACTAGCCTGAGCTCATGGATTGAAAAGTATTTTGTATTCAGAGTATGTCATCCAGCTTAGTTTCCCCCAGACTGCAATGTAGATTGTGCGCTGTAAGACTTTTTGACAATGGGAAATAAAGTGCAGTCATTGGGAATCAAAACATTTGCTTCGAAAGCACATTGCCAATAAAACCTAAAATGCTAATGTGGACACTCCCCCAATACCTTGACTCCCTATTACACTGATCAACATCTTAGAATCAGCAAATTTTATACGTCGCTGCTCACTGTATTTTACATGTTATTCGTAAATACACTGAATTTGAAAATGCACTCTCAAATTCATGTCAAGATAACACATAGCTCCTCCTGAAAACCACGCTTTTGATGGATGAGTCAGCTTTATCTCCTAATCATCTTGGAATTAAAAATGTTGGGCCATGAGTCATGTTTGAAAGTGACAGTTTCAGCTGTTAGTCTGACAACTTTACATTAACTCTCTTGGGCTGGTTTTTTTTTCTCTCACAGCATGTCAAATCTACATCACCAAGGGCAAACTGCGTTAGTACCTTAAACCTGTCTTATCTTAAACCTCCTGTTGGAGGTTTCTGCCTGTTTGGTATCTGCCAACACCCCAACACCCCCAGACCCTGTCCATCAGACCTGCTCCCCAGCTGGCTGGTCCCCAGTCCCTACTGCTGCAGGGCATTAGTCTGTCCAAGGTGCAGGACCTTGCATTTGCCCTTGTTGAATTACATGAGATTCCTGTTGGTCCATTCCTCCAGCCTGCCTAGGTGTCTCTGAAAGGCAGCTCTGCCCTTTGCACACCCCAGTTTGGTGTCATCTGCAAACTTGTTGAGGGTGCACTCGACCTCCTCTTCCAGGTCATTGATAAAGACATGGATCGGGAGAGGTTCCAGCACAGAACGTTGAGACTCCCAAGGTACTCATAACCAGCCGGGAGCTACAGCTCCAACTGTGTAGCACAGTGTACTCTAATACTGTGTATTCTAGTATAATACTGTGCTATAAAAAAAAAGAGGGTTTTTTTTTTCATCTCCAAATAGATTTATCGGTAATCATGTGAATATTTATGCAAAAAATTTAGTATTTTTGGTATCTGAATTTATGGCTGTAATAAATAAGTAAGATGCTTCCTACAATGACTTGTTTAACAGAAAAGGTCATTCAAAAATGCCATCATAAAGCTCACTCAGGAGAGCACTAAATTAACAATAGTTATTTGTCTTTGTGCCTTTGTATGAAGTCTTATGATGTGAACTATTAAATGGGAAATATGATAAGAAGGTGATAAATACAGAACAGCATCAACATCAGTATTAATGGAGCACCAATAATACAGAAAAACAAATCATTATTTCAAAAAACAGTTAACAACTGGAAAGGAAAAACAGAAACGGGGAAGAAGATGGCCATTTCAGGCTGATTTTCAGGAAACATTATAATTTCAATTATGTAAAATTTTATAAAGTTACTTATAAATGTGCATGCACATGCTTTTTTGGTTTATGGGGTTTTTTTTGTTACACAGTATAAAGAGACAGAGATGAACCAATCTGGAAAAGAAAACAAGTTGAAAGCTGTATGATCAACTTGGATCTTCAGATATTCACAAGCAGTTGTTTTTTGCTGTTGGTCTTTCATCTTATGTTCCAGCCTTGGGCTGAGGGCAGGAAAAATATAAATACTGTATGAAAGCTTGGGTTGTTCCTGAGCTGTTTTTTTGACAAGCAAAAGTAAGAAACAGCAGAAGTCTACAGAGGGAAAGATGTTGTAGAAAGTTATGCTCAGTGATAATTTTAAATGTTGCTTGGTGAGGTATTAAAGCATGTTTCTAATGGGCTCTGACAGATAACCCTTGACAATTTTGCTGCACTGTGTACCTCCCTGGTTGTCTGTGTCACCTTTCTGATAAAGGATACCACTGGAGGGCAGAGTCTGGAAGAACAGAACTGCTGCCAGCCTCTCAGTTTCTCCAAAAACTACATCTTAGCCAAAATAAACAGTTAAGTTGATAGGCTTAAATATAAGCTGAAATGACAGATTGCAGACTGGAGCAGTGAACAGTGTAGTTCAAGAAGGTATTTGCTTTGGTGTTTTTGACCATCAGATTAAGAAGGTTCTGCCTGTCTGCTTTGGCCTAATGACTTATTTCTGTCTGTGCTTCTGCAACTGGTGCTCTAAAATGGTCCTTGCAAGATACAGATGCTTCAAACTATAAGCCAGCTCTCTAGTGATTCTGATTTTATACAAGATGAGCAGAAGTAATGGACACATACCAGAAAATTGTATTTACTACTGCCATCAGTATACACATACATCACCTCTATAAGGATGCAGTTGATACACATAAAAATACTGCACTACATTACTTGCTAGAAATTTCATTGTAAAGGTAGGCTGATTGGAGCTGCATTCTTTGCATAAGAGTTCAGTAGAGTTGTGGAGAGGACTTTCTCTTGCCATTAAGGATCTCAGAAATAAGCCTTATTTTGTAGCTGCATTGAAGAAAAATAATGACAGTTCACCATTAAAGAGATGTTTCAGAATTTTATTTATGCATGTGAAATAATTAATATAGTTTTGATATTATTCTGTAACAGAAGAGTTATTTTGAAAACAAAATATTTAAATCTTTTATTACAAAGCCATGAAAATATGACATTTTGCCTTTGCTGCAATTTACTTCTGTGTTGTAGTTTTGGGAGATTTTTTCCTATATATATTACTTTCAGAATTGGCCTAACTTCAAGAAATGTTTGGTTTTATGCACAACCTCTTACGAACTGCTCAAATCACCTATTTCTGGAGTAGCGTTGACATATAGCAAGACACAATCCAAAGGTAGAAACTCACAAAAACATATATACTGACTTAAAGTACAGGACAGAGAGTGAAGTAACTTGGGATCTCTTCTTCACTTAGAACTAAATTCACGTACGCAACATGTCTGACAGACCAAAACTGTCAGGTTGGACTCCAGGGTTTCAGAGGTCTTTTCCAACTTAATTGATTCTGTGATTCTGTGTTCTCTTGATGAGCAATTTGAAGCACCTCTTAGAGAAAATGTAGTGGAATGCTTTCTCAACCACCATGTGTTGATAATAAAAGTACAATGGTGTATCTGATCCTGATTGTTTTTAATGCATTATGACTACTTCACATGGAAGATACAATATTAAACTTGCTCAGAATATTTGGTTTCCTCAGGGTTTCAAGTGGTTTTACAATGTTTCACCAGCTCTCTATTAATTATGGAAATAAATCCCCTTAGGTGAGAATGGTTAAGATTTGAGATGTGATTTCTTCTAAACAAATTGTAGCAGGTTTTTTTGTTGAGCCCTCCACTACAACACTATATCCAATCTGAATACAGCAATTATGAAGGACAGTAAAGATGCTTGATGAGAGAACAGAAGACTGAGAAACATGATGTATTTGTAAAAGGTTTGGATTTGGCTAATCTACAGACGAGAAAAGAAGGATGTGTAACCAAAAAGAATGGTAATAATCATCCTCTGAGTCTACTACAGGTTGGATAAGATGTAGTAAGTTTAACTCGTAGCAATTTAATTGCAGTAATTTAATTGAAGAGATTTAGTTTGGACATTAGGAAATACATGTTAGTTGGCGAAGTAAAGGTCTAAAGGAATATGAAGATTGAAATAGATTATTGGTTGCAGAATGTCTAGCACTATCTGAAGAGCAGGACAGATGAAGATCTCTCTGTAGTAGTTTAGTCTTTGAAATTATGAGCTGGAGATGAAAAGTTTCTGAGGTTCCTTCTGGAATGTATTCTATGGCTCATAAGTCTGTCTACAAAATATGTTAGAGCTGAAGAGACACTAGAAATGCAGATGGACAGTTCTCACTCCACATCCCCAACCATCCACAAAGTAATTCCCTCCCCAAACCTTGCTGCGTATACATTTATAAAACATTGCTGTGTTGACACTCTCTTCCGTGTTTGATTTGATTTTTACAGATTGCTGCGAACAAATGCTATTAACCACAAGTGCTGAGAAAACACTTTAAAGTTGTTACACAGAAAAACACGTTGAAAGTGAATAGAAAAAAAAATCACAAGAAATGCTATTTACACTAGAAGTCTGAATTATATGACAAGCTCAGCCATTCAAAGAATAAAAAGTCTAGGGGGTGAATCTGCTACTTTTGATTGCAAGGCGTAAACAAGCTTCATGAATAGTTTCTGAGAAGAAAGCAGGGAAGGAAGCTACAGTCTTCTCATGGACCCTTTGTGCACAAAAACAAGCTTGATGGATATATTTTTAAGGGCTTAATGATTTAAATGGGTTCATTATTTTGTCTTTTGGTTTCTCAGTTATCCCTCAGTGTTAGTGTCTGAGAAATTGCTAATTAGAGAAAGGTTTTTGAGAGGGTAAACCTCACAGAGGAGAGGCAGTTTTATTGTGGCTAGATAAGTGAGTCCATGCGAAGGAGGGCAAAGAAGAGATCTTTCTCAAAGTCCTGACTCCAATAAAACCCTCTTTCTTTCTGGTTACCTGTAATGAAACGTGAAAGCAATGACTTCAGTTATCATGCACTCAAGGACGCCCTGGGAAACCCAGCTTGAAAAAATGTGGATGATGCAGTGGTGGAGGTGATGGGGCCCCTATCTGTTAAAAAAACAAACCTAAAAAGAACAGCCAAACACCCTGACTCCAGAAAGCAGTAATCCTGCTGTGGCTGTGGCTACTGCCTGTAGTTTGATGGGGTGGGTGGCTCCACTCCCACTCTCCCCCATCTGCTCTCCCATCTGTCGGATGGTTTTCCTTTCTTGTCCTTGCCCCAGAACTGATTGGCAGGCATTTGGCAACAGACATCAAAATGAGAAAGTGACTGATGAAAATTCACTGCTTTGCTATTTCTCACTCCCTTCGACAACAGGGAGAGGGGAACGTGCATTTATGAGTGTGCATTATTATTTGTAGAACAGAAAGCCTCCACTGGCAACAGCTATGCCTATGAGCAGGTGCTGATCACTATCCTTCTGACAAAGTTTTTTAATTCAGCTATTATTCCAGAGAGCCCTTTATGAACCAGAACTAATTTGCAGTTGGGACAATGACTGCAGAATGTTTCATATATTGGACTTGGTTTGCTTTTTACCATACTGAGGGTTTTAGCCTTAATTGTGACATACTCTAACATAAATCAAAATGTATTCTAACATAAATCAAAAAGTAATTGAGAATCAGGTTTGTTAACAGATACTGATCTGAAGGCTCGAACCTTCAGTTAGGGAAGTCACTCTATTCAGTGACCTGGAACAACCAAAAAAAATGGCCTATTATGAAAAGACCATCCCTTCATGACCTCAGCAAAAAGAGTAAGCCATTTGACTGATGTCTGCTGAGAATGGGGAAAAGAATTACTCACCTGCTTCGGGTTTCTTGCTGCTATTGAAGAGAAATGCTGCCAGGAGACATGTTTTCCTGGCCACCACTTGTGCTAGAACCCATTTGATAGGTTTGTCTGGCTGCAGCCATTGCTTTTTGCAGAACATTGGTCATTGCCTTTAGTGAGCAGGAGGAAGAGCACAGCTGCCTGAGCCGAGGAGAGTTCTATGAAGTAGTAGTGAGGAAACACCATAGAATCATAAAATGGTTTTAGTTGGAAAGAACCCTAAAGATCATCTAGTTCCAACCCCCTACCATGGACAGGGACAACTTCTACTACACCAGGTTGCTCAAAGCCTCATCCAACCTGTCCTTGAACACTTTCAGGGATAGGGTATCCACAACTACTTAGCCTGTTCAAGGAGGTGGGTAGTTTCATGAGTGCCCCCTAAGAAGTAGATGGGAGAAATTTTTGTTTTAAATCTCACATTACTCACATGCTTGATCATTTCAAAAATCCTTTCCTTTGTAAAGTATTTGGACATGTCCTGCTTTCAGGAAAAAAAAAACCAACACATTTTCAGAATTGTTATGGAGCGAAAATTATGTCCTAGACATTGGTCTAATGAATATGGAATGAAGGATATGTACTTTCATGCTTTCTCATCTCTCTCTGACCACATGCATTTTCACCAGGGATTTTCCCAGGTTGTCTTGTCTGGTGCTGTGTGTTACCCTTCCTATCAATAGTAACCAATGTTGTTATAATTATGTTAAAAGGAAAGGGGAAAAAAAGAGAAAAGGCTTCCCAGGAAGAGACAAGATATTTTGGAAGGACAGTGTGATCCCAGCTCCCAAAGACGTGTGCATGTCTTGCTGATTGTTCTTAAAAACAGAATGTGTATTCATGAGCCTAAGAGAAAGGTATAGGGAAATAAATACCTTTTAGTGCTCTAACTTGGGAGTCTTGGTTGGCCTCCAGAGTCCTCAGTGGTAATGGATCTATCAGACAGAGACACTTAAAATTCAGCCTATATCACAGCCTCAAAAGTCTTTGAGGAGACTTTCCCCGTTGCAAGGCTCTCACTCATTTTATGGCATACAGCTCCCATGTGTGACTCTGGGCAGGATGGAAAAAGACTTTTGGAAAGGGGCAGCCCTTAGCACAGCCTGAACTTCATGGCTTTCAGGAGACCATTTTAAAGCAAGACTTGATCTCCACATTAGATACCTTTACAATATAGATTTTTATATACATAACAGCCCCAGAGGCTGTTCAAAATCTGTGTGGAGACCACAGTTGGTGTAAACTCTGAATTACTATTCTGCTTGTTTTGCTTATTAAGATTATACCTCAGTGACTAAGCTCATTAATATACAGTGCAGGCAAAACAGCTTATGCTGTGTCAAAGCAGCAAGCACTTCCCTCGATATAAAAAGAAAATTAGTTTTGCAACACTGGCCAAGACAACTAATGAACCGCTCTTCTGCAACATTTGCAATTTGCAGAACCACAAGCTAGCACTGTTCCATGTAATGATCATTTGCTATACAGTATACATGAGGAAAAAAATTGCGAAATCAAAAAAGCATTAAGTCTTCACCTTCTCCATAGGTGATGAAAGATGGAAAAATAAATCAGATGAATTCTTGATGGTCCTTATGTTGTTTGTGTTTGTTCAGAATGACACTGGTGATTAATGAGTTGTTAGCATTGCTTGTAAAGACACACAGCTAAGATAAGATGCAGCATTTGTTTGACTCTTCTGATAAAACAAAGCACCATCTCTGCTTTTAGAGTTGCCATTAAAATATCTCCTCTGGACATGACTACTCTCATTTTTGTTCCCTGTGCTGTTACCTGAAGTACTGATGGGTGCCATAGAAGACATAAAAAAGCATACCACACATCAGCATAACAAGCTGACAAAAGGTAGACAAGTGTTAGATGAAGGACCTTTTCAAACCTGATGCTTCCCAAGGCACCCATTAACAGCTGAGACAGCAGAGATTTAACCTGATGTAAAGCAATTGGACAGGAATTGACTTGTGTCTGTGTGTCTGTGTGTGCATATGCAGCACTATGAGATGCCACAAACTTCTATTTTATAAGTCAGACATAAACATTTGCTCCAGGCAAAACACAGCACACAGTGTTCCATCTAGGGAGCAATTTTTTGTTTAAACAAATTGAAAAAATATCAGTTCGCTCTTTTTAGCTTCATGAGAGCCAATATTTCCTGCTCCCCTCTTCTGCCATACAACTACACAACTCTGCATGTGACTCAATAGGGATTTGATTTATTGGAATTAATTTGCCAAATTATTAGTTCAGAAAATAGAGTAATGTCTTTGCAATTCTATTTTGGTGGAAGTTTAGTTGTTAGAACACAGAAATACATAGTGTGAGGTCAGGGTGCCTGCCTGTGACAGTGCAGAATTTCCCAAGACTGAGGTGTGATCTCCTCTTTGCTTGTCCCTGTACTGAGAGGCACAGCTTAATTACTGCTGCAGAAACTCTTCCCTGGTCCTGGAAATGTCATGGTAGCAAATTGACCCCTACAACATTTTACTTTCATCTCCTCACATTTACAAACTTTTCTGGATTTGCTATGCCAGCATATTTGGATTTGCTAACTCTGGAGGAGCAGAATTAACCTCAGAAAGCTTACTTTTTACTGCCTTTTCTTCAAGTATTGTATACAAAACATATTGCATTCCAGCAAGAAAAGGGGGAATCTCAGGAAGCTTACTTTTTACTTCCTTTTCTTCAAGTATTGTATACAAAACATATTGCATTCCAGCAAGAAAAGGGGGAATCTCTGTATTGCAAACCTGGAAATAGAATGATGACAGAAGCTCACTAAACACAGAAAACTGAACACAGAAAATACAGGCCTGGGAACCCCCTGATGCTGGTCCCCTGGTCCTTGTGGGTAGCTGAGGTGAGGTAGTAGAAAGCAGAAAGCTTCTGTCCTACAGAACTCCCCAGTCCTGACTTCCAAAATGGAATGTTGAGACTCCACTGGAGGTGGCAATCCAGATCACTAATGCTTTGCCTCCTGTGTGAGGTGAGCAACAGTGGTAAGGACAAACAGATGAGCAATTAACAGTGTGCTGATGAGTAATTGACAATTCTGATTTGATTTGAATCAGACTGACATGAGGGTGGGAAGCCAGATGCAAAAACGGATGAAATTTTCCCACTTCAAAAGGAGAAAGAGGGGAGCAAGGCTCACTGACAGTATGGTCCTGTTTCCTTGGAGGGGCCACGAGGGCCATCTCCTTGTCAGCTCAGACCTCTGTGATTCATTGAGGGATGTGGCTGTTCTCTGGGTCGTTGTATTTGTGGGATATTCAGAATACTTCAGGACCAGTTTTCACCTCAGGAAGGATGCTGGCTCATGCAGATTTCTAAATATACAGTTCTGTAAAGTTGATGATTTGAAACCCTTTGAATCTCAATCACAGAGACACTAAAACATTCGCCCACTTTCTTTTATTATCTTCTGTTTTCTAGTTTGAAATATCTTCAAAATGTGTAGTGTAAAATATGATTTGTGAGCCTCAGACATGTATTAAAGCCAGGGATGCTCCTTGAAGAGTTTGCGAAACTCCTCTGGAAGGCATCTCTTGTTGGGTGGTGAGACCTCCTTCCTGGGAGAGGACCTAGTTTCATCAGCAATAAACCCAGCACAAGGAACAGCTCCTGTCTGCATGCATGCCTTCACACCCCTGCTAGGGCCCTGCATGTGAAAGGGAACTTTCTGTGCCATTCTCTTCATCTTATCCTTCTCTACCTTGCATTGTGTGGGAAGGTGAGCATGAAGACCTGTATTTCTACTGGACCTCATGAACACAACATTGCTAAAATAAACCTTAAATTGCTGTGAAGCCTGCAAATGTGGATATAGGTGATGGACAGGAAACTTCAGTGAAATTTCCTTTGTTTGCTATAATATTTGAATTTTTGTTGATCTTAATCAGTTTCATAGTCTGACTGCAACTAGAAAGGGATTATTTCTTTTGCTCTGGAATTTAAGGATGAGCATATTTGTTCAGAGGCTAGACAAGACCAAATTAGAACATGCTACTGGGGCGTAATAAATTCACAGTAATTGCAAGCTAGTGTTCTTTAATTCTTCAGACACCATCATCTGTAAATATTCCGATCCTTTCCATAGTTAGCTCATTTGTGCTTTTGTCCTTACTGAATCAACTGTTGTCTTTTCTTCCATGCTGTCTCCTGAGGGAAACCCCTTTTAAATCTTTTTGCTTTAATTCCATTAATTGGCATATTGTCTAGTCTTATGTTTCCCCTCCTGGGCCTTGAACTCATGCTCCTTCAGTTCTTGAACTCCTTAGCTATATTTCTGCAGCTTTGACTGACAATTTCCTTGATCAGAGTACAAAGCATGTGCTTTCTTATCTTTTACTTCCAGGCTAATGTTTAACAATGTAGTCAGTTTATCAGTCAATTTATTAAGCCAGGGTGAGAGTTCCCTGTTCTGAAGTCATCACAAAAATCAATAATAATCAATTCACTTATTCTAGGACACATTAAATTATTATTAACTATAATAATTAAAAATAAATAATTTAAAGGTCCTCAAGCATTTACTGATTTATGGATAGTTCTTCTTTTGCCCTTTGCTGGAAACTTGAACATTTTGAATCCTTTTTCAGAGACATTAATGAAGAGAGCAACTAAATCATACAGCCTTTTCAGTATAAAAGACCAGAAGGTGAATGTTTTGCTTTCAGCATCATAACGTCCCCCCTTTTGTTAGCAGAAGAATGAGTGTGCAAGAAGTATGCAACATGAAGGAGAACAAAATAGTTTTCTTGAAGCATTATTGCAGCAGCAAAAAAAAAAAAAAATTGTTGAAAAACAGGCCTAATATTACTCCTACTCAATACATTTTATGCTTATCATACACTGAATTAATGATACATTGGAAAACTTTTTTTTTTAGAGTATACACAAACCCCATGCAATATCTTTATTGTAAGTTACTCACAGGGATTATATCAAGTTATAGGCTTGAGTAAATTTTCTATGCAGTCAACCAAATTGATCTTTACCGGGATATAAGGTGCTGTTTTCAAGGGGGAGAAGAACTAATTCCATAAAAGCTTTTCTTAGGGCCCAGGAAGATCCTGGTATGAAAACCAGAAGTGTTCTAAACATCATAAAGTTTTGCGTTGTATCTACTCCTCTCTGTAGAGGAAGAGTGTGACAACTGTTTTTATATATATAAACATGTGAGGAGGCAACAGTTGTGTAAGTTTTAAAGAAGTCAGCCCAGTGAGAACTGGTCACTTCATCACTCACAGCCGTACTGACCTATCAATCAGCAAAGACCCTATTCAGATTTTTTCTCAGGCAAGCTCTCATTCAGTCCAAAGCCTGAGGAAAGGATGACTTGAAATCCAAGAAAACTGCTGACAAGGTAAATTGCTGGACAACTGAACAATTCCAGAGTATTTTGCTGTTATAAGAATTTGGAGTATGGCCCATGCATTCAAACTGAATGAAAAAGAAATAGTATACTTCGCTGTGTTACACTTCAGAGGTGTTTACTAGAAGTGGAGTAAGACCCACCTGACTTAGTTGTGCATTTGTTTATTCATAGTGCCCAGATGGTAACAGCAAGATTAGAGAGAGCAGAATCCTGGGGAGCATATGAGCTGCTCAGCTTTGTCGAAAGTTCTACATTTAACTTAGATCCCATATTGACACAACCTAAATAAATGATCACAAGCAGTGTTGCTTAGCCTTACACCAAGAGGAAAGGACTATAACATGTTCTTTTCAGCTGCCATTCTTCTTACCTAATCTTCTGAAAATACTGATTCTTAATTTTTATCTACGCCTCTGGTCAGTATTAAATGAGGGAGCCCACCAAAATGCAGAAATTAATCTAGTCTCTGCTCCAGAACTACTTCAAGGTGAGAGTACAAACTAAAAATGTAGTTTGAAAATTTTAAGGATGTCCTTGTTAACATGGACAGTATTTGTCTTAAATACTTCTGATGAGACTCATAAAACTTGCTCCATTTTTGATCTGCACTGCCCCTCCTGAAGGCTGTCTGAATTTCAATGCTCTGCTCTTTATAAACCTTCTCATTTCCAGTCTGAATACATTCCTTGTCAGTTTATTTGTGTTTATGATGATGCATTAAGCAGATTCTTTTCCATTTTGATTCTAAAGAGCTTTTCATTAAAGAGCTTTTCAGTATTTGTGTATGATGAACTGAAAAACCAGCTGAGAAACTTGAACTGAAGTTTACCGTAAACATTCCCACAAAACCTGCACTTACATAGTCTTTTAAGGGAGAGTAAATGTTCCCTTACTCTCAAAGCCAGAATTTTGATTTATACTAGGGCATCTGTAAATTTTCATTTCTCAACTTCCTGAGATACCCAGCTCCATGAGTGCAGGTTTCAGATACCAGGCAACGCTGGACTCTTGCAAAGGGTTGTGTGATTTCAGTATCTTAAGGTTTGAATTTTATTTTACCCAAATCTTCTGTGCTTTCTCCATGTTTCCCCTGCCGTGTTTTAACCAGCAGGTCACCAGGGGAGCCACAAGAGCTTAGCAGAGAATGGTGTGCAGGCAAGCAGTGACATTCCAGAGAGTGGATTTTCAGCATGCCAAGAAACAGAACACACAGCTTGAAACCAGAGCCAAGCATAACACAACTTCACACATCTATTGGTATAGGCAATGGACAACAAAACTTTTCAAGATGGAGAGCCATTTCAAGACTTCTTACACTACTGTGCCATGATTTTAGCATATGTGTGCTGCCAGAAAGGCTAATAGAGATATCATGTACATAAATCCCTTGATTTTCCTACATGTCAGCCCTGTCCCCATAAGTTATACAGTCAGTTACACTAGTATTAGTGTATTAGTATAATACTAGTAGTATAGTATTATCTCAGCAAACAAGAAATCCTCATATTGACATGATCCACTGAATTCTCCCTGTCATGGGTATGACTATCCCTAATTTTTTGGTCATCTGTAACACCATTGGTTTGGGGAAATATTTTGTTATTAAAGTAACCAGTATGGACATAGCACCTTTGTAGGGCCCAGCTGCATTCCCTGGTAACTGGAGATTCCAGTCAGTTTGGTTGTGTCCATGAAACCAGATCATTAAGTCAGTTAAACAAAATCAATAGTGCAATTTATACCTGAAGATCAAACAAGAACAGAGGCCATAGAAGATGCAGATGTCAGAAAGAAGGCTGCATCTACTCAAAAACAAAAGTCAAAATGTCTACTGTTCAGAAGGCAGCCTCTGCTACTCTGCCTTCATCTGTTTGTTCACATCCCTATTAGGACAACTTCAGTTTTATCTTTCTTTTTCCATTGCTCAACTTCCCTTTGCAAGGTCCATGAACTTGATTAAGGCAATTCACGTAATTAGTTTAGTGTATACTTATGCTTAAAACACAGATGCCTGGAAAATGTATGTAATAATATTTGCAAAAATTGATCAATTTATTCTTATCTAAACTTAATAATTCTAATAACATTTCAAAATTTGGAACACTAGTCCATATTTTGCGAGTTTGGAGTTATATACAACTAACTTCTAAACATGCAATGTATCATGTCGTTGGAGAACACCCTCAGATTCTAAAGAAAAAAATCTGGAGGAGAGGGAAAATAGAGAAAAAGAGGAATAATAAAAAAATCAAGTTTAGAAGGCATCCTAAAACACAGTTCTCTACTTGTTAAACTTAACATCTGAAAGAGGTGAAAGATATTGAACCTATGTGTTCTTTCCAGAGAAGAAATACTGGTGTTATTTAGAGGGTACCCAAAACTTCATTCAAACTGAAATCTTTTTCTCAGCTTTTGTTGTTACTGTAGCTTTCATGCTCTTCTTTCAACTGAAGGTGTTCATGACAATTTTTAGGCTTCCCAAGTGGAACACCTGTGGTATGAGCAAATAAAAAGTCTGAAGTCTTCTTGAGAAAGAGCCCCAAACTTAAAAGTCTGAACAGGCCAATACATGATAGATCATAATTGCTTTTAAGCATACAGTGTTATGGCCTCACATCAAGCAACAGCTAATTACTAAGGGCATGAAAAGGGTGCTCTAGCACTAATATATATTAATCACATAAAGAGTAATGTACACATTCCTAGATGAAAATTAGATAACAATAAATTAGATTAATTTCCTTTTCATTGGCTGGTCAGGAAGTCTAGTTCTATGAAACTCTAATATATATTTATCTGCTGGAATATAATGCTATTTTACTATTTTATTAGTTATTGCCCTTACTGCATAAAGTCATCCTCCCTTTTAAACTGCCAGACCATTACAGATAATGTTTGATGTTGATAATAAAACCAATGAATACAAATAGGGGGTTGAAATTAATCTATTCTAGAAGTGTTACGTTTTTGCTGCCCATTTTGGTCATTAATGTTAAGGAAGTAAGAAGTATTGAATGAGAATGTTGTAACCTTTACTAGGGTGTAAAAAAACACTACCAAGGCAAAAAACGTTCTTTGATCATTCTGTGGGGGTTGACAGACCCTAGATGATGATAAATAACTAGGAGACATTTAGAGGTAATTTTTCAAATTCTATCCAATTTAGCATAATCTATAATACATAAGATTTAGAGCTAGTTCAGGCTGGTGCTTTCAATCAAAGACAAAACTTTTAAAGAAAATATTTTAGATAACCTAGGATCAATGCCCTTTGGGTAGAAAAAAGACTAACAAGTAGTTAGCAGCTGGGTGACCACCCACCGACCCAGGGACTGCTAATCATAGCAGGGCCAAAAGTGGTGCTGTTAGATATGAGGAGTGAACCATCAGGGTGACCATGAGCCCTGGCCACCAGGAGAACAAACCCCAGCCACTGTGTGTGGATGTTCACTAGAGGAGTGTCCATTTGAGCACAGAGGTGGCTCAGCAGGTGTTTGACTTCCTCCAGGATGTGTTCATAGAGCAGGGCAACTGCTCACCCTTCCTAAAAAGGGTGATGTCACGCTGGGAGTCTGGGTGCAGATCAGGGTCCCAGTCATTTCTAACAGTGAAGTTCCCTAGAATGCTTACAGCATTTCACTCTGCCTTTTTCTGATGAGAGTCTAAGGGCTTTGAAAATTCATGGCTTCCACAGACCAAATAGGCAGAGACCAGAAAAGCAGGCCTATTTATGGTCATGGTTATGTATCCCACCCATAATAATTGTAGCATCAGTGATGCTTAAAGGTCACATTAGTAGTGCTCAGGGAATTGAAATATAAGAGACCGATGCTGTAAGGTGCTGCAAACTTTGACAGTGTGGAATATTTTGTATTTCCCTTGCTTAGGACACTGAAGGATCAGCCTTACGTCTTCCACAGACCTCAGGGAGAATCCACATTGCTCAGGTAGAATCCACATTATGCATTGCAGTGAACCTGTGCCTGCTGGCCAGATCTGTTCCAGAAACCAACCCAAAATAACTATGTCAGCAAAGCATTAGTAGAGTAAAGCCAGTTCAAAGCCTTCAGGTGAGCATGCACAGTACTGTTCTGCTTGTGCTGGGTTCTGGGACCAGGTCTTGTTGACAGTGACTTGAGAGTGCTGCAGCATTTCTTTAGAGGTTGTCAGCATGCCTACAGGCCCTGAAACTGTGCAAAATAAAATCCTGTGGAAAGCAAAGAGAAATTACCTCAGTCCAGAAACTTGTGAGAATAGTTACTCCCAATCTGATATTGTTCTGCTATGTGACAGGGCTCCATCTACTCCATCATGAAAGAATTGGAGACCTTTCTAAATCTAGATTTAGAGCAATTGACAGCAGCTGAGTTTTAGTATGTGTACCTCCTCTTCACAACTAAGGGATAGCTTTTACAACTAAGGAATAACTATGGAATAACACCCACTGGGAAGGTAAGCAAGTTAACCTCAGTTTTAATGATCTGGGGACAGAGTTCTCTGGGAAGGCGTAAGCTCTAAAGCAAATGCTGATTTATGTATTTCTCTTTTATCTTTCACTCTTGCCAAGCAATTTCAAATCTTGCTATGTAAAGAATCCAGGGTTAATGACCCATTTTGAACAGGCAAGTTTAACAAATATTTTTTAAATAATGAAAGATGGTGAAAAAACCAGTGAATTAAACTTGGATCTTTCAAAGAAAGCCTTGGTATGTGTATATAAAGAAAAATATTGTAACTGTTCTCTCAATATATAGGAACCTTGTCACTAAGACAGAGATAAAAAAAATTCCCCTAAGACAGAGATAAAAAAAATTCCCCTGTTTAATAACTGCCATTTATAATGCAGAGAGAATTGATTTACTGGTTTAAATCATTCTGCCAATCTAGAAGTTCCTGTAAATCTAAATCAATGTCTTTCAAGTCTGTGCAAGTAGAACAAAGCCCTATCAGTTGAACAGCAAAACAACTTTTCATATTAATCAGTAGGAACTTGATAAATCCCACTGATGTAGAAAATTAGCACCTTTGCATGTTTCCCAGATTTTGATTTCATTTTGGACACTTGGTCATGCATTATAAGTGCTGCCTGGCTGGCTGCAACTATTTCAGTTGAAATCCATTATTTCTGGGAGAATTATGTGCCTTGTTAGTGAAATGCGAGCTATTTCCACTCCAGCATCTGCACTGCAGTTGATCTATTATTAACATTGAGCTCATTAACAAAATGAAAGAATCTGATTTGTATTTTTAGGGTGGGGGCTACAGAGGCATCTTCTGAAGCAAATAAGCTGGCTGTGCTGCTTCCAGTTGACACAGCTGTCAGGAAAGCGCTGGCTGTCGCTGCACCGTGCAGGGATGCTCAGTTACGAGGGCCTTGTAGCCATATGTAAACAATACCAGGGCGCTGACAGGTTTATGACACTGGAGACAACATGTGCAGCTGTTAGCCACTGGGTTTTATGGCGCAAAACAAATGTTTTGCAATGCGCGGGCGTTTGGCACAAGTTGCCGTAGCAGCAGTGAGAAGGGGAGGATGGGTGCCTGATGAAAGATTTATCCCTACCCTGCAGCGCTGTCCCATCCCATGCTGTGCTGAGGAAGGGGCTGGTGGGCTCCTTCTCCTCACCTCCTCTAGGGGGGTTCTTCAGAGGAAGCTGGGTTCCTGTCAATTGCATGCTTGGGTTTTGTGGTTTAAAACACTGAAGGGTATCCCATGAGGAGAGAGAGAACCATCACTCCAGGACAGGGATGCTCTGGTAGCAGCTGATTTAGGCCATGTCATATAGTAGGCACACTGAAAGGAGAGAATTTAAAATAGGGAGAGTAAAACAGCTGTAGTAGAGTTTAGAAATACTGAGCAAAAAGTCTTGAATGGGAGGGTACACAGAGGCCTGAAAGAGAGAGCTGAGTAGCAATGATGCCTTGGAGTAAATTTCATCCTGTCCCGCTTTTGTGTCATCAATCCTGAGTACTGATTGCTTCCTGATCCAGATTGTATGTTAGAATAGGTAGAGAAAATCAAGTGAAAGAATTTGAAAAAAAATGTAATTTCCTTTAATAAGTACCAGTGACTCATCAGCTACATCCCCAAACAGCAACTATATTTTACAAGTCATTGTGTTGCCAAACCTTGGTACTTGTTACACTTTAGCCTTGGGCACCTCAGCTAGCCAAGCCATGTCAAGGTACAACTTTGTCAGCGATGCAAGTTTAAAAATATTCTTCAAAACCTGTTGGCTCCCTTGCCTTTTTGTGACAGAGGGATCCCAGCACAACCTGGTTAGTGTGTGGTTAGGCACTAAGTAGTGGTAAGTTGGTAGGGAGTGCTGGTAAAGGAAATGGTCTGGGGCCTGTTCCCTCGCCTTGCAGGCAGTGCCACTCAGAAGTTAAATTCTCTTCCAGTACACTGCTTGGATCTCATTGACATCCAAGAGAATGGTCCCTGGCCTGTGCTATTCTCTCACCCAAGACTGGCATTGACTAGGAAAGTGCTAGTTATCATTGGTCAAAAATATGCATGAGGAGTACACAGAGATCAAGGGCATCATGGGCCAGGGCTTGTAGCTACGTCCTTGCTGTATTTAATATACCAGTGTGGATGCAGCTTCAGCACAGATCACAGTGTCAAACCCATTTTCATTAACTCTTAATTATATAGGACGAAGAGCTGCTCTGGGATACTGGAGCTCCCCTTTGCAGTGAGGCACATACCGTCCCTTGAATCTCAAGATACTTCATTCAAAAAGACTTTCATGATAAATAGGAATGGTTGCTTGTTCACAAAATAAAAAAACCTGCAGAAAATAAAGTATCCAGGGATATTTTATTGCAGGTTCCCATCTGCAAATATTCTGGAAATGTGAAAATTGATCACAAAAACCTGCAGAACTAACTACTGTGAAAATTTTCCTCCTTCTTCTTAGGGTGTTGTCTTCCTCACTGATAATTTTTTCCTTCAAATTTTTAGAGAGAAGCAATGTTTCTGAATGAAAGGCATAAAAAATTGAAGAAAATTCAGGAAATGGGTTTTCCATACTTAGAGTTTTCAATAGTGTGCTGAATTCAGAATGACATTTCCTCTTTTATTTGAAGTATCATCTTCTCCCAGCTACATTCAACTTTCAGTCCATGTTTTTTGACAAAAAAAAAAAAATTATACTTCAGAAGCAAAAGAAAACAAACAAACTTACAAATTTATTTAAAAGTATTTTTTTTACCTCCTGAATTATTTTAAAGAGAAGATTAAATCTCGGCATTTGACTTTAAATAGTTGCAGTGCCAGAATACAATATTCATCCAGAAATGTTAATATAAGCAAAATAATCACATTGCTTTATAGCTGGGGGAAAATCATAAAGGGAATGATCTTGATTTGAGAGCTAAAGATCAGCAATTGTGCTGTATTTTATACTTAACAGCATGTCCAGATGACTGGGTAACACATTTGAGAGAGTTATTCCATCATACAGCTTTTGGAAGAGCTATTAGTTATTGCCTTCTAAGATCTTCATCATCTAACTTTCATTTTTTAAGTTGTTCACATCCTTGTCAATATTGGTATTTTTTTAGTGAGTGCTGGAAGTAATGACTGTTTATGACACATACTACTTACAAAATGCCCCTTTTTCTAACAAGATCATAGCACAGTCATTTATAAAACTCTTTCCACAAAAAGCAGAGGCAGCTGGAAAGAGAATTTGAATTTTGAGCAACTATACGTATGTGTGGTGCACAGTTCCATGAACGGCTTCCAGCCTTCCATAAGTGCTCTGCCTTTTAGCTCTGGGTAAAGTTTTATAGCCACCATTATCTTCATCCTCTAATAGAAAAAACCCAGCAAACACAGATGGATGATGAGATTGACGATGGTGCTCTCCCATATCCTCCCTCTCTTTCTTCCCCCACGAATACTGGGACAAGACACACCATGCCCACACAAGGCATGTGAGAGGTTTTCTCCTGTTTTAACTCCATCTTCTACACAGATGGACTGAGTATCCATGGGCAGTCCTGGTGCTGGATGACACAGATAATATGAGGTCAGAGTGATGGGACCTAAATGATAATTCTTGTAGTATTAGTAACTGATTATCAACAGAAACAACAACAACAAAAAAGGCAGAGCAAAAGCATGAGTCAGGAACTATCAACATTCACATCCATCTGAAATCATAAATGGAAAGTCTGTGCCTAAATACATAGAAAATATTATATAAGTCCCTTTTACTTTTCCTCTGCCTATATGTTGGTATTGTGCATGATCTTAAGTCTTTTTCTCATATGTCTTATGCTTGTGGATTTGTTCACAGCAGCACTGTTTCTGTCATATCACTTCTGAGAGTCACATCTTCCTATACCCTAAGGCAAAACTTCTAATCATGTCTTTATCACTTCTGGACTATTATTTGTGTCTTTGCAACCTTCTTAGACCTGCCTCACCAAAGAAAACCATAGCTCTTTCCAATGGAGAGGGGGTGACCAATGCCTCTCTTCACTGGAACATAAAAACTCAGCTATGCCAGCAAAACTTGCCAAATGTTTTGGAAAGAAAAAATGGAGCAATGAAATTAGTTAGGCAGGATATACAAATTTTTGGTGGTTCACCTGTAAGGTTACAATAGCAGAAGCCATCCAACAGTTGCAGGAAAACGCAGCACATTTCCTGCCAGCCTGGAGCAGACACTGCTGTAGCTGTCAGTGTTCCTGTCTTCCTCCTGGTTGTGGTTCAGAGCCCATTCCAAATGTTAGGTTGTGAAATTTAGTATGTGCCCAGCAGAATCCCAAAAGAAATTTCTGGCACAGAAAGAGTACTCTGGGACAAAAAAATTTTGTGTTATATTTCCGCAAAATGGAAGACAATACAGATGAGATATGTGTGGGCATGAAAGGACTAGAAGATACATGGCTCCAGACAAGCCCAAGACAAGCTAAGTTTCCTAATCAAAATAGGACTGCTTGTGCTGTCTGTCTGCAGCATGGAAAGTCTGGCTCAGGAAAAATGAGTACTGCAAGCTTAAGAATTCTAGGAAGCCAGTGGTCGGAAATCCCCCTTTCTAATCCTCTCACAACATGTGAGGAATATAAGAAAGCATTTGCACCTCTTTTGAAAGAGGAAAAGAAACTCTTGAACTTCCAGAAATGAAAGTTAGTGTGTTTTCTGTCTTTTGTGTAATATGAAGATGATTTTAATGACAGGGCCAACAAACAACTAAACAACCTTCTCCACAGTGTGATGAAAATCTATACAGTTTGCTGAAGACAGTCAAGAGTTTAGTAAAACCAGTCCCAACTCATCAATATTCAGTGAATGCTTAATGTTATTTTTCTAGCAATTTCCCTCACTTGACACTGGCTTGATACTAGGGAGTAGAAATATTTCTGCAATTGCAGATTAGCGTTCTACTTCACCAGTAACTGGCTGTTTCTTCCACCAAACTGACAGAGAGACTTCTACTTCCCTCAGGATGAAAGCCTATTTTTGTGTGCCTTAGGAAATGTGGGGATATAAACCCATGATTCTCAAGACTGCCTGTCTAACTTATAGTCTTGTCTAATTTACAGATATGGCCTCCTTTTATGCAATCGTAGTGACAAACTATATGCACTTCATATTGTATTTTTGTTCTTATATATCTGTGTCTGATTTTTAAAAATTTCTTCCCCAGAAAGAAATGTTTTGCAAATTTTTTTGTTAGCCTTATATAGAAGGCTAATATCTTTTCCCATGGAAACCTTGTATGTCTTTCAAATAAGATGTGCTGTCAATACTGTCATATTATTGCTAGGTTCTTGAAATATAGAAAACTTTTTTAATAGGGAGAAGAGACATCTTGAAATGAATTAAAGCTAAGAAGTCCAAAGTATTTGTAGAGCTCTAGTAATCTGCCAATTTTCCTCTAAGAGGTTTGATAGCTGAAGGTTATGAAATGAACAGTGGAAGGAGATTTTCACCATGGCCTGGCTTGCAATTTGCACTTCTGAAAAAGCAATATTCTTTTTTCCTTTTCTTGATTCCTTTTAATCAACATGTCTCATTTCCTTTCATAGCTGGCACTTCAGCAACAATTTTAATTCAAATGTGCTGAAAGGAACATGACCTCCTAACGAACCTCTTCACACACACACACACGCACTCAATTCTCTGAAAGAAATCAACAATTCCAAATTAATTTGTTCTCTGCTTGGGAATGTACTGGTTTGCTGACCTAAACATGAAAGTACAGGTAATTTCTGACTACTTACATAGTTACTTGCTAGTGCATTAGTTAAAGCAGAAAGATATAAATATCATTATTTTAAATCAGCGAACTGAAACCCATGGTTTAAATAGCTGATTTTTATCTTATTTTGCATAAATCTTTTCTGCAAAAGAAATATTGATTCCTTTTGCTACTGTACATTGTAACCTACTCATATTTTTTTAAGCAAGTGATATAGAGCAGGCCTCAGACCTTCTTCTAGTGTCAGAGGAAGGCTGGACAATTAAAATGTGACCACATGTGTGAAGCATGGGCAGTAGAGGATCTCTGTGAGTTCCTTCAGTCCCTATTCTCTGCACCCACCTGGTCACAGAATCCCTAGGAAAGCAAGGTGCTTGGACAAGGTTACTGCTGGCAGAGTGTTTCCTTTCCTTCCAGGTTGCTCCTGAGAAATCAGTAGGAAGCAGGGCAAAGAGGAATGGGCTGTGAGCCAGTGGAGCTGTCCTGGCAGGCTGCACAAAACCAGCAGATCATGAGTTGAACCCTCCTGACTTAAACATTGAAATAATAAATAGTGTTTATTCTTATTTTCTGTCTCCATTATTTCTATTGTATATGCCCACACCTCACTGCGTAGTTACCAGGTGCTAGATCCTTTCTTACTTATGATTTGGACCAAGACGCATATGGATAGCATATGGACACTTAACATTCATATAAAGAAAGAAAAAACTACCTAAAATGTGCTGAGAACATTTTTTAAATGGGGGAAAAGAGCCTTATGTTAAAGCCAGCTGACTTTTTAAAAGAAGGGGAACATTATCTACCAGTGAATTGAACAGCAGTGGTGCTTTCTGGTCACACTCTCACTAAGCTTTCAGAAGTGGTGGTAGATCTCCTCCTCCTCCCCTCCCATATTTTTTGAAAGGTCTGAGAGGAATATCAGCCTCTCTGCTTTTTCAACTCCCAGCTGGTTTCTCAGGTTTGAATTAAATAGTCACCGAATGGAACTAAGAGTGTGCAGTGAAATGAAAAAAATCATCCTCTGTCCTGCAAGATGCTAGTGCTGTCAAAAGCCAGTTTAGCACTTCAGCACACTCTGGTTCCAGGTTCTTAGCTGTACAAGCCATGTGTATAATGTTTGGACTGTTTTTGACAGCAAGTTGAGATTTCTGCAGGGTTTTATTTCCTGTAGATATTATCGGCTGAGACATTGTCATTTCTTGCCATGTTTTCACAGTTCATTGTACATAGCCTTGCTTTTAACACAGGCAAAGCTAAACTTTCAAAAATAGGAATTTTATTTTACATTGCTTCTCTTCTTTTCCAAAGCTGCCCTTCAAACTGTTGACACTTGCTAAACAAAAAGACCAGCATCCAAGTTGGAACTGCAGGGGACCGTAAAGCTGAGACACACAAAAAATCAGGGAACTGCAGGCACAGGGTTTGCATCTGAATGCAAGACTGGTTGCATCTGTAGGCTGTTTTTCCTCACTTAATTAATGCCTTCACAGGCAGGACTAAGTAACTTGTGCACAGCTCCATGATAAAGTATCTATGTAATGCTGGATGGCTGTTAGAAAATCAGTATGATCTCTTACCACATTTTGCAGATTTAGTGACTTTCCTCCCTGCTCACTGCAGATAGGCAGTAAATATGCCCTCAGTCTGCTGCTAAGCATCTGTATAGACTTAAACATCTGTAGAGCAGAAGATTAAATGGATTGTCTAATATAGTGAACAGCAGGCTACATAATTACCCTTTATTTACTTGTAACAAATCAGTTACTACAAAGAACTGTATTTTCTCCACTGGAAAAATGCTGCATCAATTAAATTGGAAACTGCACTTGTATTAATTCTGTCAATGAGCAGCATAATTTCAAAGTGGACAGGGTGAGTATAAGGGCACAGAAAATAGATTTCTTTCTTTTGAAGGGTTGGCAGTAGTACACCAAGTCTTTGCAGTAATTCCGAAGAGTTATTGATTTTGGAGCCAAAAAGAACCTTTGCATTCATTTCACTTGACCTCTCATACAACAGAGGGTTTTGCACAGCAAATTCTCCAATAAACCTCCTAGCTTTTTTACTCTGTTTTTAAAAGACCTTTATAAAAAAGTCCCAAAGTAACGAGGGAACTACAATCTGCAAGTTCAACTCATGCTGTAAAATAGATGTGAACAGAGTGAATTTAGTACTTCTGGCACAGATTTATCTGAGTCCCACATTTAGGGTCTGCCATATTTTCACACAGCTTCTGACCTTTATTCTGTCAGTCAGAAAAGTACTTTCCCTTTCCATTAGCACTGGAGTAGAGAAACAGTGCCACATTTAAGACTAATTTATTCTTGGGCAGTGTGTATGAGAAGTGCCAGATGAAGTATGCAGAATGTAACATCCACACTAAGGCTCTGGAGTGATCTGGATTGATCCAACAATCCACATTTGTGTTTGAGAAGAGAACAAATGAGAAATAGAAAATGTGACTAATGCACTGTAACACTGCCACTCACCTGAATGCACAGAGAACATGAGGCTATAGCTCTAAGGAATAAAATGTCTTGCATACCATTCAGTTAAAATAAGTGACTTTTCACTCCTTTGTTTAGACTGGGCCTTCCAGTTCAGTCCATACCCTTGCCACTCAAGGTAGGAAGAGGACCCGGAGATATTTTGTGTCAAGGTGTGTCTGCCTTGCTTTCATTCATATCTGGATTTTTTTAAACTGAGGAAATTTGAAGCTTTATGAATTAAAATTAACCTATGAAACATCATTCATAGGCTCTTTCACCCATCTGCTCAGCTCAGAAGTGATCTTATTTCTCCATGACATATTAAAGTTTGGAGTGATTGAACTTGGCAGGAGGGAACTAATGGGGTGGGATCCTGCTGCAACCTGCCCTACCCTAAGGGACTTCAAGGTGGTGCTGAGGGTACTGCACCATCTGGGGTTTGCCTGAGCTTTCCTACTGCTGAAAAAACCTGAAAAGACCACCTGTAGTCATAAGTGTTTTTCCTTTATCCCTTTGGCCTATATCCCCAATGGTGTTCTAATGAACAGCTAGAAACTCTAACAATAGAATGAAAAATCCTACATTGAAACTCTGAAGGTGCTTTTAGGTCTAATGCTGAAAAATGTATTTTTTTGCTCATAATACAAGATTATATTATGTATACTATAACAATACTGCTCTGTAAAATACCCAACTCTCCAAGGACTTTTAAAAATCATTAAAAGAATTATCAGGTGAAATAGCTTTATATTTAAGTCTTACCTTTCAAGTAAAGTGGCTATGTCAACTGAACTCATGTTGAGGCAAGCAACTTCTTTTACAAGATATACATGGACCTCAAGAGAGTATTAACAGCACTGGAAACTACATGATGGTATTTCAGTGCCCTGCAACATTTGATATCTTTGATCCTTTGATCTCTTTTGTATCTACTGCAGAAGAGATGCCAAATTATTGAAAGCATGAGATCTTAGGCGCATCTGTAAAATCTGTGTGCACCTGTCATACATAAAATGCATCTTTTTGGGTTCCACTTGGCATTTGAACATGAAAAATGGGCATCTTTGCATTCTGAGCAGCTTGTGAACCCAGTTGTAGTTATCAATTTTGCATGCACGTAGGCTCTTTAAGTACTAAATGAAACATGCTATTCAATAGGGATGAGCAGTTAAATGCCTATACTTCTGAGAAAACCTAATAAATAATGTGTCTTGTGTTCAGAAGAAGTCAGGAAAATGTTTAATTCCAGAAATATAATCTGGTATTCAGCTACAATATTTTTATACTAAATTGCGTCTGTATCAAAAATAGTGTTACTAAATCATAATTTAATTCCTATGTTCTAACTGTAACTACTAAAGTGTCCATATGTCACCTGTCATACTGGATTTTTAATTCCTGTTCTTTTCTTGATCCTTAAATTATATGGCTTTTACATTTACCAGCTCCCAAATGCAGTCCTTCTGTTCAAGCTACAGAGAATCATATTTTTAGGGCTGGAAATGGCTGGTTCACTTCTTCCCAGCAGTTAAGATGGCAGTTCCTGTACATGCATATGTCTTAAACCAGTAAGTGCATGGTCATGTCACTGCAACACTTACACCTCCTCAGCCACTGGTCCCAGCTGTCAAAAATACATGTCATATTTTAAAATGTAAAATGAGCAAGGATGGCTATTAATGCTGCTGGAAAGCTGCTGCATCATGCTTCTCTACTGATGGGGGAAACTTTCTGTCACCAGCAATTAGATTAGGAAAATGCAGCTCAGTTTTTAAATTCCAACTTCCTTCTTCTGGCCTGTCAGAAGGCAGGTATGGAGTAAGAAGGACCTACTGCAGTTGTTGTGATACAATGATTTTGAAAATCTTAGCAATTGCAAACAGGCAAGCAAATAGAGGAAGACCTCTTTACATTATTTTTTAGGTGCCATTTTGAACAGAATATCAGCAATTTTGGTGACAATGATTCTGTGACATCTGATACCAATCTCATGAGACATATTCTGCTGCTTTATGTGCCCCAAGTACAGGTTCATTCCCTGACAATATTTCTGTTCAAAACCAGTGGCAGCAGAATGTGACAAAAATCTAATGCTTTCATTATGAAAAATCTTCTTTTAAAAAACAAAAATGTTTTATTGTGATAGGTGAATCTTTCTGGTATGGTGAAATAAGAGGAGAGATGAATGGACATGATACAAATAATATTTTCCAATGTACATAATTTTTGGTAAGTAAGACATTCTGCCACCTAAGGGGAGGATAATTTATAGTAATCATCTCTGCAAACCTTGCTCACGTCATTGCTGTTGCTCTGTGTCAGCAGATGAAGAAGCAGTAAAGAAACAGTACTTTCAGTTTAGCAGATGTGTACTTGTCTTGCAGGATGGGAGCATATTGTGCATTAGAAAACAAGCAGCACACGTAGGCATGCATACCTGGATGTGCACACACACACACACATGCACACGCAAATAATCCTTATTTACTGTATGAAGAAACAGCTGTATGAAATGTAGCATTCCCAAGCATGCTGTGCATCCACCTCCTTAGCCAGAGGAATGGGTTACACCACCTCCATGCACGCACTGGGCCAAGTTGAGCAGAGGCTGCCAGCAGCAGAGACTCTGCACAAGTACAGAAGAGATATGGGCCAGGTAGATTCCTTACTAGTGTACTGGGAGACCTTCTGTTTAAATATAGAGCTGTATTATCTGTTTTATTGAAATGTTCCCTGTTTTTAACAGTTGCTGTTTTATCAAACCCTGCTGTCCCAAGGGCTTCTGATGAGGTCAATGAGAGTTTTGTGTAGACAGGGATTTTGGGACATGGCTCATAATAGAAAAGATGATTGACGTAAGTAAGAATACAGAAGCATTGATTGGGTGATCTGTCCAAAAAGAGTCTGACACAGGTCCAGTTGGCAGAGACGAACATGAGGAAAAAAAAAATATGGGCATTTATCTCCTGGGACTTACAAGCTTGCCACTTGAACCAACAGACTGCATAACATCCTAATGCACTTGGCCAGCACAGCAGCCAGAAAGATTACCATTCATAGACTTTGAAATGAAACACCCTTCACCCTGTTTATGCTTCATGCATGATTAAGTGCAAAGAAAGCAAGCCATATCGGTAAGACAATCTGTCAAGGAGAGGAATCTCTTACACAATGATAAAGCAAACATCCAAACACATTTTCAGTGTAAAACCGCTTGTGTTGTTTATAGAGTATTACATGAAAACTGTGTTAAAAGGACATTAAGGCTGAAAAGTCAGGCTTCTCAAAGTCAGGAAATAATGGAATTCAGGCTGCTTGTGAAACAAACATTTTGTTCTTTCGGTAATCATTATTACCCAGTAATTAGATATCTGCATGCAGTATCTTTGCATTGGACCCAGGTCTTCCTCAGCGCAGAGTAGCCATCGATAGTGCTCAGTGAGTTAGAGGCTGTTCAGTATTTGGATTTAGCCTCATTATTCAACGAATTTTTATTTATTTTTTTACATACCTGTGTACATGCTATTCAATGCCACTTCAGACTCCAGGATTCCTTATGACAAAAGTTGATGGAAAAAGCCTGATTGGAAGGGACCTCAGAAAGTCTCCCATCCAACTGAAAGAGCAGTCATCTGTAAGACAAGATGTGGTTGCTCACAACCTCTCTGGGCAACCTGGTTACTGCCTCTTTTAAAAAAAGGGTTTCCCTAAATCTAGTCTCAAGCTTTCCTAATTCCATTATCCCCATTGCCTTTTGCAACCTCCCCATAGGTGCCTGGGAGGTGGGGGATTATGTTAGGTGCTCTCAAAGCTGACTCTTCTGCAGTCTGAGCCATTCCTGCTCCCTCAGCTCCTCCTCACAGGGTGAGTGCTCAAGTCCCAGTTGGTGACCCTCTGCTGAACTCTCTCCACTTTATCTTTTCTTCATTGGGCAGGGCAGGGCAGAGAAGGTCACTGTACTCTAAATGTAGTGCAAGAAGTGTTCAGTAGAAATGCATAATCACTTTCCTGAATCTACTGCCTGTGCTCTTGTTAATACAACCCAAGACATTTTGGCACTTCTTTGCAGCCACTGCTGGCTCATCCTCAGCTTGCTGTTCCCCAAGATCCTCAGGTCCTTTCCTGCAGAGATGCTCCCCAGGCAGTCAGTCCCCAGACTACATTTTTTCACGTTTTTTATTTCACAGGTGCAGAGCTGTGCATTTGTCCTTGCTGGATTTCGTAAGATTCCTGTCAGCTTATTTAGGTCCCTGTGGATGGCAACTCTGCCCTCAAGTGTATCAAGCAGTCCTTTCCAATCTTCTGTGACTGCAACCATGATAAGAGTACTCACCATCATCTAATCTAAAACATCAATAAAGATAACATGATGGTCCCCACAATAGATCCCTACTCTAGTAGGTAGTTACAGGTACACCAGTAGAGTGAATCTGTTAGAGCCTGCCTCGTGTGATCCATCATCTAATCTTTTTTTAGTCCATTTCCTTATGAACCCAGCCAGACCATAATGTTCTGTGAGTGCTGCCACCCCCACCTTCAAAGCAAATGTATTCTGGGTGAAGGCATTTGCCACTGCTGGAAGAGTCTCCCTCTGTTCTGCATCCCTTCTTACAGGACTACATGCCCACCAGAATGCCTCCTGCCTGTGGCTCACTTGTCTCATGCACACTGGTGCTGCTGCACACTCCTGCCCCAGGGCCTCTCTCATAGCAAATAAATAATAATCCTTTTTTTTTATTGTACAGTATGTGGTCCTGTGACTCATGTACTTCATGCTCTTCAGTTCTTCTGATTGGAGACGTGGGTATTTCAGCACAGACTTTTTTGTGGAGCTCACTTCTGTAACATGCAAGTAGCAATGTTTTAATCTCTGTACCCCCTGGGAGAGGTAAGGTGCTTAATGTGGAATTGTTCTGATGTGGAATTGTCTCTGCTGATTTCAAGTTACATTTAAAATGTGTAAGTCTGGTTATTCACAGGATTCAGCTTTCCGTAGCACATTATGCATTCAGACAACAACTCTCAGAAGTTTTTAGCTGTGCCCAGGAATAGCCTTAGAGGCTAAATTTGTGCACCCAGGAAGTGAGAAACACATACCGAGAATTATTCAAATATGCAGACATCTGTCTTTGGAGCTGTCTGTCAACCACCACCTCTCTCTACTGAATGCACAGAGAATTTGGGCTCTGAATTTTGGGCAGTTTTTTGGAAGTTTGACTTCAGAGCCCCTGGTAGACCGTAGCTCTTCAAGGAAGCACTGAAAGCTACACCACTGTGTTGCTGCAGTCCCATCCTCCCTTAAGGGAGGCCACCTTCTTTCTGCCATACACCAGCAGGCATCTTACAGGTAAGAGCTGTTTTCAGGAGGTGTTCCTGCCTCATTCATTGACCAGAGCAGAGACCTTGGATTATGAAGTTTATCTATTACACACATCATCAGGTGGTTGAAGACACACATGAATACACTCTCTGACATTTCATCAAATCTGTTGTGTCCCAAAAGTATTTGAATTTGGAAACCTCAGTATAAATCCTTTCAATAGACTCAAACGTTTGTTTTCTTAGGTAACTATGTATGAAACACTGAGAGTTCATGTGCTCTACACCACTTTTTCTCTTACTCTGGAGACAGGCTGTGCGTGCATGTGTGTGGGGGGTGTGTGTGTGCAGATGTAACACAGTTTTGGCTCCTCTACGTGCTGAACTTAAAGTCAAACAACACTATTTCAAGATGGTTTTCAGCATAATAGTTCATCTGATGTGAGGCAACTAGATGACAGAAGACTCAGATCTTTCTTGAGGCCTAAATTACACAACATAAAGAGGCACATGTCTGAGGTCAACAGAAAGGCTATCAATTATACAGAAAGCTAAAGGAGGGAGTTATGAGTAGGATAGAGAGAAATAAGGAAATATAAATTGATTCAGAGCTTTCAGATAAAGGGGAAATGAAAAGCAGCATAACTGAATTTAATTATATGCTTCAAAATGAATAGGAAACATGGGACTCAAATGAACCAGATTGCAGGAGGACCTTCTATGTGCCTGAAGGTAGTAGGTTCAGAATTAAGTACTTGCAATGAAAAAATCTGAGTGAAAATTCGGACAGAATTCCTGAATTTCACCAATAATAAATATCCATCTCAATAACAGTGCTGTTCTCTACTCTTTTTTAGAAATATTTTCATTGGCCTGGTTAACCTGTGTCCATCACTGAAGAAAAATTTACATACTTAAAGCAGCTAGGAATTTATTATGAAGGCCAGACAAGGATAAGCATGTTAGAGCAAAATTAAATTAGGACTGTGAAAGTGTAAGCTTCTTCTGACTACAGGCTAAAGAGTGCTGCAGAAAATTTTCATGCTTATAGATTTCTTTTAAGAGTGGCTCATGATGGATCTTGTATTGAAAAAAAAATAAAGTTGAGCCAATCTACAGCTCTCTAAATGCTGGCACCATGGTTAGCTTAACATATCCCCACTCCCTTCTAAAATGAGCAGCTGTTAAGTTAGAGAACAGAGTTGAAAGCAATCTATCTGTACTAGGCACTCCAGCTACCAGTGAAACAGGAGGAAAAACAAATCACATATTACTAACAGCAGACTAAATTAATTTAACTCTAGTGACAAGTGGCGTATAACAAAAGGTTTATGAACTGAAGAGAGGCCAAGAATTCTCTGTTGTTACAGATTGTTGCAGACTGGCCATGTCAGCAATGCTAACAGACAGAAACGTCAGCAGCATCAACCCATTAACAATACTGTATTTAGAAATGGTGGAGTGTACACTCATAATTTAGTTCTGTGCTCTGACTGCAGTACTACAAAGGCTGGAGTGGTTTGGGTTTTCAGGCTTGCAGTGTCCTCAGATCACCTCTTCCACAAAAATTGCCATACTTATCAATGGTTCCATCCTGAGCAATAGCTTCCAGGACTCCTGTCACATTGCCTTTGAAAGAGCAGAAACACACCTCTGGGAATAGGACTGGCTGTGAAAACTCTGATGGCACATTTCTATCTCTGGGATTCTGGCAAGATAAAAGTGCTTGGTGGAAATGGTACAATTTTGACTATGATCGTGTGGCTAAGTAAATGTGAAAGTTTGAATTACACTGGGAGTGTTGAAATAAAGAGGTTTCATAAAATCTTGATTGTTACATGAAATTCCAAATATGAAAGAGCACTTTGTGACTGGTGACAGGCTCTGAAGAGGAAGAGTACTTCCTCACCCCTTCACCCTATGCAGGAGGTGTCAGCTAAACAGAGTCACTACCACATTTGGTAGGTATCACCAGAAGGTTAGTTTACCATGTCTACATTTAATCTCTCTTTTTGGCCTGAATCATTCACAAGATATATGTGAGAGCTCCCTGGAGTCCTGTGAATATGAAGAGAGAGAAAATCCTCCTGAAGAAGCTGAAAAACAAGAAAGATTAAATTATGGTGGTTGCAGAAAAGCATCAAACTTCCCTGTATTTCTTTCTCTCTTACTCTGGAGATGGGGGGTGGCTGTATGTGTGTGCTTGTGTATTTTTTGTAGCTTTTTAGGCTCCTTTGCTTGCTGAAGGTAAGGAAAAGTTGGCTTTCTACTCTGGCAAACATACCAAAAGGCTGACAGCACCGTGTATTATTCATTTGCACTCTGTGAGTCATCGTCTGCTCTGTTAGTCAAAGAAAATTATTGTGAGTAAGGGCAAAGGTGAAAAATAGTCCAAAACAGAATTATAGGTGTGTCTCTACCATATTTTGTTAACAAATTTACAAGAAGCCTTGTGCCAGGACAAACATGGAGCTAACCCCTAGGACAGCATAAAGCTAGAGATGGTGGTTTTGGCCGTCAGTTGCCTACATACTTGAGGTCTTAATTTCTTCTCTCCAGAGCCCCAAGCCTCATACATCAAAAGTTTCTAAGTCCAATGTAAAAACTTGCCTTCCTAAATATGTTCTACTACTAAAACCATTAAAAACTAGGACTAGTTTTGAACAAATTCACCATTCCTTTAGAACATTTCATCAACAGGCCTCAGAGCACTATTAGCCAGAAAAATGCCACGGAAATCCCAATTTTCCCCTGGTCCTCTTCAAAGCCAGTACATGGCTAATCAGGGAGCAGAGCCCTGATGTCCAAATGACCAGAAATCCTCCCAAAACTTACCCCATCTCCATTTTATACTTGTTACTTTGGATCTTATTGCATCAAAATGTGGATTGTTAAAATGTAGCCAGATACAACTCCTAAAAGAAATAAAATGCTGTGTGCTAGGGCAGTTGTGTTGAAATCCTGAAATTTGGATTTCTCCCCTGAATAATCTGTGTGATGCTTAAAGAAACCTCTGGGTTTTTTTAGTTTACATATAATGGGGCTATAAATATTTTTTAACTCTCAGACCTTCACAGCCTGTGAAGTACTGAGAGGATTTGTTAACAAAAGCGTTGCTTAGAAACAAAAATAAAAAAAATAGGAGTCTCTAATTTTGCCTCTCAAGGGGACTTAGAAACCAAAATAGGTCTTTGAGACCACTTTTCTCCTGAAGTGTATAAGGGAAAATCAGCTCAGAGGCAGAAAATGATGCTGTGCTTAAGAAGCCAGGTGACCCAGCAGCGAGCACTGTGTCCTGAGATGCTGGCTGCCATCAGCTCTGCCAACTCCACACATCCCACTGCTCCTGGCCTTCAAGGTGCTCAGTGCTCCAGAGGTGCCTCTGAACCCCCCAGCCCTCCCATATCTTTGGCAAGCTGAATATGAAATAGTTGTTACCCGGAGTTGCTGCACTGAGTGGATCGCTGGTTTAAGGAATTCATTTTGATAAGAATGGGGAGGTTAATAGATCAGTCAGTAATTTTCTTGCTTTGCAGTTTTCCCTAATTCTCTCCATTACACAGAAGGTCCACAAGGCATGTTCCTTGCAGAGCATGCCTACTTTTTATTGCTTTTTGTAAAAGTACAACATACGTGTAATTATTCAATGCCATTCCATCTCTCAGCACCCCCCTTGGCACAGCATATTCCATTGCTGAACTCCTCTAGACAATAGTTTACTTCTTGTCCCATGGAAAATGCTGGTTGTATATGCTGCAGTTGGAATTCAAGTGTTGGCAGAAAATTCAAGAAACAAATACCTTTTTCCAGACTTGACCGCTTTTCCTGTGAAAATTCAGTTATGGATTTCGGACACAATCAGGAGCAACCCAAATGCTCCTGTTCCTTTTCTAAGTCTGAAGAAAAGGCTAGTGGAGACAATATTTTTCACTCACGAAAATTTATTACAAAATCATGCAATGGCAGCAGGGCTCAGGTGGCCCATCCAGGTATCATTCTGCTCTGATACTTTGCAAGTGGGCAAGTCTTCTTATGCCACTGCATATTTCTGCCATATATGCTGTGTGTTATCTCATTCTGGAGGCTGTCAGATGCAGGAGATTGTCCAAGTCTCTAGGCAAGTTGAGGCTGAAGTGTAAGGAGAAGGAGGAGCTGTGTGCCTGGCTGAGCAGGCTTCCAGGCGTGTGTATGCACACCTCTGTGCAGGCACAGGACAATGAGCACATATCACAAGAGGAGATTTCTGACTTAACTGTTGGAACAGCTGCTTCAGCTGAACAAAATCAAGTTCCTGCAACACGAGTCTGACAGGGAATTGAGATGGAAGGAAGGCAAGGCAGGCAGACACTAGGAGCATATTCATCTTTAGATAGCAAAGCTGCATCAGCAGAAGTCTGAAATCTTACAAAGTCAAAGGGGCACAACTACAGTGCAGGGTTCATTCACTCCCTGTTATGTCTGTCCCATGAGATGTGTGATATCTGCTGGCCACATGCTGTCCCCCTTCCAGAAAGAATCTCAGGTGTGCATTGTTTTCCTTGTCCTGATTTCCCTGGGGAAGAACATAGCAGCTGGGAGGGACCTGTGTTGCACTCCCCTCTCATGCACTGCTGGGAGGCTGGGGCTTATGGGAAGAGCTGAATAAAACACCTGCTCTGCAATCCAGATGTAGGGGCAAGGTTTTAATTTTTAACAGCAGAAAATCTGTGCACATCAAGTTTCTTCTTAGAACCTGGAAAATATGACCCCACTGACCCCATTGAGCTGTGCAAGATTGCTTAGCAGAGAGGAAATGTAAGTAGTTCATGACTATTTTTAAATTTCATTGTAAGAAAGGCAGCTTCACCTTGAAAAAGAAATTCATAAGACCCTAGGCACAATAGTCTATGATAGAAGGATTAAGACATACATGGGTTGTAAGGAGATAAATATCTCTGTACTCCTCTTGTACCCTCCAATAAGTCATTCAATGAGAAACAGTGAGAGGCAAAGAGCAACACCTCTCTGACCTTTTGTGCCATTTTTTAATTAAAAGGCAGCACATTTTTTTTTGAGTATTAGATGTGGATGCTCACCATAGTATAAACCCAGGTGCATATAACAAAAGATTGTGTTTTCCTTTATGTCTCTCTAATTTCTCCACCAAATTCTCATGCCTCACCCATCATGCTTCCATTCTGATAACAACTGCAGCCTCTCTCGACTCTCCACTTCCCACATAGCACTTTGTTTCTTTGCAGCACTCACACCAACCTGTTCTTCAAACCCACGCCCAAAAATTCTCATGAAACTACTGTGGTAGTGATACTCTCCCGCACCTAACAGCTGGAGAACTCACTAAAAGAATTGGTGGGATCTGTGTGCCCAGACCCATTGCAAAGGCCCTCCACTGACTCCCCCGCCTGCAAAGGGAGGACCCAGGTAGTTCTCCAAAATGGGAAGATCATGAAAGTTAATTGTGTTTAGTTCTCTGAATTGCAAGGATGGAGGACTGATTTTCTTCCCCCAACAGATATTGTTATTTTTCTGCAATGCAAATACAAGAGCAATATAGAGCTTTAAATGATCTTATATTTGGAGACAGGAGCACAGACAAGCAATTACACTGCAACAGCACCCCAATATCAATGGCATCTCTCGCTGTTGTTTTAGAGTTTGTTATCATCATCATTACCCTATTTTTCTGTCCTTCACCCTTAATTACTTATGGTTCATCTGAAGAAGATGATAGCAGCTATGGAAATGCCATAATGCACTTAGAGACACTAAAAATGCTTATTCTGAAAGATTCACACAGTGTGCTCTGTCTTACAGGTGAAGCATCTGAGATATTTCAGCTGTGATCTGCTCAGAAAATCCTGTTGCTCAGAATCCAGATGATGGCCCTGCTCCTGCTTTCCCCATCCTCCTCATCCTGCTCTTAAATGATCTGCACCTTCTGTGCATCCCCCCAGCCCAGTTATATTAATTCTTATGGGAAATATTTCTCCACTAGCCATTGCCTTTTTCAGGAACAAATTCAGGAAGCAAATAGTATCTGTGACAGTTAGATGGGCCAGACCTGAAGCAAAGATGCTGAACATCCATGCCTGTGGAGGAGCTCTAGGAATGAGTTTAGCTTGAGCTGACTGCTTAAATCTTTCTATTGGAACTACCTGAAACACACCATAGCTTTAGGAAAACATAGATAATTTTTGTGCCTCTCTTCCAGTAAAATGGTGTTTGAATCTTAAGGGGAAACCAAATAATGTTTCAAACTTAGTTTGCAGGGATTGCTAAGAAAGGAAAATACTGGAATCTCACACATATGCATATTCAACCACCATTGTTATGTAACTGTGTTTGTAATACCATACTTCTATTTGATACTTTGAGTTTCTAATACTTCTTTGTTTGCACTGTCTTTAGCAAATCTTTTCAAGCACTATGTAAACTTCTGTCTCTATGGTTTTGAGGTATTTCAGGGTACCAGGCTGAACTAGTTTTATCATAAAACATGATCTTATTCTTGCAGACAGCCTAGTTAAGAGGAGACTTGCCATCTACTCTATGGCAATATGGAAATTCAGCTCTACAGCAACTGAACATTCTTCTGCCAGTAGTAGTTACAACCCATTTAGTCACTTTTTTTCAAATTTATTTTACACTTCCTAGAAGTGTAGAATACTTTGGTTTCTGAACTAACTTCTACTTTCTAATTAAAACTGGCACGTGCTCTGACACAAGTCAAAATTATAGGTCATGCTTCCTCTTCAGAGAAAAGACTTTACTATATGGCTTCTAAAATTAGCAAAGGTAACTGGATATTAAATCAATGGCCCAGCAGATGGATAGATAAAATTTAAACAAGTTATATTCTATTAAATAAGGAAATATGAATGCTGGGACTGTAAACATGGTTAGATTCAAAGTAGTCCTTCAATGCCACAGGCAAGTGAATGAGTCAAGGGCAGTGGTCTCTTGCAGACTTTTCCGTAAGTTTTGTTCCTCCACTTCAGCTATCCTTTATGGGTTTGCCTGTAGTTTGTTCCTGCCTTTTCTGTTTGATTTGAAAAACCTTTTCTAGCTTTTACCGTAGCTCTCCCATGCACTGATGACCTTTTAAATAATTAAAATGCTAACAGTTCGTTCAAGCCATTATGCAACTCACTCTTCAAAGTAGCAGGCAAAGGATGGGAGAAATAAGACCTTTCTTTGCTGCTTGGTTTTGACTCGCTTTGTTTTCCTGACAAGGTCTGTTTGAGGAGAACTGAGAAGGGTGCTTTGTTACTGGTTCAATAATCAGAAATTCTCAGTGCTATGTCATTATTCATCTTTTCTGTTTTGATCATTTAAGCACTCTTTTCATGTTGTTTTCCTCCTGGATATATTTGACATGCAACAACCAGAGTTTTCATAAAGCTCTTTGGTGCCTATGGGTACACACTTAGCTGATGCCTGTTGAAATCGCAGTTTCACACCTTTCAGAGTTGTGCTGTATCTTCCAACAGAAGAATTGGTGCACTAGGAAGCTCAAGACACTCTTAAAATCCTCTACTCAAAACAATGATATAACATGGGAGGAGAGGTCGAATCGAGGCAAAGTACAATGTTAAATTAAATATCTTGGACTTACTTCTAAAAAGGCACCATTTATTTGATTTTGCACCAAATCAACAGGAGCCCAGAAAATAGAAAATAAATGAAATGAGGAAGTCTTGACTTAGAGAAAAAAAATTTGTAGATTTGATAAACAAGAGTTACAGAAGCCTCTTCATCTGGGCTAAATAAATGAAAGTGAAAAGAAGGCTAAGCTAGGTTCCCACAGATGTGAACAAAGTTTTAAAAATGCTAATACACCTGCTCCTTAAAATGGATGGGAAGTGTCAGTGCTGGGATGCCACAGTTCTGCTACAGTGAGAAGTGGTATATGAGCTCTAAAAATGCACAGGATCAGACAAATAAACAAGGATTGTCTAAAGGATTATAAAAAAACCCCAAAAATGTATGTTGATGTGACTGGCACCCCTCGCTCCTGAGAGTTACTTTTATAAACTTTGATAGCTGTACATGCATTTGTGTCTCTATAGAATCACACATATCAAGACAAAGACAGTGGGATTACACCTAGAATGAAATTCTTCTCAGAAGCAGGAATTCCTGCAGCACGTCTCCAGGGTCCCAGGTAAAAATCCCAGATAATAAAACCCAGACAGCAGTTTTGCATGTTGTATTTTTGGAAAGTATGTTTAAATAAGTTGCCAGCCATATTTCCACACTGATTTTTACATTTTAAAATCTCCTTCCACCTTGAATGTCTCAGCTGTGAGAATGCCAAGCCTTTGCTATTTTTAAAATATGTATGTACATTTTCTTGCTCCAATATAGCATCAGCGGAAGAGGCAGACATCATTACCTGCATTTTGCAAGAGGAAAACCACATGCAAAGCAGTGAAGTTGTTTAACCAAGTGTATTCACAAAACCAGTGGCAGGTTGGGATGGAATTGGGAGTATTGAAGCATTTTTGAAGAGGCAACACTTAGTCATAACTGCATTATTATTTTAGTGGTTAACATTATAGGAAGTCAACATGAGAATATATGCTACGCAGAAAGAAAAACAAACAATTTAATGAGACCAATATATAAATGCAGTATTTTGACATGGAAATGGCAAGAACTTAAATCAAGCAACGAAAAGAAACAAATGAAACTTGGACTAATGACCATTTCCTCATCATATTTCTTTCTTTGTAGCAAGAAATTTGAGACCAAATGAAACATAAACATTTTGATAACCATGACACAGGCCCCATTAGTATTTTCTTAGGTGAGAAGACTGACTGATCTTCAGGGCATTTAAGTGTAATATCAGAAGAGTCATTGCAATGTAGGAAAATGGTAGAAAACTTGTTCAAGGACCTCAGTGGACAAGGTCACGGCATACTCTGTTCTGCTTTGTAACTCTCCTGCTGCCTGAAAAGTTACCCAACAAAAAGAGGTGTGGCATCAGGGCCAAGTGTTCCTATAAGATGCACTCCCTGAAATGGCTGTAAACATCTCGTGCTTTTCTTAAGTGGTGGCAAGGTTGTCACTCAAATTACAAGGGCACGTGTTTCTAGATGCCCAGCCTGCTTTCTGAAGGCCAGGACCACACTCTGGATGTCATAAAATAAAATAAATATATTTTTTTAAGTGATTGCATTTGAGAGATAAAATCACTTTGTGCAATATATGAACCATTGTAACTTTTAGACTGAAGACAACAAAACAAGAATAATTTCCTTCTGAGCAATATTCCCCAAAAATTTATTCTAAAAAATCTAATTCATGTTTAGCTTCAGTTTCTGGTTCTCTTAGTTCTCTGGGGAACAATGCCACCTGGTTTACTTCAGAGTTTCCAGTAGAAAAAAACCAGCCATTATTAAAATTTATCAAATTAGAGCATTCCCTTCTATGCTACAATGTCCATTGAAAGAAGGCAATAAACATTAATCTCTAAGTAAAAAATGAACCAAACAAGCTCCCAAACCTTTCTATCAAAGTTGGTCTGAATAGGCTGGTGGTATGCACCATGTCTTCTGACTTTAACCTGATAGTTCAGTATAAAAACACTGCCTTAACCTCTCTTATCAGTAAAAGAACCACTCTCCCAAATTATAACTACCCTATGCATTTTAGTTCCAATGCATATTTTTGCGTAACAACTCTGATTATTTTTAAGCACTTAATAATCTACATTTTCAATACTTGAGGTTGTTAGATTCACAAGGATTTTCACATCATAGACCTATTTGAAAGAGATTAGCACGGATCCCTGTCATATATGAAATGGTGTTGGCCTTTGCATATTAAGTGTTTTCAACTTTTAATTGTTAATCGTTTAATTATTGTTTATTCAAATTACCCATCAACCCAGTTGAGAGTTATTAAGTTCCAAAGTTACTCCCCTAATTAGTTGATTAAAGAGTGTTTTACATAATTCCTCATTAAAAATCCTTTGTTAATATTAAGTTCCACAAGTTTGTTCCCCTCTTTAGTCCCTAAAAAGTGTAAAAACCCACAATGTCTTAATTCCTGTATGTGTCCAAGTTAATTACCCTGTTTTTAAGAGTTCTCTAAAATACTTACAACCCAGTTTTAAACCTTTTACCAAGTGTTCTTAACCTTTTTAAGTTTTGAGTGACTTTTAAGCTTTGCCAAAAAGCAGACCTTCTAACTGACAGGGAGCTATATTTAGAACCTGGCCATTGGCCTGCAACTCAGCACCATGGCAACCTGGAATATTAATGAGGACTTTTCCCGCCTTTGGAGCCAATGACATCTTTCCCCTAAATAACAATGAGCCATTGGCAGACTGAGATTACCTCACCTCAAGGCACCACCAATCATCCAGGACCATGGAGGCTGGGCAGTGGGTGGTCATGGGCGGGACCCAGACTCCATAAAACTGCTGGACACCAGATCGGAGGTGCCATTTTCATTTTCACCTCAGATGAGCTGCTGGTGAAGCCCGATGCTGGGAGCACAGGCCTCTACCTCTTTCAAAGGGCAATTTAACCATTCTGACTTTGGGCTAGCTGAAGTCACCCCAGTGTGTAAGGTCTCTGCTTTGGGACTTTTGAGCCGGTTTGGCCAACAAGGTCTCTAGTCACTGCCGACCCAGTTTTTTTTTTGGCTTTATAATTCTTTTGTACTTGGAATTCTTTTTTTTTTTTTTTTTGCTGATCGTTCTTTTAATAAATTGTTCTTAGTTGTTTTAATTAAGAACCAAGAGATGTCCCATTCCTCACATCCCTGAATCTCTGCCAATACCATATTTTTTCCACATAATTTTGTCCAGTCCAGTCCAGTCTCAAAAGCACAGGTTTTCATCACTTTGCTCTCCAGAAGCTATTGCATTTTGCACAGTTCGGTACTAGTTATTCCAAGTTGGGTTACAGCTACTTGACCTTTCCTGCAACTCCCTAAAAATTCCTTCCTGCCAATCTTGAGGTTCTCCTAGCTCTTCTTCATACTTTTTTCTCCATTCAATCCCTCCAAACACTCAGTTACTCTTTAATTTAGCAAGTGGTTTGATCTGTAACTTTGTTTCCCACTTAATTGGGAATTTTGTAAATCTCAGCAGCCTGCTATTGGTTAGCATTTCTCCATGTACCACATTTTGTCAGACAAGGAAAAAGTGTCAGGACTCACAAAGGCCAGCCTGGTCTGTGACAAGCATCAAATGCTTCACGGTTTGTCTGCTTGTTATTCTTTGCAGACCACAAAACCTAGAAATAGTCCAAAGGACATAAGCTTTGGTGAAAACTGAAAGAAATGAAGCATTCTGGACAGGCGTAATTCCTGTAGTTGGTAGAGGCAGATGCCTGATATGCCTGTGTATATGTTGCATTGTGTGGTGGATGGCTAAAAAAGACAAATTTTAGAATGTGTTTTTTTCTTTTTTTTTTGAGGTAGGAAAGTAGACAATAGTAATTTCAAGAGTAACACTGTATAAGTAAGTTCTTCAGAAAAAAACTAACTTTCATCTAGAAAGCAAGTCAATGGACCGACAAACCAATACACTCTTTAAATCACTCAAGAACATACTTGAACTGTGTGCATACAAAAAAGGATTTGAAACCAATTTATCAAAGGTCTTGCTATGAAGACCCTTGCACTGATTAGGTGGACTTCCAATTTTCCCCTGCAGCTCTATCATCTTTTTTTGTGATAAGCCACTGCTTTAATTCTTCCACACGAAAAAAGGTTTTTAAATCCCTAAGCCTGTTTTCTGACCTCTTCTCCAGTAGAAAAATTTAAACTCAAGATAGAATTTTGCATTTTGGAGACAGCCTCTTCTGAAGCTCTCAGCCCCATAACACTGACAGGCCTTAGGATGCAGACAGGAACAGCACTGTAATTGGTTTTGTTGATGTCGTTGCCTGACACCAGATAGAGCAGGAAGGATTGTAGAGACCAGCTGATTCCTTTTCCATACACAGCTTGTTAATTTTTTTTCTGGAGGAAAGGTAATTTACACCAGTTGCATTGTCAGTCGTCAGTGGGTTGCTGCAGTGTGCAGTCAAGCTTCTAAGCAGTGTTTTGTTTTCTGTTCTCGCCTGAATTCCCCCTTTAACCTTATCAAAGCAGTTAAATTTCTTCAACCTATCAAGCTGAGCCATGTCAGCATCTTTAGATAGTCGCTGTTGACATGGCTGAGCAAAGCTGGATTGATCTTACAGCCCTCAGGACATCCTGTGCAGCATGGATGCTCTGTACTACTGCCACATGCCTGATTTAAAGTCCAGACATTTCTAACTCACTGTTGGCAAGGTAAAATGGTTTGTGTCACTAATACTATTTAAGATCATTCTGTTGCCATAAATGCTATCCCAGTAACCTTAGATTGTGCACTGGAGATGGAAAAAGAGGACAGTGATGACATGCTTGTTTTCACTAAAAGAAAAACCACAAAAAACCTTCAATCTGAAGCAGCAACAACAACAAAAAACATTATTCAAGTTGAGCTGTACCTGTCTGTCTGAGAAAGCAGCAATAAAACAAGGTTAGTTCCATTAGAGAACAAAGTGTGGCTGACAAGGCTTCCAGCTACTCTCCATGATGAGCTTGACAAGTGAATGGCTGTTTTCCAAGCAGTTAGGCACCCAAGTTACTGCATATTTGCTTGTATCCTATATGTTTTCTATTAGTAGGCATGCACGGTGACAGTAACCCATGAATCATAAGAATCCTGTCCTTAGCACCATGAGCACAAAAACACCTGGGTTTTGAAAAATATGGAACTTCATAACCGGGTCACCAAGGTCATCAGGAGAGCTCAGCCGCAGGACAACTAACGATCTTAATTACTCATTCTGTTTACTTCACTGCTTAATTATATTCGTATCTCCTAATTTTGAGTAGAGAAACAGAGGAAAGTTCTCTTGGAGCAAAGAATCACTTTGTTTTTCAAAGGGTCTTTGTTTATGTATTTACATGCCTACCTGCTTGTGTGCATTTTAGTTAATGGCTGTTTACAGAGTGCCCTGCAGAGAGGTGGCAGACACTCATCAGTGAGCTTATTTCAGTGCAACAACTAGATCAGTGAAAAATGAATAGGCTTGTATAGTGGTGGCCTATGAAGCAAGGGCCATTGATAACAGGGGGAAAAAAGTTACATCTTAAAACTAAAGGCCCAAATCCTGGGGCTCTGTGTGTAAAGAACCATCTGTGCTGGGGTACAGAAAAAGTACTGGCCATACCACTACATAAGCAGGAAAGTATGTCCACTTTGCAGACCCTAAGTAATCATTAAAGAAATGAAAAGCAGAAACTTTACAGCAAACTTCATATACCTTAAAGTCCTCTTTGTATAACCACAGACAAAGGTCTCTCCATACGAGTTGTAAGTCATAAGGTCTTTGGGATTCTTTTTAATTCACTGTTAAAATGGAATACTGCAGAAACTGTGTTTATCAACAGAGATGTGTGCAGATTCTCCACGCAGCAGTTAATTGCCCAGAGAGATAGTCCCCTAAAGTTCTTAAATGGTATGGGAAATAGGTGTAAAAACCTTGGGGTTTTTTTTGTGCTAGAACAAACAAATTACTATGACTCGGGAAATAAAGACTTGAGAACCTGGCATACAGAAATCTGCCTGTTCTCTGACTCAATGGAGATACGTCACCTAAACTCTCAAGAAAATGGAGTTAGTAGCAGTGAAAATCTGTCCTTTAACGTAAACCAGAAAACAAATAATGATCAACAGAATAAGAATTAAGATATATTTGAGTATTTCTTCTGAAATGGGAATTTTCAGCTTGTGGTAACAAGAATATTGTAAAATGAAAGCAAAATTGTGGGCAATAGGTACTATAATGTCAATAATCTCATTAGCAATAAATAGGCTGGTGATATGGAACAATATGTTCATGTCTCAAATTATGACTTACTGGAGCATTCTAATTTCAGAACTTGATTTCAAAAGCATTTCAGACCTCATTTTTCTTAAGAGCAAGAGGGATTTTCATTTATATATTATTCTCTTCCACCTAAAAATCAGTGTTTAATCATCTTTCATTGTGCTTTTATTCAGAGTCAAGGAACACACTACTTCTTTCACAGAACATTCACAAAAAAATTCTCAACTAGAACTTGATTAACTTGCATGCATGCAGGTGGTTTCAAAAGTAATTTTATTTGTGTCTACATCATGATTCACAGATTGTGATTATTCCAGAATCCACTTGTTGGAAAATTTATACTAAATAAAAAACCACACTGAGATGATATCTTGTTTTCCCGCCCTTCCTTTACCAGAGCAAGAAGCCAGTTAAAATGGTGATGGTTTATAATTTTACCTCTGACTGAAAAAGCAGTGATTTCCTCAGAAGTCACTTTCAGGGTGTTCAGATTAGAGGCAATAACGACACATGCATTATCCCTCCTTCATTTGTTCAGCCAGAAGGCTGAGCTGTAAAATGCCCTACAATCTAAAATCACTGCCAATGCATTCTGTGCTGGGATTTTCTGTGTGGTGCAAAAGTAAATCAAAACAACTGGAATGAACACACACACACACACACACACACAAAACCACAGTCACAGCATAAAAAATTTCAGTCCCTAATCTATCTATAATTTCTAGAAAATTATTAATGTGACAAATTCTTGCATGTGAGTAACTCACATAAAAAGACGTGCAAGTTTTGGGGATTTTTTATAATCCATAATTACAGGAGTAACCAGTTGTGTACTTTTTCCTCAAGAAGGTAAAGGAAGCCTTGGGGCATCTGAATGGTGTGTGGCTTGCACAGAGGCAGCATTAATAATCAAAGGAATTTGGAGGAACAGCACCTCTCAGGTAGAACTCATTGGCGTTTCCTGTGATTACAGTAAAACATGTTTTGGAGACAACTTCTGGAGTAGAGGGAGGAAGAGTAACCAGACCAGCTGATACTCCCTGGCATTTTCTCATATTAAATCATCAGTTTTGGTCAGCCACAAAGCTGATGTTTGCTGCCAGTAGTGGTTCTTGCTACCTGGGGATTTGAGCAGGAGGCAGGTCCTTGGAAGCTTTAACATTGTCACAACTGCTAACAAAAGTCAAAACTGAATCTTGTTCCCAAACAGCCTCTGTAGTACTCAGCCACCGAGAGCTGGTGAAAAGCAACACCTCAGCACTACTCTGTTCCTTGCATATTTGATCTCTCATGGAGAAAAGAATAAATGATCTGCTGTGTTCTGAGCTAAATATGCTCTTGTCCTAAGTATCAGCTCAGGTGTCTCCACATCAACTTCTCAACAAGAGTTAAATGGGAGGATTTGTCAAACAGAAACACAGTCTGTCACATATGAAGTTTTAACTGCTATCCCACATACAAATAATTGAAAATAGGCTTAAATATCTTGAGGACTAGAAATAAAAACTATGTTGTGCACTTTTCTGTTAAAAGGGGTTAATTATAAGTGCTGCTTGTGGAAGGGTTTGGTTATTTTATAAGGTTTCACCAGTTTTCTTCTTGCATGTATTTAGAAAGTTTTATTATGATATTTTCCTAGCTTGCTGGAATGGGTGAAGAGATCAAAGGAGGACAGTATATAGAAGCCTTGTGTCCCGAAGTGAAATTATGATTCAGTTATTAGCTCTGCTACTCAGAACCATACATGAACTAATGCAGCATCTATCCACTTTGCCTTATCTATTGTGACAAGCCTCCAGGAGGCTGATCCACATGAAATTCATTTCACATCTCATTCACTGAGTGCCTGGGATTTGAAATACCTTTCTGCTCTTCTAGGTTTCAATAAGCTAAACTGCACAGAGTCATTGCCAGCAAAAAGTAAAAAAGTAAACGTCTCCGTAGAGATGGTGCTTTCAAATTTCCTGTGATGACACTGGAGATGCTCTGACATAAATTTCAGGAGTTGTGCACATGTGTACCTAGGACTTAGAGAATAATCATACTTTTCAGACCAATGGAAATATGTTTTCTTATATTAGAGTTAATATTGAATTTCATATCACATTAAGTAAGAAGTATAAAAGATTATATTTAATCTCTGATGTATGACAATGAAAGCTTCTCTTTTCCCATAATATCAACTAAGAAAATGCTCATGCTTCCCTTTAAGAAAGTTGAACTATTAGGTATTTGGCAGTTTGTACTCAGTTTCTGTAGAAATTTTGCTGACGAAAGCAGGGCAAACAAAAGCCCACTGTTTGTCGAGAACATTGCTTTTCATATTTCTAAGCAAAAATCTTGGAGAGGAACAATATTGCTAGAAATATTATAGGAATCTCCTTCAATACAGAGAAGCATCATCAACAAAAACAATTCCCCTTCTCTTCTTGTTGCTCCTCAAAATTGTACCAAAACTGTCACTGCTGGGACACACAGACCAACATCTCCAGCAGCTTATAGGCCAAAAGGAAACAGGGAAATAATGGTGTTTCTTGATGCCTAAAATAGTGATTATCAGAGATCAAAGTGTGAGCTACTGTATTTTTTATGCAGGAATACTAAATCCTTGTATCAGTTAGGACAAGACTTAGTCCTAGGGACCTCACCTACGAAAGGATATGCACCCAGAAAAAGACTGAGATGGACATTAGTTGCCTTTATGCAAGAAGCCAATGTATTTTTCATATTGCCTGTGTGTTTTCTCCACCAGAACTGTCTTCAGGAGTGGGGGCAGAGCCCAGGTCACCCCATACTGGGGCTCACATTACAAGACTAAAGAATCAGATTTACGCTTGGCTTTTCTAGCTCAATGAATCTTTCCAAATAAATTCACTTATTGGGTCCAGTTATCTTATCAGAAACAAACACTGAAAATGCAAAAGGGATTACTGACTGTAGCCTACCATGCCAAGAGCACTAGCAAAAGCTCAGTGTTTTCACATGAGGGACCTACATGATCCAGCTGAGTTACATGGGATAAGGAAGGGAATTTAATACAGCTGGATCCTGAGATTATTAAAGGATTGCTGTGGCAATCAATATGGAGAAGAGGACGGATTTGATTCTCTGTTACCAGGTTTTCCTTTTACAACCTCAGCCTGAGTATTTGTTCATGGGATGACAAGAGGAGGTTTCATGGTTCAATGTGTAACTGCAGCCTATGAAGAGGACACCCACACACAAAAATGTGTGCAGCCAACCCCTGAACTGTGAATACTTCTCATACAAACTCTTCTGAGGTGATGCCCTCCTTTTTCCCTTGTCTTCTGGGCAAAGGAAAGCCCCTGCAGGGGCTGGCTTGTGAGTACATGTGCAGCAAAGGGGAGAGGCATCTCTTCAGGGAGAGCTGAGTCTGCTCTGTGGTCCTCACTTGGGTCTGTCCCCTGAAATTATCCTGGGTGCTCAAATGCTACCTGAGGAGAGGTGTAGATGGAAATCATGACTAGAGCCCTTCTTCCCCTAGTAAACCAGACCACAAGTAATCCTTAAGACACCATGCCAGTACAATAAGCAAAATCCTTTCAGTGAAGTAATTTCCTTCAGCTGGATAATCAGTGCTCAGACTAAACCTGAAGATAAAAGTACCACAGCTGGAGAAATGTGAATTCACTGATGAGGTATTCTATAATTCTGAATGTTTTCTAAATTCTCATTAAACAAAATTTGGAACCAATTTTTTCCTTAATTCTTCCTTTATTTCAATACCAATTATTAATTAATTCCTCCTAGGCAACTCTTACATGAAATATGCTCTAATATAAATAATTTTAGCATTCACAAGATCTCTAATAATGTGTTCTGATTTTTAATACAAATTATCAAAATAATATTAATAAAATGAAGCAGAAAATACCAATTTACAACTTCTGTCTAAATTGACATGTACACTTGAGTTCTTGGCAGATTTTTCTCATTTGGTCATGTGAAATTTCTTCACTAGCTCCTAAATTACAAAACATGCAACACTAGGGAATCTACAAATAAAGAAAGGAATTTAACAAAACCATGGGATCCTCTCTGGATAATGGCCACCCCACAAGCATCATTTTCTTCTTAAAGCAGCTTTGCATTTCTCAGTCTCTGATGTTTGTTCACCCACACACATTCTGTGTGATTTTATAAATTAGTGGTAGGTTTGACAACACTCTTTCTTTTAGGCACTTGTACCAAGAGATTATACCCTACATCCCTCTATCTTGCAGTAACTTTGAAGTGTTTCTTATAGTTGCTGTCATGCATACACAGGGTAATATGCAAATCATTACATACAACATTTTTTTCTTTGATGCTGAGCTTATGAACTACTTTAAATATTGGTTTCCCATGTAATAAAACACAAGCCTTGTTTCCAGTGCAGTCAATTTTCTTCATGAAATGGAATTGAATCAGCATGAGAGTACACCGTAATCTTTCAAAAAGCTACAGTTAGTGGATATAACTTGGTTTCGAGCTGTTTCCTGACAAAGTACGCATCATCTAAGCAGTTGCAAGCAATTAACAGTTAAGAAAATTATTATTGTTAAAAGTTCTATGTTGCTATTGAATTTTTTGATGCATATACAACATAGATATGATTCTTAAAAACACTGCTCTGAAATACTGTGACATTTCCTTCAGTATGGGACACAAATAATACTCCCTTGTAAGACTTTGAATTGGGGAATATCCAGTAACTGGTTCTTCAACTGTCAGTATAAATCATATAAAAACATATGCCAATACTGCTTTAAACACCTTGCTAAGAAGGTGTGCTGTATCACTTTGCTATAAATTTGGATTCTACATAGATTTTTCTGCAAGCCAGATAAGCGTGGCCATTTCTCTATATATGGCATATTTACCTTCTGAGATTGTGCTCTGCACCAGATTAGTGGGGTCCTGTTTTGACAAAGATATGCAATATTAGAGAGCACTGTTTATGGTATAAGCAGGTATAGTTTACACTATCCTGAGCTTTTCAGTTCCATGATTTTGTGCTTGTGATTTTCTTATGAAAAACCTGTCAAATAAGCCACATCAATTCTTAGGTTTATTTTCATCTGATAGTTTTGCATTTTAGCATTTTGGGGGGGGTGTGTGTGTTATCTGTTAAATTGTAAATTTTTTGATGAAATATAAGGAACTTAAAACAATGTCATATTTATTTGGAAATACACTGCATAGGAATAAAAAGGAAAAAAATAGTAGTCATACATCTGTAAGTTCAATATGCCATGCATCAGAGGTTATGCCAACCATGACCTCTGATTCACAGTTTCGTAAAAGCATGAACTTTTCCCTTCATGGAGGAGGGAAAGATACGGAGTTTTCTCCTCCATCTTGTTCAAAGTATGTTACCTGTCAAAACAGGAAATAATGTTTATCCCTACTTTTCACCTAGGATAAACTGTTTTATTTAAGCCCTGAATAAAAAGAATACTTATTAAAAATGGAGAATTCATTCTTCTAAATCATAAAATTCATGGTGAAACAGCACCTGCCTGGACTGACAGATTTCTTCTAATGCCATACCTGCAGTGCAGGCACACCTTTTAAGTCTGTCAATTTGACCAGAATACACAGTGGAGAAGGAGAGAGCATGTTAGGAGAGAGAAAGATGGAGAACATGTTCGGAATCCGTAACAGTCTATTGCCTCAACCTATTGTAAAGAGCTCGTTAGGGGACTAAAATATAAATCTGTGTACATGCAAAAAAAGCTGTGGCTACATCAGGCACACAAAGGCAAGTTAAGCTAAGAGATGAGGTCATCCCAAGCACAAATACAGTCTGGGCAGCAAATTGATAGAGACCAACCCTGAAGAGAAGCATTTGAGCTGTTGGTTGATGAGAAGCTCAAAATGACCCAGCCATGTGTGTTTGTAGCCCAGAAAGCCAACTATGTCCTGGGCTACATCAAGAGAAGTGTGGCCAGCGGGCTCAGGGAGGTGATTTTCCTCCTCTACTCTGCTGTTATGAGTCCACAACTGGAGTTCTGCATCCAGCTCTGGGACCTCCAGCTCAAGATCATGGACCTGTTGGAGTGAGTCCAGAGGAAGCCATGGAGATGATCACAGAGCTGGAGAACCTCTCCTATAAAGACAGGCTGAGTTAGGGCTGTTCAGCTTGGAGAAGGCTCCAAGGAGATCTTAGAGCAGCCTTTCTGTACCTAGAGGGGGCCTGCCAGAGAGCTGGAGAGGCACTTTTTGCCATGGCATGTAGTGACAGAACAAGAGGGGCTGGCTTTAAACTGCAAAGGGTAGGTTTAGATTAGACATTAGGAAGAGATTCTTCACTATGAGGGTGGTCAGATTCCGAAAAAAGTGCCCCAGAAAGGTGGAAACATTCAGGATGGGGTTGGATAGGGCTCTGAGCAACCTGATTTAGTTGAAGATGTCCCTGCTTATTGAAGAGGGGTTGGACAAAGTGATCTTTAAAAGTCTTTTCTGAGTACTCCTATGATTCTATGATTTTGTCCCTCACTATCAAGTATAGGTAAGGAATTTTCTGACGATGCACTTGAGAGTTCAAAACATGTCACTGAGGCTGGCAAAGGAGCATCCTGCACCAACACAAGGTGAAATGCATGATGAAACAGCACCTGCCTGCGCTGCCAGATTTCATCTAATGCCATACCTGCAGTGCAGGCACACCTTTTAAGTCTGTCAATTTGACCAGAATACACAGTGTAGAAGGAAACTCCCCACTGGGGGACATGTTTGGAATCAATAACAGACCTGCCTCAATCTATTGTAAAGAGCTTGTTAGGGGACTAAAAGGATGATTAAAGCTAGGGACCACCTTTTGTGTGGAGTGCCACACATGGTGACCAGGCTGCCATTCTTAGGGCCTTGCTTTGTACTCTGCAACCCACTGTGTTTACTGACACAGCTGTAGCTGCCACTGGCCAGCTGAACACTGCGGTTCCCCTCCCTCATTGTGGCAGCACACCGCTCTCAGCATGGGCCCCGTGCACTGACCTGATTCTCACATGGAGACTTGAAAGCAGGTAAAGCAAGACATAAGACTCATATTAGCAGAAGGAGACAGCATGATCCAAATTATTGTAATACTTTAACACGTGCTGTCATCCCTAGTCTAAACAGCAAAGACAAAAAGGCAGACAGTCCTGAACCAAAACGTATGTTCCCTGCTGTATTAGAGCTGCAGCAGAGATGTGGATGTGTTTGTCTTCAACTTAACAATACCCCAGAGGACAGTTTTGTATTCAACACTACAAAGTATCAGCATAACCAATGCTTTTCCCCTTTAGCATTATGGAGTTCCTTCGAAGTCTGCCCTGGTTCACAGATTTCCATTGTGGTCAGCTGTTCAGAGTCAGTGCCTTGAAAAAACAGGTCCCAAAATTATTAATAGTCTTATTTATTATTTAATATTTATTATTGATAGTGCTTTTATTCCTTTTTTTTGCAGATTTGAATATACTCAAGGAATAGTTTGGCCAGGGAAGTTTAATTAGCTAAGACCACAAATTAACTGTTCAGATTAAATTGCTTGTATGTATCTAGCACTGTGCTAATTATTTATTGAGTAATTATTATTGAATTTCTGAGATAAAAGCATTTAGACTAAAAGCACTATCATCATTCAAATGCATATTTATGTATTTTAAACCCCAAACCTCCAACTATGCTGAGAGAATGTTTAAAGTCACAGTAAGACTCAAAACAAAGGAAATAAATAAAACATTAAGATTGAATATGCAGTCATGAGATTGTGAGCTTCTTGCAGCTAAGGCTTTCCTCCTTATAAAGTATCTACTAAAGTGTCTAGCAGACAGTGGGTATTACTCAACATAATTATTATCCTCTTAATGTAAAACTTTCACATCACATTTTTTGTGGGTTTGTTTCTTACATTTCTTACCGATTACACTTTTGCAAAGATGTCTGTCAGGCCCTGAGGACTTTAAGGGAGCCCAGGAGCAATTCAAGCTTTTAAATATTTTGGGAGGTCTTGGTGCAAAGCCACTGAAATACATGGACAGAAAATGCCAAACAAGGTTTTATTTTGATCTATAGAACTTATGGCACAAACATCACTGGCCTTTGCTCATATGATAATACTTCTTGGAATTTCCTTACGGCACTTCACATTTTCTGAACCCTTGCTCAATATGCCTTGAGGATTCTCTGTATTTTTTTTTCCTCACTCCTACAAAAATATGAAAAGTTTTCATCTGACAGATTAGTGCTCTGCTGGTCTTCTCTACCCTTTTCAAAAATGTGACTGTATAAGGACTAAGTATTTGGGAATCTATCTCCCAAAGAATTATGGACAAGTTAGGCACTTAGCTATTTTGATAATCTTGGCCCAAACCATGGTGATTTCCAAGGTGTTGCTGCATGCTGACTTAAAGGCTGAGGAGAAACCTGTTTCAGTATGAGGGGAAATTCTCAAAGACAAAACACAACTCAGGAAATTCCCAAGACATTGTGAACTATGAGGATTTTTTTTCTTGGTGTATAACTCTCCACATTCATAGCTGCAGAACCTTCTGAGTTGAGCTGGCCTTGAGCTTCAGCAGATGTCTCTGTCTTTCTGATCTTTCTTGATCACCTCTCATTTAATGCAATCTTCTCTTTGTGCTCAGGACTCCAACTGGGTGACACAAATCCATATATTCAGTTACATATTTCAGTATACCTAAAAAAGGTCATGTCATTGATATTAGATTGGAAAGAAGCAATTTGCTTAATAAGCAATGCAGACAGTCAAGACTGCAATCGTTGCACTAGGCTTCATCCCGTGTCTCAGGCTCCTCTGTGGAAATGGCTGGAGACTGTCATCCCTTTAAATACTTGACTCCAATTTCACCTACATATCCATACATTTCATCATCTCAAGTGTGAGCCTTGAAAGAGCTGGAAGCCAACTGGGTGCAAATCACACTGATGCTAAAGAGAAAGAAAAATCTCATTCACTGCCTTCACAGTAAGGTACAGGAAGAAAAACAAACAAAAAAAGTAAAAAATTTGCCATAGCTGTACAGTTTTTTAAAAAAACCTCCAGTGGCTATTCATTCTTCTTTATAGATTTTCAAACTGAGGACACTTGCAATCAGCGTTGACACCATGTTCAAGGAACCTTTAAAGGCCATAGGAAAAGAAGAGGCTGGGCTACAGATAATCTTGAACAGTCACTCATGTTAGTAACCTTTCCTTCACAGAAAGAAAGACAAGTGCAAGCAATATTGTGCTCCTTGCAAACTCAAATGCTTTCCCCTAAAAGCAGCAGTGACAGGTGAAGGTATGCAAAAGGCAACTGTAAAAAAGAAAGCAAGACTCAGTTTTGTGTAGATCATAGCTACATTTTAGATTTCTGGAAACATGAATTTTGACAAAACATCTTGGCCAAGACAGTTAGAATTATATTCTAAATTTCATTAAATGAATATCTACTAGTGAACACATGGAGAAGACACAAGAGTGCATTGGGAATTACTCCCAATGCGTTCACCAAAGTTATTTCATGAGAGTCCAGAACACCCCATTGACAAAATTAGGTCAGTGAGCATCCGTTTCCCCTGTAAGAAATTTCTGACCTGAACCAATTTATGTTGTAGTAGTCATGACTTTAGTATCTGGTCTTTCAGGCCATGCAGAGGAAAATTGGTGGACAGATTATACCACCAAATAGGAAATCCTGCTGAAAACCTGAAAAAGGAAAAACTTAACTCCTTTTCTGCTCAAAGAACTTGCACACATGTCGCCTTAAAGAATTTAGATTTTCTTTTGAAAATGGGGATCCTGCAGCGAAATCCCTATGTCATGTGTGAACATGCCAATGTGACAAAAATATCAGTGACTTTACAAGAGTGCAGAAATATGGAACATGCTGCATTACTAGCTCAAGCAGTTTCTAGAACAATCAAGCATTACGCATGATTTGTGGTGAAAGCATGAAAATTGCCAAAAAATAATGTCATTTTGACCTCCAGTCACTCTTATTATTCAGAAAAGCTTAGCATGATGATAAACACTCAAACTAAGAACTGCTGCACACAGTGTCTGTCTTAATCTGTTGATAATCTTGGTTTACATTTCAGATCTTCCCTGGTTTAGCAGCTTCTGTCAAGATGTAAATAAAGCAGATTACGTGCGATTCCTTCTACCAGTCATGGAGAAGTCTCTTGTTCACTGACTAGCTGGCAGGTTTTCACAACAAGTCTGTTCAGTCACTGGAATTTGTGCCTGTTGCCTAAGTGACCAGTAATCCACTTGAAGAATAAAAAAGTTACTGAGGTGCCAAGGGACAGTGTCTAGGAATGAGAAATATTTGACAGTGGAAAAATATGTGGTTTTAGTGACGTTTGGCTCATTTTTCCAGGGAGAGCTGAAATTGCAGAAGGCAGACTGAGATCACTAAAACTCTTTTGCACATGGATTAACTTGTAATTCACTTACTCATGCATGTGGGAATACAGCTTCTCAGACCAACTTCCTTCAGCAATAATGCGGTTCATGCTTCTGCTCTTGTGTTTTAATAAAAGTCATGAGATTAAAAATCCTCCCTAGTGACTGCCATCCAGAGCCTAAATGTAAGAAAATGGATCATATATGGTACCTAGAAAACAGCAACTGCATTTTTGTAAAAAAAAAATAAGAGATCAGTTGTAATGTGACATGGGTTCTCATGGGATATACTAATCCTGCTCAGAAGAATTAGCTCACTTGGCTCAAGTGGTCCTTCGGGACTTACAAATAATGCACGTTCAAGTGATGCATATTTGCATGGTATCAAGAACAGTGTCATTAATGCTTTAAGGTGCCCCATAATGTAAACTCTAGTTATGGAGAAAATTCTAATCACATTAACATAGCCTTATACTAAAGCAGTAAATGCTTTACAGGAGAAGCAGTAAACTTCATTTTGTTTAGTGTTTATACACATTCTGGTCCTGGACCATAAGAGTAAATATGGGCATTGCAGTTAGATAAACAAGTCATGAGATACAGAGGTTACAGCAAATCCCTGCTCATCAAGGTGCTTAGGCTTTGTTCTCTCTGCCCTGACTAACCAAATTAATCATCTTAATTATTCAGGTCTTTGCCCTCATACTTTTAAGGCAGCGTCATCCCCATGTCTCAGTGTCTCCACTGCTCCTACTCCTTGAGCAGTTCCTGCCAGGTGAGCAGTCCCATAATTCCCCATAAGAAGAGAAACTAGCATGTGTGAGCCAGAGTGGCAGAGCAGGCCCTGAGAAAGGGAAGAATGCCGTCATCTCTCATTGACCTGCTGCTGCTCTGACAGCTGCAGATCTGAACATTACTATGGGAGGACACGTGAAAAACAGATTGAGGGACACACACACAGAGTGTATTTCATGAGAGACCAGGAAGAACAAGACAGAGGAGATAATCTCATTCTTTAGGGAAGATAAGACAAGCTGTTTGAAACAACGTAGCATTATCTGCTCTAAGTAACGAGTACTAACACACAATTTAACAAGCATTGCTCACTGAAGGAAGCTTAATTACTCTTCAAAATGCATTCAATCCAAAATTTCTCAAGCTGATTGCTTCTGCTGAATGTCAATGTCCTAGTATGTCCTAGCCACTTCAGTGGAAACTATGTAGCAGCCAAATTTTCTTCTGCTCCATAAGTGACATGTCATGAAAAATTATTTAATGAGCTGCTGCATTCTGCATCTGTGTAAATAACTTTCATGTAAACATGCATTGTGGGTGATCAATGTGGCTTCCCCAGTGCTGAGAACAGTCAGCAGTTATGACTGCATGAAGTGCTTCAGGGTGTTGTGGGAAGATGGAGATTTAGAGCGGATTCTGCAGCATTTTCTGTTGATTAAACTTGGCCTGCTACAGACCTGCTCTCCCTATCCTTCAAGATGTCCTTTAATATCTCCTCCTCTCTTCAGTCACCAGAGAGGCTTTGATCCCTGTCCTACCATTCATGACAGCATTGTTCCTGGCATCAGCTGTTCCGGGATCTGCAGCTTCCAAGTAACTCGCACCACAGAGGAGACATCACCAGGTGTAGGAATGGGCAGGGAAGCACAGTAGGGACAAGGTAGAATAGCCAAACCCAGCTAAAGAAATACACAGAAATATCAAGAAAGAGGATTCCAGGAGAGATAGCTGAGGCTGGTGGTACTGCCAGCAAAATGGCTCAGGTATCAGTGTGGAGCCCTGGAGGATGTTTCTGTGAACCTCCTGGGGCACTCAAATGGGAGTATTTGTGTGGTACCTGAAGCAGGTGGCATGGTGTGGGAGGGGGGTGGCACAGAGGAACAGCGTGCACCTGCTACTGAGGGTGGCAAACGGGGCAGAAAGCAACATGGAAGAGAGAAGATATTTCTGGTTCCCTTCTGCCCTGGTTTAGCACGGTCTAATGTATGTTTTGCAATGTTTGCAGTTGTTCCTAAGAAGAATTCTTACCATATGGCTATTTGCCATTTCTTGTTGGCCTTATAGCTGACATATATATTACTTATATATCATATGTACTATCATATTTTGCACAATATATATTTCTATGCTTTTAGGCATGGAAATCTGTCCTCAGATCTTGCTTTGTCATGATATGTAGGAACAGTTTGCCCATGCAAGACTGCATGCAACTTTCACAATGCATGTACTTTTGATGTTGCTGACAGTAAAACATAAGTTAATTCAATTTATTCATGTCCAGTTTCGTCTTCTAAACATACTTGCTCCTCAATACTTGAAAAACAAAACAATGGGGTTCATTTTAAATCATTAAGTCCCAACAGACATTGCAGAAAATTAGTTGTTCATACTTCTGACCACTGGTACTGTATCACTATGTTTACCAATGTTATGCTTATGCATATTGCACCTAATTGTTTGTACCTTCAAGACATCTAAGATGTAGGATTAGCAATACTGCCATGAACTGAGCTGACCCAGATTATGTTTTTTTCTCTTTTTTCTCTCTTGAGAGAAAAAAGTAAAGAATTTTTTCAAAGCAGTGGATGGCTTTCAAGACATTAGCTGTTGAACACATAGATTTTCACTGCAGACAGACATATTACCAATCTTTTCAAAAGGGCCTAATTGGCTTTTGAACTATGATATGACAGCATTAAAAGCCCTGTATTTTAAAGAGGTATTTGCAGCATGAACAGGAGTCTGCTAAAATGAAAACATTTTGGTTTTGCAGAGGTCATTGTCATAACTGCTTTCAGCTGGGACTCATGGATTTTGGGCATTAATCAGCAGTGAAAGCAAGCAAGACATAACAACATGCTACTCCTTTGAGCTGCCTCAGCTAAATCACTGAAATAGAGAAATCTGAGTATGAGACACTTGGAAAATCTTTGCCTACACTTGGGGAGAAAAGCAAGAACCAAAATAGTATCTTGAGTCGTGCTACAGTACCACTGATATTAAGAAGCAAAATTAATCCTGCTTGTGCCTGAAGTTTGCAGTGAGAGCATCTCACGAATGGCTAAGGTGACTGTCAAGATGTGTTCTGAGGTGTGGGCTCTCAAAACTCTACATCCCCCACTTGTCTCCCCGCAAGAAGTATATTTCAGTCCCTAAATTGCTAAAAAGAAAATGCATCTGGGAATCATCAGTACAACAGGCAACATATATGTCAGAAAAAGCAATAGGATGTTGGCTTTGGAGTCTGACCTCATCTTAATCTTCCCCAGAAAGAAGAAAACAGCCCAACAGATTGTCTTTGCCCAGGGCTATGCTCCCAAGTTCCAGGTGATGCCCACTCAGAAGGGACTTGTCAAGTGATGAAAAACCCCTGTCAGAAGGGAATGGTTAGCAGGCAGTTTGCTCCCCAGGTCTGTCATCTGCCCAGCAAAGTTTGCAGTAATTGCAAAATACATTTCTGAAAGGGTTTCTTCTATTGTGCTTGTCAGAACTCTGACATGTTAAGTAGGACAAAGACCAGGACAAACATGACGTATTACCCTAAAGAAAAATAGCTGTCCGATTTTCCTCCAGCTGGCGACAATCCCAAATCTCAGCAGATGATACACGTACCGCACATCCTCCAGTATCACAAACCCCAATGAGTCTGTCATTCTTGCAGCAATTACAATGTTAGGTTAAGCTGAAAGAAGGAATCTAGGACTGTGAGGCACGAACAAATGACAGACTGAAGAAAGTTGGAGTTGGATAACATGCCAAGCACTCAGTTCAAAATCAAAACAAAATTCATTTCTATGTCTTCATCACTTGTGACAACAGCCTCGCTACAGCTCTACTCACTGGCTGAAAACCCGCTGCTGCCACCCGGTGTTACTCTGCCAGCATCAGCCTGCATTTACTGGGAGCAAGGACTGGACTTGACCTGCAACACTAGGAGTCCCAAGGCAGGTGTTTACGGCTTCTGGCAGGAGAGAATAGAAGAAAAGGCAATGTATGTACATATTTGTGTGTGTACATATTGATCCCAGCTATCTAAGGCATCGTGCTGGCATGATCTTAAAATAAAAAAATGTGGGAAATAACTATTGTTGTTCAGTTATTCTCTGTAAGAAGCAATCAGTAGATAGACTGTTTTATTTGATTTGGAATCACATGCAAGTATATTAAATCCCCAGGAAATGAGTCAGGAGCAGGTGACTAGCAATATCATACCCCTTTTCATTTAAGTAATCCACTTTCTTTCAAGTTTCATTTCATGAATTTTCTTCAGTGGTGCTGCTTTGCTAAGCAAAACCTAATGCATTTGTTACAGCCCAGGGAATGAGCTGCAGGTTGAAAGGTAGATTGAGAAGAAAAGCATACATTCATTGTGATTTTCCAGGTGATCAGTAATATTCAGCAGTCTAACTTGCCTTGCACTCCAAATTGATTGTTTTACCCAAGATAATTAAAACCTACATTCTCTGAGTGCAGCAGCTGCTTGTGAATGTCAATGTTTTGGCCAGAAGCCTTTTCTCAAGACGATTCACAATGCAGTATTGTTAATATGCTGTCCTGTGGGGAGCATGTTGTGATTGAGAGACTTCTGCTCATCCGACCATACTCATTATATTCAGTTTTGCACTGAGTTATTCTTCTGTGACAGGTAGGGTTTCATTTTGTTCAGAGGAAATCGAGCTAAACATTGTTTTGTATCACATCCTCTTGAGAAGGAGCAGTGCAGGAATGCAAAAGTAGGGAGGAGAAATTTAGCTCTGTAGGGTTACTGGGTTTTTCTTGCATGAAATAATAGAGCTGTTTGATTGCTAGAACATAACTCAGGTTCCAACAGAAACCTCCATCATCCTTAGGAATGACACAGTATGTAGATTGGGAGAAAAAAAATTAAAAACTGATAGCAAAATAATTTATACTGTGTAAAATACCTCTATCCCTGGACTTTCCGAGCCTGTCATGAAATTTGCCAAAACCACAGCCAAAAAAGTAAAAACAGCTTGGGTGAAATTCCTCCAGCTGGCTAAAGCAAGCTGTTGCCTACTAGCTCTTGCATCACAGCTGGTGAGTCTGCTTCCCTTGCACTGACCCCAGTGACTGGTCCCTCCTCTGCTGAGTCAATTCAGCCCACTGGAATGGCAAAAATCCACTCACTGCTCTATTATGTTGTCTTTAGCCAGATGCACTGGCTCACAGCAGGGCTAGATAAGCCTTGCAGATGGCAGAAAGAAAACAAGGGGAGTGGGAAGACTGGAGGCAAGGATCAAGTACCCCTGCTACAGAAATCCAGTCATGCAACTCGTCATTATCAGTGCTTTGCTAACAAACAGCCTTATTAATTGTTAGGTAGAATTTTTGAGACTTCATCTCTAATAAAGATGTCTTTATTAAACAGCAACAAGACCTTTATTCTGGGGAGAAAGTTACAGAAGAGTAGGCTGTCAACACAAAATTATATTTGGCTCTGGAATCTGAGCAGAGATTGACAGCCCCACCAAAGAAATGGGGACATCTTCACTGATGTTGGTGTGATTGGAGGTGATTATCAGCTCTCACAGGAGGGAGTGTTTTTAATTTTTCAGGAGGTATTTTGACCTTGCCAGCTAAGAAATAACTCAAGGAAGACACCTGCTTATGAAGGCTTACATAAGCATATCCACCCTTCCAGCTCCTGTATGGTAACCAGGCATCTCCAGCTGCACATCCTTCTCCTGTTTTGACAGGAAGAAAAGGATAACCAGCCCTTGGTGAACACTGATTTGATATTTTTTTAAGCTATTGTCTAGTGAATTTAAATCTTCATCTTGAGACACAGAATCATAGAATGTCTCATACTTGACAGACACCCGGACTCATTTTCTCCAACCCTCTTCTCTCAGCAGAGCTAATATGAATCCTAAGTTCCTCGGATAGTATTAGGTATGATGGAGCAAAACAAGGAATAGGACCTAGGAAAAGAGATATTGACACAGAAAGGTGCCAATACCTTGTAAAGCTAGCATCCAGGTCACCAGAGTGCTGTCTAAGCAACATCTGGACAAGGATGCCAAAGAGGACCCCAGGTTATTCAAGAACTCCCCTATGTGTCCTACTAGCCTAACAGAAGGGAGAGTTTCAACAGTGACTGAGAAGGAAGGTGACCTTTCTCCTTCTTCATCTCATATTGTACCCAACCCTGACACTGAGTCCTGTGTCCAGTTTTGGGCCCCTCACTATAAGAAAGACATTGAGGTGCTGGAGCACATCCAGAGAAGGGCAAAGGAGCTGGTGAAAGGTCTAGAGTGCAAGTCCTGTGAGGAGCAGCTGAGGGAGCTGGGGTTGTTTAGCCTGGAGAAAAGGAGGCTCAGGGGTGACCTTATCACTCTCTACAGCTCCCTGAAAGGAGGGTGTAGCCAGCTGGGGGTCGGCCTCTTCTCCCAGGCAACCAGTGACAGGACATAGCTTCAAGCTGCATCAGGGGAGGTTTGGATTAGACATCAGGAGGAATTTATTAATGGAAAGCATTTGTGCTACATTGGAAACAGCGAGGTGGTGGAGTCACCAAACCAGGAGGTGTTCAGGAAACAACTGGATGTGACACAGTTTAGTTTAGTTGATATGATGGTGCTTGGTCAAAGGTTGGATTCAATGATCTTGGAGGTCTGTTCCAACCTTAATGATTCTGTGATCAAATCCGTTAATGGAATTCAAACAATGGCCTGTAGTAGGTAAATCAGAGATCCCATATACCCAGACAGCTCCTACGAAAAAATGGCTGAGGGTCAATGTTCCTGTTAAGCTTTCAGTGACAGGCAAGTCAAATCTCCCTTTGTACTTCTCCTTCCTCTCAAAACTCTGAAAAGTTAATGTTTGAATTGAGGCTCCAGTATTTCTGTAGAGAAGGGAGCTTCAAAGCAACATGAATACAGCATGCAGGCAAGTCAATAAACACGCATGATAGAAAGTGAAAGCACTGACAACACAGAGGAGGGAGAAGAACAATAAGAAAAGACACTTTTAAGTAAAAATACAGTAAAATATGGGTCAATTTTAATGTAAAAGTGATTGGAATTATGTTGGAATGCTATTCATAAATATCAAAATGTTTTACAAAGTACTGTTTATTATCAGTTCCATCTTTTGTTTTACAGGGGAGAAAACTGAAACCTAGATCTCTCTATCCTTCCTGGTGCCCCAATGACTAGGGCTAATAGAGTGTGAATTCTGAAATCTGAGCACTTGAAAGTCTGAAGGCAATCTCTTAGAAAACTCCCTTACTTCAACCAGTTCTGCAAGAGTAGAACCTGGAGTTAACAAGCTGCAGTTCTGTTTCCCTGTCTCATGTCCCAGCCTTCATTCATTTTGCAAGCCCTTAGGTAATACTGTTTCAATAGAAGCTTTGGCTCTTCTGAAATAAGGTGAAAAGCTGCTTCTTCATGGCAAGTTAGCTCTATCAGAGAAGAAAAAATCAACAGCTTATTTAAGCTTTCATTATTTAATTCAAATTAACTGTGGCTATTTAATTACAGTTATGACTGAGCTTCTATTGCATTCCAGTGGTATCTCTGTGAAGATATAGCAAATTGATTAGCAATGAAGGAGCAAACAATGTTAGCAGAGTCTGAGCACAAGCAGTAACCCCTCCTTAAATGCCCATTAACTATTGCTTCATTGATAATAAATTATGATAGACCATGTAAGAAGTACCTGAATATTAAATGATCTTACAAGGGATGCACAGGTAAGAAGCACAAAATTAATGCATACTAACAGGACACAAAGCCTTTGCAATGAAAGAATGATTCATAGAACAGTATGATTTTTTTTTTTTTTTTGCATTATCTTCATGATCCATCAAAAGAAATAAAAATGCAACAGGAAAAATTATGACATCCTCTGCTAAGCATGGCCATGTCAGACGTGATCAACAATAATTGAAGGAGACTACTGCTTTTCTCACCAAAAGGAGAGAATGTATCCATTTGACAAACTCCATATTAAGCTGAGGAGAGGAAACCCCTTGGACTAAAAGTCATAATCTAATAGATCACTTCATTTACCTTACAGCAGAAATAACAACCAGAACAGGACCCCAAACTGGCTGGTCAGTGAGTATTAAACATCTCTTCTGATTATCCAGTGTTCTTCAGAATTCTGAGACGGCACAAATATCCATGTAACGTTTCGATACACCAGTAGAGGCCACCACACACTTCACAAAACTACCAGACCGCCTGGTCAATCAGTTTGCTCTCACCAAGTCGGATGAGAGGTGCGGGCTGGATCCCACCAGGGCCAGGCTGCTGCTCTCATATTCCAGCCTGCTTCTTCAGAGGCTAATTTATTCTCAAGTACTTTTTCCCTAGTTTATCTCCTTTCTCCTCCAACCCAGAATTCAATCCCATACCAGTTCATGTTCATCCTCAGGATCCCATCTTTGCGATATGTTCTGTTCCAAATATGCCACTGAGATTAGCTCAGTTGCTTAGAGCACGGTGTTAATAATGCCAAGGTTGTGGGTGTGATGCACATATGGGCCACTCACTTAAGAGCTGGACTCAGTGATCCTTGTGGGTCCCTTCCAACTTAGAATATTCTGTGATTCTGTGAAATTCAGTGAACAGTTTCAGCTGACAAAGCCACCGTGGATGCAATATGGCAAGGCTTATCTGTATGGAATACCAGAGTTCAGTGAGAAAGATGGCAATGCTTGCTCTTCAGGCAGTGATTTACAACAAAAACTCACTGCCACAGCTATGGCTCATCGTCTGCCTCACCCACCCTCTAGACACTAGCTGAAGTTTTTAAAGTTCAGTGATAGAAAATATTTTCTATTTATGCTCATACACAACCTCCTAAGAGATATTAACAGTGTTTCTTCATACCCAAGTTTTCCAAATATACACACAGGCTATAAGTCATATTTGCACTCTGTTCATCAATGCATACCAAGGATTATTTTCATTCTTACTTACATTACAGAGATACTTTTGCAACTCTAGAAAGACTCTCTTTTCAAGGCTTATACTGGTGCTAAATAAAGAAGCATTAAAGGAAGGGAAATGGCATTTTCAGGACAAATATGACTGAGATATTTTAAATTTTCACTCTCTGTTGAAATTTGTACATCGAACTGCACTAAAGCAGCCAGTTAAATCCACAAAAAGGAAGGATTTTTTCTGCTGTCTCTAAGGTCCATCCTACTGGGCCATTTTCTAAATACAAGGCATACTTGGGATTTCTTACTGACAAATATTGTACTGCTAACACATTCAGATGTTTCTGCTGGATGTAAAATGCAAAAATACAAATGTGTCCAAAAGTCCAACAGACAGTGAGGCAGGGCCCTTGATTCATTAATAGATGCTGTCAGGACCCCAGTAACTCGGAAAGATTTTCTGTAATCTAGTAAAATGCTCTTTCAAGAGGAAAGTGTAAGTGTCTTGTTATTTGAAGTACACAACACATTTAAAGTTGTGCAAGCAGGGTTACACAGAAGAAAGTATGTCTGTGGTACTGAAATGCCAGACAGGTGAAGAACTGAGTGGGGGACGGATTAACAATGAGTAATAAAGATGGCAGACAGTTCATCCACGCTGTTTCTGGATAGAATTATTTAGAAGATGAAGCTAAGACCATTTTATAACGTACATCCCCACAGTGAAACGAGGAAAACACATCTAATATTAGTCTTTCTGAGCCAATGTACAAAACATGAGGAATGTCTTTTCAATAGGCAAAGAGCAGCATTAGGGAGTCTTGTTCAGAATGTCATTTCAGTTATGCTTTGAGAAAAATATAAAACAGGAAGAATAAATTAGAATTTTCAAAGCTTACTTTAACATTTAGAACTCGCTTGGTTTCCATGTAGAATGAATTCCACAAACCCATAGCAGAAGTCTGAATGGCCTGAAATCTCAAAGCAAATATAGAGTGTATGTACCCATAGATGTGGTATTTTTTCACTTGTTCTCTTCGGTAAATATTTTCTGCTCTCAAAAAAGAGAAAGAACTGGGAAACTTCTGCTTCTGAAAACAAATCTTTAAACCATCTGTAACAATTCCTGAGGGTTAGTTCTGCAAAACAGTGATTACTGTGTGTAAAACATCTGTATCTTAATTTCAAGTACAATTACACTTTGCACTTAGTACGAATGCAGATGTAAATGAGTCCACTGATTGTATTCAAGAACCAAAATAACTTGTATAAGTGTAAGGAACTTCTGTGGGTACAGAAAATGGGTATGAACAGATGTAGTGTGTTAAGTCCAATACTCTGCTGTCCTAGAAAACATCATATATTTTTCTTAAAACTAGCAAAAGCTATTTTCAGAACAGTTCTGCTTTTTTTTTCCTAGTCCCTGTTCCTAATGGAAAACAATACCAGACCTCATTTCTCTTACCAGAAGTCAGTTAATTCTAATTTCTGTTCTGAATTCTTTCTCTGGAAACTGTGCCAAAGTTCTCGGCTACCTTAAATAACTTTTCTTTCTTCTCAGAGTTTACTTCTGTGGTGCATGAATAGTGACATCCTGACAATGTCTACGTCTGACGTGGTCCTCTGGCAAAACAGGATCTTGTGAAATATGATCTAGATGTTAGATCATGCTCATAGCTCTTTTCTGAACATGTCCCTGTTCTCACACTTCATGTAGGAAACCACTACCGTGTACAGCCTTCCTTGCCAGTGTCTTGCACAACAATATTATGGGTTTTATTATCTTTGCCAGAATAGTGTGTCCAATTCATGTATCTTTTAGCATGTTTACTTCACTCCCTATAGCAGATCCTGATCTCATACCTCTAATTGATAAGGCTCTGAGCTTAGATGTTGCTGCAACAATTAATTGATGTATTCCTAACTGTTATCTCTGATCTCATTCCTTTTATTTAATTCTCAAGTTTTTTTGGCTTTTGTGCACATGATTCTGGTTCCCTCACCCAGTGCTGCTTATGTCTGTACCTCCCTGGTTTGTGTCATCCACATGTGTACTCACTACCAGTGCATTTACCTCTTCCTGCTTTGAGCTTCTAAAATTTAGCTTTAAGGTAGACCTCAAATAACTTCTCTGTGACAGCTTCCCTTTCAGAGTGTCTACCAACATAACTGTGCAAGTTAAAAAGCTGACACACATCTAGTTACCCTGATGGCTGCTCTTATAGAGAAAAGTGTGCCACCACATCAGTATCAGGATGAACTGATCTGGATATTGTCTTGAGGTGACTTTATGCTGTGTATCCCCTATTGCTGCTCTATGTCCAGAAATTAATTTTGTGCCTTTTTTGTGCCTTTAAACTGAGCTTGAGAGGGGGGAGAGGAAAAAACCGAGTGAACTTTTCAAAGCAGCTGTTCAAGGACACAGATACACTCTTCTCTGTGTTCTGCTTCTGCGGCGAGAAGAGTGGAGGAAGCACCATGCTTGCTTTTCGGCCAGCTTTGGCTCCTTTTCTCCGGAGGGAGACCGAGAGTTGAACTTTGTTTTCCTGTGACTTCGGTTTTCCCTTCTTTTCTTCTGGACTGTTTCGACATCAGAACGCGTCGGGAGAATTTTCCACTGAGGCCCTGGAGGTGGGCCCACACCAACCCAGCTCCGAGGAGGAGGAGGAGAGAGACCACACCTACAGAAGGACTCTTAAATCTTCCCAGGCTTCTCTCCACAGCGAGAGGTTTTATTATATAACATTATTACCCTTTTCCTGTGTGTTTGTTAAAGAAATAGTTTTTATCTCTTTCACTTTCCTCCAAGGAAAGTTTCTTTTTTCCCAAACCTGGTGGGGGAGGGTTGGTTGTAACCTGCCTTCCATCAGAGGATATTTTCCTCCAAATTTGTCCAAACTGGCACAGATATCTACTTAAATTAAAAGAAAAATTAAGGGACTTCTACATTGCTGGCAATGGCATCAGTTGGAAAGAATATGTATTCACTCAAACCCTTCTCTCAGCACCCCACTTAGCCTTAAAATTTCAGTGGACTTCACAAAAAACCAAGCAAAAAAAGGTATTTGATACTTTCTATCTTTAATAAAACAACATTATGGAAAAAACCCTGCGCTATTCTAAAATCAAATTCCAGCATATGAGGTGCAGAAGTTCAGGGATTTGAGAAGGAGATAAACACAAATAAACATGCTGTGAATCTCAGCAAAGCCAACTGTATGTGTTTATAAATCATTAGCAAGGTCTACAACACCCCTGGTCCCCTATGGCTTGAGTTTAAAGGCCATTTTAATTCAGCCCCAAAAAACCTAGGAAAATAAGAGGTTATGAAAGAGGCAAAAATATAGTACTAAAAGCATTCTTATGTGTTGCCTGACTATAAAAAATACATCTAATATAAGCACTTCTGCTGGCCTGTCCTGCTGCTGGATCTAGCTGTGAACTATGTCTGTGGAATCACAGGAGCAGAGAAGGAGGCCAGGGAGGTCCAGCAAGCCAGCTGCAATGCCAAATGGTTTTATATCTGGCCTGCTGGAGTCCTCTATTTCTCTGTTCTGAGAAATTCAGTTGATGGGCCCCTGAGTATGAGGGGAATTCCGGGGTTACTCAGGCACAAGTAGACTGTCCCTGTCACAGTCTTGCACCACAGGAACTACATAGAAGACCTCTGATTGCCACCAAGAGCAGAAAGACAGTTCTACTTTGCACCTCTCCCTTCCTTGAAGCTAGTACCATTTCCATATCCAAGCAGAGTGAAATGGCAAATTTTTACATATAGAAATTGGGAACAATTCTGGAAGCATTAATATGCTAGTGTGATAAATATTGTATAAATAATCCCAGAGACATAATTCAAGAATGCACAGAGAATAGAGAGTCACTGCTGGAGACCAGACATAAAAATGGTCCCTCATAACCGCTTGGGATTGATCTGGGCTCGTACGTCAAAGGGCAAATAGAATGGAAGTAGCAATTTCATTACTGTGTCTGTCAAAAGAAGGTATTAATTGATCCAAATTCTTTACTCTCTTTAATGGATTGAGCTGCCAGAGAGAATTAATGTCTCACAAATTTTGGTGAATTATAGGTTAGGATGCTCACAAGCTTGTTAGAAGAAAAATGGTCTCTTTACAATGAAACTGATGGCTAAGGTTAGCTTCTCCAAGTGCTGAAAAGAAATTGTGCTAAATGAACATACTTAAAATATGTATTCAAAACAAAAGAAAACAGAAGGAGCAAATAAAAAAAGTTTTTGGTTATCCTTTGGTTAGAAATCCCTTGCATAAAATCTGAAGAGCAACACCTCTGTAGATTAATATTTAAAGGAAAGGTGCCTTCGGAATGGGCTAGAAGACAAAACTTGCCATTACTCACATGCAGGGAATTCTTATTTTTTTTTACAAAATAAGAAAATTCATATAGAAATAGTATGCCTCCATGGACTAATTAGGCAGAAACTGAAAACAATATTCATAGAGAAAAACAGCACAGACAGATCCTACATGTGGACATAGGACTTGCTTTCTGTGTGTAGTTCAAGGTCTGGGCTTCTGATAACTTTACATCACTCAGTGCTTGAGGACAGGCAGGGATCGTGGCTGATATAGGAATGCATGGATGCAGCGACTGAATCTTTCATAAAGAATGGTATTTTCTCTACCACAGTTATAGCCTGCCTCTGCAACTCTCTCCTTATCAAGGCTTTGTTTGATAGGCTTTCTTCCTCTGTTGTCCCACATTTTGGGTAGCGATGCTGTTTTTCTCTGTTTTGGACAGAGAGAAAGAGAGGAAAAAAAAAAGCCAGAAAGAATGGGAACTGAAATGAGAATAGTCTTTTGATGTGTAGTGTTATTTGTCACTCTTCACCCAAAACAGCAGAGGTCTGGAAAATGTTAACTGTCTGGAAAATATTTTCCCACCTTTTAACAAAAAAATCTTTATGATGCATGTTCTTCCAGCAAGTGGGATTCTAGTATAAAAAAAGGTCATACAGAACTCACATATTTTTATTCAGAAGCCTTGCAGTGAAGTTTCATAGCTAGAGCCAGCCAGCTGCTTTCCTTTACACAACCAACTTCTTATTGGAACTACACTAATCATATGTCATCTTTTCCTCAGTGAAATCCCTGCCCATGGGGAGTAGTAACAGAGGATGTTCATCTGGGATTTCCAAACCACAGAGGAAAATGCAAGCACACTACAATAGGGAAAAAAATGGAAAAGAAGAAAAAATATATCTGAATCCAATTCTTTGGATTTGCAAAAATAAGCAAACATTTCAGCCAATTAATTACCAATTTTTCAGGCTGCAGTCAGTATTTGCACATATTAATTTCAATTAAATGCTATTACCACTTTTGGAAATATCATTAAAGGTGGTGCTGATGCAAAGCCTCTGCTGATCTCTCCATCTGACAGAGGATCCTGGTTTTATAAATATGCACTGGGTTGACAGGTTCTTGCCATCTCCCTGCAGTCTTTCTTAAGGCACAAGGACTTGAGAAGCAGTAGGGTAGGGAAGCAGCATCATGGTTCCCAGGCAAGAAAATCATGCTGTCTCCCTGTGGTCCTGCTGTGCAGACTTCCCAGGATCCATCTCATATCTCCCCACAATGAGGAGGGCTGAGATGATGCAGGTGACCTAGTGATCATTAGTGGTTTGCCTCCTTTGTAACTGGAAGTCGGAAATTTTGGCAGCTCCTGGACAAAAACAGCTTGTTGCTCGGCACAGGAAAAGGCATATAGGCTGCTTTTGAGCTGCTCAAGCATAACTCACAAACTGTCCACTCTGGCCCTAAATTTAGAAGCTCATTGAACTCCTCCTGTTATTTCATGCTGCCTTTACGTGGTGTTAAATAAGGGGAAATTTTAATTAATAACCATTGGCTTGCATGCTGTCAATTTGTTAAAGATGACATAAAGAGATGAATGCTACATCTTGCTTGTAGTGTTCAGAGGGTCAGCTTCAGCCTTTGTCCTGGGGTGATGTTATGAAGCCGCTTTATTCCTTAACCGGCTGCTCGATGCCCAGGGACGCTGCGCCTTTGGGATGGACCCGGGGGCGGGGCCACGGCACCGAGTGCGGGGCAGTTGAACGGCTCAGCCCAGCGGCTCGGGGCTCTGGGGTCTGGGCAGGGCTCGGGAGGGAGCGTGCCAGGAGCGCTGTGCTGCTCTTTGGGTTTCTTTTGTGCTCCGGATAGCTGGGAAAAGGTTCTGTTGGCTGTTCTGTTCTTTTTCCCTTCCCTCCCTTCCCTTGCCTCACTGCCTCCCTTCCCTGCTCGCCGGTCCAGGGAGCCTGCGGGGGCGGCCCCAGCTGGTTTGAGCCCGTGTGTCTGTTCCCTCTCCGGGCATTTGTTGTATTTTGAGTTTTGGGGTTTTTTGCCTGTCCTACCCTGTTTTCTTAGGTGTTAATAAACAGTTTGGTTTTTTTCCCACTTTCACTTGCTGTGACCCACTTGTCTTATTGGTGGAGGAAAAGGGGAGGCCCTTTTCCCTTTGGAGGAGGCACTCACCTGGAGTGTTTCCTCCTGAAGTTTTGTCTTCAAAACCGAAAGAGCCTTTAAAGACAAGCTCAGTTTTGCCCACAGACACTGAAAATCAGTGAATCCAGTCTGGCTGGTCCCTGCCACCACAATCCACGGGCAAACAGGTGGACTCTGACATAATCGGGACCTTTCTCTTCAAAGATTTCAAACTAAAGCAAAATACTTTCAGTCCAAGCAAAAACTGCATCTAGTTCCAAGGAAAGCAAAGGACAACTGGACTGATAGCTCTTTTAGTAGTCTGGTTTAGAAGATGTGCAGTTGCATCATAGACCAGCTAAGCTTTCAAAGAGATTGTTTTTGGTACATCCAAGGAGAAAGGATTGCAATAATCCATATCATAGAAACCCAAAACTTGGATTACAGACGCTTGGTTCCCCTCCAAAGCTGGATTTCCACAGGAATTCCTTTCAGTGATGGTTATAAGGACCCAAGAATGGAGGAAAGCCAGAGTAACTGAATCCAGTGCTATAACCAAAACAAGGGGTGGCAGCAGTCCACCTAGGAGGTTATGCATGTAGCTCTTTCCTCTCATCAAAGTGATGTCCCTTTTTTAAGAAGTTACAACTCTCATTTCTTTGCCTTGAGCCAGGTTCTTTTCATCTCAAATCCCATTTTTCAGTGAATTAGGATATCATTCATGTTTGACTTTTAAGACACAATAAAAGGGCGTTATCTTCTGTGAAACAGTATTACACAGAACCTCACCAAAGCTAAGAAAAGTGGCATTGAGCAGATGTTTTCCAGGTGAGCTACTAGGGAAGGAGGTAGAGGAAGTCCCTAATAAACAGTCTCAGACTTTTCAGAGAGGAATGGAAAAAAGGTATTTTGAGTGGGATGAAATCTCCCCACTCTCTCAGATTTCTCAGGCGAGTCAGCTCATCAAATGCCCAGTAAACTAAAACAGAGTAGCAGCAAGGGCTCACTTGCTGGTAGCCGTAAGCAGATCATCCAATAGTGGCAAAGGACTCTCTGTCTCTGCACATACACCACCATGAAACTTCCCTGGCACCCAGTGAAGCCTGATGTTGCAAAACTTGTCCTGACACCAGCTCCTCAGTGCTGATGTGAAACAGGATGTGGCTGGGGCTGTGGATGGCACTGGTGTCAAAGTGGTGGCTCAGCCAGAAGCAGGGGATAGCAGTTAAGAACTGGGCAAATCAGCAAGGCAAAAAAGAAAACAAGAAAGCCCATGGGTGGTTTCAAGGCCCCTACCTGATCTGCAGAATCCTAACTGCTGTTTCAACATCATTTTTCTGTGAAGCTGAGAAGGCCTCAGGCTAAATTCAAAACCTGAAAAAACTAAAAGGGTAGTGAAAAAGAAAATGCCAGTGAAAGAAGGTCTTGGCAGAGTAGTAGATGTCCAAGTTTTCAAAGTCACAGTGACAGTTCATGAGCTCAGTAAGAGAATGCATTCCCTGGACACTGAATTATGGTATCTTTATTTGACAGCATTTCTAATTATCATCTCTGTCCAGAGTTTGAAACTAAACTACAAAGCTTAAAGCAGTGGCTACATCTCAGTACATATCAGCCTCCATTTCTTGAAAATCCTTCATGTATTAGAACTGCAAGCATAAACATTTTTATTGAAAGACAAAGCGTAGATATCTTGCCAGTGATTTTGTACGTTTGACTCTTGCAAAAGTGGCAGGCCTGAGTCAGACAGTAGTTTTCAACTTTTGTGCTTTGAAAAGTGCTAAAAACATAGTAGCACTAATGCTTTTCCAAGGTTTGTTAACCTTGCTGGCTAGCCAGCTGCTCTCTGTCATTTTAGGGTTGAAAAGGAGTTAGAATGGTCTTGGCATTGCCAGAATTTGGGAGGCTGTGCTCTAAAAGCTTCAGACCAATTTCCCTCTTAGTGAAGGATGATTGGCAAATGTCGACAGGTTGTGGACATTTACATCGTGTGATGATGAATGCTACAGACATTAAATAGGGCCGCTACAACATTTAATGGCTGCTTTAGTTGCCTCATTTCTTATTAGAAAAGGTCACTTATTGTCCTAGCTCACATGATTAATGTGAGCTCCTGTATCTTTATGGGGTGTATTTACAATATGTGCTTTGTTTGTTCTTCTTTTCAGACTTTACCAAGGTTTACTACTCAATGTGAATTTAGATTTGTTGTTGAATACGGGCATTTTTCCAGCAAGCTTGTGTAAGCTGTCCTACTGGGAAGAGGCTTATGTCTGCGGCCTTAACAACACTTGTATGCCCACTTTAGTACAATTTACTCCAGTGGGATGGCTGAAATTCATGCCCGCAGAGCCATTTTAAGTAAACAAATTACTAAATCCTTGCAGTACTTCTCTATCTGCATTCTGTGAATTTGAAACAAGTTTTTTTTTTAAAATCATTATTATTTTCCTGAGGTCTGGGCAGCTTAATGCCATCCATACAAAGGGAAAGCATGAACAAGTCATAGTTTCCTCATTCCAAAGATTTTCACCTTATATCCATGGGCTTAGCTCCTTACAATAAGTCTCATTGCTGGGATATTGAGAAATGGAAAACACTTTTCTTCCAACAGGAAGGGACAAGTGACTTTGAACAAGACCTGGGACTGATTGGTAGGCAAGGTCACATTTGGTACAGGAAACTTCGTTTTCTTTAGGAACCCTCAGTCAGCTGCTGTAAAGTACAGCTCGAACTTAATCTCAAATATTTAGGCTCAATATCCTTTACTCAGAAGTCAATCACTGGACAGACAAATGGAGCTGTACATCAGCCAAAAATGGAAGACAATAGTGAGACTAAAAGCCATGAGATCTTTAAACTGACTACACTTCCCAATTCAACCATATTGCTTAATTATTCCACAGTCGATTTACATTTCAGATAAGACCTATCCTACCCACAGTCCCTCAGTCTGTACTTATTATCAGCATTTTCCGCTTTGCTTCACAGGCTTTTACAGGGGCAAGGCACTAAACAAAGAAGTGTAAATAGCTGAGCTAAATATCTGCCACAGAAGTCAAACTCTGCATATGAGGTATAAGTAATACAGCCATATCCATAAGATAAAACTAACAATTTTATGACGAGCTAATGTCACAGGCTATCCTTTCAAATGCATGAATTATTAATAAGTATGCCAAACCTGTGAGGAATTCTAAAAGGTAGGCATTTAGACTACAATTTTCAGGTTATTAGGAGATAAAAATAGAAATAGGGATGAGATGTTTCGTATGTATTGTGTCTGAACCTAAAAATTCACAGCTTGATTTTGCTTCTGAGTTTTGAGCCCCAAGGTTTGTTTAGCCTCCATTTATTGCTGCAGCCTGTCCAGCACAAGCTTTAAAGCAAAAGAAATGACTGAAGGCTTTTACCCGATATTCTTCGAGGTTTCATAGATATGTCTCCCATTAAAGCAAGATCATCTTGTGTTGGTATACTAAACTGCTGAATATGGATAGCAATTATTTACCACAATTTAAAGGCATTAAGAATTTGTCAGAATCAAATCAATTCTTGGTTAAGTAAGGTACATTAATAACTGGAAGTTGATGAAACTAATATGGATTTTATTTTAAACTGAGAGAGAAAGAAAATATTCATCATCCTTGCCATTTTTATGGAGTTATTCAGAGAATGAATTATTGATTATAGGCACAGGACAAGCAAGTAGACTGTAGATATTTAGGTACTTGTCAGACTGAGAAGTATGATTACATTCAAATGCGGAATTGTGACAAAATGGGGGCAGCGGCTGACAGTTCATTGCCAGTGGAGAACAGGTACACATGGCTTGAATTCATTGTACAGAATCAGACAAAATAAGAAAGAATTGGTTTCCAGTCGCACAAAATTCAGAAACAAAGGGCTAGTGTCAAAACAACACAAAAAGACAACCCCCCCTCCCCTATCTTCTGCATTTCTGGAAAGGCCCCATTCACAACTAGTCCCCAAAGTGGCAGCCCTCTGCCAGTACAGAGGTTCTTGTGTTCCCACAGCAAGTCAGCAAGGGATGGGAGGAGAAGGCACAGCTTGGGTGGGTACCTGCTCCAAAACTTTTGGCACTGTACTTGCTCCCATGAGTAGGAGGGATGCAATTGCCAGTGTACACTGATTAGGGATCAACCATTAATTTTTGTGCAAATGCCTTTCTTGGATTTTTTTATTGTATTTGAGGGAATTATAGTATTAGAAATAATTTGCCTTCAACTGTTTCCTTGCTATCAAAGGTCATGCTCTGCATTTTGGGCTACATGAAGGCAATCATGATCTTTCTTTGTGAGATATCCTCTCCACTACTTCTGTTTTTCAGCTGTGCTTATTAATAGTCACGAAATGATGTGATTTAGGCGACAGCATAATGATAAAATAAATTGTTACATTTGGTTAATGTTATAATTTGTTGGTGCAGCTATGCATGTGCGGCTCAGGTCACCATCTTCATAGAACTGTGTAGCAAGAATAACCTTTGATGCTAAAAGCGATCCTGCTGTTGACATTTTAACTGGAACATTTTCATGGGGCTACTGAGAATGACATACAAACTGCTCTTTGAAAGGTCATACATATGTGTGTATTGATTTAATATTTAGAGATGCTTTCAGCAATCAAGAGGTACAGGTTTCCGCAAATATCTCTTAAAAGCTCTGCACGGGTTTCTTTTAGAACTGCAAGTATAATGTTCACAAAGCTAAATTAAAACTGGGATTTAATTCTGATTATTTACTTGCCCTTTAAGACATATTGAGCATTCAAGAGATTCAAGCTCATTTTTGTTTGGAAAACTGAATCTCAGTACTTAAACTGCAATTATAGTTCCTTTTTCAGTCACTGACCTCCTGATAGAGTTAAGTGAATAATATTTTACTGTAAAGCATTTGCACCACCTGCAATGTGTTATATTCCAAAATATTTCAGACCACTGAACTGAGATTTTTTAAAGCTGACTATACAGATATGCAGCTGCTATATTTGAAAATTTAAGAAGCTGTTTTTATAGGAATTTACCATATAATGGGGAAGACTTTAAATTTCCATTTGCACAAATACCATCAAAATGAGATAGTAGATGCTTGTCAGTTGTGAGTAAATAAATCCCAATCCTTGAGGGAAAAATGGGCATTGGATTAGCCAGTGCAATAGCTCACTTGTCAGTCCTTTGGATAAACTGATGATTAAGGAAAAGCACTTTGTAATGCGTGATTTAACCCTGCTGATTTCATTATAATGATCTGAATGAGACACGTATGATGAAGTGACTTAAGATGCACGAATCTCTAGACTGTACAAGGAGAAAGAAATCTGTAAAAGGAGTCACAGTGTGCCACCCACACATTCAGTTTGAGACTCTGCTGATCCTTCATAGGTTTGTTGTGGAGGAAAACGCTAAGGTCTGGAATTGTAAGAGCACTTCATTGCCACAGTGGTGGTGTCCCATTATTTAACTTTTGGTGCTCGGTCCTCCAAGCATGGCCCACAATGCTGCCTAAAGTGACTACACAACATGTAGGAAAACAAACAGCCTCCCAATAAGCTCAAACTCCCTGCACAAAATCCTCTCCCAAAAAAACTCCAGGGGAAAAGCCATGTTATTTCATTACATTAATTTTGGTGAAGTAGCTGTTGCAAAAGTGCACCAGGTTTGTCCAAGCTTCTCAGAGAAGGAAGAAAACATTGATCCTAATCAGGCTTATTAATGAACTGTGCTCTGGACTTACCACATAACCACATCTTCTCTGTGTTCTGGTCATGCTCAAAAGCAGATCCTGGTTCCTGCAGGGGGAACCTGCAGTAGCCCGAGTACAGTGGAGCTGGGCAGCAACTCAGCTGCAATCCTGAGGATCAAAATTTTTCATTGAGAACCATAAAGTATACTTAAATCACTTTTGGGATCTGTGCCCAAGTTTCTTTCCGGCATTTTCTCTCCAGCTTCCGAATAACTGGAGTGCTTTTAAGGGACCTGTAAAAATGACATTGTAGGAACTGGAAAGCAAAGTCTCCTAGGGGATGGAAACATGGATGAAGTCAGTTAGGGCTTAGAGTGGAATGCACCCCAAGGCTGCAGTGACATTGTTTCCATTTGCCAGTGTTCCTACACTGGTTGCTCAGCTGTCACAGTCTTTTTCTTCGTAAACTCTGCAGAGGCCAATATATAGAGGGTGTGAAAGTAAATGTCTTTCCTGAGCCCAACCCATCCTCTGATCCCACAGCCCACTCCTATCTCTACAGCCATAGGTGCAAGCTGTCATCTGTCACAGGGTGCTCATCCTCCTGAGACAGATTTTTCATGGCTGGAGAAGAGAATTTGCATGTGGATTGGTCTTTTCAGGCATTTAACCTGTAGGGTAAAATCCAGTTCAAAAACATCCTACTCCTTTTCTTTATATGCCCTTTTAGTAGTTTCAAACCTGTACACCTTAACTACTTTTTATGGCTGTTTTTCATACAACTTTTAATTAACAATAACTTTTCACATTAAAATTTAATTAATTTTTCCCCCATAGTGAATCATTGGTCAACAATTCACAGCAAGTCTTATTAAAATCCAATGTAATTACTCTCTGCACATACTGAGAACATTACTAACACTTGGCTCTTATGGTCACAATGATTAAGGAATTGAATTTGCTGAATATTATTGTTAGAGCTTACATGTCCACCAAATCAAATGTATTGGTCGTTTGTGTTAGACTTGTAAAAACTCCACTTCACCCAGCCAAGCTACTCAGCTAAATCCTTTCTATCAGATTGGAATTGGAAAGGACTGTGGAGTTTGTAGGAAAATTTGTAAGTGCCATTCTTCTTTTTGTTCTTATTGCTTGGATTACTGATTGCATTCTCCCCTGTCTGCCTCACCGGATTTTCCACTAGGGATTTACAACAGCTCACCGTATAAAGAAGGAAGGAACAGAATAAGTAATGACCCATTGACGCCTGCCAATTCTGAAGAGGTTATTTACCTGGGGCTTTGAAGTATTTCATAATTATTTGACGCTACTGATGGCTTTTGCCAAGTCCACATATTTCTGGATTCCTGCTGCAGACTGCACAAAGACATTCCAGGGTTCCAATTATGCACCGGCTCAGCCCAACATGTAGCTCTTCCTCTCAATTTACAATGTTAACAGGTGTTCCTTAGGATTTAGTGTCCACTGTGCCACTCATCACATAGCTGCCATCACTTCTTAGGTGTCAAAGGCTCATTCTGCCTTCTTTGTCCCTCCTCGCTCTCTGTACTTGCATGTAAATCACCTCTCTTCTAGCAAACTTTGAGATTCTTGCTGTGGTGCTTCATGGAGGCCACTTCACAATGAGTGTAGAAGTAAACAGGTAGAAAATTAATTATTTAAAATGCAGAAGACGTCTGATCTACATTTATAAGACCTGGCCTGCATTTTCAAAGCAAAAGTCCTAGTTAGCAGGACTGGATTAAATGTGCAAGAGAACTTTTTTGGCATTTGATTTCTCATAAGATTTTAAGACAGAAAGATCCCCACACTGCTAAGCATCAGTGCCCTCAAGAGTCTGAAGGCAGAGTGCATTTATCTTGCTTTCCTTATAAATCAAAAGTGTTGCAGACCCTTCACATCCGTGCACAACTCTGCAGGTATTGCCATTAAACCCTGTTCCCATTCCAGATGGGCTTGACTGTGATTGCCTGTGACCTCCTCTGTAGTGGTAAAGGTGTCCCTTTGGGTGTCAGTGCAGGTGATGAGGACATAGAAACCTGGATTTACAGAAACACAGATATACAGTCTGACTCCTTTCTCAAAATAGTAGTGATTTTCAGATCTATTCACAGTATCTCTACACTGATGATAACAACATTGTATTTCAAAGAGTAATCTGTTAGGGAAAAAGCAAACACATCCAATCTGTCGTAACAAAACGAAAGGAGAATTAGAAGATATTTCTTTTGCAGGACTACTCACCAATTTTGAAATGCAACTTCAAGGCATTTAGGTGCAAAGATCTACTTGCTTGTTCAAATGCTTCAAATAACTGGCCAACAATAATAGTAGCCTTGAAATTTCTAGCCCTTTAGTGGGTGAATCATGCCAGGGTGACTGACGAGCCTGAGCCCCTGTATGTGCACAGCTCCCTATGAGTTAGGTGTTCCTTTTAAAAAGAGGGAAGGTGATTTCCCAGATTTTTGTCTAGCTGCCATTATCAACAGGCATGTTTCCTAGGACAAAATTATAGCGCATGTATGAAAAGATGATTAAGAGATGAGAGGAAAAAAGCACAAAACACAAAAAGGAACTGCTAAGTCACACTGCTGCGAAGCTTTCTTCCAGTCAATATGTTGCAGAGGAAAATGTATGAAACAAGTATCAGGGGAAACCATCGCAGCGGGCCTGCCTGCTCTTTGCTGGTGTTGTTTTCCTTCACACCTGAGCCTTGGCTATCACTTATTAGACCATTCCTGACATAGCAACATAACCAGGAGATGTATTTGGACAGAGGTAAAAATGCAACAGGGAAGGCCAATAACAGTTCATGACACACAGACAATTTTGTGTATTGATTTCCTTCAGATCAAGTAAGTAAAGCCTGCAGGGAAGACAAGGGACTGAAAAGGGGGATTATATTAAGTATCACATGAAAAATTAAGTTTCTACTAGAGCTTCAAAATTCCTAGGTTCTTTCTCCTTTTTTTATTACCTTCCAGTATTAAATATTTCTTCTAAATCTATACATTTACTTATGTGTTGAAAGGAATTTTTACTCACAAAAGGAAGAACAGGGTATTTCTAAATCACAGCTAAGATCTATCATCTACAGTTGCTGATTAAAAGAACCAAAACTTGCACTTTCTTTGATGACAGACAGAAAAGTGTGATGACAAAAGCTGTGTGAAACTTGGTAATAAAAACAGGAGCAGTCTGCATGGCTGAGGCAAGGGTTTTAAACGACTTTGCTGTCTGTGTGAGCTCACAGCAATGTTCATTTTTAGCTTTGAAAGTTACAAAGGAATAATTACAGCCTTTAGCTGGGAATGAAATGCAGAAAGGCATTGTGGGCCCACAGTAAAATTTCTGACGGAGGAATTCTGTGCTTTCAAACTTGCAATGCTAGGTTAGACTTCCACATCATAAGCAAAGCACATTCTAGCTGATTAGGTTCTCCATCATGTGCTTTATAGCACCTGAATGATTGCTTCTTTAAAAATACTTCCATAGTTAATTTTAATGCCTGTCACATAAACTATTAGTACCAGGACTCCAAAGCGGTGCCAGCACAGCCATTTGTAAGCCACACTATTTTATGACTAAATACTAAGTGTAAATATGAAAATGAGATTGGAACAGGCCTTGCTCAGCACTGTTTAATATTGAGTTTAGACTCTTCCCTTTAGAGCACACATAACTTTCCACATCAGCCTTCTCTTAAGTGTGTTTAAATGTGAGTGCATCCCCCAGCCCTGATGAAACAGGTGCTCCTATAATACCCTCAGAAGAGTCACCTTTCACAGAGAAATAAACGATAGCAGTGGCAACTGCAGAACAAACACAAGTTGGCTACTGCATATTGTCACAGAAAGGATTAGTTCTTATGAGAACTTTATTACAGTTTGTCATATTTGTGACTAGGCAGCTGTGAAAACATGTCAGAATCCTACACAGATTTTCCATTTCCTGCCAGTTCACTAAAACAAAGCAGTGTGGCTGAGAGAAGCAGGGTAAATGCAACATAAATGGTAAGGTAAAGCTCAGCAAGCCTGTTCCACTTCATGACATGCTGCAAGATGGAGAAGCTATGAGGTTTGTAGCTATCTGGCTCTCCAAGGCAGCTGGACTGAGAGTCACTCACTGATCTGCTGAGGCAGTTCTTGTTTTAGCATTTGTGAACCAGGGAGCTCGAGTAATTTCAGCACACAAAATCCCAAGAGCACACCGTTCTCCATCTAAAAACTTGGCGACAGCAGCCGCTTTTCATTCCAGATTCCAAACATGTCCCAGGCCACCTCTCCCTCCTTGATTCTTGGGCTGGAAATGCTGGTTGTGTACAGCTGGTCAGAGAGTGCCTTAAGCACCTGGTTATTCTCATTTCCCATCTGCACCTTCCTCACTCTTCTCACTACTGCTCTGATTGCCTAGTATGGCTGCAGAAGAAGATTAGCAAGTAGAGACAAGCTAAAAGAGTCTACTTTAAGGAAGATTTGAGTTCTTCAGTGTCATCATCCCTGCTTTCAGCCCTGAGGTAGCAGCAACCTGAGAAGAAAAGCACAAAGAAGAATTAGGAGTAAGGGAGAAAATGGTCACTGCTGCACTATAAACTCCCTTCACACTCTAATCTCCACACAACTCTGCAATTCCCTCCCTTTGTTCCCAGGTAATGGGTGTAGGAGATACCCACATGTCCCCAAAAGCATAAGGCTTTTACTAATGCAGCTCGATAAAATTCCCAACAGCAATTCTTAGTGGTTTTGGGGGAGTGTGTGTGTTTGTTGGTGTTCCTGAACGAACAGAACTTTCTCAGAAGCTTATCTAAATAGATTTTCCAATGAACTACAGGAAAACATGAATCCTAGCACTTTCGTGCTCCTCTAGGAATTTTATAGTAGCTTGCATGTAAAAAATAAAACAAAAATCCCTTTGAAACCAAACATAAAGAAGAGACACCACTGTCCATTCTTCTCTGCAGAAGAACAAAAGAATTAGATGACAGATGGTAAGACATGTTGCTTAGGCAATATGGGAAAATGCTCCGAGGTTATGATTGTGAATGAAATATAAGACTCCATGGAACAGAAAATAGAAATAGAGGTTGAAGATTTATATGGGGTGATTGTTTTTTGTTGTTTTTATTTTTCAGGAAACTTGATTCATGTTCCCACTATTGAATGTATTAAGTGGCTTCATTTTCACTTTAGTTCTGATGACTACATAGCTGAAACTCTATTGTGATTACATTATTTTGGATTTCCTGATTTCAGGATAGGTGCCTGAAATCTAAATGAAATAGCCTGAGATGGTTCTAACATGTCTTTAAGTAGCACTGGGCTGCTGTGCATTTGCCACTTTAATGAAGTCACTGCAACAAGACATTCTGTCACCCAGAGCAGCAAAAGCCTCACTGCATATTGCAATAATTTAAGCTCAGCTATTTTTATTTTAGATTTAATATCTTTCTTCATTTTTTGTTGCTCTGCTTCATCTCTTTGGTCATGGTGTCTACACTAGGAATTTAGTTCAGCTGTTTCACTCCACTGCTCTGTTCCTACTGAACTCCATCTCCTGGTGTATCATCAGTACCCATTAACAGCTGCTAGATCTGTCCCAGCTGTTTTATGCAGCTTACCCTTATACATTGTGGCAAATTGTTATTTTACAGTGCGTTGTCTATTTATTTTTCCAATGTATCATAGAACTTGCTTACCTTGCTCTTGTAGGAGACCCTATCAGTAGTAGTATTGCTTTACATATTATTCCCACATATGTTACAAACCGTGGAGCAGTCACAACAAATATGCCAGTGAAAGCTGTTCTCTGATCAACCTTTCTTTTTCTGCTAAAGAACTTTCTTTTTTGGACAAGAAAAAGTCATTAAGAATGTTTTTACTCAAGTAAGAAAACAAATGAGCAAAAGGTTGGATCAGAAAAAAACAAACATCAGATAAAATAAGGCCGTGAACTAGTGATAAATTGCAGAATAATTACTGTCAATAACTTGTTATTCATTTTATTGTTGCCAATCTCCTGGTATTTCATTGTATAATATTTAGATAAGAGATTACTGCTGGGAATTACAAGAAGGAAGACAGGAAGAATAACATCCAGCTATCCAGGCTGTAGATAATCTCACAGTCAGGCTGCATTTGCAAAAAACCTGACAGTGACATTAGACTATACTAAGATTACCCTGAATCAATCCTATGTACCTGTCTGCCCAGCTGGAGGCTAAACAGTGACAGATATAGGACAAGGACACATCAGCCTCCCTCCAGCATTTCCCAAGCTGCAAGCAGCCCTACCCCTACCACAGAGTGCAAATGTGGTATTTCCAAGCTGGAAAACTGCTTAGGAAAGGCTCTGCATCCCAATGCTCCCTGCACATGTTGTAAAACTGTGAGGTAGTGAGGAGTGAAGAAAGCTGTGTAAGCTCCCCGTGAGCAGAGGGAGGAGTGGGTTTCGGACAGGTCAGTCTCACAGGTGGCCATGGCTAGAGACTGACAGACCAACAGCCTTGCAGTTTGTGCTCAGTCTGTGACCCTTTGTGTTGTGTTAAGCCTAATCATGTGTCATGTGCATGCAAGAGAAGACCTGGAGCACTCCAGATTCAAGCAAGTCTTTCTGATCTTCAGGGGGTACACGAACTTTAAAGCAGCTCTGCCATGAAAAAACAAACAGAACCACTCTACTATCTCTTTTTTAAATGAGCAAAGGAGCACACAAACCTCTGTGTCTTTCACATCTGTGAAGTGGTTCTGTGTGTCTGGCAGGTTGAGATTTTGTTCTCCACCTGTGAGCAGGTAGGAATCCCAGTGATGTCTCTCCCTTCACAGACTGTGGGGCTTTTATGGAAGCTGAAGCCCTTACCCAGCTGTGCCCCTCTTCCCAGAAGTGATCACAAGCCACCCCAGGCAGAGGAGGCAGGTTGCACATCACCTTCATTCAAAGATGAAGATACACACATGGAAAATTGGAACTGCAGGACCTTGGGATAGCAACAAAGACTGGATTAAAACTCCTTGATTAAACCTCAGAATTCCATGCAAACTACTAGTATTTGACTTCCTCTTGTGATGGATCTGTAAGTGTTAACTCAGAATGGGTAGCTGGTGAGGTCTACCTGACTACCCCAGCCCCTTCCTGCATCAGCTGCACTGCAGACTCTATTGTTGGCATCAACAGGTGGACTTGATGATCTTAGGGGTCTTTTCCAACCTTAGTGATTCTCCAATTCTAATGCATCCAACGAGAGTAGCGGTACTGCCGGTCTGTGTATGGGAGGTCCCAGCTGCAGAATGGGGCCCGTGTTGTACACTTCTGTTGTACACAGAAAATAACCAGCAGGCTGAGACATAGGTTCAAAAATATTAAGAGCAGATAAAGTTGCAAATAAGACTGTGAGAACAAAACTGGCTCAACAAACTGCATGCAGGGGAGTTACTAATGGCACCTATATGGTGTTCTGTAAGGATCTCTCTTGTGTCCACTAGCTTTCCACGTTTTTGTTAATAAGCCAGGTGATGGAAAGGATAATGGTTCCTAGATCTACAGGGTACACCCACACAGAAAGAGAGAAAGGGAAGAAAGAACAAAAATTCTGACAAATTGGAAACACAAACTGACAAAATAAGATCCATGGTGATAGGGACAAGTAGACGTTTCTAAGCCAGGCAGAAGCAATGACTTGCATGAATACAGCTGGTGAACTTCTGGACAGATAAGAATTTTGCAAAAAAGAACCTGGGCATATATTTTGTTTGGATGAAAAATATCAGACTGCTGTCAAAAAAAAGCAAACAAAAGATAAAGCTTATTGCACTGTATGAAAAGGAGCAAAACCTGCAAGAAAATGACAATTTTCTTTCAATTGTAAAGATTCTGATGAAACACTCCATACATTTTTAGGAAGTGTGTAAGAAAAAGGGTGCAGTGTAAAAAAAAAGAGTGAAAGTGAATATTAATAGACCCAGCTTGTGACACAAGAGATTTGGCATAGATGTCAGGGAAAAAGTTTCTAGTGGTAAGTATAGCAAGTCACAGGAATAGATTTCCTGGGAAGCCTCCCAAAATAGATTGGCATCTGTAAGCTAATGTATAGTTGATTCTACTGCGGGTAAAAGAATAGATGGGATGATATCTTGATTCTCTAATTTTTGACAAAGTATTTAGTTTACATTTAAGCAAAAGCAAAAAATGCTACTGAGTTCAAATGATCATATTACATTGCACAGCTTAAAATGCAGCTAAAAGAAAAGCAGGAGTTTATATTTTATTATTTTTATTTAAAAGAAAAAAATGAATAATGACTTATACATAAGTTCTTCATTATGAGAAAATACCATTTAAATGCCTCCAACAATGCACTAAAGCTCATGTCTTCCAGGAAATAAACAATGTCCCCTCTTTGAGTAACCAATATTTGCATGGAGCCAAATTATCTGTGCACATGGCTGTAGTCTCACAATGAAAGACAGTCAATTTAATAGGAAGAATAATGGAGACCAGAGTGCTGAAGGAATTTAAATTATTACTTCCTTTTTTTTCTCAAATAGAGCAAGGCTGTGTTTGTGCATGTGTGGGTGTGTGTACATGCACACACACACGTGTCATGTTTCTATGAATATACATTCATGTCTAAATTCACATTTTATCAAAGTAATGTTTTATTTTGTTGGATTTTTTGGGGTTGGGGGGGTGGGGATGGGGGTTGTTTGTTTCTTTATCCTTTAAATTATATTAAAGGACTCTGGCTTTACATCTTCATAGTGTTTATTCATTGCTAATGGTGATTTCAGCGTGGTGGTCTCAGTACAAGCCTCTTATCCACACAGGCAGAGGAAATCTTTATAGAGATGGCTGCAAATGGTGCTTTGCACTGTGTTACAATCTAAGCAAAACACTCATTGAGCACACACAGAGGTGGTCTTATTTTAAACCTTCTTCCTTCATCTCCAGCCAAAGAAATCCTTAGTAATTGCTATATACAGGCCAAGCTTTTATCTTCAACTTGTTGTGCTATATTATTCTACTAGAAAAACACTGGGAGAATATTTGGATAATGGATTATACTTTTCAGCCTGAGGTAATTCAAAAGGTTGAAGGGATTTTGCTCAGTGTTATATCCAGTAAACAAAGTATCACCTTTCAGCACAGCCAAGAATGGAAATGTTTGGTTGAAAATGTAAACATGTCGGTAAGTTATGAATGTGAAGAAAGGAAATGATATTGTTTTGCTATGAAGGTTCAAAATAACCACTGAAATGGCTCTAAGCAAACCTCAAATCATCCAGTCACATGCAATTCTCAACACTTATTATTTACCTTACTGTTAGAAATAAGAAAAAAAGAAAGAGATTTTTATATTAAAATGCTTTTCTCTTTTAGGGAGTGATGCCACAATGTTTTAAGGGCTCATACACAGAAATCAAATACAGCTAAGGAGCAAAGCCACAGTTTTAGAAGTACACAAACTGCATATGCCAATTTTTCTAAATACCTAACTAAAAAGTGAGGTTGCAAACCCACTAATGACACAGGTTATCACTGGGGTGCCTGGAAAAACACTCTGTTACTGTGACATGGAGCTATGGGCTCCCGGGTCATGGCAGGTCAGGTTCTCAACTCATGCCAAGGTTCCCCTGATTAGAAAAATAGTCCAGCAAAGAGATGATTTAAATTTCCTCCGGCACTTCTGGTGTCTACAATTTCACACAAAACAAACCTGAGCTAGGGTGTAGACCTTTCAAACCATGTTGCTGAAACTGCCTACAGTCACTGAACAATAAAGACTTTAAAAATGGTGACATTCTAGTGTCTTTGGCGGGAGTTTACTTCACCCTATGCTGGCAGTCATGTCCTGCACCTATCCCACTCACTGCCACGTCTGCTCAGTTGGGCTCCTCCCGTGTGCTTGCATAGACCCAGGGATGTGTTGGCTGGAAGGAACTGCTGGAAAGTGTGTTGCTGCCTGCTCAAAACAGGTCCTTGTCCAGCTCTTTGTCAAGGTCAGCTGTAGGTGTTTTAGACATATGCCACAGTCTTCTTTTCTTCATCTCTCTCCCTCTTTGTCTTGGCTGGGTTTGTTAAGGTTTTCAGGAACTTTGTGAACACTCAGACCCACAAATACATAGTTTTCTGTACCACACAATGCATACTACATACAGATTTATCAGAGAGCTCTTTGCATGAACAGCCAAAATAGTGATAATGCACTTTGTTACTAAATATGTATGAATGGCTGCTCAGGTATGCAGGAGAGAATGGAAACTCTCACATTTGGACCTCCAGGGCTGTCAAAATGACCTCTTAATAGACTGGCAGGGTCTATAAATATTATTCATTCATTTTATCAGATTATTTGTTAGAGCTTGAATTTTTTCTGATATATTTGCCTACTCCCAATTTCAAAGGTCAGTTTGGCTAGTACGAATTGTATTCATGATTCACAGAATTACTCTGTAATGCTGCCAAGAAAAAAAGCTGAAACACAGTAAAACAGCCCTAGGAATAACATTCACTCTTTACCAGGTATCCTGGGGGTTATCTCTTAAGCTGCAGGAAGAAGCCACTTCTATTGCTAGCACAAGTAGAAAGGACATTCAAATTCTGGTGAGCAAGCTCTCTTTAAGCTTGAATGGCTGCTGTTGTTCATCCATTAACTGTAGATCTTACTCATACTGTCCCTTCATGGTTACTGAGTTTTGATTGCTTTGGCTGGGTGTAACAGAAAGACAGTGGTTGTTATCAACAAACACTGTCAATCAGCTTATTTGTTGACTTTGGTGCAGAAATTCACTGGCTTGGCTTCCTACTCTGTACACAGCTCCGGTAGTGCATTGCCCTGTAAAACAAATGTGTTCCTCCATAATCTTCCTTTTTGTTGCCAAATCTCATAGATACTGAAACAGTGTCCTGCTATATGGTGCTGTGTAGGCAGCACACAGACACCATGTTTAATCCACAGTATTTTCTTTCTTCATTTTCAGTTTGCAACTGGCTATTTCCAAATGATGGATCTATCAGTGTTTACCTTCATATTAAACGATGTAACTGCCTGGAATTTCACCACTAGATATGAAAGCTCCATAGCAAACCTACTGCCTTTGGATATGAAGTTTAATAAGGCTAGTGCTCTTGCTCTGTACCAGTAGGGATTATCTTGAATTCCTCCACATTTCTAGATACAGAAACGTTTGTCTATTAATTGCCTGGTTAACATTATGTATTGAAGATATTTACTGCAGCCTCATAATAAGGTAAGTAAATACTATTTTGCCCTCTTCAATGCAGTTACAAAGGAGTGTTTCATTAGCCTACTATGGACAGCCTGCATTCACCCCATGGCTGTCTGCTTGTGCCCCACAGCTGCCTGCCTTCCTGCCTGCCTGCTGGGCCCCCCACAGCCTCGTGCAAGTGATAGGCACCAAAGAAGTGGGGGTCTGATGCCGAGTGTTGTCCCTTTGCGGTGAAACTCAGGTCTCACCTGGATCACAGCAGTTCCTACTTGGGATTGCTTATGCTATTTAAACATTTCTATTTTTCCTTACTCTGTTGCAAAGAAATGTTGCAGAATGCTGCAGAACTTCAGTTTCCTAAGCATCTCCCCCTTTTCCAGGCATTTTGCATGCCTGACTGCCTGCAGATACCTTCCTCATGAGTGTGAAGTGCCAGAAAAATGTTCCTCAGAGAGGTTTTGTGTTCCTAATGGCCTTCTCAGACAGGCCACAGTGGAATTAGGAATCAGTGTGGAGATTTAATTGGGCAGCTTGCTTTATTTTCTACACACTGGAGATTTTCCCTCCATCTGCTTTCATGGGAATAAAAGCTACAGTCCTTAAGTGGAGGAACTGGACTGAAAAGAGTGTATTTTACTAGCATGAGGGATGAGTAGAAATGAAACCCCCCCCCATATTCTGAAGTAATGTTGTTTCCGGATGATTCTCAGTGAATCAAAGCTGAATGTTTTTAACTGTTGTTTTTCTCTTTCTTACCTTGGTACAGGCCAGGGATGCCTCTTCTTCAGCCACATTGCACATGGTGGCATCTAAGCCTCGGTATGAAATACCCTCGCCTGACTTTGAAGAAGCTTTTGTACACTTCCACTCTATCAGTGTTACTCCTTCACGTTCCCCTTCCACATTTGCAGCACCCCGATGCCTCATGGTTTGCTGGCAATTTGCAGTGCTAGTATCTAGCAGTCACTTCAGTAATAACAAAGTATATAATTATGCCAGGTCTCTTCCCAGCTATGTTTAATGACAGGTTAGTCTGCCTTTCAATACTCAAAGTGCATTGTAACAGCAAGCCATGGCAGGACTAAGGGTAGGAATTGGCTTAATTAAACACTTTTTATGAAGGCAAGGGCTAATGTTACTTTGACAAAGTTAAGATAGCATTAAATCAGAGATGCTATCTTCGTGGAGAGCTGCTCAGATCTATTAATGTCTTGGCTTATATAAATTAACTTTTTCTATAGGAAAATATCTGCTGTTAGACTAGTTCTATTTTATTCTTCAGTCAGAAAAAAATATACCCCTGGACTGATCGAAACATTTCCAGTTTGAACCACATTACTTAGCAAACATTGATTTTATTAGTCACATGGTGTTGTTCCAATCACCCAGCTGAGTGCATATTCAAGCTCCTTGAGCAACAGTGCTTGCCTTGGCAAAATGTAGTGTTTGGTTTCCAAGGACACTTTTAAATAAATTACTAAAATTGTTTTTCTACAAATGTGGAAGACGAAATCCTTTTCACTTGAATGTTCATAGAAAGAGAAAACAGAAGGAGTAGAGGCAAAATTTGTTGCTTTCAACCCAGGTCTATGTTATAGTGAGTAAACAGAAATGTTTTTACTGTCTCCAATCAGAGGTTTCAAATATCCCCCATTTCTGGGTTAGGAAGGAAAGAAAATATTTCAAATTAGGATGAAAGAGAGGCCTCAATAATTGGCAATGAAGGTCTCCAGTTATGGGGGATCAGGTTGATCTCAGTCACCATGCTAAGTCTACAAAACACAACTGCTGCAGGAAGAGCTGAGTCCATACTGTCACGGCACAGCTGGTGGCAGAGGTTTGTGTTACTGACTGGAATTGATAAGTCAAACCCTGAGAATTAAAATCCCTGGTCCTTGTTCTAGCATAGGGTTATTTCTCATCCAAGGATATGTGCCTTGTTCTTTCCAGAAACTCCTTCTTGTTCCCTTGCAAAATTTTGGTGTAGAAGAATAAAAATTTCCCAGGCAAAACCAGTTTTGTCAGACAGTTGCTATTTTATAGGGAGGAGATAGTGAGCTATGTGAACATCGTCTCCTTATATCCGGACTGAAGTTTACCTGTGGATTTTGACATCCAGTCCTGAATGGATGTAAGCATGGCAGGGATAGTTCCTTTTCCGAAGAAGATGAACAGCATTTTAAATTGTATTGCATACAGATGGCTCACCATATCAGAATGGTTCTGTACCTTAGAGACTACAGAAACTCAGCTTCTAAGAGTCACACTTTTCCCTCATCCCAAGGCAAAAGATCCCTACTGGTATGCATTAGGAGCGGAGTCCTCAACACAGCAACCACACTAGAAATATTTTCTTGTTTAACTGAGTATTTCTAAGCTTTTCTAATTAATACATGAGACCTCTTCTGATGCAAAGCTTTATACACAAAACAGGCACTATTAATAAAATGTTCTGTGACATTTGGCAAATCAGGAAACTTCTGGCTACATTAATCAATGGGAAGCAATCACTTCAAAAAGTCTGCATTTCTGAAGAGATGCATGCATGTTGAAATTTATGTAAATGGATAATAAAAAAATATTTTCACACTTTATTGACAAGTAATGGTAGAAATCATTATCCTAATGGATTATGAACTTTTTATGCTAGAGTGATGTACAGTGGAAATATAATGGCTTTCTATTCAGCACCTGACATAATGAATTAATGGAAATTATTAATGCTCAGCATTTCATTTCTGTGTATGTCTTCTGTTAACTACAGAGAGAATACAAGTGATGCTCTGTCCCTCATCATGTCTTAACCTCAAGTCTTCATCTACGCTAGTATAACAGTCTCTTTAGCTACAATAGACTAAAACCAGCACAGCTTCTCCAATCTGGATGCAGTTAAATCTTTCATACCAAAGAGCAGTTCCCACAGGGGCAAGAGAGTGAATAGGTTTTATAGCTTATACCTGTCTGCACCTGTGCCATTGACAACAGAGACCTCTTTCATTTATTTATATTTCATTTATTTGTAATTGTAATGTGATTGGTATTTTCAGCATCTAGGAATAACTTCTGTGTTTGGATCCAACTTCAGTTACAAATTTACATCGGTATTTCTCCATCTCCAACTCCACATGCTCTCATTAACTTCATGCTGTGGCTGAGTTTATCATCACTGATATTTCAGGTAAGCATTCCTGTGCTCTTGGGAACAACCAATGGTGTCCACATGGACAGTGGAATCACTGCAGCGCATCAAACCTGTCATTCTGCAATGCTTGGCGCTGCAAAAGCCTTCAGTTCTGTATTTTTCTGCAATTGCTCAAGGTGAGGCATGCTATATCACCATAAGTTTTACACCCTATACTTGAGGTGGTTCTACTAGTAAAACCCCAGCACAGACAGTTACAACCTTGATATCCTTGCCCTGTCCCTAAGGCTTCTCTGCTACCACCCCCACAAACTACTTAGCTATTATACAGGATACACCTGTACTTAGAAATGCCACTAGAGAATGCCACAAAAATTGTGTAGGACCTTTATCTCATATATCTGTGTCCACATTTTTGGGAAAGGGAGCTCTTATACCAGCAGAGTTAAAGCAGAGTAAAGAAATAAGGCTTTAGAATCTGTAAAACAAAAGATTTGGGGCCAACTGCCTGAAAGAAAGAAAAAGAAGGGTGTTGAATTTTGTGCCAATGTCCTAATGTGATTGGAGAGTAAGAAGAATGCAACCGGCGTTTCCTCAAAAAAAAAAAAAAGGGGGAGAAGAAAACAAAGGAAAAGGATAAAAGCAAAAAGAAAAACAAAAAGACATAAAAAAGGACAAAAGGAGAGAGAAAAACAAAAAGAAAGAAAAAGAAAAAGGAAGTAAAGGGGAGAAATAAAATAGAAGAAATGGAAAAGAAAACAAACAAAAACAAAAAAATGTGCAACTTGCCACAAGTTGGGACAAATTCAGTGATGTTTGCAAAATCTGGCATAATTACAGCTCTTCAGTTAGATCGAGCTATTATGAAAAAGAAGAAAAAGTTTGACACTCAGAATTTCTCTTCCAAAGCCCTTCCCTGTCAGCACATCCTCCCAGGCTGGTAAGCAGCTTGGCAGGTCGAGGAAGCTCTTGCACTTCTCCTGACGATGACGTGCTCTCAGCAGCCTGTGGATCCCAAGCCAGGAGCGGACAGAGATGTCACCTCTAGGGATGGTGGCAGAAATAGCCATTTGCGTGCAGGGTTTTGTTCTTATCGGCAGGAGAAGGCCTTTGAGGAATAAAGCCTCGGTTATACAAAAGCATAAAAGCAGAACTCCTTTTTTTTTTGTCTGCAGATACTTCCATTATAAAAGCTAGGGCCTGCTGCTCACAGAGGTTTCTGTGTAAATGAGAGTCTGCCCTCGCACCACTGTGGCAGAACAAAGGAGTCTCAAAGCAGAAGTTGGCACACACCGGTGTTAAAGTTCCTCACAAAGGCTGTGTGGATAGCAAAGGACATGTGCAAGGCCCTGGTTCCTCCCATGCATGTTCCCCCACACACACACAGGGTGCTGAGCTTTGCCCTGGGCAGCCTGACCGCAATTCCCACTATGATGGCACACAGCTCCAGTCCTGTGATACCACAGCCAGAGTAACAAATGTGTGATGAATTGCATGGCTTTCATGTGACAGCTGACTGCACCCAGCTCACCCACAGCACAGTGCACGTCCTGCACTCAGCGTTGTCAATGCACCCCCAGGGACACTGCAGACTGCTATTGCAAACAAGTAAATGCAGACATGGAACTTTCTTTTGTAAGCTTCTGTCTCTTCCCTCATTTCAGAGCTTTCTCACCCACCAAGTGTTGATGTCTTGCTGTGTATTTCTCAAAAGCCAGGAAAGAGTAAATTTAGATTCTCTCAGGGATAGACTTAGAATAAGAACACTCACAGTACTTCAGGAGAAAGAAAGAAAAAGCTTTTCTGGCTCACATGAAATTGGACTTTTTAGTTAAATACAAATTCTCTGCTGTTATTGTTGTCTGATATTTCAGCTGACTCAGCTACTGTCTATAAACACAACTTTTACCAAAGGATGCTCAGTCTCCACAATAGTCAGTTTTAAAAAAAGTTTGATTCCTGCAAAACCATGATCAGAAACATGGAAGCACTTATCAGAACCTAAGGGAGGAAGTAAAGCAGTGACTTACTGCCAAAAGATTTCACAGACAGACAGTAAGCTACCAAGTTCCTGATTCATTCACTGAAAGAAGGAAACCTAATGCATATCATACAATTTGAAGAACAGGACAATAGGCAAGTGTTCCTCAGCTAATACTGAGCAATCTCCAAGGTGTCTCTTCAGGGTACAAACCAAGAGTTAAAAGGCATCAATCTACACAATTTAGAGACACAGAGGAGAGGAACCCCCTTGGCTCTTGCTTTCCACTTATGCCAGAGCTGTTTGATGGTTGTGGCACTAGGCTAGAACAAGCAGGAGGGAACTAAAAAATCTATCTATAACCTTTGAAGATGAACTCAGGAGTCTTTGAGTGAGCAGGTATAGTTCAATTCACACCAAAGGAGGAAAAATTAACTATCCCTCTCTTCTCTGTGACTGCATGTCACCAGGATCTTTTTCAAGGTCATTTGAGACATGAATCTGGCTTCTCAGGTGCAATCTTTTTCTTCTTCTTTAGCTGTAAAACAGTATTGGACAGCTCAGTGATGTGGTTGATATATTTCAGATGTTTCCTGGAGTGAATCACCTGACTTATGTAGGAGGGCAGTATATAATGATGCTGTTCTGCTTTACAGCTTGAAAGGGCAGGCAAGGATGATACAATGTCTTCAGGAATGTTGACATGATTGATATGTAGCCATATCCCCAAGTGCAATAGGACAAAATAAAACCACAGGGAAGCAAACTCTGATCAGGGTGTACCATAAGCACAGTAGTAGAGCCGGCTACATCCCTGCTTTGTCAGTGCAGGAGAGATTGGCTAACACACTATTGGGCACACTGCTACTTAGCTAACATAAATGAACCCTGCAAAGCTGCCATTAAATAAAGAAAAAAAAGCTCCACAACTAAACAGTCTGTCAAAGTACTCTCAAGAGAAGAGGAATACCAAGGCAATGTCAGCCTGATTGCCATCAGGCATGGCTTGATGTTTGTGGAGAGTGACATTATGAAATGCTCCTGAGAAATCTCCCTTTGGCATGGGGGAGAGTTTTCATGTTTACCCTAGAACCACTTACTAAGCTATTTGCACTCATTGCCACAAGAGTTTCTGTCAAGAGGACAGCTGGGAGCTCTGGCAGGAATATGTTTCTTAGGGTGCCATTCACTGAGAAATACATGATACAAGAAATACAACTTTTCTGGGTTGTTTCAACCATAATGCAAACATTACCCAGTTTGAAAACACAGAGATGCTCTGGATGAAAAAAGGAATGTTAATGAGACCATAGAGGAGCCAAAACCAGTGAGTGTCAGGAGAAACATGTACTCCTTTTGCCCTGCATAGCAAGGATGAGCAAGTGCTTAAAGGAGTTTTGTCTCTTCTCCAGTTCCAAATTGCAACAAAAAGGGAGACAGAAATATTTTGGTGATGTTAAGGGGGAAAAAATATTTTGGTGAGGATGAGGAGGAAAGAGGTTGGTTGCTTGCTGTTTAAAAAGAATAAAATAACTTTTCAAATAAAAATCTTGGAAACAAGATGAAAGGTACATTTCCAGAAACATCAGCCTTCTAGATACAAATTATCTAAAGCTTGGTTTGCACATATTCTAATACTCACAAAGTAGAACAACATTATTAATAATAAGTAGTCATGATTGAATGGTGCTTGACAAGATGAACTGATCAGCCCTATCACACTGTTGAAAAGACACCTGTGCCTTGATTTCCTAGACTTGTAGGTAGCTCTTTTTTCGGAAATGGGTGCTTCTAATACCATATGTTTAAAGAACCACAGCTCAGCTGATGATCTACTTAAATGTTTCTGCTCCACTAGGTCACTCTGGACTGTTACCTGACTGCATAAAGTTCCATTCTCCAAGTGGCAAAACTTCCTATGCCTTTGGATGCAGAGCTGGGTTTTCAGATCAAGTTGCCTGTTTTCTGCAAAGTTATGCTGCAGAAGGGGGAAGAACGTGGCTGGGCATGTTAGATAAAACCTTGCATTTTAATGCTCTCTCTCCTTCAGAGTTCTTTTTCTTAACGTGATGAATTAATCTACAAAGTATGCTTTCTGTTACTTAAGGATTTTGGCCTTGCTGCCCTCCTCGCTTCATTTACATGATCTATTGAAAGTCACTCTGCTAATACTCATCACATGAGTGCTGTTGACAATCTGATTTCTGCTCAAGTAATGCACTTAGATTGTAAAACCCCTAGGTCTCAGTTGTCTAGCACAAAATTCAACTCTACCTGCAAGTTATTCACTGACCGGAGTGCTTCATCAATGCAAGGTATTAATTAACTTCTTACTTATTGCCCTAGTGCAGGAACGTGGGAAACACAAAAAGGTGGAAAAGCTCTTAGGTGTGAGAAAAAAGCAGGTTTTAGAAATAAAGCAAAAGAATTTAGGAATCAGCTCTAGTTACGAAAACTTGAAGACAGAAGAAGATACAATTATATAGCAAGCAAGGACACTAAAGCAATGGTTAGAGTTTTTAGGTTTGGCTGAGATAGGTTTTGAAGTTGCAAAAAATATGCTTAGCAAGATAGACAAGTTTAAGCCTAATAATGGAATATTGTGCATTATTATATAAGGCATAACAAGCAAGTATTGTGTGCAACAGATGTACGTGTGCTATTGAGGATTGGTTAAAACAGTTGTCTGTAAACTTTAGAAGCATGCTAATTGGCTAAGAAGCCTTTAAGAATGCTCTGTAACAAGGAGGTCTTTGGATGTCTGTGCCGGCATGAGCTTTGTACCAACTCTGTCTCAACTCTGTATGTGAGACTGATCACGTAATAAAATAATAAAAAGGCTCCTGGAACGTCTGTCCAGGCTCCCCATCCTGTCTGGTCACCGAAAACACCGACACAGGAGCATCAGGTGATTGCTATTTTGAAGCACTTGTCCCAAACTGTGGCTGCACAAATCACATGCCCACTGCACATGCAGTCTGGATTTTAAAAGGTAAAAGCAATGGGGTATCTTTGCAGCTCTATAATTGTGAGAATTAAAAGCATAAATCCTCTTACCCTGTACAGGAGGTTTGTAGTTTAGTTGCTGTTAAGTGTGTGAAAAATTTGGACTAATCAGGCCATCACTAAGAGCTACAATTTGCAGGGGGCCACTCAGAATAAAACATATTAGGACTTTTCGGGTTCATTCTCTCTTCTATGCGTTTTAGACTTTTTGCCTTACTTTGACCCTATAAAGCTATTTAAAGGATGTTAAGTGCTTTGTTCACTGGAATTCACAGGCCATAGCTCCTATCCTCTCTTTTATCTCTGAAGAAAAGGACAAGAAAAAAGAAAAAAGGTGGGGAAGAAAGCCTCTCCGTCCTCATTACAGTCATATGGCCGATGCTAATGCTTTTTACAGAAGTCTCTCACCTGGGATGTTTTACTCATTCCCCTTCGACTGATTGTTATTAAAGGTCTTTGGAGATACTTTTGTTTCATCCTTCTGTTCTAGTTTAGCAAGGGTGATGACATACCAACTGAAATGTCTGGAGGCTTGTTAGCAAAAACCCTGTCACTGGGAGGGATCAAAGTGTTTTTGTGCTGAGTCCCTGGGGCACTGATCCTGGCAATACAGATGGACTCAGATGCAGCCTCCACATGGTTTAACATGACAAGCAGCTGGATCCTCAAGCCAACAGAGAGAGAGTTGTTTTCTCAGGATGAATAGTGTTTCTCAAAACCAGGGAGTGAAATGAGCACCACTTTCAGAAAACCTTAATTTATTTTGGGAAATAAGGGGAAAAAATACTGCTTCTTTCATCTTACTGAGAAAAAGAAACTGATTCTTCTCTCTGCAAAAACCACAGAAAGAGGATCTGAGCAAACTCATCACTGCACATCAAATTTTTGAACAGCAGGGGAGTTCAGAACAATTCACTTACGTGAGGCCACGTGTCTGGTTTCCATCTGTGTTAATAAGTAATGGTTTTAAGCTGAAAATAAGCCCAACATTGACAGTCAAATGTATATGTAATCCTTGCTGTCTAGCTGGAAGATGATCTACAAACACAAGCTGGCTGTACATCCATGATCAAATAATTGACTGGCTGACAACGGAGACCAGTATTTGGCTTGATGCCCCTGACTAGACAGGAAATGCCATTTCCTGCATCTTGGTAAAGCAGATGTCACTTGGTCCCTCCAGCAAAATACATGGCACCAGGGGCATCTTTAGTAAAGGTTTCTTCCAACACATGCAGTAGTAGCCAGTTAAAAAATATTCTCCTGCAGTTTTATTAGGCACTAGTTTTTAACAGGCTAAACATTTAGGGGGAAAATTATGCAGCAGATATATCTTCATAGCTGGCTGCATCTGTTGCAGTGCTGATTTCCCAGACTGGTGTTCCTGCTCTCATTTAGGCTGTGTCCCTCCCTGAAGCCACACTCCCTCCTGCACGGAAACACAGCACTTTCTCAGGACAGTGGGGATATGGCAAAGGCTCATGAGTTCAGGGTGACTTTTGAGTTAAGTACAGCTTCGTAGTTCTGAGCTAGCTGTTTTGCTGTCTGTCTTGGTTTCCATTAATTTAACCTACAAGGTTTCATTCTTTTTGTGGTTTGCCAGTACAGAAATAGTAACTGTGACTGCAGTTAGTAAATAGCATATGATTGATGTTTTCCAGTCTGAATATGTGCCTTTCTTTGGCAGTTTACTACACAGATGCGGATTAAGCTTAAATCCCTAAGTCACTTCGCATGCTGTTTATTTTGTTGCCCAGCACTTCAGAAAGTCTTGTGGAGCTCTGGGGGTAGCCAGAAATGTGGAGGAAGCAATGTGCAATATGTGCAAGCACCAGTCTCTTCCTATGATTACTTTTCAGTTGGTTTAATTCCCCAGACCAGCTCACCTCAAAAGCACACAAATACCATTAAAGAAGAAAGAGAGGAGATGAAGAGGGGACAGGGGGTCAACTGCAATCCCAGATGGCAGCTGCCTCTGTGGATGTGAGATTGGGATCCCAGCAGACCTCTATTTATAGTCTTTCCCAGAGGGGAGGGGAGGTAGTTTAGTTCTTGCCTTCTGGGAGAACTAACAGCATTGCCATCTTGCCAGAGGTAAGTGTTGCCAGTCCGTTTTGCCAAGAAGCATTTGGGACTGCAGAGTAGACGCTCCCTTGATGAAATATGAAGAATTTGCATTACCAGATTACTCCACCAATCTAATGCATGTTCTGTCCCTGACAGCAGCCAGCACAGGTACTTCAGAGACTGAAGTCCTTATAATAAACAACTTTACAGCCAACAGAATTGTAAAAGCCTGTATGCAGACAGATCCCTGCAGTTTTCACATTCAGTTTGCCCAAGTTAAAACCAAAACTTGACCATAGGATCTGGCCTAGAAGAAAATGTCGAGCCCCTGTTACCCTCAGAGCTTATGCTACTAACAAACAGTGAAAACACAGAAGCAGTCCCAGAGTTATCTGCACAGTAATAAAGGACTGCCCTTAAGGGACATGGTCTTTAGTTTATATTTACAGGGAAGACGGTACATGTTCCTGTGACTGCTTTTCTTTCTTCCCATTCCAACTGTTGATGTCTGAAAGCATGTCTCCGGGATGAGTGCTGCAGGATTCCAGATGTAAAACGTAACCCCGGTGTGATCCATCAGGCTGGTTATGGCACTTGGTATGCTGCAAGGATAGCTGAGCTGAACTTAAGGAAGCAAAAATCGATTCATAAACAACGTTCAGATTTGAAAACTGTCCAAATGTTTACTGCTTGGGTGAAGATAATTGTACTTGCATGCATTTCTGAAATCTATGGCCAGGGTGAAAACAGGTATCATTCAATAACTCATCTCTCAACTGTAGCTGTAAATATACTGGTTGATCTATAAAGATGGCTTGGATTACTTTTTTGTGTTCTTTCCTCCACTAGTTCTTCATTGCCTCCTTTTACTCTCCCCCACTCCTGGAATTAGTTTTTATTTGCACAATCCCTGTAGTACAAGCTTGCCATACACTTTATACTGCAGCCCCTTAGGACCCCACGTGAGGAATAGAAAAGGCTCAAAGCTGTTATAAGCATTAACACTTGGAAGCAACAACAAGCACTGCAAAAGACTGCTTTGGAAGTTGGAGGCAAGTTCTAAGGGGCTTTTCATTCTGGATCAATGGGAGTGATAGAGTTTTCTAGGCATGTCGTTGGACTAGACAATTATTTAGGCATAGTCTGTAATCAAGGGCTATATATAGTTCACTCCTGCCTGGCCTGAAACAACATTAAGCACTCAGAATATTTAATGATGATGTGATTCCTTAGTAGATGAGGTTGATCCAAGTCAGCTGTGCCTCAGCCCAGCATCGCATCCAGCACCTCTGCCCCCAACAGTGATCTTGCCCACTCCCTTGCACCAGGATTGATACCCACATTGCTTCTTGTCTGGAGAGATGAAGCTAACTGTATAAAACTAAAGAAAAAAGCTTCAGAAGCATTCAGCTAGTTCAGATCTCATGCCATGACCTTACAAGAAGCAGCAAAAAAAGGAAGGGAGGGAATATACAATTGGGGTCAGAAGGGATGGCAGAATCAGACCAGCTCCTTTTGGAACTGGCTTATGCTGCATAACATTACATTCTTTCTCTTTTCAGGGCCTACACTTACACTGCTTTTAGGGGGCAAAGAGACTTCAACATGTATCAGGGTCCCCACACCTCAACATATTAGGGTCTCCTCATGCCTCCAAATGCAAACAAATGTGCACCTAGAAGGAAGAGTCTGACTCGGACTCTAAAACCAGGCTTCTGATAACATTGAGAAGAGTGTAGGTTTGTGCCCCCAGTCCTGGAGGAAAGGTGTATTGGGAGATACAGAAGGGCAACTGCACTGGTTTTGCCTGTGCACCCCTAATCCTGCAGTTCCCCTTACTTGCATTTACCTATCACCCTGGGGATACTTAATTAACGTACAAATTTATTTATAAAGTCTCTTCATTGCTGTTTCTGACCCATCCATTACAGCAATTTTCATGCAGATCTGTAGAGACCTGGTGGTTTATATCACTTAATGATAGTCCACAAAGCAATTGTGGCTCTAGGGCTTAAGTCAACATAAACTTGTCTTGCCACCAACTGATTACTAGGGCAGCAGATCTGTCTGCCCACTTGGGCTTTTCATTCCCATCCCCATGTCATTCTAGCTTTTGATGGGATGCCAGAAAGGAGGTGTTGCAGAGGCAGGACCAGAAGGCTGAGCTTGGCACAACTTCATCTGGCTGTGGTACTGGTCTTACACTGCCTGAAAGCAAACATAAAATAATAGACTTAAGAAACTGGGGATATTGCTGTAAAATAAAATTTGCCAAGGATCTCCTCTCCTGTAAAACATTTTCTGTGGGTTCACAAAATAGAGGAGGCTGTAACACCACAGCATTACAATATCCTGTGTGTATCAGCGCTGCTTCAGAGAGGAGAACAACTGCCATCTGACACAATCCAATCAGACCTCTGGCTTCTTCTCCATGCCTTTGGGATTTAAAGTCTTTCCTTTTTTTTTACCCTTCAGTTCTCCTGCAAACCTAATCTATCTTCTTATTCTACACAAGCATGTAAAGGTTAAGCTTGACTTACACAAAGTTCATAGCGAGGTTAGCATCTATTATTGCTTCTAAGCACCAAAAGTCAACTTGTTTCTTCACTATCCTCATGTTAATATTTCACCCTTGTCTAACACAAAAAGAGTTCTGCAAGAGAGCACAAAGCACATGGTGGAAGCCACAAGTATGTGCTGAAGTCAGTGTGTTCCCTGCTTGCCTCTTGAACAGTGTGTTGAGGTACAAGCAAAATATTTCATCTTCATGTATTAACCTGATTTGCGGTGGTACTACTGGTACAATGTGGGAAATAAAATATTTGGGAGAGGAGGGGAAATACAGGGATGCAGTCCTGAGCTGCTCCAGTCTAGTCTGCAAGCTGATGAACATCGATTGTGTGGTGCTGCACTACTGGCTGCAGACTGCCCAAATCCTGGATTAAACAATCATGCACTGGACTGCTGACTCCACGACATTCCTGTGCAGCCCAGTGGCACAGATATCCATCCTGTTGTCACTTCTGTTTAATAATAAAAGCCCTTTCTGATTTGTTTTGTGCTACATGCAAAACCAACAACAGTGAAACAACATTGTGGGTACAAAGTCAACTGTTCAAAGGTTAGGAAATGGCAGGTTTAAGATTTTCTGCTCCCCTTCCACTTACAATACAGCCTTTCATTATAAGGCCACATACTATTTTTTTCTGATGAAACCCTGTGCCTCACTCAGTGCAATAGATGGTGCCAATGCACAGCTGTGCAGTGTATTGTTTCATTCCTTTCACCTACCATCTAGTTCCAGCCTCTGCATAACTGTAAAGTAACCAAATCCCTTCCTTCTGCATAAAATAATTTATCTCTTCCTGGACTCTCCTGTGGTGCTTCTCAATATGCCACTTGAATGCTTCAGAAGCAAAAGTTAATTTATCTTTAAATTAGAGAGGAGTTTATATTCCCTCCATTTTAAAGATGGGAAGCTGATGAAGTGAGGCTGCACTTACAAAGCACAGCACCCCACCAAAATGTACCCTCACACCCCATTTCCTCCACTCATCCATTCATGCACCCCAGCTTATGCACGCACCTCTCTCGGGGTGTGCAGGCAGGTGTGGGTGTCTGCCCCCAGAAGGGGGGATGTGAGAAGGGAGGCAGGCACCTCCACTTTACCCCTCTGACGTGGGGCTGCAACACAGCACATGCAGCCACCACTGCCACACACCCCTGGCTTATACATTAGCCACTAAGATGGTTTGAAAAGCCAGCAAATATTTCTCAGGAATCATGCGAGCAAGCTCCAGGTTTTAGAGAACTTTTACTTCAGCACTGTAAAATTTGACCACTCTTGATCTTATGTACAACCATAGCCCAGCATTTTGATGTGGAGTTGCAAAAACTCCAAGATCTCCAGTCAGGGAATTAAGGAGCACAGTCCAAGCCTGTGTGCTGCTATATTTAGTCCTGCATTTTTCCAAATGGAGGAGTGTCTGCATACAAAATACAGGATCTTTAGAGTGGGGCAGACACTTCTCAGGGACTTGGAGCCTACAACGCAGCCATTAAGAGCAATAGGTTTATTATTCCTACAATGGAGAAGAGAAGCAGCTTGTGCAGAAGGCCATGAAGCCATGTCACAGCAAGATGTAAATGCCCTTGAGCAGCTCCCTGGCCTCAGCAGCACAGGTTATTGTTGCCCTGGAGTCTGAACCACTATGACCAGCACCTCAGCTCACAGCAAACAGGTCTCAGTAATGACTTGCCCATTTGGTAAATAAATCATCAGCAAAAAACACGCACTTCCTCTGGAGGAGGTGTCATAGATGTTTCCTTGCCCCTGAGACACAGAACCGTGGATCCCCTCCCAAGCAAGGATGCTACCATCCTACCCATGTGTCCTGACAGCCATGCACACTCCTTCTGTGCCCTCCCAGGGCTCACCCCTTTTAATGCTACCCTGTCCAACCAAGCCTGAGTCTGGGTCTTCTCCATGCTCTCTGTTTTTTCTAGCAGACCATAAATTAAAAGCATCTGTTTAGTTACTTGTAGTGGAACTTTTTTCACATATTTTCCAGGCTTTTTTTTAGTATGCCTGTTTCACAATGATTACTTTGTTCACTCCAAGGACGTGGAAGACCCTTCTTCCCCTTCAGATCTTTGATTATCTTTTATTCTTTTTTTTGTTTTGTCTGCCTGCATCTTCTCCCTGAAACTGCTGACCAGCAGCTTTGTCACATTAGTTTTTCTAGACCCAGTATTCTTCCAGTGGCAGTCTTTTCTGTTTTACCCTCAGATCTCAGAGCAGTCTCTCATAGCCTTTTTGATTCCTTTGTATCATCAGAATTTTTCATTTTCAGTGGTCTTCAACAACACTGTAATTATTGTTGCATTTATAATCTAACCTCCTTTTACCTTCTGACATTGTAGTCTGGGTGCTATATTTGCTGACCACAGGGACTCACTCCCAGAGTAGCTGAGTTTATTGGAACATTTCGCTTCAGCCATCATGTTGCTTCCTTGCAACAGTCAGAGAGAGACTTTAGGGAGAACACCTTGCGCTGAACAACAGCCACCTTTCATTTTCAAGCCTCTGAGATTTCAGGGACTCCTGTACAGCCAGGAGGCATTGCTATACTTAAAGCAACCACCTCTTAAGCAGCACTGGATTAAAACAGCTTGTGCTTGTCATACCCATAGCCCTTTACACTCTCAATCAAAAGGCAAAGAATACTTTTTTAATATCTGCTCCTTTTCCTGAGAGCCTGTTGGGTGATGTTTATGCTAGAGCACGGACTCACTAATAATCTTTCTTTGGCCACATTTACTGCACAACTTGACTGGTTCATACCCCAACAATGTGTGTGATCTGACAGCTCTTTCCTTTCTACTGTTCCTGCCCCATCTCTAATGAGCTTTGTCCTCTCAGGCCTTGCAATCTAATCTCAAGATTTCGACTCACATCCACTTCCCTGTTCCCGAGTTTCATTGCCTGGTTGTGAACAGCAAAGGGGTAAAGGGGCATTTGCCAACTCCCTCTCCATGGAAGTGGTGCTCCACAGGTCCAGGACCTGATGCATTCTGTCCAGGACCTGATGCATTTGTCATTTAGTGTTGTCTTTCCTTTTAACTTCCCGTATTTCTACCACAAATGTTGGAGCATGTTTTCATATTTCTCAATTTTGAATTTGTTTTCTTTTCCAAATGAAAAAACCCCACTTCATGTACTGCTTAAGTGAGACTCTCCCCTGCACTGCATCACACAATAAATCACGCAATAACAAAACATGCAGCTATTGAGCTTCCCAAAATAAGCCAGAATCCCCAATGAGGAAATTACCTTCCCTTTTGCTCACAGTTCTTTTTTCATCCCATAAACCAGACTGTTCCCTCCCAGTGCCCAGCTGCTCTCAAGACAGCTGCAGCAGCGCATGGCAGGACCTGTAGTGCGTTTCTGAGTGTGTGGTTTGCCATGCAGCCGGCAGCTGGGAATGCAGCTCAGGGCAGGTGGGACAACAGGGCACTGCTTGCCTGCGGGCAAAGGGAGACAAGGACCAAGTTTTGCTGATAAGGGCATAGGAGATGAGGAGAAGGGGGAGAGAAGGCAATCTCTGCATGGAGGGAAAGGGGGGAAGGATTGAAGAGCAAGAAGCAGTTTTGGAAGGAAATAAAAAATAAAGCCCATTCTTGATTTCTAGATGGTGTCATTCCCATCCCTCTCCACTTACCACCCATCACATCAACTAATAATTTCATCAGATCTCTCAGAAGAAGGAAAGGACAAAAAGCTAGGAAAGTAACAGCTTGAATCTTGAGAAAAATTTCTGCTTATAACCTGGCACTTCTCTCACATTGCTGCTGCCTGACACTAGTGCTTTCAGGGAGTAATAACCTTCCCCACATCTGTTTATGTGGAGAATGTCTAATCCAGTCAATTCATCACAAGGAACAGGCTCTGGCACCCCCACCCACTCCAGCAGGAGCCTTTCTTCTGCCTTCCTCATTCGCCTGGCAGCAGAAGGATCTCAAAGTATTCACTTAGCTCTCAGTTCTCTACCCAGGTCTCAAAAGCTATATTTCACTGTATCAAATACTAAACATGGGATGACATTTAATTTTCAGCTCAGGTTTTATACCATTCCACAGTAGCGATCTACAGATCTAATGCCCTGATGTGTGCTCTATATCTTTTCAGCTTATAACCACACATTTAGAGAAATACCATTGAATCATCATTCAGCTATTTTAAATTAATTAAAAGGAGACTCAATTTTCACATCCAATCCCAAATCTCTTTGCAAATTTTCAACCTCCTCTTTCTTTAAACACTTTTTTTCCCTTTCTCACAGATATCACCTTTCTTGGACTATAAGAGATGCAAGATAAATTAAGACTGACTATTCAGAAAGGAGCTGTGTGAGTGATCATTCTCACACATACCTAGTGCAGTCTGGCCTCCCTTTTGACTCATTCCCACAGTATTGTTTGGAGTTCATTTCTCTGCATCTGGTACTTTTTAAGCCTTTAGAGTCCAAATAGAAACCAAAACTCAATTTAGGTTAAAAAATGTAACCCCATTTCAGGGCTGCAGACATCTTCGAGTCTCTCAGTGAATATGCCCTCTCCTCCATCCCCAAAAACTAATCCCTAATTCTAACTTTTCTGGAATTGGACTCCCAAACTCTGTCAATTTACATAGAGATGTCTGAGGAGCTGTGACAGTCAGCTCTTGTGTGTTTTTCTTTCTTCTCCTGAGCGGCTGCACTAATGGTTTGAGCCCTTACAAAGAGCACCAGAGCAGCTGTACTTGGGTCACATCAAAGGTCCAGCAAGTCCAATACCTCATCTTTAGCAGGAGGCAATAGCAGATGCTCATTATAAGCTGCTATCAGTTTACATTAATATGCTAGGCTGCACAAATCACAGCTGAAGCCTCTGACTCATCATCTACCTTGGATTTAGCTGCCCTTGTTACAACCCTCACTCCTGCTTTTGGGAGTGGATGTGGTGGGGAGAAGGTAATCAGTTTAGTTGCAGCTATATGTAAGGAAAAGTGAACCAAAGCCTACAGACTTTTCCCAGTGGTTTAAGTGTGACCTCTTTCTTTTCAGTCAGAAATTAAGCTGAGCCTCCAAATTGCTGTAGCTATCTGCCTAGCTTCATTCTCCTGCTCCTGACCCCCAAAATGAAAGTATCTCTTCTAAAGATTTATGTATGGTTGACTTGCCTAAAAAAAGAAAAGATGTTTGAATGTGTAAAATAAACAGTAGAATTAAAAAACAGGGTTGTTTTACTTTTTCTGGTCTGAGCACGTAGGTACTACTCGCAGTAATGAAAGCTAGAAAATTTTTAGATCAAGGTGATATTTAAATTGGAAGATGTCCTTCTTTAGAATAGAGTTTTGCACACTTGACAGCCTGTTAAATCCCACAGAAATCCTCATGGATTGTCACCACTGGGAAAGGCTGTGAATGTACAGCCTTTTGTAGAAATGGTCATTGTCATCTGGAAATGTAACTAGAGGGAAAAGATTTTGGATCAGTGGTGCCTGGTAAATTAGTGCACCTGGTAAATTTTCTTTGTTTAATGGGCTTGTATGTGCTTAAATAATTTACAAACTGTGCTGTTGCTTCATGAAACATTGGCAAGTACTGAGTCACTGAAGTAACAGGAGTTGCTTCTTCCATAAAGAAGGATATGTAAGAAGAGAAAATGTACAAAGTCTGTAATATTGGTATGGTGTTAGAATAGCTTGACTATTAGCAGATGGCAGAACAGGTTAATATTTTGAATTTGAACTGATTAACTTTATGAACAAGCAGTGTAATTTTAGCACGAGGCCTGAAATGATCACTGCTTTACCACCCTTCCCTGGACTTTGGAAGACGTTAGGGAAACATAACTTAGCCAAATTTTGAGTATGGTACTAGATAGAAAAAATGAGGTTTATGCTGAAAGGATGTTTTCGCAGAAAGTACTCATCCTTTTGCAATTTTTTTGTCATTGTCAAAATAACTAAATGCTTGGATAGCACCAAAGCTCTCTCAATTTATCTCTTAAAAGTATTCCTGGCCCTTCCCTCTTCTATACAGAAAGCCCTATACTTTTCCTTCCATGGAACCTAGTGTTCCAGCCAAGGACACTGGTAAATCAATATTTTTTACTGCTTTTACATGTGTGTAAATAGCTGTGCAAAGTGATGAAGAAAGGGCTGTGGAATTTCCACGTACTCAGGGTTTTTTTCAAATCCATTATCCTCCATGGTTACAGCATTTTACTTCTCTATACTCCTTATGCTTTCTTTTTGCTACACTATAAACATAAAAAAAAAATCCCCGAACTTGAAGGCAAAATTCATAACAACAGCAGGTTGGAACAACTGCCAACTTTCAGAAACCATTGTTTAATTGAAAAGTTATAAAGTAAAAGCAAGTACATGAATTGTTGAAATTGTCTGCATGAAACATTTATAGTGAAAAACTCCATTTCATAAAGATAGATGGAAGGACATCTTTTATGCAAAAACAAAACAAATTATCTGCCTGCAAAGCTGGCATCTTGCAAGTGCACTTCTGAAGAACAAACTGGAGCACAGAGCTGCAGAAAAATGCAAACTCTACTTGCCAAAGCATTCCTGCATCCACATGAGTGACCTAGGGAGGGGATGGGGAGCCAAAGGTGGCACTGAGATGAAATGAATTAACCTGCCTTCTCCCATGTGAAGAAGTGTAAATAAAAATCAAAGGGATCTTTATCCCACTGACAATATGGTATGCAAGGTCACATGGCCTAATATTTTAAGAAGATTAAAGCTAAATCCCTGCCAACTTTGAAATGGCCCAACCAAGCCTGTAAGCTTTTCAATTTAAATGGGTGCACAGCATGACTCCTACGATCAGCTAGAATCTGGTAGGATGAGTTGTAGTGAAGTGAACTCTGAAACAATTCAATCCTGCAGTGATAGGTTTTACACATTATCTGTTAATTTGGAGCTGTGCAGGAGGTGGAAACAAAGCAGATCACTAAAAATAAAGCCCATTATGAACAAAGTTCATGTGAAAAGGAAAAAAAAATCCTTCATATTTATTGTTCATCAAATTAGGAACATCATTTCTGTAGTTCTGCTTTATTTCTAGGATAATTACAAACACCAGGGTCTAACTGGAGCACAAACCACTTAAACCACACTTCTATCACTCTTAAAAGCCATAGGTCTCTGAAAACATGAACAGCATACAGGAGAAAGCCCTACTGTAGATAGTGAAGAGCAGACTTTCACCAGAACATCTCTATTTGAACCTCAGATGTTATCACATGCAAGGTGCACGTGGAGTAAATCTATTCACCAGATGGGGAAAATTGCTAATTGTCCAGCAGAATGTAGCCACCAGCTGGCAGGCAGCTACCCACACACAAACAAGAAGCAATCCCAATAACCACACATAAAAATAGCGTAACAACATGCATTCAACCTGAACCATCAATTCTTATGAGGGGCACAGCTGACAGAAAAAAAAAAAGAAAAAGCATCTGCTCTGGAAGCAGCATGTGAATTTATGTGCTCATGTTTAACTTGTGTTTTGGGAGTTTTGCAGAATGTTTCCACGTTAAAAGCAGTGGTAGTAAAGCAGCTGGGAGATACATTCCTTCTAATGATGCTGGCTGCCCTTTGGAGGCTTCTGGAGCTCAGAATTGAACCCTCACATATGGAGAGATGTGAACATTTGTTTTCCAGAGTAGTGTCCTGGACAAGTAGTTTTGAAATAATTGTGCCAACATGGTACCTGCAGTTACCTAGGAAATGAAACTGCTGCTGATCTCCTACAAAGTCTGGGAAGATTCAACAATTTTGGCATGAGTGCAGAACCCTTTTAGATCTTAAGAAAATTGCTCATTTCTGAAAAAATTAGAACAATTTAAATTATTTATGGAAAAGAGGCCACTGATGAATTCTGGTTAGCTCTGTACCTTTTATCCTTCCATGTGGAAATGCTGATGTGGAGATGCAGCATTTCCTTTCCTTTGCCACAGCCAATGCTTTTTTTGCATCTCTTTCTTGTCCACTTTCTTCCAGTCTTCCTGTGGCTTCTACTAAATGAATTCATGAGTTATCCAAGAGACCCTTGGGTGAAATGGGAAACTACAAGAGAGGCAGTATATTTTCAGGAGAAAATGCAAGGGGTATTTAACCAATCAAGCTTTTAACTCAGGCTCGCTCAGGAGACAATGTTCAGAATGCATGGACTGAGACCCTCCCAGTGACCCTTAAGACAACAACAAAAAAAAAGCTGCTTTCAAAGTATTTATTTCATTTCAATGTTATTCAGTGCCAATGTGTACCCAGAGGCTTCCTCAGTAAAACATGTCGAAGGGAGCAGGGTTAAGAAACTGCAGTGTGGGCTCAGTGTTCTCCAGCTGTGGTTCACTAGCTCAGAACTGCCCTGTACACGCCTGTGTCCCTGAGAGGTCAAAACAGATGGGCTGGGTGGGGGCGTTTAGTTAAAGAAAAGAACAACAAAAATACTCAAGAAAGCGGCATTTTTAAAAGGCACATTCAAGTAAGCAACATTCTACATAATAATCCAGTTTTAAGCACCTATCTGATGATCTTAATTAGCCCATTCTGCTGTTAATTTCACATATCCCCTCTTTGCCTTCAGTATCTTTATAGAATAATTTTCTGGCAACTGCATCTATGTTTAAACCCATATCCATCTAGGCAGGATATGATTATGATTATTTATTATTAGTCCTCCAAGCATTCCCACTTGATCAGTGTAAGAAGACTGAGAAATTAACCCACTTCACTCCTGTCCCTAAGTAACCCCCTGCTCCCCACTAAAACAATAAATGCTTTTTTCCCAACCAACTTTTTATGGGTTATTTTTTCCTTTCTAATATACTCTTGTTAGTTTTACAGAACAATCTCAACTATGTTTTCACTTGAAAGAAGATGACTATCTTTTTATTCATTGATATTCTTGAGACAAAACTCCAGTTTGCAGTTTGGGGCCAGCAGGTTACTCTGCTACTGTCCCAGGTAAGGTGCCCAGGGACTGTCCCTGACAGTCTAAAGTGTCTAAAGTGACAGCTGCCAGTGCCCTCGAGACTAGAATGGGCATGGGCACAGGGACATTAGGATGCCACTCTGGGTCACCCAGGCATCCCCTCGTGGGATCAGAAGAGCACACCATCCCCCAGCCTGGAGCTCACAGCCACAGCTTTGGCCCCTGTGATATGGTGAGAAGAACAGGTTTAGCTTACTGGAGCAGGGCTGGCCATTGAGTATCCCCCAGGCAGTTCACAGTGTCTGTGAGCTTATTATCTATCCTCTGTTCCTCCTTTCTGCAACCCTCACAACTCCCCTTGCCTACTGCAGCCTCTTCCCGAATAAACAGCAAGCAGCCTTTTTATTTTCCCATGGCTGCCAGTTTTTTTATATCTATACCCAAATAAAGTATTACTGATACTGTTACCTAGGCACTGGTGGCCTTGCAAGACTATGGACAGGAAGATCCCAGCACTCTTCAGCTCAGTTATCTTTGACAGCTGACCATTCCTCATATCCTTCTTAGCCACCTGTAAAATCCATCCATCCATCCATCCATCCATCCATCCATCCATCCATCCATCCCTCAAGGTGCTACCTCTAACTTCTGCCAGCCCCTCACATGGTTATCTATCACATACAGCAATTTCTCATGTCATGTCCTGTCCTTTTCCACTGAACATCCCACTAGTTTGGATTAATGGCAGGGCAGGAACCAGCCAGAGGTGCAGAAAATTGCCTGCAGCCCTAAAAACCAGGTGAGGAGATCCAGCATCTGTGTTATTTTTTCTCTTCCGAAGCTAATTGTTCTTTTGTGCCCAAAAGATACAGTAAACTGGTGTCCAGCTTTTTCTGACCAATCCTTCAGCAAAGACTGCAATGCAGGACAGACCTTTGGCAGTCTGTTTTCGAACTTGACTATTTTCCTATACCTAGTGTTTGAGTTTTCTTCTGGCTTCTAGTTCATTTTTCCTTTTTTTGGGCTGTAACCGGGGCAATACACTGCACTCTTTGGAAGAGTAACTTTCTGCCCACAAGCCTAACAGCAACGAGCTAATTTAACAGGACACATGAAAATGGGAGGCCCTTCAGATCTTGGACATAACATGCCTGGCTGGAGTGGTCTGGCTGAAGTTTAGCTGATGGGTGAGATAGGTACAAAATGAAGCTTCATGTTACCGCTAAACCAATCGAACAGATGCTGAAAATTCAGTCGCTGGTTTTCTCTACCTTCTTGCAAACTCTTCCCCTTACATCAGCTCTGGCTGTTCATCCGACCCCACAGCAGATTGTTGCAAGAGGGAAAATACAGCAGGAAGCTCTTCATCAGCACAGACAGGAGCTCACTAATGCAACCTTAGTTTAGGCTGGAGGCTCTGCTCATTTTTGACTCAAATCAAAGTCAGAGATGCCTCTCAACGTAAATGCAATCTGGAAGACTCAGGCTTCTTGCGCCCATGCTAACAGCCGTGTGCGAGGCCAACTGTCCGAGATGTGGACATTGTGTTTCCTGTCTTATTTTTGCTTTTTCATAGGCAAGGGAAAATGATTGGTTTTTCTAAAAAAGATGTATTACTTCCAGATATCTCTGGATAGTTACCTCAAAAATGAAAACACTGAGAAGGAAAAAAACCAATAATTTTTGAAAGGTCTTGAGATAGATATTTAGTTTGAACCTGCATCTTTATTGGACAGCATAAAAAAAAAAAATAGCAGCTGGAAGAAACCAATATATTTTCAACATCGAAGAGGAAGAATACTTTGTACTAAATATATAATATTGACTTTGCCTCCTTTCATTCATAAGCATTTGAAGTCTTTGCCTCTGCTGTGGATGTCCAGACAGCACCTTTATAGAGCACAAATAATTTTCTTTTGTAAATTTACACAATATCAACATAATCCCACTTAAAAAAATGGGAAGGGATGAAAATAAAGGCTGCTAAATTAGCTTCTCTGGGGTTAGAAGTGCATTATGGGTAGAAATTAGAAAATGCTTGCACTAACCATCAACCAAGTGAGCAGATTTAGCACATTACAGAAATTAATGAGTCTCCATGTAAAAGATGATAGCAATCTTTCCTCAAAACTACCACCTTGCTTGCAGCACAGCAAATGCAATTTACTTCTTGAGGCAATAGAGATGGTTCTCACTGAAATGCTGAGAGAGAAAAATGCAGCTGCTGTGGTCTCTGATGCAAGGAATGCAATAGGAACCTCTGACCTAACCTGCTCTGCCTCCCTGCAGCTTGACCTCACTGGCCAAGAGGCTCCTAAGCTGTATTCTTTCAGGTTTTATATGCAATGTACCCAGAAAGATACCTTTTCACTGAAGCACTTGATCCTTACATGCTGTGGTTCTCCCTCCCCATCTTCCTAGTGGAATTCCTAGGTAAGGTCTTTCTTTACAAAGAAATAGAAACAGAGAAAGAGAAAGAGAGAGACAGAGAAAGAGAAAGAAAGAAAAAGAAAAAAACTTGTGTGAGATCTAGCAAAGGGAATGAAACCAGAAAGCTGAAAAATAAGATAAAGCACAACCTGGCTTTGTGCAGTAGAGATTCCCATGCTGGTTTATTTCTAGCCAATATCAAAGCTCCCCAGGCCAGATTCATATGCTAGAGATGGTCCACCTGAAATAAACAGCCCATCTCCTCACTGAGAAACTGCCACAGGCCTAGAAAACAATCAGCCACAAGGGAGGGAAAAAAATGATGAGGAGAGTGTAAGGATCATAACACTAATAGAAACAGTGAAGCAAGACAAAGCAGAGGACTCTGGAGCATCCTCACCTCCTTGCGGGAAACCTGTAGGGAGAAGGCTAGCAGCTTCCAAGGGAATAACTTCTCTTTGAATGCTCTGCAGGGGCTGGGACTTGAGGTAGATCCCTGACACAAAACAACTGCATTTCAAGAGGCTGTCCTCTAATTAGGCAGCTGGCCATTTTCCTTACAGTAAGTAAAGGAGTGGCAAAAATGACTAATGGAGAGAAAATAAAGACAGAAATTAAACAACTGTAAGACTTTGATTTGCTGTACTGCAAAAAGCACACATTTTTCTTGTTTACCTCCCATGTAAGATACAATTGTCTAGGGAGTAAGAAAATTTCATCATGATTGTATTCAGGTCTTGACTGAGTAGTTAAAATGTCAGGATTTTGCCTTAAAAACAATTAGTGGAAACTGATCTAAACAGAAATATTTAAGTATATTTACAGATTAAGATTCACTAAAAGAAATTCCTCCATTGTTTCCTCATTCTATTATCTCTAATGTCACTGTAGTTTTGCCATGAGAGGACACTTTTTTTTCCCACAGGGACTCACTTTCTGTCTCAGTGTGGTCTCTTCTCATCAATCACTCCAAGCTTTTTCTTTCTGTCCCCTAAATATTGTATTCCAACTGATTGGTTTTGCCCTTCCTGAGCAGAGGGTCCCTCAGCTGATGCTGTGTTCACACCTTTCCCCATCTCCTGCAGCCAGCACAGCTATGCCCTGCCGCCCCAATCACTCACATACTTCACACGCACAGCAGTCGCCTTTCTACAGAGTGACACCCAACTGTATCATGTGGAACTGTGAAATCCAGGAGATACACATGATATACTGCAAGGGAGTGATTAGAAGAGGACTGACTGCGTGTTCATCCAAAACAGGACTGATCGAAGCAATGTACCATTCAAACAAAGACTGGGGATGGCAGAGCTATGTGCACTCAACGTATTGTCATGGGGATCGGAGACCCTGCTTGTTAAAAGTCCTACTACTCAATTTAAAGAACAGTTGAGTAGCTTTCTTCACCTCTGACAGAGTCTGCTGCTTGTCTGCCAGCTGTCATATTGTCCCTATCTGAGGGAGATTTTATACTTGGAGATCGTAAAATATACTTCCGATGAGCTCTCTGTGCCTTCCTAACGAGATACATTATACTATGCTGGAGATATTTTCAGACATATTCTCAAGGAAAAAATAAATCCAATACTCCAGAGGGAAGGTTCACCTTAAAAGTAAAGCTGCATAAATGCTGCATATCTTTTCCCCAAAACCATATATTGTGGTGTTGCAGCAGAGTTCATTGCAGTTGTTTTTGCTTCTGTAATTATGAATGACATATATGTGTTCAGCTTAAGAGCAGAAAAAGTGTCAGGCTTTTCCCTCAGTCTGTAGTACATGAATGCTTTATGCAGAACATTTACTTCCAGTGGAGTAGAAAAGGTTTGTGGGTCCTCAGTATACAAGAATCTCATCACCAAAATACACAACCCAGGTGTCTTAGACAAGCCATGGAATGCATAACGCATTAAAACTGTGTGTGATTTTACCAAAAAACAGTGGAGGCATGTTTTTCTACTCAGTAGCTTCACTGGGGCAACTACACCTGTTTTTAACACCTTCACAACTGGATGATTACTCAAGGTGGGGAAAAAATAGATTACAATGTAAACAAGGACAAATATTATCTGTTTGAAAACCCACACAAAAAATAGCACCCACTTCAGTTACATCTCACGTAAGAGGAAAACTCATCCAAAAGTTGGTCCCAGGTTCGTAGAGTACTCCATGCAGATGGCAAGATGGACATACAAAGCTATTGAGGTCTACAGAGGAAGAGGTCACATCAAATCATGCATCCATACATTCTTCCAAGTAAGTCCAAAGGCAAAGCCTGAGTACTGCTGTATGAGCTTATCATCAGGCAAGTCATGAAGACCACAGTGACACACCAAAAGACAGTAAGAGTGTCTTCTGCTGCCTCTTACAACAGCATAAACCCTCTCCAAGTCAGGTTAAAATTAGAAATTAGGGAATTACCAAGAAAATGACTGTGTTACAATTATTTTTGTCCATGCTGAAAAGAAAAGCAGAGTGTCAGTACCATCTTCATTATTAAATCATTGCCTAAAGCATATCTACTCTATACATATCATCAGGATGCAAGAAGATCCTTTCCTAGTCTTGTGCCTTGTTCTCTGTGTAAAGAGTCATATCTTCCAAAAAATCTTATTTCATTTTCTAACAAGAGAGGCAGAATACTACCCCCAAAACAGTCTGTTTGTTGGGGTAGTCTCATAGGAGGCAAGCATTTGAAATTGTTAGCTCTTCAAAATGTACTTCACCCAGGCATCTGATCTCCTGGGTGAGTGATATCATAGCTATGCAACTCAGTTAAATGGAGGCAGGATTCAAATCTTCAGTGCTTTTTAGCAAGGTTTGCCAGAGTCCCTGTGTTTTGCACATAACACAACACTTCTGAGGTGAAATGTAGAAAGCAGGTACATCAGGGAAGCTGGCCACGAAACTTCCACTTTTTTGGCTTGTGATGAGGTTTAGGTGGGAGACAGCTGCTAAAGTGGACTGGTTAGTACAGCAGAAGGTCTGGGAGTTTTATCACTGAAGATGCATTTGAATTCTCACATTCCAGGTCAGGGAGCCTTCCAACCACAAGCCCAGAGTGCCTTCCAACCACAGAAACACACCAGCAAACAGCTGCAATAAAAATTATTTGTCTGGAAAATCATGGAACTGTCTCCTAAGGCTATGATGTTAAATTTGGATGCAGCAGTGGAGAATTTTGTACAAGAAAACAAAATTGGTTGCAATTTTTCAGATGCAGAATAAGACAGACTTTAGGCATGACTGTTTTTCTAGTCTTAGGAACATAAGTCCTTTTGGGGGCTTGGGTTGTTGTCATTTAGTTAAATGGTCCTGTATAAAAGATTGCTTCACCTCTTCCAGTGCCTCAGAAAGGATCCAGATGAATGATTACCTTGCATATGCTCAGCCAAGCCCACCTGGTTGGGTGGTGCAGGCAGCTGGGTCTTCACCTTCTAAAAAGAAGCAGTAGATTTTTAAAAGCTGAGAGCCCATTTACTGGTGTTCACTTCTTTGCATTGCTGTACCATTTTGTACTTTTAAGGTATTTTTGTGAATCTAAATGAAAAGGAAACTGCTGGAATTCCCATTCCTATGTGCTGGAAATGGGCAATATTCAGCAAACCAATTCTGCAGGAAAAGTTGGGAGGGGATCCATAGTCCTGCCAGATCTTGGTTGAAGCTCCTGATTTGATTTTTGCACACTTGATGGGTTGAGCTGAAGTTATCCAAAAAGTGACCTGTGACACAGGCCAATCTTAGAAGTATTGACTAACAACCATGGTTCGGGCTTAAAAAATGTTTAGATGACCTTCAAGGCTTTTGATGATAATTCTTACAGGCTAAGACTGGGAATAAGGCATTTCATGGCTTCAAACCTTATGTTGTCACACCAGTTATTGTTCTCATCACAGGGTAGACAGTGGAGGATGCTTTACTTAAATCCCCTGGGGACCTTAGCTCCTTTATTGCCTACATTGTTTCATCACTTGCTCTTGAAAATCTCGTGGGAAACTGAAGAACTCCATGGAGAACCAAAACAAATTGTACAATGAGTGAAACAGGGAAGGTGGAGTGGAAATATCAGATAAGATACAGTCCCATTGTATTTTTGACCAAGAGTGAAGGAGCTTATTACAGACCATCAGGACATCAATTTCTTCCTTCACCTCAGCTGCCACTTTTCCATTTCTTTTTTATTTATCTCACAGTAATTGGCATTCATGCTTGGGTTTTTGTTAGTTTTCTATTAGTATTTCCAAAGGCTTTACCATGAAAGAGTAAATCCTGTTGGAGAAAGCCCCATACAGTTGACAGTGCTGGTATTCTCTGTGAACCTCTGGTCTGTAGGTACCAGGGGGTCGCATGGATAAGGAAAGTTCAACCATGTATGTATATAATCACCACAGAATCATAGAATGATTTGGGTTGAAAGAGACCTTAATGATCGTCTAGATCCAGCTTCCCTGCCATGGGCAGGAACACCTTCCACTAGATCAGGTTGCTCGGTATGTAATGTATATAATATATATATATGAATACAAACATCTGCAAGATCCATAAATCATGTATTTGATTAAATTCCATGTCCATGTAAAGTGATAAGCAGCCTGACACACTCTTTCCCTCCAGACAACCTGACCTCCACATAAAAAAGAGGTCACGTATGAGGCAAACAGGAGCCAGAGTTGGCTCCAAGAGGCAATAAAGAATCAGCCATTGTATCTTTTTTTCTTCAAATCAAGTTTTAGAAGACTCTTCATATTCAGTGTATTCACATAAGTGTCTGTTTCCTCACTCAGATTCCAGTCAACTGTGGTACAATTAAATGCATGAAATAAGAGAGCTTTCCCTGGACAATACTAAATTACTCTCTTCTGAAAAGGAAAGTTGTTTTGAAGAAATTCACAAAAAAAAAGCAAAGCTGTTGATCTACATAGGCAGAAAGATATATCACGCCAAGTCTCATTTATGTATGTTTTTGTTTTTTCAACATTTTGTCAAGCACCCTGCAGCACAGTTCAGTGATAGCGGGTAGTGTTTGAATGAGTGGGTAAGGGATGTCAAACTGAGTACAAGAATGAAAGCATTGGCCTTGACTATGGAAGGTCTGGTTGATTTAAAAGCTAATTCAATGATACAAGCCTTCACTCAGCTGGTTTGTGCAAAGTATGCAAGCAGACTTTTTCTCTACTTCTTTTTTTCCTCCTTGTCTTTTGAATGTGTGTTGCAGGCCTCAGGCATCTGTTCTCAGGCTTTCTTTTTCTTACTGTGGAGAAAAACCTTCTCACCTGTCTGAAAGATGGAGTTAGGACACCACACCACTCTCAATATTTGCAAAAGAGTTTTCTTGCTTCCTTTGGTTCTGGGCATGCCTTTTTTCGTGTCACTCATGCCTCCTAAACCTCCCCCAGCTATATCACCTCAGGACACTCAGAGCCTGCTACACCTAGTTGTGAGACACTCAGCATTTGCCTCTGATCAGTGCTGGTCTTCTGTGAGCCAGCTGCTGTGCCATGAGGAGGATGGGGTGGGCATGAGGCATGGATGGGAACTCTGGCTGCCTGGGAATTAAGTTAACAGGCTCCTCCTTGACCTTGTTTCAATCCCACTGGCCTGCAGAATGAGTCTGGAGGTCACTTGCTGGTCTAGATCTCCTGCTGGGCTTGTCATGACACCAAGTTGAGAGCTAGGACTGTCTCGTCCTGTTATGATTGGATCAGTCTTCTGGCTTGTCTGGACAATGGAGGAGTTTTGTAACATTTGTGTGTATATCCAATACTGTATGGACTTGTATGGATTTGTTTTGTCACAACAGAAGTGACATAGTCATGTAAAAAAAAAAAAGAAAAGGAATAAATTTTTCAGATCCTGCAGGATAAAAATGGCCTTCTTGAATCAATCTTCATTTGACAGTAGTATAATTATGGATTATTTACCAAGATCCAATCTCATAGCATAGAAACTGTGAAGGTGCCTGGCACAAGTAAATTAGATAACAAAGAGGGTGATTTGTCATTATTACAGATCATTAGTTCTTTTCATGTTTAAACTTGCCCTTTCCAAAGGCAGACTTCTCTTGGGTGTCTGGAGAATACAATATGCTTCAGTTACAACCCAGCTGGTCTGTTGGTCATTGCACTGGATCGATTCTGCCCTCTCCCAGAAAACAGCATTAAAAGCTATATAAAGTGTGAGCAAAGAAAGCAAGGCACAACTGGACAAATAAGTCTTTTCCAATAGAGAGATTGTAAGGTCAGGAAATTTATCAGCAACCAAAATGTGAAAAGTACAGTTCTTTCACCTGTTCCTGTGACTGACACATCCTCTGTTCTGCAGCTCTTTAAGAAGAGAGATCTCTTAATGGGGGATACATGAAACTTCTGGAGGTCTGACAGAACTGTCTGAACTGGGCCACTTGGAAGTGATGGCATCCTAAAATCCTTTTCCTTGAAGGTGGGAAAGTGTTGTTGTGCTGCCCTCTACTGCTCACAGCCTTGCATTCACTCGTGGGTGGAGAGGTTTGAGGTTAGTGTCGCTTAATAAGCAAACCACTGCTTTTTTGTCTGCTCTCATCACATAAAATTGGAAAAACAAAGCTTTATGCTAAATTCAGTGTCGCTTTTCCTATGCAAGCACACTTGTTATTATGCAGTGAAAGCATGAATTATGGAGTGCTTTGGGGAGGTAATCCAATTTGTGGATATTTCATTTAGAGTGTGCCATGAGTGAATTGTCCCAGTGTGATGTATTGATAGGCCCTAGGCTCATACTGTCACTGACAGGTAAAATAAGGCAACTCAACACAACTGGAAAAAATAGGGGAACCATCCTTTTACAAAATCATGATAGACATGTTAGGTTCCTGTGCCTTTAAATTTTAGAACATGTAGAAATGATGCTTTGTGGTCTGTTACATCTTGCAGAACCATTTCACAGGATCATTTAATCTTTTTCAGGAGCTTCCTTTCCTTGAATTTCTTATTGTTTTCCCTCTGCATCACCTAAAACCCTATCAAAACTTAAAACTGCTATCCTAATCCAAGAATGAACGCCTGAGCTTTGTTCTTTCATACCTCCTGTTTTGCACTTAAATAGATGCCAGCAGATCCCCCTCTTCTTCCTTAAGAGATGCAGAAAAGGGGGAGGTAAAAGTGGTCAGGAGCTCCAATTTAAGGCTCAATAGCGTTCAGGCCCCTTTTAGCTTCAAAACTTGACCTTGAAGTCTGAGAGCTATGGCAGCAACCACACAATTATTACCAGGGTGGGGGCAGCAGGAAGAAGAGGAGGGAGGGTAGGGAAGCAAGCAGAGACACATCTCCACAGAAACGCAGCACGGGTCAGGATCTAAACCAGCTTATCAAGCTGTATAAATATTAATCGTACAGTTTAAGACTATATTCTGCTCCATCTGCAGAGTTTCACTGCAAGAGGTGTCTCTAATAGGGCATGATGTCTCCAAGTGGCTTTTATTAATAATTAAAACACTCCATCCTGAATTACCAACCGGTTCATGGAAGATAATGCTGTGTTGGCAGTGTCAGGCAGGGGAGATCCTAGTGCATAATACCAAGGTGAAGGGGTTAGGTATGCAGCCTTCTGCCTTTCTCTTCATTATTTACATTTCAGTGCTTCCTAAAAGCCATGAGAATGTGCCCTTCTTGTGCTAGGCTCCTGTTCCACACCTCTTTTGCTCATCTGCAAAATGGCAATGCTTTCCATTGTCAAGATCTTTGAGGCCTACCAGTGAAAAGCGGCATAGATGAGCTGCCCTGAAAAGAACAAGCCCAAGACCTTGTTTGTTAGAATACACAAATGGAGGTGTTAAATGCTAGCACCAACAAATTTTGCTCTGCCTGTGGCCTTAGACTGTAACAGACAAGCTCTGTCTGGGTTATGGAAAAAGAAAATACACATTAAGGAAAGAAAAATATATTTAGGAATTCCTTTCTGCCAAGGAAGAGCAGAAGAAAATGCAGCACAGTGATTCAGCAAAGCTTCAGCAAGGAGTGCTGAAAGGCAAGACTCAAGTGGTGATGGTGGAAGAGTGTCAGTGCCATGGATTGATAGGTGGAAAGGTGAAAGGATGAAACACCAGCTCATCATATGGCCTGTAGAAAACAGGAATGTGCATGTGACCAGCAACCACCCCACTTCAGGAATCTCAGCCATAGGAAATGAGACCAGAGTAGTAATAAAGGGAGAAGATGCAACCAATCCAGATACAAAATATTTTAATTGTGAGCTTGTTCTTCTTTTTCCGTTGGAAGTAAATTTGCATTTGGTAACAGGCATTAAAGTGTGTACAAAGGCAGGTCCATGGCTGCTGGTCTGCCACCGCAATAAAGTGCAGGGAATGAAGTAGAAACACACAGGATTGAGACCACACAATGCAAAAGGGACTCTGAAAGAGAGATGTCTAAGGAAATAATGATTCAGGCATTATGGTTAACATGGTGTAATCCCCACTCTACCAAGATTATGTGTTTAACTATGGATAAGGAGAAGCTGAAGCAAGCAGGACTCTCCTGGAGTGTGGTATTAGAGCACATCCATGCTTGAAATGACTTTTTTCTGGCCACTTGTGATGTTCTTAGATCACTGTCTGCTCTACTTGTCATCCAAAATGAGCAGAGCAACTGAATTTGTGAGCACCTGTAGCTCAGGCCATACTTATATCAGTGCAAGCAGGTCTTGCATATAGTTGTGTTTGAAATTCTTTGTGTCAGAAATCTCTTTTTGTGCCTGGAATGGTGTAAAAGAATTTCAGAACTGAGCTCACATCATTTGCAAAACAATGTCACCCACATTTTTAATTCCTATGCAGATTAACTTTACATGGGGATGGGGGAAGGGAATCACTGATGAGAACAGTTTAAGTTGCCAATGAAGCTGTTAGTTAGCTACCCAATTTTCCTAGATATGGGAGGTTACTTGTTCTCATCTGCTCTAGCCATAAGATTACTTTAATTCTAAAAGGAACCTAGATGTCAGATTTATTAGTTAACAAATATGGAAGAAGTAAAAGAAGTCCCTAAGAAGCAGATGCTGATGAGATTGCTTAGAAGAAGGTTTGCATAGTACAACAAGGCACTCACACGAGTGGAGATAAACCTATTTCCTTTTTGGTAACTATTTTAGCACCCATTACCTTCTTCACTTCCCTTTCGTGCTCCTTTTTTCATTGTTTTCTAACTCCATTTTCTCATGATAGCTGATTCACAGGAGGCTCTTAATCTTTTGGCTAGGTGTTGTAATTCTGTGAAAAAATATTAGATAGATAAGCTGAGGGACAAGAGAATTAAGGGACATGTCTGAGGTCACACAATAGGTTAAGGACTAATCACAGTTTGAATCCAGGAACTTCTAGATATTAGACTTTTTCTGCAATCGACTTTGTTGTCTCCTGGAACTCTGAAGTGCTATAATACCACTTAAAAATTGATAGCTAGAAATTAAAAATGTGGTCAGGATAAAAAAATTGAATTATTGGGAACCACTAACAAGCATCCAACACTGATCACTTCTTAAACAAACAGACTGGACTCTGATAAGATGTATCTGACACCCTCAGAACAATTAATCAAGTCTCAGAAGTGGCAAATGTCAATAATACTATCTTACTTGTAGATCACTGAACATCCACTGATGACTGTGCTTGTAATAAAATCTTTCTTCCTTTTGTTTCCATAGTGGAATATGTTGGCACTTACTGCTCTGCTGGGAATATTATGTGGGAGAAATTCTGGAAGAAGTCAGAGCACTGCTCTCCTTTACCTGTCTCCTTCCAATTAAACCTCCATAGATTTATGTCTTAATAAAACAGCAGTTATACTTTCTTTTTTTCAGTTCAACTTTGCAGTTAAAAACCACTACTCCAAACATAATAGGTGCTGTCTGCAATTGCTTAAATTGGGCATAAACATTTATTGCCTCCTTAGCTAACAAATGCAACCTTACTATTCAAAGGAATGAGGAAAATTCCACTCAAGGTCAAGTGACCTGATGTTTTCAGGCAGCCTCATTACCCACATTAGTGCTGTAGAAGATGAGGCAGAACATCTGGTAGTGCCATAAAAAAGACTGAAATTTATGCATATTTTCTTTAGCTCTTCATGTCAACATTGAGCCTGTGCTTCCATTTTGGGTCAATGTTCTGAAAAGCTGCTAGTCTCAGTGTTTGATATCAAGCTCAAAAGATTTCTAGGTCTCTGCAATTCCTTATGTCCAAAACAAAACCAAGGGGATACTGAAATTGTCATATCTTGCTGCTTGGCAGCATCATCAGATTTCAAGAAGAGATGGCCCAGCCAATCTGATATGGATTTTGTCTCATGCACCTGACACCTGTGAGGTAGCTCTTTTTTGGAGAGCTATTGGCAATCCTCTGTCATCATGTCCATCAGCGAAGTTTGCTCACCATAATGAAAATGAGTTACAAACCTGGAAGAAAAGAGGATGTCTTTGCAGCATGACAATTTCTGTGCTCCTCTCCTTCTGTCCTCTAATGAGTTTCTTCCCCAGTGGCTTTGCTTTCAGATTCTTTGGTGGGTGTGGAAGAACAGCGGCATCTCACCAGTTCCTGCAGGAGCAACCCTCCTTAGCTCATCTGAGGTGCACAAGTGCCATTTACAGAGCTCTTTGCTTCTTTGCCTGACTCTCATCCTCATAAGAGTAGTTCTGGATCTTTTTTGCATCCGTAGGTTAGATCACATACTGACAGCTGAAAGATATTTCTCTCTGGGTTTGCATTTTTCCTGAAGTCTGACACATCTAAGGTGTGGATGGAGGGAAGTATAAGATCTGGCTCTACAACTCCTTGTCATGTGGAAGCACTGCTGCTCAGAGTATCTTAGTATGGCACTTAGAAGACCTTTCCCCCCCCTTAAAGGCAGGGTAGTACTGCAGAAGAGTGCTGCGGGGCTGAAAAGCTGCCTGAAATACATGTTCAGTACAGCCCTTCTACAGGGTGTGACTGCTTTGTATCCTACTAGCCCTCCTGTTCATTTCATAGCACTGCAAATGTCTCTATTCAACATTCAGCAGCTCCTGCTGCAGGTGCTATGATTATCAAAACCCGGACTTTTTGTGATCGAAAGATCCCAGAAACGCACTTGTTCCCAGAAGGTCCAGAAATAAAGTAATGAAAACAGAAATTTATCCAAAGGGTTGCTGTGGGGTATGCTGTGTTGATTTGGACCTTGATGTAGAAGGCAGCCAGGAAAAAGGGAAGAAACCGGGTGGGGCAGTGTCAGACGTGAAACTGGTTGTCTCCCACTCCTGCCCATTCCTTCCCTACCGGCATGTTTTCAGCTAAAATACAGAAGGGACAACAGGATCATCTTTCAGTGAAAATATTTCAGCTTCACTCATCATAATGCTGTGACCAGGGATAATAAACTCACACTTCTGGTGGCTGTTTGGAAACTGCTGCAGACAGGAGCACAGGAACAGTACCCAGGGATTAACAGTGGGCAATGCTGCCTTTTCCTACATGGCCTTAGTGGAGTTCCATGCAGAGATGTGAAACCATGATAATCTAAACCCATCATTTCACTCCATATGTTGTATTGCCTTAGCACACTTCCTTGCCTATTTTAAAGTGCTTCAATTCAGAGTAATTTAAAACCTCATCAGTACTCACTAGAGGGTTGGGGTTTAGAACCTCAGTCAATTAAGTCCATGTGGATGAGTAATAGGAGTAAAAATCACGGTTTTCAGTGCAGAAAAAAAGAGAAAGAAAAAGAAGAAAAAAGATTCTATAGCCTAGCTATTCAAAAGCAATTATATTTTTAGTTACACAGAGAGACATTTTCAGACTTCTAATTGCTCCAAATCTATCTGCTAAAGAGTCATTACATTCCATTTTAACCCCTCTCTGACACCAGGAACTAATGCTGTAATTGAACTGTGTCACCAGTGATCTCAGTTCAAAATCATTAGTGAAGTTGTTCTTTTTCATATTTGCTCTAACATTTCTGCTTATTGCTTACAGGCATGGGGCCAGATTTGCTGCCAGCATATGTGGGTACAACACCACTGGGATCGGTGCTGTTGTGTCCAATTAGGCCTGTGATGAGGTTGGCCCCATGTGCTACGAGCTTTCTTTAATCAATATATTCCCATTATAGACTGTGGTCTGTTCACCCAACTACATCCTCTTAAACATGTGGCAATGCACTAGCATAAAACTCAGTAGGGTCATGCTTTTGAATTCTCCCCATTTTTTTTTTTTTAATACCAGAACCACATCTTTGGGCAATTTCGTATCCACACACGTGATTCTGATTTCATGTGTAGACAATAAAGTAACAATATTTTTTAAAGACCTTGGGTTGCAGTGTGCTCTCTGACTCCTTGTTTATAGCAATGTGTGCATGTAAACTACCCTGGGTTCATCTCTTTTCTCTCCACAGACCTTAATTGAAGAAGGGGAGAAACTGAATCAGAATATACGGTAAACATGTTAATAAGGTTCCATGCAGCTTATGTGTTAAAGGTTTTGTTGCACTTATGAAAAAAGAAACTTTAAATGTCTGGGATATATCTAAATGCAGGCTTATAAGGTGATATTTAACCATAAACAGTACGATGGTTATTGGCAACCGATAATGTGAGTCCTATAGCAATCTATTAATTAAGATTCCACCCACATTTCTAGTTTAAACTCTGCCATAAAACTATGCTCTGTACTATAATCTGGAACACAGATTCTAGCACAGCAGTGCTTTTTGTTTGTTTTGTTTTTAATTCCAAAAAATCATTCAGCCATTTTATAGCTGAGAAAGACAAAGAGTAAGCTAGAAGTTTCCAAGCCCTCAGTTATGATCTTACACAACTCATCTGAACTCAAGATTAATGCTCTCAAATGCAATAACTCAATATCATTCCCATGGCATTTGACAGCTTAGAGCCCAGCATTTAGTCAGCGGGTACTGGAGGGGTTTGCTGGTGCCGGTGTCTATCAAACCAGTTGATTCATAACCTGCCTTACCCCTCTGAGCATGTGCAGGCCAGACAGATGTCATTATTTACAACCTAACTCTGCCTGTGCTCCCCTTGATGGAGTGTGCACCATTTGGCTGTGTTAGCACTTACTGCAAAGCTCTCCTCAGTATAACTCTGGTTTGAACACAACCATGCAACTAGAATTTGCTGGCTGACAGCTGATTAATGCAGAGCACAGGAGAAGGTGGTTTGTGAACATCTATATATGATTGTGTAGATGGCATCCGAGGAGAAAATGCTGAGGAAAAACTGTGGAAGGAAACTGTTGGAAGGGTTACATTGAGATGAGCAACCCCATTTCCATTTTTACCTGTCTGATACTGAAACCAGACTCCCTAGGGACAGAAAACTGATCTTATATCTGGGCCAAGATCCTGGCTAACTAGGTCACCACCGTGACTGTGCCATCTGCAGTCAGCTTAGTTCCCAGGGGAAGAGCAAATGCCATGCAGTGCCACGCACAATGTTGGACACACTTCCAACGCTGCCGTCAAAGGAAACACAAGTTCTTTCCCCTGACTCAGTCAGCTGGTGGCTTTAACAGACCTTCCCTCTCTGAGGAGAGACCATTAGTGCTAGTGGAGACAGTGGTATGGAGTGGAGAATGGATCTTCGGTAAAAGCAACCCAGAGGTGAGGAAAAAATAAAGGACAAAATAACCTCCCAAATAGTTTTAACCTGCTTGGTTTCCCAATCTTATTCCCTTCTGGCTGCATCAACACTTATGGCCTCATCCACCAGCAAGATCTGATGCCAGTCCAGTGAGGGAGCGAAGCAGAGGAGAGTGCAGAGTAATCTGTGGTAACAACACTACTGGCTGAAGGCAACTTGATGTGTACAGGGAACTATGGCTCAAAAATTCAGGTGTGATGGTTTAGTGATGACAAGCATCACTCTGTAATCCACTGTGTTTGTTTGAGAACTCAGTTATTGACTCAGGCTATGACCAATACATAATAGCATAAGATCTGATTGACTTCATAAACCTTTGGACTGGTTCAACTTCAGCTTCTTTTTTTGAAGCTTAATAAGAGGTTTTATGTCTTTTTTTACACAATCGTATCTAAATTTACATTAGTTTTACTATTATTATATTACTACCAAATCAGTAATGTTATCTTTTTTCAGTATTTACTTAGCATAATAAAACCTGAAAAATTACCTAAAAAAGCTGAATGAAAAAAATTCCCAAGCAGAAATGGAATTAAAAGACTATAAAAACTCCTTACTCCCAGCTCCTTTCACTTTATGCAGACATTAGCCTGAGCTTCTCTAAAGCACTCAGTACTGTTTTAGCTTAATTCTCCAAGCTCAGCACCTGTCCACATAAACACCTCTGGACTTTTCATGGCAGCTGGAGGGCAGCTGTGTGAAACTTTCCTAACAGCCCTACTCTATAGTAGGTCACAGACCTGCTTCCCACCCAGTTCCTTCATTTACCCAAAAAGTGCCTTCCCCTCAGGCCATACTGAATGCATCCAGATCATACAGGAGGCAAGACAACAGCATAAATGCCAATTATTCTTATTACCTGTTGGAAAATAATCATTATTGTTACGTTTCCAAAATTAGGTTCCACATTAATGTCTTCCTGTGGTGCCCTTTATATTACACCATAGAGGTTTAATCTGCAACTAGTTTTTCTTGCTTCTGTGGGATTATTCTATCACCTTAATGTTCCTCTAATAGATGGTATTTTTGGCATGTGAAATGATGAGTGTGTATTGTAAACCGACTAGGCTTTATTTTAAAAATAAATTGTGATAGGCTATGGAGAAACATCATGAAGCACTGAGAAATGCTTGAATTTCTTGATAGTTCCTGCCATCAGAAACTGTGTTGTTTAGCCAATCTGCTAAACCATTGGAACTGATTTATTTTTGGATTATATGGCTCCTGCACTAACATTTTTCCTGTTCTGTAGAACTAATTACCATCCCATACACTATTGTACATACCTTCAGTTTAAATCAAAAGTTATATTTATTCAGTGATTCTTTCTAAAATAACAGGAGACAAAGATATGCATGCCCTCTAACTAATATCATTCGTGGAAATTTTCATTTTACCCACCGTCATATTTTAAAGAGTTAATTTCCGTTTTGACTGTGTTTTATTAATAGGCCACTGGAAGCTTATAAACACTTCAAGGCTTTTAAGATTGTGTTTTTGCAAAAATGATTAATTATGCAGTGTTATGGATTATGATGCCCTCTTTTCTATGGTTTCTGGACTTCTTGCTTGTTGTCATGTAGCTCCAACAGTTTGATGAACACAAGAATATTTTTTCCTGTGTGTTCTAAAAGAAAGTGTGATTCTTTATAAAGGACATATTGCAAATTGAAAAGCTGCCATTCACACAGTCAAGTTGTCCCGTGGTTTATATCATACATAATGGCTCTACACTTCCTAAAGACTAGTTTAGCACCTGTGCAAGGCCTCAGACTATCAGCTGCAGAGACTGACAAGCTTAAAGCCAGCAGAGACAGTGGTAATCATCAAGACTGATTTCCCACACAATACAGACCATATATGTTCTCTCACTATTTCTTCCAAAGGAGATAATTTTTCTTCCTGGACCATAAGAGCTATTTTATCTCTTAGACAGCAAAGGGACAGTGTCACCTTCTACTCTGTCACCTCACTTTTTGACAAAACAATGCCTGAAAAGTTCCTTTACTAAGTAATTCTTAGATTCTTTATTGACCATGTGAAGCGGAGCTGAATAAATCTTGAAACAGGTATGTCTACTGGAGAGTATCAATTTCAGTTCTTAATTTAGACAGTGGGTCCCATCCCTCCAAACACAGACGTAGCTTTCCTACTGTCTTCCTGAGAATATCACAGTGAGTGAGGGGATTTACTCCCAGGAATATTAGTGATTTTCTCAGTACACAGACACTGCAGAGAAATCACACTTTTGACTTAATTGCAAATTCCCACATCAGAAACCTGATAAAACAGGCCTGCTCTACTCTGCTGGGACGCCATCCCTGTGTTGCAACAAAACAGTTTTACAAATGCAGGCATAGGACAAGTGATATGCCAGGAACTGTGCACAGATGTTGCCTGTCTGTAGGGCAATGTGATGGCCAAGTGCGTTCAGGAGCCCTGGGGCTTCTTCACTGATGAGGCACCAGCAGAAAGATGTGCTGATCATGAAGAATCACGCTTTGACCTGGCCTGTGCATCCACGTAGAGAAGCATGGTAGGGAGGTAGAGAAATCTCTTATTCCCTCGGGGATTTTTCTTGTTACAGGAGACCAGCAATCTACGTCTTGTGCAGCGAACAGGCAGATGGGGTGCCCACTTCTCTTGTCCCTGATATAGTAGCAAGCTCAACTGAGCTTTCACGGACAAAAAAATAGAAGAGCCTAGAAGGCAAAAATGACCTATCTCCTCTCTAGTCTAGGACTGGGGGTGGAGGGGGTTGCTGTGACCTATAATCTGGCGTGCACTTTTCACGCGGAGCTGGACAGACACATGAAGCCTTTCCTCCAGGGACACTGGGAGATGGAATTCTTATCTGCCATGAATAGTTAGCATGGAAGCAAGCCATTTACTTTTTTTCATGGCTAAAACGCAGCAGCTATGCCTGCCACCACTCTGTTAGAATCTGACAGCAATTCTTAATCATGCGTTGGCTTTTCTTTGTGCTTTCCATCCTTATTCTTGGAGCGGTTGGCACAGCTGCTGAATTCTACCTTGCATGAAATTCAGAGAATGGCATCAAGCCCATGTTACAGACAGGAGAGACAGAGCATGCTGACCAAGAGCGTGCGGACATGAGGCACCTTTAGCTACACCTAAGGTGACAGAAGGAGCTGCTGCAGCTCTCCCAGTGCCATGGCGAATCACTGCTCTCCCAGCAGAACCTACTGCTCCTTCAGGCTCCTTCAGCTGCTCATGGAAAAGCTCCCCGACCCATTTCAGCCCAAACAAGCGGGCCCTGCGTGAGAGGGCGATGAGTAAATCTCTGTTACTCCATCTGGATTCGAGTACATTCCTGAAAGCAGCTCAGGCTGTTTTGCCTCTGGCAGGGATGGGTAGCTAGGAGGCAGGGCTGGGCTGACAACCTCTTCAGCTGGCACTGCTGCTGCAGCTGGAAAAAGGGTGCGTGCTCACACAGTGACTTGCCCAGGGTCAGACTGTAGCATAAAGAGACTTAGAGTTGCTTTAGTTAATAAGCAGAAGACAAGCACAGAGAAGACAGGAAAAAGTTCACAGCAGACATTCTAGAGAGCAGTAAAAAGAGAAGAAACAAGGGAAGCAAAGGGTTATAACAGTTTATTAGAATAAAGTCCTTTACTCAGAATTAGAAGAAAGCACATCTGTCATTCTTCACTTTTGGCAACAAAGTCTGTATACAAACAACTCCTAGTTTTATGAGGCAGCAACAAAAAAATACTTCTCCAAAACTGTTAGACAGTGATAATTAAAGTTGCTTTTGAAGAAACTGGATTTGAACCACTGCTTGATAGGGAGAGAGCACTATGCAGTACCCTGCATTCCCTCTGCATCATACAGCCTTTCCATTGCAATGAACTCACTAAAAATGAAAGTTAAATCACATCAGACAAACACATAATGAGCTTGTGCTGCAATGTTTAATAAGTTAATCAAGTATGTTAATGATACATATTTACAAGAAAGGACTTTGACTCAAAATCAAGTCAGGAAACAACAAAGGCTGGTAATAAGAACAGCTTTGCATTGACAAAGTCCAGATGAATATGAGATAATTTGGGCATCAAAAAGAGAACAGAGAAACTGTTAATGGATGGAGCTATGAAGAAGAGCTGAATTTCACAGCATATCCAATTACAGAAGTCATTACTGATGGGAATAGCAAAACAACTTTTCTATACAGGATATGAGTGGAACTCAGTGGATTAAATTGTCTAAATCTGTACCACATTTCATATTTATTTTTAAAAGTGGCTTGATATGTGGAATCTGAATCCCAAACGCTTGGAACATCTGGAATGTCTCAGGTTTTTGGTTGGTTCATTAGAAATTAAGGCAGTTGTGAGTTTAAGGTTTCAAACATTATTTCCCCCTTTACAACATAAAGCATGCTTGGAGTCATTTGGATTGAGGTTTCTGTTTTTCCAGTCAATTCTCCTGTCTTTAAAGATAAAATGACTGGAGTAGAATCATCTAATAGTGAAAGCCCCCATTTTAGATAATCTGATGAGTTGACCCTGGCTGGATGCCAGATGCTCACCAAGGCCACCCTATCACTCCCCTCCTCAGGTGGGAGAGGGAGAGAAAATATAATGAGAGGCACATGGCTCAAGATAAGGACAGGGAGAGATCACTTACCAATTACCATCACTGGTAAGAGAGGTTCAACTTGGGGAAATTAAGTGAATTTACTACCAATCAAAGCAGAGTAGAATAATGAGAAGTAAAACCAAATCTCAAAACACCAAGAGTCACTACCATTGTTGCTGATGAGTTCAGCCTCAGCCAGCAGCGGGTTTATCTTGGAGCCAGCTCACATTGGCTCTGTTGGGCATGGGAAAATTCCTAGCAGCTTCTCAGACAAGCCCCAATTGTAGACCTCCCCCTACCAACAACTGCCCATGCAAACCCAATACAGAAAAAATGTCATCCTGTCTTGATTTCAAAACCATGAGACATATTTAAATGGTTGAAAATGAAGGAAGACTAAAGTGTATCCCAGTGTCTTTCACTGAAGAGAATTTAGTTTCTACTTTAGAGAGGAAAAATATTGGTCCAGAGGCAGAAATATGGCTTATACTTCTGGTGCTAGCTTGAACCAAGCCTGAACAAAACATCTCTGAGCTCAGATGCAGACCTACTATACTGTACAATCCATTTATTTGGGTGCATTTTGTTCATCTCATCTTACTCAAATCCTCCTTGGTCCCTCAGAAATGTGTAATGTCTATTAATGCTTAACATCTATTTGGTTGACTCTGGTGTACCCACTTTGCTTGAAGGAAAGCTCTCTGGGGTCAGATGGAACCAGGCCTTAAATGTGTATTTAAAGTATCTGCGTTCTCTTTCTTTAGAATATTTTGCTTCTCTAAATTTACTTAGGTTTATTCTCAAGGCTAATAATTCAAACCTGGAATTCAATGATTCTCAACCATTTTAAATTTCTTTTATCATGTATGTCTATTTTCTTGCAGAACTACATGTATTTTAATTCAGTCATCTGGTTTTGATTTGCAGGATTTGTCCATAAATATCCATCAAATACCCTGTTCTTAAGCAATGTGGCTATTTGAGCTTTGTGACGGGCTAACTGAATGGTAGAGACTGTTTCTGCTCCCTCCATTGGAGGGCAGAAATGTTGCAATTTAGGTAGCAAGGAGTAAGAGAGCACTTTGGATACCCAGCATTTTCTGTGCTTGAGTACCTAACATTCCAAAGGACTGATTTATTTTTCAAGGTTAACACTTTTCAGCAAAGTGTGATTGTGAGTTCCCTAATGTTTTATGTCTGAAATTCAGCTTTATTTGTAATAGGGACTGCACTCACAGCTTCATCAGAAGTCTAAACATTTTGCTGAAGGATGCACATTGTGAGAGTGCTTGAATGGTTAATACTTTTCTCCTGTAAACTGCATAACCCAGATGTTAAAACCACTTGGAGCTCTCAGTGATGAATCTTGTTAACTCATTATGTGTCATCGGCAGAGGCTTTCAAATGACAGCTTCACAAAATCCCACTGAAGACCAGTGGCCAGCAGGATAGATCATCTGATGTCTCTAAAAGGTTTTGGTTGGGCTGCTTTGACAGCCAGAATTCAGCATGCCTCAAACTCTGGCACAGAGAGAGTGCATAAAGGAACAGAAGCTTTCCTAGTGCTGCTTCTCTCTTCCTCTGTTTCTTTCCTGTTCTCATCTTGAGGGCTACTTTCACTTGGTCCTTCTGGCTGCTGCACTTTTGCCTCCCAGTTCCTCTCTCATCAGTTGTTCTGCTTTTTAGAGTAAAACACAGAGACTAGGTAGCAAGGAGATGTTTTTGTGGACTGCAGTGAGTATCTTTTTCCTTCAGGTTTAACCTCATTATACACACTGAAGTTTTCCTGTATTGCCTGTATTGTTCTTGGTTTGGTTTTTTTTTGACTTTCTCGACACTGAAAAGCTTAACCTCAAAGCACATTTTTTTCTCAGCTCTTGCAGCAGGAAAAAAAGCAGCTGTGCCATAGCTTTAGTTTTAAATTTCTTCTAATTGTTGGACAGACTATTTCTTTTCCACTACAGCAGACTGTCTATGTCTAGCTAAGAAATAATGGAAAATAATAATAAAAAAGCAGTTAGCGCATTGACTATTTGTGCGAGGCACGCACTTCATCCCAAGTCTTTTCTGCTCTTCATATGCTCCTCTTTAGTCCCTGTTATTGCTCACTCAGCATTTTATAATGACAGGCGTATAAACATTATAGAACTGTGCAGCTGGAGCATGCCTGAATGCAAATTAACTCACACAGGAAATTGTGTAGCACACTCAGTACCTGAAAATAAAGATCCAGATAATGAACATGGAGACTCTTTGGATGTGAGTGGAAATACACTAATTTACAGCAGCTAAGGATTTGCTTATGCATATACCTCAACAAGCAGGTGAAAACCAGCTTGTCCTGTTCGTAATTGGCACCTTTCTTGGCACAGCTCCTCTCACCAGCCCCTCAAAATTAGATGTATATTTCCTCCCTTCCCTCGAGATTGAAATACTGGGGCTTGAGGGATTTGACTTGGACATGATTTAGGTATAAAATGGTTTTAAGTGCACAGACATGTCAATCCAGCACAAAGGTTAAATTCTTCAGGGAGAGAAATCTCTATAGTCTTGTCCCTTTCCTTGAACTGATGTGTCCTCCAGATAAAATGCCAGATAGTTCAGGAGGCAAGGAGCAGATTTAGAAAATTGTAATGAAGGGAGGACAGGCTCTTTGGCAAGGAGCTGATGCAATGTAGCTACCCTAGAAAGCAAGTCAATTGAGCCATGATGACAGAAACTGAATCCTTCCCAGTAATTCCTTTCTCTCTTTGTCCATTAAAAAATTTAAAACTGCTTATTACATCCCCATGACAACTAATAGGAGCAGACCTAAAATTAATTAAATATACACAGTCCTTTCACAAAGAAAATGAGTTTTGCACCAAAACCTAACAAACAGTTACTGTTTTGGATATGGCAAATTATAGTAACAAATACTATAGAGCGAATAGGTTGGGCTAAAGTTCCAATATGGTAATTTTGCTTGCACCAAGTATGCGCTTCGTTTTAATTAGTGCTTTGTGAAAAACTCCAGTGGCCTCACATACCATACAAGCTTTAACAAGGGATTTGTAGTCTTTCTGGCCCTTCCATTTTCCTCATGGAAAATGTTGATCTGTCTTCCTGAAGAACCACTGAGGTTCTGAATCAAGGCAAGGAAAGAACAGAGAATACCCCTGCCTTACATCTTGAGTGGCTGTTTACGCTTCAACAGGAGCAGGCTAAATCAAAATGAAATTTTCTGATACTTTGTGTTATGCAAATTGTTCCACAAGGGGTAATGCCAGCACACAATGAGGTCCAAAGACCCACAGAAAAAGACTTGCACAGTAATTAAATGTAAGCTGGGTGAAAGGCTGCTGTTAATTCATAGGGCCAAGGGCTAAATGTCTTCATTTTGCAGCATGTGGAGGAACACTCAGGAACAAGGCAACCACTTCAAGCAAAACACAGCCTTCACATAAACCTTTAAAGACATTGCACAGGCACTTGGAATGAAAGAACTATGTGATAGCAGAATGTATCATCCTATCATCACACAAAAAAATTCTCACACCTTTAATATAAAATGAGTGGAGATGTGTCCAAATGATACATATGAATTCTGCTGCACTGAATACCGGGACTGTTACCCTCCTCGGCTCACTGTGACAGCAGTGAAAGGCATATTGTACACAAAGTAACACGCAGCAAGTTCTGCTGCATGTTGGGAAACATGGTATCTGTCACCATAACACACCCGCCATGAATGCCCCCATCTTATTTTATTTTCATAGGTTGTGTCAAAAACCATGAATTCACCCACAGTTTAAGAGGGATTTTGCATGTAAAGAAACCAGAATTAAGTTCAGGAGCTACCTGGCAGCACAGACAACCAGTATCCAAGTACTATCCCATCTATCCAAAAATGTAGCAGGAGACTACTTAGAAAAATACTTTAAAAGCTTTTCAAGAGATAATCTTCAGCGCTGTATAAATACTATTCAGTCATGGTATTCCTCAATCTGACTTGAAAACCTGACTGAAGGTTCATCTGGACCATTGCTATTCCTTCCCCAAACAGACCTGATATAAAAGTGAGCTGGGGAAAAATAGGGAAAGCCTATGCAATTGTGCTCTTGAATGTCTGGCTAGGTTTCTTGGTAATGCGACATTAGTGGGGTGAATATGTTGGTTTTAAATTCCTTGAGTGGTTGCTAGGCAAAAGGTGCAGAAAGGTCAGGGTAGCACAAAACTAATACTGCTTCTATTACTACTTTTGTCCTTATTAGCTCCCTAACAGAAAGAAACTGCCACCTCCACCACTGAAGAGCAAGAGAGGAGCAGGACATCTTTCTGAGCTTGTCCTCCATGACACATTCATAATTTTGGTTTACTTCAGAAGACACTTTTAGTTATACTGCACTAAACGCCAAAACTCTTCAGCTGACTTCTGGGGTGAACTGTGTATTATCATAGAATCATAGAATTGTTTTAATTTGGAAAAGACTTTTAAGATCATGAAGTCCAACTTTTAACCCAATGCTGCCCAGTCCACCACTAAACCGTGTCCCCAAATGACACACACACCTTTTAAATATCACCAGGGATGGTGACTCAACCACCTCCCCGGGCAGCCTGTTCCAATGCTTGATAACCTTTTTGGTGAAGGAATTTTTCCTAATATTAAATCTAAACCTCCCCTGGTGCAACTTGAGGCCATTTCTTTTGTCCTTTTTCTTGTTCCCTGGGAGAAGAGCAACACTGACCTCAGTACAACCTCCTTTCAGGTAGATGTAGAGAGCGATAAGGTCTTCTCTGACCCTCCCCCTGCAGTCCTTTTTCACCAAGCAGATTTCCAGACACTGCCCCCAGGATCTAGTGCTGCATGGGCTTGTTGTGACCCCAGGGCAGGACCTTGTTGAACCTCAGACTGTGGATCCAGCCTGTCCAGAGCCTTCTGTAGACCCTTCCTGCTCTCCAGTAGATCAGCACTCCTGTCCAGCTCAGTGTCATCTACAAACTGATTGCAGGTACACTTGATCCTCTTGGCCAGATCATTCATAAAGATATTAAACAGCACTGACCCCAACTCTGAGCCCTGGGGAACATCACTGGTGACCAGCTGCCAACTGGATGTAACTCCATTCACCACCTCTCTGGGCCCGGCCATCCAAGCAGTGTTATACCCATCAAAGACTGCCCATAAAATCCATGAGCAGCCAGTTTCTCCAGGAGAATGCTGGGGAAAATGTTGACAAAGACTTTACTAAAGTCCAGGTAGACACCATCCACAGCCTTTCCTTCATCCGCTACATGGCCTCATAGAAGGAGGTGCAGTTGGTCAAGCAAGACCTGCCTCTCATAAACTCACATCAAATGGGCCTGATCCTCTGATCATTCTGTACGTGATATGTGATGGCACTCAAGGTGATCTGCTCTGAGATCTTTCCCAGCACTGAGATCAGAGTGTAGCTCCCCAGATCTTCTTTCTTGAAGTTGTATATTATACTGTAAATTAGTGTATTGAAAAGTGCATTTAGTTCAAGTTCTACAAGGTCAGCAGATGAACACATTATTAAAAAAAGATTTTGAAGAGTGGTATGAAAGGCATGGCATCTTTCAGGGTTCTGCTCTGGTTCTGTTAACACTTATGCACAAATTGTGGTTGATAAACAAGAGCAATCATGTGTCTAAGACGAGTGGGTGGTCATAGGGAGAGTAGCAAAGCCCATTGCAAGATCAAAGCTGATGTCCCCTCATCCTTGGGGAACTTTGAGGAATGTGAAGTCAGAAATGTGAACATGGGGTCTTTCTCCTGGGTGCCATCAAATTCCTGTTCTCTTTCACTTGATTGAATGGGATCCCCACCAGGGACTTCCTATGCTCCTGCCTAATCAGGTGAAAACACAGTGAAAGATGTGACTGGCCATCTGTAGGGAGCAATTTCTGGGCCACAGACAGGAGTACACATTTGCCTTGCTATAAACTAATTCAGTCTGGGATTCATCACCCTTCCTGAGGCCCTGCTTCAAAATTCACAGTGATGGATTATATATGCCATTATCAAAAACATCTGAGAACATGTCTCTGTGGGCTACATTTATCAGCACAAATACAGATACTCTTTGTTAAAATGGATCTTATCCCCAGTCTAGGTAGAAGTAAGGGTGATTGCTGCAGCCTCTTGGGTTTTTAGGGGCTTTCATATTGGGATTGCAAAAAAGCTCAGGAATTAAATTCTATTGCCTTTATTATTATTGGTGGTGGTGGCATTTTTTTTTTTTTTTTTTTTTTTTTTTTTTTTTTTTTTTTCCCCAGCTGAGAAAGGAGGCATAGGCCAATGACAATAGCTGTCAATGACACCAAATGTGAAATGAGCCCAACTCAATCAGTCACAGAATGGCTGATGGCTGTTTCAGACAGTGGAAAAAACAGGAGGAAAGGATTTACCGCATACTGTGTAGACATAGAGAAGAAAAGAGAGGAAAGAAGCCAAATAGGTGTAAAGAATAGGCTGAATTCAAGGGAAGGTGGTGTTACTGTGACATAGTTGGGTGAGAGAAAAGGTTATGATTGACTGGAAGATTAAGTGTTTTGCAGACCTTCTCAAGCAGCAGCTTTCCACATAAAGCAGAGGTTTTGGTTCATCCTGTTCTTTTTGCTGGGGATACATGTGTCTCTTCTGTCAGGATGTAAAATAATACTGCAACATAGCACACAATAGGACTCAAGAAAACTTTTAAGACATGGGTGCAACAGCAAAGAGCTACTTTTTTCACCATGTATTCAAAATAAGTGTTATCTTTGACATCAACAACATCTTATGATGTGGCGTCTGTGACCATTCTCCACAAAAGTACAGCCATCTCTTTCTGTTTTAAGCCTCTGAAACAGGACTGGGAGATGTAGCAACTTGTAGAATCACAGCAGTGAGTTTATGAATGATGCATGAAACAAAATCTACCTCCACCTGATGCACAAAGGGAATATCAGACAGGGTTGTGAAACCACTGCTGAGCTGGGGTGCTTGATGCGATATTCAGTTCAGGCAAAGCCAGGAAAGTCCACCAAGCACATTACTTTTAAAGTATATGTGCAGAAGTACAATGAGAAAAAAGAGAGAGATAATGGTATTAGGTTGTTTGCATAGTGGGTTTTCCCCCTCTTCCTCCCTTTCCCTTTCTACCATTCCCTTTCACAAAGCAGCTTCCTTCACAGATTGGGCAAGAGTAAAGACTCTTGTCATGTCTCCTTAAACAGATTCTTTAGAAACTCGTTGTAGTGAAATATGCCTAGTGCATTTCCAAGGAAGGTATTTCCCTTAAAAACAGTGCTCTGTGACCTTTTTAATATCTTCCCATATTGCGCATTATAGTAGAGGGATCTAAAACTGGAAGTTATTTCTGTGGTGTGAAAAAACCCCTATCTTTTCCCCAGACTATCCTGATTTTTCAGATGACAGAACAGAAATAGTGGCAATATAACAAACCAGTTCATATGTGTATGCATCTAAAATATAGAGGGTTATTTCTTAAATGATCACCAAATATGATGCAAAGCCTAATGAAGTCAAAAGGTCAAAAAAGGTCTTTCAACTCGGCAATGATTTTATATACACTATCTTATCCATCACTTGGAGTTCTAAATTTTAAGTCACAGAAGCCTTAACTACAAAACAGCAATGGAGGTAGAAAATACACTAGAAAATATTTTCTTTCCTGTTCTACATTTCATCATAGGCAATTTTTAGTTGCTGAAACCTCTTTCTGTTTAACAGGCATTTGTAATAGCCTTTAACTGAATTGTTTGTGCCAATGGAGAGATGAGTATGAGGATCAATGCACCTGTCAGTACCAGCAAAGATGACAAATCAGCAGGCAGAACAAGTCACCTTCCTACTCTTGTGAAAAAGCCAAACACAGAAATGTATTTTCTTGATGCTGATGCACCATCAAGTATTCCACATCACTGTAATCTGACAAAAAACTTTTGTTCACTGTTTCCTACATCTCCACACTCACAATCTTTAGAATGTAAGTGCTAAGATTATTTTCTCCAGCATTTTGTTAAGAGTAGGGCTGCAATAACTTTTATTTTTATCAGATTTAAAAAACAACTAGAGGAAAAAAAGTACAGATTTTGGAGTTATCTTACAAAGTCTGGTAAGAAGCATCACCTTGAAAAGAAAGCTAAAAACAAGTTAGATATATTTGCTCATAGCTTAATCTAATTTTGTTAATTGATTAGATCACTTGAGAGGAAAGTACTGACAGAGATGTGACACACATTAGCAGGGAGAGAGTTGACAGATCCTATGGACAGACACAAGAAAGAAACCATCCATGTCTGCAAGAAGTAGGGTCAGGTGGCTAACTGGAATAGCACATAATGCAATATCTTCATTATTGTCCTTTTGGGTAACCAAGGGAGTTACTAATTTTAATATATAGTTGCTATTTGAAGAGATTTGTAGGTTTCCCTTGAGGTATGCTACTGAGGAGCCAGACACATTTTGTGAAAAAGGGTAGAACTGAAGATTTCTGCCCTTTATCGATTATCTGCAAAAGTTCTTGCTTCTACGCACATTATTCAATTTCTAAATGACAGCACTGGCTGTCATTTCAATAATTTTTTTCTTTATATCCTTTTCTAGGAAGAATATATGTAAAATCAAAATATTTTAAGGGTCTACTTATGGGGACATTCTTGATGTATTCATCATACCATCCTGGAAGATTTGGGTCCATTTTATAAGTATTAGTGTGTGGAAAGGTTTCAGGAGTTTGTTGAGGATGGTATTGTTTGAGAAGCAGAAATGAAATAGTGCAAAGTGGTATTTACATGCATTATTTCCAAGACCCCATTTCTGCTGTACAGTGCAGAATACAATCAGTGTATCTAACAGTGGTCAGGTAGAACTGTGGCTGGAAATAAATTATATTGGCAGATAAAAATGGTACATTCCAGTGCGCAATTATATCTGAAGATCAGCTCTTCACTGGGGGCTTGGTACCTATTTGGGTTTTTTTGAAATTTTTCCAGGGAATAGCTGCTCATTCCTTTCACTGTGGAATGCCTACCATATTTGAAGCACTGAAGTAACCCGATTTTAATTCAGAGAAGTGAGGGCAGGCCAAAAAGCAATCTGAAGGCAGAAAACATGGGAGCAGCTCCTACATTATAGAGTTCACAGAATGCCCGTCCAAAGTGGCTTTTACCTGCAAAGAGAAGTAAGAAAAAGCAGGAGAAGTCCAGCACCTAAACTCAATCCCTGTGTATTCAACATATTCCTCTGGAGTGATGCGAACTGCACCTTCAGCCCTGCATTTAACACATCTGACACAAGATAGCAAACTAAGGAAGCTGCTTCCAACCAGCCTTGTCACTGGTCAGGAGAGAAGAAAGGAGAAGGTGGTGAGATAAAGACAAAAAAAGGTGAGAACAATTAACCTCTGACATACAATATGATATATTATGGTCATCACCCGCTTAATTGAGGATAGAAGCTGCATCAAGAATATGCTCTAACGTGTATAAGCTTTGCAAGGTTCATTTGCAAAATGCCATGTATTTGGATTATCTGGGAGTAATTTGCATTTCTGTTCCCCAGTCATTTTCAGACAGGTGAATGCTAATAAAGAGCCCCGGGTAACAAAATGTTAAGAAGATTTAGAATGTGAAAAATCACTTAATGTGGTTAAGGGTAACCACATTAAAGTTCAGGTCATCTAATAGTTTAAAGGAGGATGCAATTCTCATTGTGTCGCAAGAAAACTTTATTCATGAGGCGTTCCAGTGACAGGCACAGGCCAGCACACAGTATGCTGTCTTGAAGCCTGGAGACCAAAGCCATCTTTCTAGATTCATCAGTTGTTTCATTTTCTTGGGCATGTTGTTTTGCCATTTATCCTGGGGACAGGGAAAATGTCTGCGCACAGACTGATTCTGCATCTGAGAACACACAGGCTCTACAAAGCACCTTGCTGACAGAAACAAAACACACTTCAGCGAGCAGGGAAGAATGGGTGGTTTGGTTACAGTAAATAGGAGCTGGAAATAAATGGGTAATATCTAATTAGGTCTATCTGCACATTCCTTGTCCCTAAAATGGAGCCGTTGGAACTTCACTCCATTGTCATACAGTTTCACATCATGGGGGTAAAAGCACGACAAAATGTTTGGAATCACTTGAATTCTCCATATTAATAGAGTGACCTGCCATCTGCTGCTCTGCCCACGCTTATGGTCTGTTGCTCCATACTTAAGCATCCATTCACAAGAGAGGAATGTTTGTGTGGCAGACAGCTAGGACTCTATTGTATAGGTCTTTACAAACATTGCAGTGTGTTTTCCCAGGCATTTTTAGCTCTGCCTCTGAACAGTCAGTTTGCCTGTGTGGTTTTTTTCCTTGGGTCTTTTTTTTTTTTACCTCAAGGAAAACAAATCTCACAGCTTAGTGAGATACTGTTAGAATTTTTGAAATTTAGAGATACACACGCACACATATATAATATTTTAATATAGATTTCTATGCATATATACATATGTATAAAAGTACAATTACAGAGAGGTAGGATGAATATGAATTTTGGAATTAAATCATGCTGTAATTGAGTCTAGAGAGAGACTTTTAGGGCAATTAAATATTATTTTTGCTGACAAAACTGCCTTGGGAAGTTCCTCGGCACTGCCCTGACCCAGCAGCTGCCCCTCTGCTGCAGTTTGCTGTCTCCTTGATGGAAGCAATGCAATTGTTTGTGGAACACTCTGTGTCTCAGACCCTTGATACAATCCAGGGCAAAAAGAAAAACACCAGAAAAAAAAGGCTTTTGTTTTTGTTTTTTGTTTGTTTGTTTGCTTTTCAACACAGATCTCCCTAATCTGGTCCATGAAATGATCCCACAAGCAGTTGTGCTGGCACATCTGAATGAGTGTGGGAGCAGGCAGAAAGGGCTGAAGGGCAGTGGAGGAAGGGCAGCTCATTTTGCCACCAAGGAACACATACCATGTAACTAATCCCAGCATCTCTCAGCAACAATGAACCAGAACTTAAAACCTTCTAAACTATGGCTATATTTGATTCATGTATTTGACTCTAAATATTCTAGGTGTGGGGGTGTATTTTTTAAAAAATTATTCTCTTTTGTTTTTTCACTAAGGCATACTGAAAAGAGACTATTAATTTCTTCCCAAAAGTGTCAGACACTGAAATGCAGCTTTAAGCTAAAGGAATTTTTTTTTTGGCAGCATCTTTCTTATCAGTGAGATAAACAACCAGCATTTATTTCCAGTTAGTGCTCAATTCTTCCTCATATTTGAGTCAGGTCTTCTACATTATTATACGAGTGCTATTATTACAGTTAAACATATACAGATCATTGGGTGTTTGTTCCTCAATGAAGCAATTTTTCCCCCTAGGATAAGTAATTGTGGGCATTTTATTTATGCAAAGCTCAGTACTGAACATGCTTATGCAGGTCCAGCAAATAATATAAGTGTGTGCTTAACCTCAGGGGTATAATTTCTGCTGCACTCATCAGGGACAATATTTACCTGCTGAGAGCAAAGCATGGGTCTTACTGGATTACAGCCAGCATGCTCAGAACTTCCCAAAACTGAGCTCATAGCTAATTGAAGTTACTACATGTGCTTCAGTAGGAGTTAGTCACCTGAATACCATTGGAGACCTGGTCTTAAGGACTCTTTGGAATCCTACTAATCCCTTTTTCTCAGTCATGTTTTACTGCAGTCTATACACAGCTGCATGCTATTTATGCTTCCAGAACCATCCTTTTAACAGTTTTAAATTGGTTTCATTATCCTTTATTGTGTCTCTGTATTTTTTTTTCTGGTATGAAAGCAAACAGGTGCCTCTGTCTAACCTTCTTTGTTCTAGTCTGTACTGGATACATTTATGCTATGTCATAATTTATTTGCTCCTTTCTAAAGCATTCACCTTTGTAATCACCATGCACACAGGAGACATCTTGCTATTCCTCTGATACTTTCTTCTTGTCCTTCTCTGGATTCATTTGCTTTACCCTTTTTGAAGTGCTGTACTGAGAACTGTAAGCAGTATTCAAGGTGAACGTACACTCTCAGTTTACATTATGAGACATTCTTAGTGGCATTATTTTACTTTCTCAAGATAGACTTGTTTATTTTATTTGAATCTGGGCTTCCATCAACAGGTGGTTTTCATCAAGGACACTATGATGAAGGCTGCTTTATTTTTTTCTGCAGGCACACCCCCATGGAACTCATAAGTCTACCTGCAGTTCAGTATTTTGCTGTGAGTTTGCTTCCATTCAAATTCCTTGACTACTGACATTTTGTCTTGGATTTAAATGTCTCTTTCTCAGGCCCTTCTCAACCCAGAGGTTCAAACATGGAGAAACAATGGTGCTCATCCACACATTAAATCATGGCTGAATTACCATTTAATTTATCCTTCCTTCAACTGTTCCCCAGTGCAGCTTAGGGCATTCTCCACACACACATCCAGCTAAGATGACAGTCCCACTGAATATATAGGTAGGCAATTCCTCTTCCCCTTCCATGCCTACAAATGCATTTGAATAAGCAAGAAAATGAGCAGAAGTCCTACACATACAGACCTCCACATTCCCAGGGTGCAAGTTCTTGTTGTTTTGGCAGCAAATTCCTCTATACAGGAGTGAGGGGCTCCATTGTCCAGAGATTGGCACAGTCTGTGCTCCTAAGACAGTTCATTCCTTTTTTCCTGTAACAATGTTATTTTGCATTGTTCACAAGCTTTGCTTTATCCTCCTTTGCTTCTTTACACAAACAGTGATGAATTTGCTGCACCCTTCCAGTCAAAGAGTTGGGGGTTTTTAAATTTATTTTGTGAGTCAGCCCCTCCCTGGGCTGAAAACAAACTGCTTACTACAGCCTGTGCTGCTGACAACTTAGCAATTCCTAATTAATTGTATGACCCTTCTTTCTCATCCCACAACTGCATAGCTGCCTTTATGGTCTCCCAAGGGACATTGTCAGGAAATCTACAGCAGGTGGGAGAGCTCATGTGTCATCTCCTACAAATGAAGGCTGAGAGACTACTTACCCGAGCTCAAGCACAGATAAGTACCCTAAAATTAGCAGGGCATTTGGTGGCAGCAGCTGTATGTAGCGATGCACTGCAAGATGTAGAAACAGATGGCATTGCAGAAAACACGAATGTTGTGTTTGTGGTCTGACTGGAGAACTCTCTACCTTCTTCCTCTAACATCTTTGCAGAGTATTTGGGGGATAAAATGGGATCCCCTTTCTGCCTCCCTTTCTACTGCTTCTGTAGTCAGCTTCTCTGGAACTTCCCTCCATTCAGAGTTGGTCATTCCTACCTCTTCTCTTCTGCTTTTGACTTCTTTATAGTTGAGCCTTCTTCTTTCATATCTTTTGCATGATAGCAATATATCACTTCACATGATAGCAATAAACACAAAGATATGGTTCCTAGAGCATGTTGACATTCATGAGGGGAACAAGTGTACATATTAGCATTTATTTCAAAGCATTCAAAGGAAAAAATTTAAATATCTATACCAAAGGATGTGCATGGATGTATGTTCTGCTGAAAAAAAAAAGCTGGAATACATTAAGAAAATCTCTTTTTTTTTTTTTTCCTCTTCAGAAGAGAACCAGAAATCAGAGACCAGTAAACTTTTGACAAAGTTATGGCAAACTTTCCAATTTCTTCTAACAAAATCAAGGAATTTTTTGCAGTTGAGCTGAATTTTAGGGACATTCAGTCCAAAGAGATTTCCTCAGCACCAGTCCCTGAGCTCTGTCACACACAGATAGCTCCAGACCTGGGACGCCCACTGATTTTCCTACTATGAGTCTTCTTGGGGGGCAGGAGGAAATTAAAAACAGAAAAACTGACTAAAAAAACTACAAATTTCAGAGGAGGTTAAGTGGGAGTATCAGTGTGTCTCAAGGTGTAAGGGGGTGTAGTGTCCACTGAGGTAAGTGTTCCATGGCCTCCAGAATACGTGGGAATAGATTGCTGTTTCAAACGCCCCACTTTAGCTGATCCCTCCCCACAGGACGAGGTGGCACAACCTGCAGAGAGACCAGTGATATGTAGTAGGTATTTACACCCAAGGCCTAGCACAAACATGCAAAAACAGAGTAAAACACCTGTCATTTCCAAAGAGCTGGTGGTCCTCCCTCAGCAGGACCAAGGCCATCCCTCTCCTCAAGAAGCACATCAGCAGCTAAATCTTCTTCTCTTGGGCCTTCTGCACCTCTGCTCTACTGCTCTATACCCTCCCCCTCTCACTTCTCCTTTCATACTCATCTTCTCCTCACCCTCCCTAAGTGTCCCTTCATGCCATGGTTTTATGAAGTCGCTCTGGTCTTTGATTTTGCTTTGTCGGTGCTGATACAGCTCTCCCAATCTGGCAGACACATTCTCCTTCCAAAAGAGCTGCTTCACAGCTTCTTTATTTACCCTCTTCCCTTTGAAGTCCTCCTCTCTGTGAAGGGCAGAAGTTAACTGGGTCTACCCATGAGGGACCCACCCTGGAACAGGGACACTCAGAAGTAGCCTGGCAGGAAAATTAGTGGGTGACAAAGGGCAGCAGAAGAGCCTTACTCCTTTCTTCTCTACCTCCTGTGCTGCCCATTGCCTCACAAAGGTCAGCACAGACTGGAAATGGATGCATTACCTGTGTTGTTTGTAAGTGCTCAAATTCTTTTTTTACTTTTGACTGTAAGTTTTGGGGTTTTGGCAATAAATTAAATAAAATTTTCTCACTTGAGTCAGCTTTGCCCAGGCACCCTCTAAATTCTCTCTGCCCATGGGACCTTCAGTCTACAAACGTAAGTGTATATGGACAAAGACAGGGGGTGCATTCTTATGCTCTGTGACACAGCTTTCGCTAACTATACCCTATAATAGCTACAGATGTAAACCCTGTGCACTTGCAAACTAGATGACAAACTTGTGCTCACATACTCCTGACAAACGCCACAAAATCCCCAGGCATTCACCAGCCTGCTGAACATTGTTGTGACCTTCACTCTGACATGGAATAGAGTGGCTGGGGGCAGAAAGGACTTGCTGATCTGTGATTGCTTTTGAGGCAGTGAATCATAGTCATGTTATCCCAGAACAACAGGATTGTGTATCTTCCAAATCACTGAAAATTTCAATTTCAGCCCACGAGTGGCATTGTATGACCTGTTTTGATAAGAGTTTCTACCTATCTTTCATCAACTGAAAATAACTGAACTGTAATCTTTAGACACTTTGAAATCTTATTTACAGTTCCTACAGTCTTTTCTTGTTAATTAAGATCTGAAAATGATATTTACATTACATTAGAGGATCTTCAGCCTACAAGCATTGTCATGTGTGACAATGTTTGTAAACCAGCATAGACGTTAGAAACCACAGTGGCGAGGCATTATTTTCTTGTGGAAAGAAACTATCAGAATTTGGGGCACCAATTTATAAGTGTTTTCTTTTTGTTTAATTTTGGAGAAAAATCAAGGGCTGTTTCTTCACAGGAGATCTTAGGGGTGACACTGTTTGCTTGCATTTCAGGAGCTATAAAGTAAAAATTTACATAATTTCCAACTTCTGCCAGAGCACACAATGAATGGAGAAGAAATACACTAAAATTTATAAGTGTAGGCATACCTTAAGGAATTGGATATCAAGGTAAAAATGCTTTCTGTTCCTTAAGAAAAAATATTGTTGCAATCACAGGCTGCAGGAACTCACAGTTCTTCTGAAACTTAAAAGAAATCCACTTTTTGGCTATAAAATATGTATTATTCATTTTGCCCAGGTTAACTTTATTTTTCTTTTAAAGGAGCCTTGACACTTTAAACTGGCATTTGTGAATTTAGGGTAAATCTTTGCAATATTAACCAGGTGACAAGTTGACTGCAGAAAATGAGAAACATGACCTGTGGAATAGCCCATTTAAACAGAAGCATGAGTTAGGATTCAGCCTATTTACAAGCACTAAACAAGGTGCTCAGACATCTTTGCATTGCCTTTCTACAGACAATGCTCTACCCAGTGCTACAGTAGTTCTTGAGTTAAATATAAATTACTTTTTTTTTTTACCATCTCTTTCCTGAGAAATTAATTTTAAAATTATTAGTACTAAGTAAAAATTTCCTGAGGATAATCACTTAAAAAATTGAATTAGGTCTGGCCATGTTCTAACCCACTTTTCCTTTGTCTTTCACATGCCTCTAAGCAAGTAAATTTTGCTAACCTAAGTGCTGAATAAAAGTTTTGGAATTCACAATGGAGACAGTGTATTTCAGGACATTCAATGTTGTTTACACAAAAAGTGTCTGACCTTCCAAAATCCTTTCACACATCCTTAGTGCAGAGACCAGGCGATGATTCAGGAAATGTTTTGGCCACGCCTTCTGATAATTGGAAGTGCAGATGCAGCCCTATTACCAGAGTGGTAAATGTTCATTGCAAAGTTAATTTGGGGAATTAGCATTGGGAAGGATGAGCAGAAAAAGTAGTCAGGTTGAAAAGCCAGAGCATGTCACTGTCTCTACTGGTGATGCACTTGTGCTATTGTTTCTGTATTTTATATTACTGTTAATTAAGGCTGCAGAAAGCAGGGCTGCTCCATCACAGTGAAATGCTGGAGAACCTGCCTGTCTATTTGAACAAACTGCTGGAATATAGCCAGCAAGTCAGACTTTTAGAATGGGCACTGTAGATGTTTTTCAATAGGGGCACTCTGGGTGCACCAAGAGTATAGTCAAAGGGTGGGAAAATATCATCAACTCCAATTAATTCAGTTGCAGCTCTTCCTTTGTGGTAATAAAGCCATACTTCTCTAACATAAAAACCATCTTTCTTTCCAACCATTACATGGATCTCTGCCTCTCTACAGAAACAACAAGACGAAGTCACTAAGAAATTTTTCATGGTTGAGCATGACTGGTTTTGAGTGGGGGCAACTGTAAAACAACACAAGGAGAAACCCACATCCTTTTCTTTTTTTCCTAGAAACACTGCTCTGAAAAAATTAAGAGCTTGAAGATGAATATTGACTGAAACCTACTTTGAACTATGAGCAAATGCCTTGCCACCCAGTGTTTAATTCTTTGAACACTAAGAGCCACATGAGTACAAAGGTATTACCTAAAAGATACCCAGGTCTCTCATTCATTTTTAGTCCTAACACAGAGCTCAGAGGCTCATGAACTTTGGCAAACATGAGAAGTCAAAAGGGTCTCTTCCTATACCAGCTGCAAAGAGAACATAAATGAGGATGGGCAAAGATGTAAGATATCAAATGGTGAGATCAGTAACAGTGAATGGGTGAAAGTATCCACCCAAGCAGCTAAGACTAGAAGGATTCCTGGGGAAATACTGAACAAGCCAGGCAGAATATTTCAGTGCATATCAGCACAACAGAAAAGAGGTCTCCAGTGGAGAAAAACTGAAAATCTAAGCTCACACTGTGAAGGAGAATATGACTAACAAAATTCATTCACCTTTGAACTTACAGAGAGTGAATAAGATGAATGTTTCAATCAAAATATTAGAAGATTGTTGCACCCTGTCATACACCCGTATGAAAACTCTGCACTTGGTCATCATGTGTTCCCAATAGCTGGCAAAAGAAGGCAAGGCATTGGATTGCTTTGTATAAACCTTTCAAATGTCTTTCATATTGATGTTGGAACATCCTGCAGAAAGAATAATTTCTAATGGAATTACAGATGATTTTAAAAATGAGGTGAGTAAGGCAGTGATAGCACAAACTAGAGCAGCTATAATCTCCATAAAGTGTGTGGAGGCACACCAGGCAAAGGAAAATCTGTGCATGGCACAAGAACAAATGCAAAGGCTGACATAAGATTGCACAGTAAGCTGTGTTTAAAAAGAAACTGTGTGATAGCAGATCAAGGAAACAAATGCACACTTGTATTCAAGAAAGAGAATGAGCTTAGGCAAAAGTCCCTGACAAATCTCAGAGCTGTGAGCAAAATCCTCATAGATGACAGCTTTGAAGAAAAGTAGTTTTACAGGAAAGGCACTGGGCTGAGCCTCAGGAGGTTAGTGTCCCCATTGCTACTCTGCTGCACATGTTCTCTGGGACTCTGGAGGAGAAAAAGAGTCAGCAAAGCTTTCATTTATAGAATGGAGAGAATAATTCCCTTCCCTGACATCCTTTGCCTTATGTATTTATGAGGTATGAACATCTTTGCATTCTCTCTCAGCGAAACCTGCCAGGATTTACTGTGGAAAACAGCATTCAAGGGACACCTTATAGAAGAAAGCGTGTACCAAGAGAACCCTTCTGAAAACCTGCAGATTCAGAAGGAGAATATGAGGCCATGCATACCACTTACACACAGGATGTCTTTCATGAAATTGCGGGGAGGCTGAATCCACTCACTTCCTTTCACGTCAGTCTAGGTACTTTTATGCTCTACAGATTGTCAGCAGGTAAATCTTGAAACCAAAATGAGGTTTCTTGAAGTCCATTGGAACACATTTAACCAAAGGGACCTCTAATGGTCCCTTTGACCTTGCTGTGAGCAGACTAAAAGACATCCTGAGGTCCATTCCAGCCCAACTGATTCAGTGACTTTTTTGTACTATAAAATGTCCAAATTAATGACATGATTTCTGTCCAGCCCATGGCACAATTAGAGTCTGATCTTAGGGTATCATCTGAGACAAATAGCATACCACTGTGAAAGCAGCAGGTTCAGCTCCACCCCTGAATATCTCCACCCATTCTGCTCCTAGACATGCTCTCCCGCTGCTCACTTTGAGGTGACTTTCATACTCAGTCACACAGCAAGACAGAGCAGCCCAATCAGATGGCAAAAAAGGACAAGTCAAAGTGATTCATTTGAGATCAGATGAACCATTGCAGGAAGCAGGATGGAAAGTTGATGGCTCTGGTCAGACATGGGGAGGGGAAAAGGGGAGGATGGAGAAAGGAGGAGTCAGAAGAAAAGTTACTACAGTTTCCCCCTTTAGTCATTGGTGAACTTGTACATCAGCTCGGCCATATTGTGAAAAAGTACCCTAAAATCATATTAATTTAGATCTGAAATTCATCTCAAAATTTTCTGGCTCTGCCCATATCCTATCAAGATGCTATATGCAGTGAGCAGGGGCTTTTGAACCTCAGCAGAACTCTGAACCCAAGAATTAAGTAGTGGTGACAATGACACAGGATAGAAAAAGCTGTTCCTCTTATGTGTTGCATGATGGCACTGCAACATGGTGAAAGAAAGGTTGGGAAAATGAGAATGGTAGAAAAAACCTAATGTGAAGAGCTTGATCCTTTACAATACAGACAAAGTGTTATGAACCAGGATGGAAGAAAACCAGAGCTGTCCATTCAAGGAAAGGACATCCCTGTGCCTCCAGGACAGAGTTGTCTCACAGTTTGTCAGCAGCAGAGGCAAACTGAAACATTGGGGCAGCGTGGGACAGACGGGGAGGCTGTGTGGAACAGGCAGGTGTTGGCACAGGGAAACTAAGGCAGTTACCTCTGCCACCTCTTCTCTGCTGCCTTCTTTCCTGCCAGGCCCAGTCTTCTTTCCATTGCTTATTGCTTCTCATCAGAGGCAGATTTATGTTCACTCCCCCTAGTTCAGCCACTGACACTGCTCTCACACGACAGGACAATGACCAGCCCTTTCTGAGGAGCTTGCTTTGCTGCCTGTTGCAGGCAGTTTTCTGCTTTATTTTTCCCTGAAGCCAGCCCTGCCACCAAATCTATTCCTACCAAGAAGTGTAAATCTGAAGAGGAGAATACACACCTACTCACACTACAAATTCTGCTAGGTTTTCCATCATCAATGTCCTCATTGATGATGTCCTCATTTCCCCGAATATACACAGTGCTCCTAATTATACACTTTCCTCTGTGACTTATTCTGAATGGAGCAATGTGATGACTACAGTGCAGTGCTCTGTAACCTCATAACAGGATATGTCTTTCTTCAATGGCCTGCTTGTTACAGAAAAACAACTTTGTGTGTGTATGTGTCTTTGATTCTCAAGAATCCAGCAAAAAAAGCCAACCCTAAAATGCACTACAAGGGCCATAAATGGAAAACGACAAGTCTTTGACACAGGAAAAATTACACATTGAGGCAAAATCTTGGGATAACCTAGAGCTGCTGGGATCATGATGAGTGGTACAAATATATCAGTGATAATGGAAACACAGCTTACTAGGGAGAAGAGCACATGCTATGTAGCAATGGCTTTGTGAGTAAATGGCATTTAGGGATAGTCAAACCAGAGATACAAAAGACTGTAAGAAGCAATGACCTAGCAAGGAAGCATCTTTCCGGACAGAATAATCCCAGAGATGAAACAATACACTTTGTACTATTAAGGAAAATTTAATCCCAAAGACTGAAAATTACTCACTCCACATTAATAGGGATGGATTTGGATCACCATGCTTTCTTCTGAATTTGATCTTTTTCACACCATACAAGCATTTAAGATGAGGTTTTCGAAGCAAATCTCTTCTAAAGGGTTGCTGTTACCACTATGCTATGCTAAAGTGGCAGCAGTGGCTGGCTCCTCTGTGCTCTTGAATGGAGAAACACATGTAGCTCCTCGGCCTACCTAGAAATTGAGAAGATCTTCTGTTCCCATCGTCTGACCAAATGAAGTGTAGCCTGAAGGACATTGCATGGTTTAGGAACCTGAAGAGAAAAGAGGTTTTGAGAATACCTCTTGCCCATATCTGGTAGCTGTGGGGCCAATAGAGCTTAGTACCAGAAAAGGACCACCTTTTAGGGCAATGAAAGGTAGCTGATATGGAAAAGTGAATTCAAAACAGCCTGATTCACATTAGGACTGTGCACAGGTTGTGTGCACTGATGACTCTGATGATGTCTGAAAGTAGAACTGTCCCCATTCTGGTTGCTTTAATGTTGCAGACTGCTATAGACTATTTCCATTATTTACTCAAGTTTTTCCTCTCCCTGGTCTGAATATGTGGGATAATGCTTGGTAGGAATACAAACCTTTCTTTGGTTCAGCAGAATGTATTGATTCCTGAGCTACCACAGGCTGCCTGTTTTATTTTCCTCTCTGTTTGAGAATGGCACCTGTTGGTGCTAACACGGAAGAACAGCCCTATGGGCAGCACCACCCTAGCCTTGCAAAGCTCCCACAGATGAGCTGCGGCCACTTTTGCCACACGGTGCCAAACTGGGGCCTCCACTTGCCTGTCCTGCCCTCCAGCTGTCCACCCCAAAGCCTCAGAGAACATTCCTATCCCTCAGTGGTACCAGCTTCACAGTCCTACATGTTCATCTGATCCACCAGAGAGGAAAGTTTGGAAAGATTGGTGGAGAGGACTGGCATGGCAACACATGGCCAGTTCTATTTTGGGGTGAAAGCCTCCAGTGGATGGGCGACAATAACAGCTGGGGCAGTAATGCCTTCCATGGCCACAAGGGTTTTCCCACTGACTGAGTGAGCTAAACCTGTTCAGGATACAAGGACAGGGTTGCTGCTTGAGCAAGTCATTTCTTCAGAACAGATATGCAGTTCTTTCTTGCCAAGAAAAAGCACTAATGTGACTTTCCAAAGTTTTTCCCTCCTATAAGGTCAACTCAGAGAAGAGTTCAGCAAGCCCAGAGCTGTATTTCTTTTCTATGGATGAATGGCTACCCTGAATTGTTAGTGAGGTGCTGTTTAAGAGAGCTGATAATAGATTTGCCAAAGTCTTCTCTGTAGAATCGATATTAGCTTGTACTCATAATAGCATTTCAAACCATCATGTACTGAAGCCCTGACCATATGGGCCAGGAAATGGCAATGTGATTAGCATTTCTCCTCTGCTGGCCCCCAGTATGCTACCCTGTGGCTATTACAGCCATCTATTTTGCATTCTGGCTCCCTTGTGATATTGACAATAAACAGTAAACAGTGCACTTGGTAATAACTTCTCCAAAGGAAAAAGAAAAAAAAAAACAACCCTCAGCAAAAAAGCATAATGTAGACACACTCTCTAGGAGTTTCCAACATGGTTTGCAGCAGCTACTCAGGCATCAATGCCAAACAAAATTATCTGAGTGGTAGAAAAAGGTCCCCAAACAGCTGCCACCAGCTGTAGCAGGCCAAGATAGAAATAATGAAAGGAAGATTTTTTTTTCCCTGAGCATTACAAGAAATGGAAGCAGAAATTCATAGAGTGTCTGCACCTTCTAAAGACTCTTTCATTGACCATAATCTTTATAGAAATTTACATATGTCACTATCTGCTGGCACCCTCCATTACTGCATCTCAATATGATGTTACCCTACAAGAACAAGATTCATAAAATTCCAGTGGCTGTGTTTAGAAAAGAGTGGATTGAAGATGTCAGTGTAATGAAAATGGCCAAATTGGTGTGAAACCACTAGAGCCTGAGATTGGTTTGCAAAAGTTCAGCCCGTATTTTCTCCAGGAAAACCACACAAGAAGTTTTAGAAAGCCATGCCTGGGAATGGGAGAAGAGACTGCCATCCAGTGTAACTTGCTACAGAATGATAGAGGGGTTTGTTTGATTGCTTGTTTGAATGAGAGAAAGGAGAAGGTCTACAGGCAGCCAGGGATAAAGTAACACTTTAATCAGTTTGCTGTCCTGTCACTAGGATCCTAGCTTTTGCCTTTCCATCCTTTTTGCTTTACATCTGCCTGAGTTCTTGTCCAAATTCCAATCCTGCAGACACTAATTTCAAATTTTTTTACAGCAATCTTCCGTGGCTTCTTTTGAAGGATGGCTGGAAGCTCCACCTTGTAACTCTTCTGGACAGTAAATCTGCCCAGTAATGCTTTCTTTGTCCAGAGACAAAATTCTTCACCATGGATCAGTGTAATGCTCACAGGCTAGCATTGTGTAATAGCGAATCTAGAGAGCTTTACGCATTTAATATAAAATAATCTTCCATAAATTAATCTCTGAGTGAAAATATAATGGAAAAAAATATTTAAACGTGCCACATGGCAGCTTTGTTCTTCTGCATACATGGGTTTGATATGCCCATCTACTTCAGGGCTTCTCTTCAGAATCACAAAAGTTGCACTTTGAACTACAGGGAAGTAAATAGAAATGGGGCACCCAGTGAGGACCAGTTGGGTAGTATTTCCTTCCAGGTAAATTTACTCCAGTCTTCAGGTGGGAAATGGTGTTGGTCTAGGTGAATTTACCTTGGAGAGAACTGGAACATTGTTTTCATTATGGTTTTTCTCTGGGATAGGAGAACTTCCTAGATCAAGAGAAAAAAACCTGCTTTTTGACAATGAAGACCAGACATCAGAGAAGAATGGGGGAAAAAAAAAATGAACAGCAGAACGGAAATCTCAGAGGACAAAATGTCAAAAATACACCACAATTTCTTGATTTTTTTATCTTTCTCATTGCCTCTGAAATGAACAACAAGGTGTCTCTCAGTAATAAGAAAGGAGTTTGGGGATTATTTTTTTGGGTGAGGGTGGATCTGATGGAAATTCCATCCCCACACTCCAGGTTTGAACTCAGCTGGTGAAAACAGAAACTTCAAATCATCACTTTACTTTAATCACCAGTTTAGACATTAATTTATTAGTCTTTTTCCAGGTCTCATTGTATATATTTTACATGATTTGTGTTACTTCACTTTTTTGTGGTTTTTTTTACATTCAGGAAACATGCTCTAAGCTTCAGATAAGATTTGAAGAAAAGAGTTAAATTCTGTACTTTATTTTAAGGAACAAGTCACGTTTCAGAAACAGCTTTATCTAGAAAATAATTTGAATTTTTCCATAGTTTATCATGTTTCTGTTGTATTTAGGCAAAATGTCACACATTGGCATCTATAGGGGAGCTATTGTCAGTGACCTTTATACCACCTTGAAAAAGCAGTAGAAAGGACTTTTTTTCCCATTTGCTCAAAGAAAGAAGAGAGGAAACAACTCTGAACTCTTTCATTAGCAGTTGAATCTTCACTTACTTCTTAACAACAGACCTTGCCCTGAGTAGGTAACAAGGATCTCAGTCAAGGAAAATAACCTAAAGTAAAAAAAAAAAAAAAAAAGCGGAGAAAACGTTAAGAGTAAAGCTGCATTGTTTGTGGCAAAAGATACAGGTTTTTGCAAGCTCAAATATTTTCCTTTTTCTTCATGGGTCTTTCCACACAGGGGAGCATAACCATGAGTGCTCCACTGTTCAAAACCAAAATTAAGACCAGTTTGCACAGTGTTGTAGATTAAACAAGAGAAAATGTTAGGCAATTAAATGCTAATGATTCAAGCTGGGTGCTTATGTTTTGTATTACTTGCCTAATAATGTTAGCATTTAAATGGTCAGCTTTGAAGTTAACAAACAGCCCATTAAGATGCAACCGGGGAGTTGTGGGCTCTTTGGGTGCTATTGTTTCAGTCTGGCTGGCTGCAGACTCAACAAAACAGCAGCAATGGGATTTACTTAGTGAGGACTATTTTTGCAGTTGGTAGGTCTAGAATTTTTTTCTTTCTTTTAGTGAAAGCTCGTATTATTGAGAACACAGCATGTGGAAAAAACCTAAATCTACTCATTTTCTTCTGAGTCCTGGGATTTCTATTGTCCCTGCTGACCGCTTAAACACAAATCAGTTGGTTCCCAAGCTCTGTACAGTGATCCTCCTGCTGCAGCCATCAAAATTCTACCAGACTGCTGACTCCGAGCTGGTGTTTCTGGATACTTGCAGGGGTTAATATAAGAATGTACTCCTGACAGTAAAAGTTAAAAGAGCTTCAATGATGAAAATTGCATCACATAATGAGAAATCCTCAAAGCAGCGGCTACTTAAAGGACAGAAATAAGATATAATTGTCAATGGAACAGAATATTATCCAGGATAATGGGCTCCTGCAGATGCAAGAACAGCAAGGCAAAACCAAAGCATTTATGGAAAATAAATGGCATGGTGCAGCTCAGGTTCATTCTTCTTCAAAGTGCACAACACTGATCCTGTGGCAATGGTCTGTTATTCCAAATCATTGATGTAGACTTAATTATTTTATGTAATAGAGGTTGATGTGGGAGTTACTTACTGTGCCTCTGTAGACCTATTGCATTAGAAGTGCCTCTGAAGAGAAAGGCACTGTGGATTTCAGTGCCTGGATTTCATCAAGCGTTTTGTTATCCCTACTGTGACTGCTATTCCCAGTACTTTCCATGTGGTGTTAACCAAGGAGAGCTAGTTTTCTGCTGTCAAAAGGCAAGTGCTGTGACGGTTTGATGTTTCCTGGTGGCAACTGTAAATATTGACATTTTAGTCAACAACAATTGATGGAACATATTAAACATAATGGGGCTTTTTCACTGAATTTAAAATGAATAATTTCAGGCCCTGTTTGGTTCATTAGGAGGAACAGAACTGTTTTTAAACTGGGTTTGTTTTCTGATGTATTCAACACGATGTATAAATGCCAGAACAACCTCCTAGTAAAACTGTATTACTTCTTGGTTTTGATCTTTTGTGGCCTGCTAAAGGGCTTATTAAAAAATGCCACAAGATATGTACTGCTAGGTCTCACATCTTAATTGAAGAAATAGGTGGTCTGGATGTTTAACAGAAACTTCTGTGCGTCAGAAATATGAAATTATGAACTAGTTATTAGTTAGAAACATAAACCAGGTGCACTAAAACAATGCATATCAGTTATTCACTTGCTATCTTCATGGTCATGATGTCATTTCTGTAATTTATTATAGTTGTTTGTTTGTTCACTTGTTTTTTCTGAGAAATGTTAAATAGAACATAGCTATTTATTTTGGTCTGCTGTTCCATCCTGGGTTAACTTAGGGAGAGTACCCTTTAACAGATAATTCCACATATTGCCACCCACACATGACATGACCTGCAAAATGATGGTCATTTTAATGCTGCGTGGGCTGCATGTAGCTGTACAGAAGAGCACAGATTTGGTCTTCTGTGTTTTATGCAGAGGCTGAATGCAATATCTTAGCAGGCTGTGTAAAAAAGATAAAAAACCTCACAGACAAAAAAATCCTGAATACCGTAATGATACAGGTAAAGGGAGATCAATAGTATGATTAAAGTACTAGGATCCCACTGGGATTTTTCCAAGTGTCTACAGCCATTACAGTGAACGCCTGATGGTTTTTCAACTAGCACAATTTTAATTGGGTAGGTGACTGAGGGAGCCATGTAAAGCCTGACTGAGGGAGTCACGTAAAGCCTGCCTTTCCTTCTGGTGTCTTTCTTTTATTTTTTTCTTTTCACAATGACCTTAACAGCATACTGTCAGCTCTGTGACCTTGTGCAAGGACAGTCAAAAAAGCACCCACCTCTGTCAAATCTTTCCAGAAGATCATAGTGGAGATTATGCCATCTGCATCTTGAATTTAACTTAAATTGCTCCTAGAGAGGCTGATGACCACTTTTTAGTGCGATGTGTTTATTTTTTGCCATATATGATGTTTTCGTCTGCTTCTAACACTTGAGAATATGTGTGCATTCATTTTGAACAACTTGGCAGGCCTCTTATATTTACTTTAATTTCTCTGGCATTGTAAATGGCCACTGTATGGATGTCACAAGTAATGGAGATTACTTCAGTTTTTCTGTACTCTTTTTATTACGTGTTGCAGCATTTTAGAATGGTAGTCTCAATCTGGGGTCTGCCTCTGAGTTCCAAGAAAGGCCAGTTATAAACTAGCTGTGTCTGTCTGCCTGCTAAAACCATGTTGAAGCTGGGAACTACTGCACTGGCTTCTGTAACACTTTCTCATTACCATACCTCATTCCCAGGTTCTCTGTCCCAAAGACGCAAATTCTTAGTTTTGCAGCATCTGGATGGGGGGACTGAAAACACTTCTTGAGGAGATAGAGACCACCTGAGTATGTCTATTTTTCTTCACAGAGAACAAAATTTTCAGTGCACTCCACTGCTGACACATTTATCCACTGAATGACTAGTGTACTCTACACCTCCTCTTCTTCAAGTCCTTTCTCCTGTGCCAGAATATCAGACTGTAGGATTTACACAGCTGCTGGGAAGAAGCGATAAAACAACATTCCAAAGAGCAGCTTTCAGGTGGGAAGATATGAGTAGTCTGTGAGAGCGTGGCTGCATGGCATGCAGAAGTCTCTCTTGCTAAATTTGCTGTTGAACACATTCATAGATGCTCCTGCTTGACGATGACGTCATACTGTAGAGAATTTACAATAGTTTTCTCAAAAGAGGTTTAATTGTCCTTCCTATGCCTGAAAGTCATGCCTTGAGCATGTCCCAGGCTTTCTCCAAGGTTAGTCCTTGATTTCTGCCTTTACATGGTTAGGGGCTAATTTGCTCACAGTATCTGAAGGGGCTTCAGAGCTCCCTAACAGCCGGAAGACTGTCCATGCCATTATTTCTCTATGCCGCACTTACTTGGCCACCTGAGTTTACCACTCTCCTTCACAAGGGACAGCAGTCCCCAGTTCCTTCCTTGTGGAACTTCAGCAGTACCCATGAGAGGGTGGATCCTGCATTGCAAGGCTGAAGCCTACTGTCTTCAAGCCAAGAAAGAATCAGTCTAGGATAATATGGTTCTGCACCAGTCCCAGGACTGATCTGTTCAACATTCAGACCTTGAGGAATGGCCAGCACTGCTTATGGTGGATACAGAGATATTGCTTCCAGAACAGCTAACATTTGACAGATAAATACACACAAACTATTCTCTGTGACACTACTGACTGTGCACTCTCAACAGGTATAGATAAAAACTATATTCTGCCATCTCTTCATTCGCCTTATGGTATGCAAGGAGATGCAAAACAATGCATATACAGTCAGAACTTGCCAAAAATATTGCCACCAAACCTCCACTAATCACAAATTTAAAATAAAAAGGGCAGCTTTTAAAATATTAATTTCTATGTTTTCTGTTTTACTCAAGGCAGAAAAATGATTCTAAAATTCTTATGATGTTTTAGGTTTTACCTATCTTAACAGAAAACTAGGTGTGCTCCAGTTTTAGTTGCAACCTAAAGAGATGTCAACAAAGACTGTTCATCCACAAAACACACTTTTAAAAATGCAAATTAAGTGCTTCAAAATGTTACTTTCTAGGGTAAAGTTATTTCATATCAGCCCAGCTGTATTCTCACTGGAAGCAACAGAATGGCTGGCATTGGTGTCAGTGGAAATGGTTTAGTAGGTCTAACAGTTGCAGCACTGTGTATAACAGGTTAAAGTGAGCTCAGAAAGCAGAAAATTGGAATTTCACATGCCACTCTCACCCTCTGCTTCCTTAGATGACTAACTCTGCATCACTTTCTACCTGGATGTCATTCAGTGCTTTTGCTTTTTTGGCCAGGTCTCTCCTGGTTCCACCACCCTTCTTTGCTTACCTCTACCGTTAATAGATTTGCAACCTCTTCATGTAAAACGTCTGGTTCCCAAGATCTCAATCATCTGGAATCACCAGTGGATGGAATTGAGTAATTAAGTTCTAAAAAAGAAAACTTATGAACAGTTTATTTATCATCTTAGTAAGATGGAGGTAAAATGGAAGAGGCAATGAGCCCACAGAAAACCCAGGGCCGTTGGAATACCTGTCGTACTGGTGTTAGAGGCACCTGCAGTGGAGGAGAGGCCCCCACTGCTATGTGTGATAGCTGAGTGGGAAACCAGCTGTGCCTGTGACATTAGAGCCCCTCTACAATTGAACAAACATATCAAAGGGCTTCATCAGATTGTGGAAAGCAGAACTGCTCGAAGCAATTCACTCGGCTGCTGCCACTCTGTTTTGATTGATATGAACAAGTCTTATCTTCAAAAATATATACAGCTAAAGTGAGTATTTCTATAATCACTTCAGATTGCATCTTAGAAAGGAAGAAAATTTTGCCTCCTCCCTGCCCCTCCTCCTCCTCTTATGCTCTCTCCACTCTGGAAAAGTCTTATGCATGGCTAAAACATATGCTAAATGTGGGAGGAAAAAAAAGGTACCTTCCAAATTTTTGTCTTTGACAGTAAAGCAGCTGTATATATCCCTCTTCTTTAAAAGTATGAATTAGGACTGAAGAGCTACTACTCCAAAATCTCTTACCTTTTGACAGATCATGTTTGTGTGTGGTGGCTATGGTTGTCAGCAGCAGTTTGTCAAGCTTGGAACAATATTTGATATTGGAGGGAAGGACCATTTTTTTTCTTTTAAAGAAGAGGAAATCCAGGAGGAGAATGACTGTTCATGCACAGCTGTGCATATATTTTCAGTTTGGCTAATCTAATCTTGCAGTCCTTGTTCAACAGTACAGATCCTGCAGGCTCTACAAGGCAGAGTTGCACACTCAAGGATGGAACCCCTACCTTCATCAAGCTCAGCACAGAGACTCAACTCTTGGTCCAGATATAGCAGCAGTGCTAGGGGACAATGCAGTATCAAAACATTTCCTTCCACAAGGTACATTGAACGTGATTGTGGCTATACAGGGAGTGAATTCAGTCCTCTATTTTCTTAATAGGTATTAAACTGATTTCTAGGAGAGCCAAAGAATATTTTGGTTTTAAAAGCTGATTCTAACAAAGAAAAAAATTCTAAATATCAGGAGCTGACTACAAAAGCTTTAGGGAGAACAAAACAAGAGATCCATAGCTACAGGAAGACAGAAAAATATTTTGATGAAGAAAAGAAATTCTCTAAAAGGACAGCTGTACTGAAAGAGGAAGGAAGTAGGCAATGAAATAAAGAGAACTGACTCTAGGTTAAAGACAATTCACAGAGGCTGACCAATCACATTCAATTGCTGTGTTGATGGTCTTTAAATAAAGGTCAGACAAAACTGTACTAAAATCCACAGGAGGATTATTAAAATGCTTATTTAAGACTGTGGGTTGCCTGTGAGAGGCATTATATTTCTAACAGCGTTTAATTTGTTTATTCTTGCAATTGAAATGACTCCTTTCTTAGAGAATTTTAAGTCTTTTTGAACTGTTCAATACTCTCTTCCATCCACATTTCTTGCCAGAGCTGCAACAGAAACATAAACTTTTGAGTTTAAATTCTACATCATAATCTCTGCATCTTATCAAAGCTCTCAGGACCCACCAATAAGATCCTATGCAAACGATCAATCAAAATATTACCGTCTTCCCCATTTGTCAATGCTCATCTTCTGCCCCTGATATTGGAGCAATGTGTCATGCACTCCATGCACTTCAGAACCTTGTCATTCCAAGATTGATGATGAAATCATGGCTGTTTACCCTTTGGCAAGCTTAGTTATCAAGCACAAGGTGACAAAAATATTTATCTAGAATGGTCTGCTGACCTTCTGTTCTCACAGAAGTTGGATAATTGGAAAACACAGTAATACAGTCTGTAGGGTTGCACAAGCAACCGAAGTCTATGCAGCTTCTGAATGTAACCTACACAGAATGCAAAACCCTTTTGGAGCAGGAATATACTGGATATTCTGCTTCTTTTCTGTAACACATCAGTGCTTTAAATCAGGGATACAAGCTTATGAACAGTTTCCCAGTGGTTGAGAATGCTCAGTATCTCTTTGCTAAAATACCTCATCTCCTCACTCAGTGAAAGGAGAAGCCGAAAGCTTCCAAAAGACATTCCTGTTAGTGACTGTGGTACATCCAAAATACTTTTTTCCCCAAATCTTACAGCTCATGCCTGTCCAAGGCTTTGCAGCTGGACCATTTAAGTCTCCAGACACAATTCTTCAGACTTCTAGTACCTAAAAGGGCTGCAAGAGAGCTGGAGAAGGACTTCTTACATGGGCAGATAGTGACAGGGCAAAGGAGAATGGCTTTAAATTGAAAAAGGGTAGATTTAGATTGGATATTAAGAAGAAATTCTTTACTGTGAAGTTGGTGAGACACTGGAACAGGCTGTCCAGAGAAGTTGTGGGTGCCCCATCCCTGGCACTGTTCAAAGCCAGCTTGGATGGGGCTCTGAGCAACCTGGTCTAGTGGGAGGTCTCTCTGCGCGTGGCAGAGGGGTTGAAACCAGATGTTCCTTAAGGTCCTTTCCAACCCCAACCATTCTGTGATTCTGTGATTCTAGGATTCTACGATTCTACTATTCTATGACTCTATGATTTTATGAATATGTGAGCATAGTGGCCCTGTGAAAGGCTTAGGCTGGAAATGTTGCACTCATTAGAGTAAGCAGCTTAAAACACGTTGTTTTTGAGACTCAAAAGGGATCTGTGATTGGCCAATATAGGTTTCCTTCAGAAACGTGCTGTTCTCATGTGTTTTGGGCAGCCTTCAGCTCTCACTACCTACGGGCACCTCACGGCCAGCACCTGGCCCCATCAGCCATCTCAGTGCTGCAGGCACCGAGGGGCTGGAAGATGCTATTGAGCAGCTGTTTGTCACTGCCCATCTGACATGATAAAAAACAGAGGGAAGGAGCATTCCATGAGAAACATGAAGCTAGCTGATGCTTGGCTGATTGCCACCCTCCTATCCCATCATGTTGTCCAATACCAGGGTGTGTACAGGATTTAAGCTCGTTGGATGTAGCATATTGTTTCAGATAGCTCATCTTTTTCTCTTGGCAATAAAGTTGTTGCTCCCTACAAGAAGCAGGCTGAACTATTCCTAAAAGTGACAAAGCTAAGCCTGCCTTGAGGAAAGTCTGTGGTACCAAGGAGGAGAAGATATTTTTTAGGGGTACTGGTGTGGACAGTGAACCTTGGTTTGTGGAGAAGAAATCACATTCAACAATAATTTATAATGAAGCTACAAAGACCAAGTACCTTGATGTCCTGGAAGAGATAGATATTTAGTTCAAGCTGGTGCATGTCTTTCAAGACAAAAATTCTAAGGTTGTCAACAGTCCAGTCTCCATTATCATTACTGTGAGTTTAAGCCTAATTCTACACATGGCCTGAAATGGGAGCACTGTTGGGTCCTTGTAGTGCTCACCATGATATAAATATATAAGGAGCCCAGCAACATACAGATAACTTTAGGATTGAAGCTACTCTGAAAATTGTCCTTTAAGGCAAAATTGATTTCGTAATATGTGAGTTCTGTAGGGAACATTTTCCACATTATTTTTACAGAGAGTGTGCAAGTTGGTCTCTATCTTTCACAAAATGGTATTTGATATGAACTATTATTAGCTGAAAAAGATAATCTGTTCAGTGAAACATGCTCATTTTCTGGTCCTAAACTGTCTCTGCTCCCTAGAAGCAACAATCCCACAGTAATTCAGAACACAGGCTCTGCTAATGTTATGCTTGATGCACATATTTATCAATCTGATAATTATGCTTAAAATAAGGGAAGGAAATAAAAAAGGCTGACTGAGAAAGAATTCTGATCAAATGCTAGAGGCAGACACAGTCCAGGTCTGCTAGCACAGAGTTTTACAAGAAAACAGAAAGATAAAATGCAATTTTACATTTTATTCAGTGCTGTTTATTCAGCTCTTTTCCCCTAAGAATCATTATCAATATTTTGAAGTTATTTATGCTTCCACTTCTGATGGAACTTGGGCTTGGTCAGCAAATCTTTTCCAGAATACAGTATTCTTTCTTTTTTATATTTGTTCACAGATGTTTTAGGATGAGATATTGATTATCCCTGCAAATGGGCAAGAAAGCAGTTGCTTTTGAACCAGAGGGTTGTTTTCCTCATTACAGCTCTAAACCACTTGCTGTTTTTTCAAACCTATTCAATCTCGTGGTTATGTTTCATCAGCTTCCCTTCAGGGTTGCTTTTCTTGGCTTCTCCTCTCTCAACCTTAAGGTTGCAAAATTCCTGGGTGTAGTGGGTGTAGTGGTTTGGTCCAAAATACTCATTACTTACTTATTTACCTTCTGTGAGATAAGAATTAGGAGAAAGCAAAGCAGGCACAAAACTTAAAAGAATATAAAGAAGTTTATTAACAGACCTAAAAGGAAGAAAAAAAAAAATCATACCACACCTTCAGAAAACTTCTCCTCCCCCCACCTTTCTCCCTTCTCCCACTGACAATGTAAAAAGACAACCCTTGAGATGTTCAGTCAGTTTTCCACTTCTATAATAACCTCTTTTCAGTTCACTTAGGGAGAGGAGTCTCTCTTGCTCATGCTATGGAGACATCTCCACAAGAAGTTCTCTAATGGCTTCAGTATCACAGTGAGACAGATGCCCAGGTTGGTTCTCTGCTTGCATGTGAGAGTCCCTTCCCCCAACTTACAGCTTTTCCCACAACTGCTTTCGAGGGTCCAATCTTGAGCTACTGGGGTACCATTTTAAGGTTGAGCTGTTCAAAAACAAAAGGTTCTCTTCACCCATCTCTGGGAGCATCTTCATCTCTAGGAATAGAGGCCCTCCCCCTTCCCTGGGAGCAACAAGGGTCATCATCATCTTCATCTCTAGGAATCTCTCTGGGAGCATCTCTAGGAACAGAGGTCTTTCTCCTTCTGATTTGGAGCAAGAGTCCTCATCACTTCCATCTCTCCCTGTTCAAACTTCTCATCAAATTACAGCTGCTTCAGCATTTGCTTATTCCAGCACAGGTGCTTTTGCTCACAAGTACGGTTTGAACGCTCCACCCCCCGTGCTTTCATGAAATTACAACGGGTACTCTGATATATCATAGTCCATCACCACCATAGCTTTACACCAGAATTTCAGCTCTTAAGCATCTCCTCTTTCTCCTCCCTCAGGTTTTCAGCTCTTCCTTCTTTACTTAATGTCAGCAGGCTTCATCTGTTCTGGAGGAAACTTACAGCACTAAAAGGGTTAATCTCACCCGGGCCTTGCAGCTGGAATTTCACTTATCGCTGTTGGTCACAGGATCTTTGCTGGACAGCGGGGCAGCTTCAGCTGAATCTTTGGCCGCACTGGAGGAGGAGGGGAGGGGGATTGTGTAGAGCTGGGCCACGCCGTCTGCATGGAACAGGGATGTAGGGGGCCGCGGGTGGAACAGGGCCACACGGCTCCAGGATGGCTGTGTCCTGGCCTGGCCCCGGGTTGAGCAGGGCCCAGCCCGGCCCTGCTGGGCCCCATACGGGCCCAGCCCAGTTACCTGTCCCCCAGCCGGAAGAAGGAGAGAGCTTCCCGGGGTTTTTTCATTCTTAAATGTGGACCACAGAGGCGGTCAAAATTTTTAAGGGGCTTAAAAAATTGTCAGTATTCAAACTAGCCAGTTGATAGGTTCTTTTAGGTCATAGAGGAAGCTGTAAGCACCTCTCTGCAAGAAAATCACTTCCGGAGCTATGCTAACCTATGACACTGGGATATTTCACTATTCTATTAATGCTGCACAGAGCTGAGAGAACTAAGGGACCAGTGTGTGTGTTTGTTTCTATATATGTTTTGAAAAGCTAATGATGCTGTGATACTGCCACTCAGCTATTGTTGGTGATATGTTTTTGTGGTGGGCTGACCTTGGCTGGCCATCAGGTGCCTACCCAGCTGCTCTTTTGCTATCCCTCCTCAACAGATGGGTGAGAAAATAAGACAGGGTCATGATACACACAGGGAAATCACTCACCAATTACTGCCACGGGCAAAACAGATTCAACTGGGCAAAATGAATTTAATTTATTGCCAATTAGAGTAGGACAGTGAGAAAAACAGACAAAACTAAACCACTTTCCCCCATCCCTCCTTCTTTCTAGGTTCAATTTCACTCCCTCACTCCTGACTCTTTTACTGGAGGAAGTAGGGAGGGAGGAATGGAGGATGGGGGTCGTGGTAAATCCTTAAAATTTCATCTCTGCTGCTCCTTCCTCTGTACTCTTCCCTTTCTCCATTGTGGGGTCTTCAATTATGTACAGTTCTTCAGGAGCTGCTCCAGCATGGGTGCCCCGTGGGCAGCAGCTTCTGCCAGAAAATATGCTCCTGGCAAGGCCTCCTTTCTGTGGACTGCAGCTTCCTTCAGGGCATGTTCACCTGCTCTGCTGTGGTCCTCCATGGGCTGCAGGGGGACAACCTGCTCCTTTACATTCTTGTCCAGATGCTGCAGGAGAATCTCTTCTCCAGCATCTGGAGCACCTCTTCCCCCTCCTTCCTCCCTCACCTTGGCGTCTGCTGGGCTGGTTTTTGCATGTTATTCAAACTCTCCCTTCTTGCACAGCTGCCGCACTATGTTTTTTCACTTTCTGTAAATATGTTATCACTGAGGCGCCACCAGAGTTGCACAACCTCAGAGTTGCTGAGAGGCTCAGCTTTGGGCAGCAGCAGATCCTTTTTGGACCCAGCTGGAAATGTCTCTGGCCCACATGGGGGCAATTCCTGGTTTCTTCTCACAGAGACCACTCCTGCTGCCCTTCCTGCTACCAAAATAATGCAGCATAAAACAAATGTATTTCTTCTCAGACTTCAAAAGAGTATTTGGCTTGAAATATGGTGGTCATCCAGGACACCTTTGAAAATCTTTGAAATCTGTTTTTTTATCATTGGTATCAAAATACTGTGAGCTGAATCTTAAGAGAAAAATAGAAGGTTAAGAACAAAAACCAATACAAGTGTCTTGTTCTCTTGTTAAACCAAGAAGGATTGTCCTCCTGAATAAGTAATTCACAGCTCTACCAGTTTCCTAAAGACCTATTTGTTATAGATACTAGATACAGATAAACCTGGAAGCTCATGAGTATGAAAAACAAAGGAAACATAGGGGACAGGGAAGTGAGAGCTGAGAAGAGCAAATAGGTAAAAGTGAATGGAGGCATTTTGTGCATCTTTGACCTCACAAGGTCTGGGTGATCACAGAGTAAATATGAGGCAGCAGTAGTTTTCTGAAGTTTCTGAACTAGAAAGTTCCTTGTAAGCATTCTCTTATTTTAATTTTACAGCCAAACTTTTTTGTTTCCCAACTGCTGCAGATTTTTGTTATAGGCACCCCTATTTTTAAGTGAAAATGTGTGAATGAAAAAAAAATCTCAGCACCTTCAGGCTTTGGGTAGTGAGGCAAAAATTGCTTTTAGCAGAAAAAGTGCTTGAACTAGGAAGAGCTTTAGCATCCAGAGGCTGGTGTTATAATAACCCACAAGTGTTGTAACACAATATCACATACCATCTAGTGTCATCATCATTCTCTTACATGGACGGTCGTGGGCTCAAGATTTGCCTCGTGGTAATAAACATGAATATCAAGGTCTGTGAAGTTACATTTGTGTAAAAACTGTGTCGTTAGAGGTCATCATTTAGAAAAGTGATGAATGGAATCCCAATATTCTTTAAAAGTGCTCTTGAAGGAAGCTTCTTGAAGGCATAGCATCTCCTATAATCAGTGCTTCCTACAATGACACCGTTAATGAATAACTGAAAAAAGCACATGAAATAAAAAGCATTTTGCATCTTCTTACCTCTTCTGTGTTCTAGCCTAAGAGTTTTCTACTGCAATACCCCACGCTTCTGGTCAGTGAGAATGAAGCACATTCCAACTCACACGTGGAAATAAAGCAGCTCAGCAGGGTGCAGCATGGAGGGCTGCTTCCCCTGCTGGCAAGGGCTATCTAAGAGGCAGCACCCTGCCTTGCTGTACCCCCACCACTGCGTGTAGCTTTACACCTCTTCCCTTTCCTTTTCTCTGTTTACAGTGGGGCTGTAACTGATCCCAGCTATTCCACCCCTCCTTTTCCTGGCTGAATAGTGGCTGAACAGCTTCCAGGCTCTATTAGGGCCCTGTCTCTCCATCAAGCTGACACTCATGCATCAAATCCTTTCACAGGCCACTTTATACATACAAATGTTGGAAGAATTTGGAGAATTTGACCAGGAACAAATGTTTGGCTTGGTTAAAATTTTAAGCTAACCAAACCAAACCAAAAGCACTCACACCTGTTTTCCTCTTGTTTTCTGAGGTATGTTCCAGGCTGAGCTGTCAGTGTAAGACAAAGACCAATCCGTGAACGTAACACAGAGACCCATAGGAATTATTATGGTCTTTAAAAGAAGGACATTCTCAGCTAAAGAAGACCCAGCAGGTGAAAATTCTGCTTTGCCTGAGGTGTTTTGAAGGTCTGGAAAGCGCTTTGTGTATTGGGGTGCCCATGAGAGACTGGAGGGAAAGTTAGCTAGGGAATGGTGACTCCAAGAGTATTCATCATTTTGAGGCTATACGTGGCTACTATGTTGTTCCTTCTACATCCTGCATCACTAAAACCTCACACTGAGAGCCACTAATTGATTGATACATATTTTTGTAAACATAAAGCAAGTGAAATAAATAAAATTCTCAGCTAGTGTAAATTAGTTTAGCCTGAATGGTTATGCAAAACTGAAGCAGGAGATCAGGGAATCTGCCTCAATAGACAAAATATTAAATAGTATTAATCTATTAAGAAATTACTAAATATTAAATACATGTGCAGGTATGTTTGTAGGTGTGTGTGTTCACATTCATAAGACCACAATACAATAGTAGCATTCTGTTTTAATATTTTTTAAATTCAACCTCCAAATGGATAAAGTTGACGACATTTTGAGGCTATCAGGTTTTATTAAAAAACCCAAAAGGAGCAATTCTTGCAGGGTTTGAAGCTCTATCTCAGTAATACTGTGTCCTATTTATGGCAAATAGTCTATGTGGCAATTCTTTAGAGCAGAACTGGAACAGGTCTCAGGTTGGATGACATTGACATGGTTCTCTGACAAGATGAGCCACTCAAAAGTCGTGTCATTAAAAAGAATGTGCCATTTTCTGACACAACTGAATACAGTACTTTGCCTACCAAAAAACAGGAAAAAAGCACTCTACCTAAAACTTTTCTCATTTCTCTCAGAACTCCTATAAAAGCCGTCATGATTCCTCCCTGCTATTGAATAATTTTTGGCTTTTAAATCCTTACTTTTCCCTTTAGTTTCTGATGATTAACTCTCCCTGTAAACTGCTTTGTAATACTCTGCATGGAGGACAGTATATAAAAATGAATTGCATTGAGTTTGATCCAAACCTCATTTGACTCAAAACTACACTGAGGTTTTAGGTTGCCTTTTTTTTCACCTCCACATTTCTAAGTCTGACTGGCAAGCCAAATAATTTCTATTTGCTATCATAAAGGCTAAATAAAAGGGCGAACAACTGTATGCTTTTTCAATAAAATTCATGTTATTTCAAAACGTAGCTCTCCTTTGTCAGTCCCCACCCCCATATAATCATTCACACACAATGCCACTTGGGTTGCTCATGTCTTTGCATATTACAGTATGCAGAAATTATGGAATAAGGTTCTACCTCTTTTGGTAAACCTGATCGCTGAAGAAAGAGCGAGTCTGTTGGAAAATTAGCCTTTATTTACAACACTGACAACAGTGAAAAGATGCAGCTTCGTGCTATTGTGCTGAGGTTATTACCTTCCTAGTAGCAAATCTCAGGACGCCCAATTAAAGTTAACTCACAGTTTGTAACAAGCAGCCTGTAAAGTTTGCGGGAAAGGAGCTGCCATATTGTCATTCAAAGTACTTTATACGAAACAGTGCAAGACAGCGACAAAACATCTAATTATCTGATTACTCTGCGAGAATGGCTTCTTACATGCACTGAATTTTGCATACCATCAACGAATACAGACTGTGTGCGTCAGTGACTCACAAAAACACAACAAAAAAAGGAAAATAAGATAGAACAATATGTTTCTGCTACTACTGTTCCTAAACTGCAGAGACAGTTTTGCTAGTACTTCAAATTAACCCTGGGGATTCTCAGGACATCCAGCTCAGGAACAGAAGTCTCTTCTGCTCTGATTTTGGCTGTGCACAAGGTGCATGGTGGCCAGAGACTGGACAGTCTGGGTGGCCACCATGAGGAAAGCTGTGCACCAGCTTTTTGGCAAAGGTGGTGCTCCATGGAGTCAAAAGATTTTTCTAACAGAGGATGGAGTACAAAAATGCACCCTTAGGCTTATTATTTCACATTTCCCTGCCCCTGCCACTGTACAAGGAGCCCTTTGGAGAGTGGTTGGGGCTAATAAAAATGTTCCGGTGGTGTAAAGGAGGGTCAGGATTAGCAGCTGCTTCATGGAGAAGAGATTGTGCACTTGCTCTTACCCTGGAAAGATCCCAGAAAAACCATTCAGGAGCCCTCATGGAAACTCAGACACAGACAGAGAAAATTAATAAATTTCAGTTTTATGCACAGGTTTACCCCACAGCTGCTGATTTCTCTGAACAATTCAGCAGGTGACAAAAGCAGAAGAGCATCAGCAAAGATTCCGCACAGTTTTTCCATAAGCTTTTCTGCTGGTTAGTCCCACCATGGCTGGGCTGCCAGCTGATTGCACAGAGAACATACCTGGTACTGCATGTGCAAAACTAAATGTGGGTAATGCACTCCCACTTCTTTTACTACAGTTTGGGGCAAGACAGAGGAGAAAACAGATTTTTTTTTTATATCTTACGACAATAACAAATTCAGTGGAGGCAGTTTTTTACCATGCCACTACTTTACTATCTTCATATCAGCCATAACATTGTCCAACTTTTCCCAGTTCCAACTCTTTACACCATTAAACACAAATCATGGCCTCAAGAGACCCCCTTTTCCAGAAGGGAGAAGCAGTTTAGCCTCCATAACATATCAGTCTCCAGCTTGTCCTGAAAAGGCTGTCAATTGTGCTGAATTATGTATAAAATCAATGAGAGGTTCTGTCTGCCAAAGATGGGTTGACATTAGCAATTTTATTTTCATTGAGGGGGGTCACAAGTCCCATTCTTCAAGATCACAGAATAAGTGCTCATTCTATCCCTACTTCTCTAGTTCTAAAATTATACCCATTTTGACTCTTTTTAGAATTAAAAGAAGGTCACAATAAGATGATACTGCTATGAAACACCTCTTCAGTTGTCTGCAATGAGCAAATTTATATAGTATTTTTGATGGGGTGCTATTATAATCTGCCCTTTCTACCCTAATTTCATTATAATCTTTATCAAGTGGACTTTAACAAACATATTCTTTTTGTTGGGGATCCCACACAGTGTTATATTCAATTAACAAAAACATACACTTACTTAAGACTCACTACGGGTTTTCAAATAGTGGAGAAAACCTCCCCTGCAGTAAGATCCACAAATGCAGAAGTACAGCATATTCATGTAAGCTGAAAGGACAAATAACCTTGTGATGATCTTCAGAGAAGCCTGATATGTTATTTGAGACTGAATATGAATCCTATCCTTGTAAAATCACCATCACTGTGCAGGTGGCCCACAGACCTACAATAAATACTTATACAGCATCTAGCTCATGATTCAGCACTTTACTTTATGATTTTTGCTACTGTATGTGTGAGTGGAGCAGTGTTAAAATCTAATTTCGCAGCATCATCTTTTCCCTCTCCTCTAGAATGGCAGCTGATCTGATATTCCTGTGGCAACTACTAAAATTCTGAGGGTCTAGTGGTCTTTGAGACCGTCAGCCAACAAAATTGCCATCAAAATTCTCTTCCAAATAGTCCTGAAATAGATTTCTGTAAAAGCTCATTTACACTGGGTCACCTGTCATCACAAGATTCTCCAGAGTTCAGCAAGCATAGTGCCTTGGTGAATACATTGAGTTGTTAAAAAATAGTAAGTAAGTCATTAAAGGACATTTTTCAAAAGGAAGTAGACTGAAAATTGATAACAACTTGAAATTGCTATGTCAGTCTCTATTTTCTGAAAACAAATGCATTCTTGCATATATTACTGGTGATTCAAGGTTGTTTAGCTTCAAATGCTACCACATATGGCTGCAGGAATAATACAGATGTAAATATTTCCCTGAGCTGAGTGCCTGGGGGGCATCCCCAGTGGGAGCATCTCGGTTGACTCAGGGGCTTTGGGTCTGAACCCACGTTGGAAGGGCTGTGTTCTGCCACTCTCAGTTATGTTTTGTAATGTTCTGCTCCAGTATATATGTTGACACTTCTGAGTTTCAAAGGGGAAACATTTTTCATGAGAACTTGACCTGATGGACTGCTATTCAGTAGAAAGGATTGCTTTCCACCCTCTGAAGGACAAGCCTGAAGGCTAGCACTCAAAAGGTTTCCTTGTGGTCATCAACCCATATGAAAACCTTATTGCCATTTCAGGGTTGCCTTCAAAGAGCTGAAGGCTGAGTGGGAATGTCCAGAAAACAATTTATTTTGTGAATAAATGCAAAAGATTTGTGAACTGTTTCTTTCACGACAAAATCTGGAGCTTTACAAGAGATTTTCATTAGTTTCAAAATAATGGCATTCACTCAGCATATAAAACACCTAGACATAGTTCCTGAGCATGGGCTGGGGCTTTTTTACATCCCAAACAGTAGTTCAAGTGTTAAAGTATTTTCCTAGGTATAGCAAGTATTTAATTAGTCATACCAAGAAGGAACAACAGGAAACACCAAAGCAACTCTAAGTCAGAGCTTGGAATTAGACATTCTGCAGTCAGATTATTTGGTCTCTAGTCAGTGTGAATTCCTGCCACACAAAAAAATGGGAAGATCAAAAAACTTGGCGATAGCCTGGAATTCTTTGTTATGAAACATGACAGCAGAGCAGGTCTTTGAAGCTGCCTCTCCCATTCCATGAGGAGTTTTTAAGGGTTGGGTTGACTATTTTTGGTCATTTTTCTTGTTTGCTTTCATTCTGCCCAAATGAGGAAATATTAGTTCTCAGAAAGATAGGGCTCTGAATATTGCTTCCTCACTAGGTCAGGCTAAAAGATATGTTTTTGTTTATTTCTCAGTTTATCTTGAAATAACCTTGCTGAGCAAACTGCTCTTTGTTAACTTCAAGTCAAAGCATACCAGTAATGATTCCACATTTTTAGTGTAATTCCCTCTAATCATCCTAGCACACTGCTTGTTTTTATAACTGCTTCACACAATGCCACCAGTAATGAATGTTCTAGAATTGGAGCATAATTTTGATTATCTGGCCATTACTTTTGATTTATGGTGCACAGAGACAGCTGGCTTTTTATAAGCTCACTCTGCAGTACTGCAGATAAAAAATGTAATGTAATAATCAAACTTCTGTAATTTGGAACCCAGAACGGGTGGGCTCATGGATGTCTGTCTGTATATACCCATACCATATCAAAAAATTTTATCTTCAGAAGCAGGAGTATAAAAGTAATTTGCACAATGCTACTATTCATTATTCATACCCAGAGCAAAATATGTTTCTTTCAGAAACAGTATTCAGGCTCTTTGGGAGGGAGTGAACCACCTAAAGGTGGTTTCATAAATAAATGTGTATCACCATGAGGTTTAAAAATGCATTAGTGCTTTAAAAAAACCCAAAAAAGCCTCTCAAAATGAATATATTTTAAGAAATAGTAATAAATAAAATCCATTGTGAACAATGAAAAATCTAACTTTTTTTCTGGGTGCAACACAGGAAAACAGGAAGTCTACAAGAATGTTCTCCATTAGGAGGGAAAAAAAATAGCCAATTTCAAGAAGAAAAGATTGGTCACTGTCTTGTTACAGCATATTGATTAAAGGTCTGAAAACAAGAGCAAAAGAGATTCTTACAAAAACTGAAAATGGGTAAATGGAAACAGGAACAAAAGTGGAAACATTTTCTCAGTCTTGCCAAGAGAACTAAGAAAGTAGAATTTGTTTATGCAAGGCAAAAGGGTTTAAAAACTATGTATTAGTTGGGAAATGCAGCAAGCAACAAGAATATTTCATAAACCAGAGTGCATTCCCTTTGTTAATGAGAGACAAATAGTCCTAGGTATTTTCTGAAATTTAGTTTCTCACAAGGTGGGGGCAGAAGAACAAGGATGGAAGCAAATAGAAAATAATGACCATCTTTTTGAGGAAATAAATGATTGCAAAGGTGGCAAGCATACAGGAGATGAGATACGTGGGTGCATTCCATGGGTCCTATATGGGCTGCTGTGTGCTCAGACAAGAGCAGCAAGAGATCTGCAACTACGCCTAAATCTTCTGAGAGGTGACAGTTACGCAGAAATGCATTCTCTGCAGCCAGAGCTACAGGAGAGCAGCTCGGAGAACACGTCCACCACCTCACCCTGACTGATCTTTCCAAAAAGCTCTCTGGGTGGGGTTTCAATGTCACGTTGTCACCACAGGATATGTCCCTCTGTGACAGAAGAGTCAAGAGAGCACATAAATGTGAAATCTGATTATAAGTACCTACTGTATCACTGACAATTTCTGCATTTTTAGATGTCCTAGAAACCCACAGAGGTTTCGGGGGTAAAATACTGTTCAGGACACTGAACTTTGAAAAGGAAGACAAGACTTCCCAGCTATTGCTATGTGGAGAATATATCCTCCAGCCTGCAGCAAAACAACCAAACCAAAATAAGACTTAAGACCTTGATTCTTTGAGGCTGTAAATTGAAGATTACATAAAACCTAGTGTGAGATTTGGCACTGTTCAACTATCTAGGTAAACTGAGGAGGAAAACTGGGAAAGCTCAGTGCTGGAATGTAACCCAGCAGGACAGACAGCAGCACAGACACTGGGAACTCCAGAGAAGGGGCATCTCCAAGCTCGCCGTTACACTCAAAAAAGCTGTTTGGCCAGTACAGAGCAGCAGGTTGGCTGGAGAGTGTCTTGCACTGATTGATCAAAGGGTCCATAACAAATGGGATGCTCTTTCCCTATCTGTGTGATGGAAGGCACCTTGGGTCCCTGTGGGGAACACTTAGCCATTTTTCTTTAGCCTTTTCTCCCCACTTCTATTTCCTAGACGGGCTTTGTTGCTAAAGGGAAAGATTTTTGTTATTCCTGTGACATATATTAAGTAACGGGAAATTATCCTGTGCTTTAAAGAAATTCCTCGGAAAGATCCTTGTCTAGAGAAAGACTAAACATTAAAGTTTATTTAAGCAAATGTAAAAGAAAAAAATAAGGGCACCATACAAATCCAGATCATCCCTGGCTGAAAATTGTGTATAAAATATCCATGGTGGATTAGGTATTTAAGCATTCGAGTGACTTTTCTGATTATTTGAATAATAAATATTGACTGAGGTAAAAGCAGGAACTTTGCTTTCACATTCCTGAACCAGAAATGTAAATCTGCCAAAATCATGCTACTACTGCTAGCAGGAAGATTCCTCAGGAAGGAGGGAGCAGTTGTGTAAAGGAATTGGCAGTGGCTTACATGAGACAACTATAGAAACATTTGAGAGACCCTTTTGTGGATTCTGTGTCCCATCACTCGTCAGAAGAGATTTTCCCTTGAGCGTTAAGGTGAATGGAACCACGGCAGAATAGATGTAAATGTTCCTGGGTAAGGAGTCTGGTCCAAAAAAGTACTCATACCAAGAAAGACAACTCCCAAGCAGCAGCCTTCATGTGGCTTTTAATCACTTTGCTACTTTGGCACCAAAAGAACCACTTGGGAGTTCAACTACCTGGAGGGAGCATGGCGAATACATTCTAGATTGTTATGTGATGAGTATTAGCATCGATTCATCAACGTTTGGCAATCCCAGAGAAAATGCAGTAAGGTAGACCCACCCACGTAAGGCCATTGGTATCCATTTCAGATGTTTATTCCCTGAAACCACCCTTCCCCACCTTTACTAGCCCTGAAGTTGAGAAGGATATAGGCTATGAAAGACTATCATTGAAAGGAAATACAAACTGCAGAAAGGCTGAAAGGTCAAAGTTGCTAAAACATCATTTCTTGCCAGTAACTTCCCTTGGATAGTGTGTCTACAAAGCAGAGATAATGCATGCCGCTACCAAATGCCATTTACAAATCAGGCTGCCAAAATTTCCACTTTTCAAAAATATTGTATGGCCCAAAGTTCAGCCATCTTCCTCTCAGTGCAGCCCTCCCATGGGGACCGAAGCAGGTACCATGGGTACAGAACCTGGTTGCACATTTCTAGAATAAGAATGAACCTGAAACTTGATGAAAGATGATCAAACATCTTTTTTCTTCTTCTGTAAGCATCTGAGATGTCTAAAAATGATTTGCCTTTTTTTTTCTGTTCAGCAGACCTAATGCTGATCTATCACTAGGTCTGAGAACTGTTGCTACACTTTCAAAGGAGCTGTAGAGCTGGAAGTTTGTCTGATCAAGATAAAGCTCCTACTGCTGTGCAAAACAGCCAAATGCTTATAAAAGATGACCACTGTCCACTTCAAAAAAAATATATGCTATAGCCCAAATTGGAAATCTTTCACAGATCTCTCTTCCAGTGTGTCTTTTAATATCCAATATCAATGAATAAAGTTCATTTAGCATTTCCAGTTTCTTGGTTCCAAGTAACGGTAATAGATTATGATTAAAATACATTTTTGCCTAATTTTTTTGTGCTAAAAGTGGTCTTCTGCTTATTTAACATGCACTTACAGTTTAAATCCTGCCCTTTATGAGAGTTTTCCTTACTTAACTATGCATAGTCCAGATTTCATTTTCATGTCCTGATCTACACCTCTTTTTCCTTATAATACAAATTGAATTTGGAAATAGTTTAAAGGTGCTTGTTGGTAACTCTGACATATTACTCAAAAATCAAGGCTTTATTACAGCATTAAGTTATAGCTGCAAATGCATGATATAAATGGTAGCCAGGTGTGCAGAGGTTGAAATAGTATACCCCAACCTGAGAGGATTGCTACCTTTCATCAGGAGCAAGAGGAAGGAAGGAGACATGCCCATGAAAAGCCCAGTGCAGACACCCCCCAGATAGCAGTTAACGCTCCCCAACTCAGATTTTGGGATTTACTTCCTGAACTCACAGTCAAATTATGTAAATTATGGTGTGAGTGCTGAGGTAGCACTGAAGTGGCACCAGTGAAGAGCTTTCCTCCCAGATTAACTCGCTGCCCATGCAGCTGCCCCAGCACAGAAGGCAGCTATGCCAGGCCCAGAGCCTGGTTCCCCTCCCTGACCAACAGCAGAACTGTGGGGTTTCTGCCGAGTTTGAGCTTCACACTGTTCACACTTAGGTCCTTAATGTCTGTAAATGTAGGCATTAAACCTGAGCAGATTGCTGCAAGAGAACAAAGACGGAACTGCTGTACCCACCATGCTTGCTTTGTTTGCAAGTAAATCATGGTACCAGGTCAGAATCATGTTTAGTAATGACAAATCTCCTAAAGGGGCTTTTTGATAGAGTTCCATGATCGTAAGCACCTCCTTGAAGGATATGATTTGATGTGCACTCAGGTTAGCAGGGGCTTGTCTTCACTTCAGCACAAGAAAGTCCAGGCGGCAGCTGACTGCCACAATCTGCAATTTATTTTATTTATGCAACCTGAGGCATAATCACAAACTCATTAAGCTGTCAGTCTAGAAATGAGCCAAAAATGATGAAAAAAATAGAAGAACCAACTTCTTTTTTAGATAATGCACATTAAACCAAAGAGCTAGCCATCGGTGGGGAACTGAAAATTGTGAATTCCCAGAAATCCCAGCACACATCACTTTGCTTTCACCTGGGAACTTGCCTTCCAAATTTGTGCCAGGCTTTCTTCTACATGCAGCTTGTTTCCAGTGCAGCAGTGTGAAATGCCAAAGAAGCACACACAACTTCTCACAGAACTCAAACACATTTTGCGTACTTTTTATTTACTGTAGTCAGGACTGCTCAGCTAGAAGAAAGAATGCCAAACCAAGCACCAGATCCAAAATTAGCATTTTATTCAGAACGTTGGGGTCAGAGGTGTATCATTCATATTCTGGTACACAATACAGAGGCAAAGCTGTTCTCAGAAGTCTCTCCAGTTTGAAAGCTCCTTCCCCTCCTCCCCTCCCCGCCCCCAAAACATACTGTATATTTTCTCGTGCCACCAGTATCAGGCCAACTCCCCTCCCTCCCCTTTTTTTGGTACAAATTATGTAAAACTTTTTTGTGCTAAGAACTTTTCTCCCTCCCCAAACAAAAAAAAATAATAAAAATAAAAATAAAAAAAATATTGAGTACTCTAACTACAGTTCAACAATTGAATCAATGTCACTTGTTTGCAACCTGTTTTGTAAATACTTTATCCATAACGAAAGATATAAACATGCAAAACCCTGAATCCATAGTCCAAATAATACATACACGTGTTCTGAAGTTTCTGCACTTCTCCACAGACTATGCCAATAAAACATTATGTACACATACCATTTTTTTACAGTGAAGTGGGAAAAAAATACTAGAAATTAAAGAAAAAAACCAAAAACCAAAACCAAAAAGTGTACATGGATTAAGACCAAAATGTGTCTAACATTCTAGCATAAGAAAAAAAAAAAATCAATTCTGCTACAAACTGGTGATATGAAAACTCCCTTTATTTGCAACCAGCTGCATAAGTTTTAGAATTTTAGTGAAAAAAGTCCCCTAACATCTAAAACTAGAAGTAATGTACATTGTTCCACCTCATGGTCTTCTCTCCTGGATAATAAAATTGTTCCATGAGGATTTTTTTGTTTATTTTTAATCTCCTTATTTTAATAAAAGCAATGCGATGTAACAAAAGCATGTTGAAGTATATTGTGTTTCACCTTACTCCTCCCCACCCCAACATATTTCGTCTCTTTAATGCATCATTTAATAAATCAGTACCATTAAAGCCTTAAACATAAAACTAATTCCGATCTGAAAAAGGTACAAAAAGGCACATAAAATCCCAGTGCTTCTGTACTGTAAAATTCAAGTGTAACTGAGCTCAATATTTTTTTCCAAACAGCATTGGATCACTGATATTCCACGGAGCCCAAATTGGTTTGCAGCCTAAGCCAAAGCCTTCAGCAAGCACTTGTGCTAGTAGACTACAAAGTTAAAGCCTAGCTTCTGTATGCTTTTGGGGAATATCAGATGAAATGTTTGTACTTGTCCAAAACCACAGTTCACTTTGAAGTTCAGTCATCACCTCCACCATACATATCAGCAAGTTTCTTGAAACGTGGGCCCCAGTCATTTAGGTAGTCATAGTCTTGCTCACCACCACTACTTGAGGAGTTAAGAGAGCTCAAGGATCCAGCAGTGGAGCCGCTTCCTTCGTAGTCAAAGACTAACAGGGAGTCATACGGTGGGGCTGTAGGGTCATTGTCGGCTGCTTTAAGTCCCTGCAAGAAGGAGAGGGAGAAAAGAAGATAAATTTCTGTATCAGAGAGTGAGACAAAAGCATATCCAGAATATTTGCAGCACAGTTATCTATCAAGCACCACTTGAGAAAACAAAGTTCTTCCTCTTCTGCCATTCAGTACAAAACAGGATTTACATTTTTGTAACTCTGATGCCTTAGGCTTTCACTTTTATATTTTTCAAATCCTGTACTGCCTAGTGTGTAACTCTGAAGTTTCTTGTAGCCTGTTAATTTCTGCTCTCTTGTGCTAGGTAGACATAACAAAGCCTCTCCAGGCCTGCCCTCCAAGGACACCTAGAAAGTCCTAGGCCCAAGAAGTATAAACCAAAGAGCCTCTAAGGGGGGGTAAGCTGAGGGGGCATTACAACATTAAACTGAAGCTTTAATTGGAAAATTAACCCTGATATGCAAATGAACCAAACCTATAAAAGTGTGAAGAACTCGTGACCTGTCGTCTATCTTGGGGTCCATCTTGGCAATAGCCTCTGTCTCCCCAGGGGGTACTTTGAAGGCCTTTCAAATAAATACCCACCTTTATTTCCTTACTCCTGTCTAGTCTCTGTTTTTAGGTGGCCTCTCAAGGCATCAACTCCTTTTAGAATGGCCAGGTTTCCAGCCATTCTAAATTCTGGACATTTTGAATGTAGCTGCAATTACAGCCCTAACAAAACCTTAAGAGAGAGTCATGGCACTGGGACAGAAGCTAGTAAATAAACAGTTTCAAAGATATACAGCTCACAACCTGCGCCATGGGCAATGTGGGACTGGTTAGGCAGATGAGAAAGGAGAAACATGCATGTTTGCAAAGATTCACTTTAACAACCATCTCATATGGCCAACAGCGTATGCACTGACTTTTCTGGCCTGCAGTCCATCTGCATGTGCCAAAACCCGTATTTGGTTAGTCCTGCGAACTCATGTACCTCTGTAAGCTGCTGTGAGAAAAATACAGGGTATGCTGTCTTAAGCCTTTTATGTTTTGCCACATCCACCCATGAGATCCACCTGCTCTTCAGAAAAAACACACAGTGACATCAAAGCTGAATACAAGATGATGACAGTTTTTCTTTCCTCATTTCAGAGTACTGAAGTTACCAACACACGAATAGCGGGTCTTCAGCAATTTTTGATTTTCAGTCTGTAGAGTTGAATAGCCCAAATTAAAACCAACACAAATTGAATTGGAGGAAATGCTGGGAAATTGAAGAGGAAAAGCCAGGAAAGAACCACACTTCTTCCAGAGAAAAGCCTCTTCATTCCCTATTTTCTTACATAAGTCCAAACGTAAACTGTTGCATGAGTAACTAATTTTAGAATATGAGACAATTTCTCTGTGCTTATCCGGGGAAGATTTACAAGCTGAATATAAAAGGCTGAAACCTGGAGTCAAAAAGCCCTCTCATGATTTGTGTTTTTTCAACCTCACAGTTTCTTCGATGGTATTAGCAATGCTTTTACAAGCTCTTCCACTCTGGCAGCCACTGACAAGGGATAATGAATCTTCCAGAATTCTATAAGGCTGTGCTAAGATTTTAAATTGCTCACTATTAATTTTTACCAGTGCTATTTTGTGCTGGCTTTACTTTTAATTTTTAATGTTTATTTATTTAAATAATGGCTTTATTATACTCCCACGTATTTGAAGGAATGAGTGTGCCTCCTTCAAACTATTTAACATATTCTGGTTTTAGAAAAGTACATTTTACTCTCAATTTTGCTTTGACCAAATATGACAAAATGGAAACAGATGCTGATTTTTCTTCTACAAATATGTATTATGAACATATACAAATTAAACCCATTAATTAAAGCATTTGGCATTGATAAGGTAAAAGTGAATCCTGGTTCTTTATTACCTATCTAAAATAATTCAGAATTGTGCAAAATGTCCCTAAAATAATTTCCAAATCAGTGGTGGAAAAGCCCAGCATATTTATCAAGCTGATGACCTCTAATCAAGAACAAATGTTGGCCTTGAAATGATCATTCCATGTAATACAACAACATCAAGCAGGTTATTAATAGCACACATTAAAAGTGCAATTTTGAGTTATGAGGTAAGAATAATTGGCGATGCTTGTTATCTCTCTTTGGCGTTTTCCAACCTGATGGCCGTAGTAAGCACAAAAGATGTGAGATTTTGAAAAGGCAATAGCAAGTGTTGGAAGACATCCCTTATCAAGCTTCCAAGGGGGAAATTCTAAGGCTTTCTCTTACTTTCTGCTGCTGAAGCACAAAGGCAACTTTACTTCTTAGGCAGTAACTGGCCTTATGGTATTTAAATCTTTCCTTAAGCCTGCTTGGGGTGACAGACACCCATGTGTTTGGAACGCAGGTGACAAGGAAGGAGAATAAATACCAGTTGAGCTCAAGGAGAGCTGAGGTACGAATGCCACGTATCCATGTGTGAAAGTCATTTAGAAAGTCGGTTTGGAGATGAAATGTTATTTTTCTCTGCAGTTCTGCCTACTAATAGCCAGTCAACCATGGGATACCAATTTATTAAAAAAAAATCAGTGAACAAAACATTTTCCTACATCACTGCAGAAATTCTGATACCTATCAGTCATCCATGATAAGGCAGAAGGCAGCCTCTTTCCATCTGTTTTTCCAAAGGGGAAGTTGTAATTTTTTTTTCAATTTGCTGCTGCTATCATGATAGCATTTCAAAAAAGGAAACTGGTTTTGAGTTACTGACTTACAAGATAGGATCTCACTAACAAATTCACTTTCTCAAAGGTTGTGCTGGCAGTGTAATCCATTTCATTCAGAGAACGTAGCTACGGGTCATGTTTTGGAGGTATTGATTCAACCGCGCAGCACAAGATACACTGACATCTGCACCTATCTTCTGGTTCACAGTGTAATGACTGAACTTAGTCTCTAACTCTTCAAATGACAACCAAGATTTCTGCTGTATTTGTGTCGCAAGTTACACACTAAAACAAGAAAGAAATACTACAGTGTTTTCTCTTTCCCTCTGCTAAGCCGATTCTTTGAGCATACCCAGCGTACTGCTGTGCTTTGCTGTTGGGTTCTACAGCATGTCAGACAGCCCTGGCAGTGATATCAGCCTATGAAGCTCCCTCTGGTTTCAGCACTGCCACCTTTTATTGTTTGTTATGCTGTCCCTTTCAGTGGGTGGAGGCGGTGTGGATACACAGCCTGCTGCATCTGCACAACTGAAAAGGCAACAAACGGCTGCCAGGAGTGGCTTCTACTGATTTTTCTGCCAAGGTGTTGTCAGCTGCTTCTGAAAAGAGATCTCAGTTTTCACCAGATGTGTTCAAGAACCTCAGAGCAGCAGAGTTGTTACAGTTACTTGGTTTACAGTTTCCTGTTCTAAAACCCCAAAGTTTTTATTAGGATGAGGAGCTCATTCAACAGCAGAATTTCCAGGGCACATCCTCAGGAGCAGGGGAACCTGCTGGGACAGTGAACTGTCACATTTCCTTGCATGTGCTACACCACCAGTGCACAGCGAGCAGTCACAGAATTGCCACGGCAATAGAAAGGCCAGCTTGAGACCTCGGACAGACTCCCTTTCTTGCTTTTCCTTTTTTATGTATGTAGTAGAGCTTTCGCTAAGGAGGAGGTAAGGGGCAGAACTGGAGAAACTACAGCGCTTGGCTGAGGCACAACAGTAACCTTAAGTTACACTTGCCTTAGTACAGGTTGCATTCTCCATTTCTCTCAAATTAAAGGACAGCAACCCCCCTCAGATCTTGAACTAACGTGGAACATTACAAAATCTAATGCTTCTATTTTCATTAATCCTACTACTTAATCCTATTCAGCAGACCTTCAATGAGAAGGAAAGGAAGAACACAGACCATCAGGGAAATGCAAAAAAAAATTGGTTTATATCTGGAACCATTTTTTGACTTGATAAGAGGAAACAGAAAACATTGAGGGACTCCATTCTGCATGGAGGTGCACTGTATCAATAACCATTTACTAAGAATGAATTGAGGGTCCTCCATGTCCCCTTGGGGTGAGACCTTTAGCTTGCAATTTAAACTTAGCTTACCTCAGGCTGTGTCCTCTATTGATTACAAATATATTCTTAGCCACAACTCTCCACCACAACAGAACTTGCTTGAGATTTCTAGGGACAATATAGGTGGGTCTTGAAAACAGGATTAAAAAAGCTACTTTGAACAGGTCTAATTTATACTGTCCTGCAAATCCTGACTATTCTAAGTGTTAATTATGCTCCACACTCTGCAGGTTAGGCTTTAAAAGGCTCAAAATGGAAAACAAGGTCTACAGAGGATTCTTAGTAACACATGACTTATTTCACTGACTTGTTTGTACACTGGACTGGAAGAAAAGGAGGTTTTTCCCTTCTACTCTAAATTAGAGATTCATCTACCCATTGAAACAGACAAAACAAGAAAGTCCCTGAGGTCATTTAGCTTATGCCTGCAAAACATATTTTGACTATCAAGATACCTCTGGAACCTTCCTATTTTACACAGTTCGTAGTTCTGTACATGCTATCTCAACTTTGTGTTATAAAAATGCAGGACTTTTTATCGTAATTCTAACTTGTTTTTCAACTGCAAAGTCACTAGAACACTACAAAATAGTCTTACTTATGTATGTCTCATTAAGTAGATTTAATAAAAGGGATGACAGACAGAAAGTAATACACCAGAAGAAACAGAGTACTGCTTAAGAGAAAAAAACCTGAATGACCCACTAGATCTTTTTCGCTTTTTGTTTCTATGACTCTGTAATGAAAACAAAGAAGAAAACCCCCAAGCTTGCTTAGCAAGGGGCCCTAAACTCTCCAGTATCTGAAATCAGTGACCTACAGTTATTTTTTGTCAAAAGCTAGAGTAATTCAGAAGCTAATCCGAACAATGCTGTCTGTGCGTCTGCGGTGCTGGTGAGCATTCAACAGACTAAATTAATTCCTGCATGTGGACCACCATCCCAACAGATCATAGTGACCAGCACTTCCTGGAATAGGGCCAAGTTCTCCAAGATCAGACTGATCTCCAAAATGCTGCATCTTTTCAAACCAAGGGGGTAACACAGACTTCGCTACTGAAGTACTGACAATTCAAAGGCAGCCTCAGCCTCTCCCTGCTCAGCTAGGGACTGGGCTGGTTTTGTTGGTGGCTTGGCTTAGAGATGCCCAAGGGAGGAATTTTACGTCTAGTAATATTGAAGTTGGATGCAGAGAGATATGAACTTCGCTCTTTCTTATCTTGCTATGTTATGTTGTCTCCACAGCTCAGCTTATCTTCTGCAGGAACTGCCTTAAGAAACGTCTGGTACAGGCTTTACTCAAGATATTTCTTCAATTTACCTCAAGTAAAACTGAGAGAAACTTACCAAGCTGCTTGGATTTAATTGTACCAGGACTGCAGGTGCAATTTTCTGGAGAGTCTGAAAACCTGTGCAGCCTAGACACTGATAACTTTGAAATTTAACAATGAACACTATTACGAAAGACCCATTTCTCCCTAATGAAGTGAGAGCTTCGGTGGATCGATGCCGCGTTTGTCGCTGCTGGGTCCCTCGTGGACACGCTCCGGCAGCACTCTCCCAGCACCTACACGTGCACACGATCTCACCTTCACAGGTGGTTGTGAACAGCTGCTCACACACGCAGTCTAAGCACAAACTGAATACAGACAGGTGAGAGGGGCTCTCTGCCTGCAATTCCGAGGTGTTTAATGGCAACACCCCCAAGGGAACAGAGGCAAGAAAGAACAACTGAAAGCCCGCACCTGTTTTATCCCAAAAACTCCCAAAGGAGGGAAGAACATCCAAAACCAATAGCCTGAGGGTTAGGGGGCAGAGGCAAGGTTGAATGGCATAACAGGGGCCAATGGGAAAAGGGATGGGATGGGGAGAGGGCCAGTGACCAGCAGAATCTAGACAACAGGAGAACCTTCTAGCACAGTGTTGTAAGGAGGGACCACTTTTAAGGCAACTTGAGGGGTGTAAAGTGGACTTAGCCACCGCAACATCTCCCCACACCCAGTGGACATTTTATAATCACATTTGCCATGGGAAAATTTTTACATAAAACACAAATTAAGATGACACTATTTTAGAGAAATAAAATGCCGTTTTGCTCAGACTTCTGGGAAAACAGAGAGGACATGGACAATCTTTGGGTGGCTACTGTCTGCTAGAGAGAGGGTTAGGTGGAATGCCCCACAGTAAAACAATACATTGGTGTGAAATCCTAAGAAAAGAATACCTTATGAAGAAGACAAGCTAAATATATAATGCTTAAAACATAGAAACTACCTCACATAGTTCCTTTCAATCAGAGGATAAAATTAATTCTGAGCTAATTTGCAGACAAGAAAATTACTGTGTTTTCTTTAACTTCATATATATTTCCATATATTAACTTAATCAATGACATTAATGACATGATTTTACTGTGTATGAATAGTTGGGAGAAGCTTTCTTTTTTGATGGATGGCAAGGGGAAGCATAAAGGAGGCTACTGATATAATGCAATAGGCAGCAGGAAGAAAACGACTCCATGCTCGTCTGTACTGCAATATAAACATACTGGGTTAAATCAAGACAGCAAGTACTGTTTCTTCAGCTCCATGTGTGCACACTGATGTCATCATCTTCAAGAGTGATGACCTATTAAAAAATAATATTGCAAGAACAGCTTGCTAAGTCATTTAAAAACTGTAGGAGGCCGGACAACCTCTGGCCCCTTTCTGGCTTTCCAGCAGAATCACACCCATTCCCTGCCTTTGCTCCAGAACAGAGCTTCCTAGCTGCTTTGAGAAATGTAAAAACAGGGTTTTTCACAACTGCCTGCCAGGTGGGCACAGTCTGATCTCAGCTGTGTGAGAACAGGATGGGAATCTCTGATTGTCTGGAAGCACAAGAAGTTCTTGTGTGCACACTGCTTTGGCCAACAATGTGGGCTTTTTATTGTCCCATGTCTGCACTATTTTCCAGAAGCCAATTATAACTGTAATATTTAGAAGTGTAAGGCATGAAAAAATTTGGAGTCGCTTAAAATGCAATGTCTTACAAGAATATTTGTACATTTCCTGCTAGTCAATTCCCCTCTAAGTTTTCGGACAATTGTATCACTGTATACCTTACAAGAGGCAAATTCAATTTTCTGCAGCTTTCTAACACAAAAGACTTTAGTATATTAGCCTGACTTTTCTTCAAGGCAAACAAGAATAGGCACATTTGCAGAAACCGTTCTGCAATATCTGCAATGTGTGTCCAGCTCTGGCTGACAAAGAAGATATGAGAAAATCAGAGAAAATAATTAACTACTACAATTCACGTACAGAATAAAGTAAAAATAGTAGTAAATTCTGGGTTAGCTTTTCTTTTTCTATAAGCAGCAAGCTTATAGAAACAGATTCTATCATATGAACACCAATGATTTAAGACTGATCAGTGATAGAAATAATGAGGATCATTTCTTTCACAACTATCAGCACTCTGGTATAGTCTGAATCTCAATTATGTTACATTTATCAGATTGAAGAATCAAAGATAATGCAAAATCTTTGCAAGCTCTATGACAAGACAAGTATTAAAAGCACTTACATAACATTTAATTTAGCTGCCCTGCTCAGTAATCATATTTGATGGAATTCTTTCTGTCTTATTGAAGGTACTGAATTTCCACTATTATCTGGATTCAAAGGGTAATGTATGAGGAGAATGAAAGTGAACCTCTTCCATTATTAAATTACTGTGAATTAATAAATGAATTTAGGCTACACTACAATTTTGTTAGTCTGTTTATTACTTGGAACCCATTGCATAATCCTGCTTGGAGGTACTGTGGTTGCAGCTGATAACGTATTATGAATGTAATTAATACGAATGCACAGAAGTTAATTGATATATCTTCCCTTTCTGTCTGAATGAGTTAATTAAATTTGTCTGCACTTTAAAAGAACATATTTACTTCTGTCTAGCGAGACAATTTTAATTGTCTAAGGAAGTTTTGAAAAGTTATTACGTTCTAACATAACAGCTACTCATGTGGAGTAGAATAAACAAAATATAAAAGCCCATCAGATCTTAGGAGGAAACTCTTTTTCGCTCTTCTACCTCATTAATGAAGTCCCCAATGTCCCCAGGATGAGGAGCAGCTGATCTGACTGGATACTGAGGTTCTGCATGGATTGGCCTTTCATCAAGACGTCTGATTCCAACAGGTTTGATGGCATCTGGTTCCACAGTGTCAGGCTGCTGGAGCTGGCTCAAGTCATAATCCTGCAAAATATGAAACAGAGACAGTACGTTAGCAGAATTTCAAACAATATCTGTCAGGGGGAAACATGAGAAAGAAAAAAGGGAAAATGCAAAGTGTCATTTCACCAGAAGTCCCGCTTTCAGGATTGTAATGCTTACTGAGAATAAGTCAGTAACATTGTTATTTGCATACCAACAGGATGTTATTTGATTTATACTCCCTGAATCTCCTGTTTTGATTCTATTCCATCAGATTTGTAGAGCTTCTCATAAGTTTTCCCTTGAGAAGCAGGGATTTGAGTAGTACTATTAAGAGACTAAACACTTTACCTAGTAATGATGATTTACAGCACAGAGCAAAGATGCCAAATCCAACGCTTACTTTTCTAAGAAAATAAATACCATACATTCTGAGAAAAAGGCAAGCATAGTGCTCTGCAGTATTTTCTAATACCTTCAAAGAATGAATTTAAGACTCCTTGCAGATTTCCTGTGGCTGCCATAATATGAAAGCCAAAGGGGGAAAAATGTCATAAGTACAAAGCTCCACAGATTTGGCCTTAATTCTAAGCACTTTCTAGAGATTACTCATGAATCTGTTCATTAAGTACTTGATCCTGCAGTTTCAAACTCTGGCAGACTGATGAAGTTAGCATAGCAGTATGAGTTCCAATAAGCACTATGCATGTATGTAAAGAATTTAATTAGATCAATGTTTCTGCATTTAACACAGATATCCCTGAATTCTCTTTGCACAGTGTGATGCATTTCATCATTGTCATTCCCCTCACTGCTGCCATATCTAGAAGAAAGTCCCGCTCTAGATGCCTTTACACAGGGTGTTGGTGAGAATGTGCAACAAAGAACTGGACTTCACAGCTTAAAAGAAAGCCATTCAAGAACTCTCAGCAGATGGGGGGGCTCATGCCAACTCTACTGTATGCCAGATACCCTGCCCCACAAATAACCCAAGCAGTTATAAGCATCCTAAATAAGCTACTCTATCCATCAAAAATAGCCATTTCTCAACAGTGCTGTTCTGGTAAAAATCTTATTTATAATCTCAACTTGCTGGAAGTTGTCTGTGTAGACTATCAGATTTTCATTAGTTCCTTACTGGCTCCTAAAGGAAGGAATGCAAGCTTTTACTGCTGCTGTTATCTCACGGGATGTAGATCCTTTTAGAGAGTATGACCTCCTGTGACCCCAAACTGAGACTTTTCAACAGGAGGAGAATTCTTTTTGACAGCAGTTATGGTAGTTTGGGGAAGAACTGCAGCTGATTATCAAATCCACTACACCTTCTGATTTGTTACTTGGGTTCTCAGATGACTGCACACAAATATATAGTCAAAAAAGGTGGAACAGCTCCACTGAGATCTGAGAATGCAGCTTCATATGCTTTAATTAGATCACAAGTTCCTTGGGGCAGCGCTGTAACTCCTACCCTTTGGTACTTCATGTACCAAACAGAATAATAAGTGATCTCCAGGAAGCAGTATGATACAAGGAAAAGTAAACAGAACAGAACTTTTTATCCTTTCCCTTTTTATTACGTAAAATAAATCAAAATAGTTTAGAGACATGCTATCAAAAAATCCTGTCAAACAGAGAAAAATGTACTTTTTAGAATTTATAAATATGTAACACGAGTGCTTTTCATACCCACCCAAAAGATAAAGGTGGAAAACACCAACACGGAGAAATGAATAATAATTTTTTTTTTAATCTAAGCCTTTCATTGTGGAGGAGTTCAAACTGGTATGATTAAATAACAATGTACTAAAACCAGAAAAGCGTCTCTTCATTTCAATTCTATAATTTTTTTTCCCCACCCACACATACATGTACACAATTCTTTTATTGGTTAGTGATCATACAGAAATATAAATCAAGTCTGTCAGTCTATTATGACCAAAACTAAGGGCATCTTTTTGTAGGTATTTAATAGTTTGAGACATATCCAGGCTCTAATAGCTAAAAAGACAGCAAAGATGGCCACCTGTGAGCTAACAGCAGTGCAGAAAGTGTCCTTGGATGGACTCCCACTTTGGTTTTCTTTTCTAGGGTAATTTATGACACTGTCATTCAGCCTTCTATCAGAGGAAATTTATCTTGCAGGTCTAATAGTGTCCAGACAGGAAAAGATCCATTGTACGTATTACCTTGGCCTCTCAAACTCCTCGTATCATTAGAATCAATACTAACTGCACATCAGTGGGGTATGGCCAACTCATCCACCACCTCCCCAAACTGGCTGAATGCCAGGCAAACACAGCATCATGCAATGACTCCAGCTGTTTCAACATTCTGTCTGAAGTCAACTCTACTCAATTACTGCAAAGTAAAAGAAGGAAAAATGTTTTAAAATGCCAGGTCATTTAAAGGTGCTGAAGTCCCATCTCTTCACTCAGTGCTGCTTTCACAGACAGGAAAGTGGAAAAGCTTTTCACATATTACCTAAAGCTCCTGAATGGACTTAAAGGTTAGCTTCAAGCAGAGTTTGTTAAGATAGTTAACTTTAGAAGTGACCGCTAAATGGAAAACCGGCACATCAAAGACAGAAGAGAACATGCTGGGATAGGCTGGGACAGCCAGCTTTGAGCACTATTATGGGCCATCATTTTCACTCTTAATTTCAGGACCACAAGTCAACAGCATTTTGGTTTTGCTCCAGTCTTTTCCCATAAAACCTGTTCATAATTAAAAGGGACTTAGGGACTACGGGCAGTTCCTTGAGGAGCAAGACTTGGCCCTCCATTGGAAATGTACTTCAGTGAGAGCTGGGAGCATCTAATTCATACGGCTGCCAATTTTGTCAGAGGTATTTATTTTTACTGTTTAGCCCTAATTCCAGCAATTCTAGAAAAAATTCCCTTCCTTCGGTCTGGACTTGAGCACACCCAAACAGAGTATGGTTAGTTTGAGTTTTTCCTCCTCAAACTTCTGGACAAACTTAGGATTGTTGATAAAAGAGAGAATCTACTTAGTTTTTCTCTACTGTGAGATTGCTAAGACATATTAGTTTGCTCACATTTTGCACCTAGAAAAACTCAGGCCTTTGGAAACCAGAAATTTGGACTAGTCTGATAGTCCTAGCCTACAGTCAACAGGGGAACCTCACATTCTACAAGAAGGATCTAAGTGAAGCAAGTTGAATGATTCTTCGTCTTTCCTCTTGTTTATGAAGAGATCTGTTATGACTGGAGACAATAGAGCCGCCTTTTGAATAAATGGTGGTTAAAGAGATGACAACCTTAATGTGCTAGAAGGGCATTTTATCAGAAGTTGCATCTTGTGAAATCAATCAATCTCACTGCTCCCCCCCCACCCCACTAACCCCCTCTCCCCTCCAAGTTGATTACAATATTGACATTATTAGCTATTCACTTAGTTCTAACAGCTTTAAGCAAATACTTCAACCTCTATTAGTTCAAACCTTATGTTCCTGAAACACACAATCCCAGTGAGGAGTGCTAAATGTCAAAATCAGGTAGACAAGCCCTACAAATTAGCCACCTTACCAGAACTGTAGGCAGAAGGCTCTAAAACTCCCAAAAGCACTTCTTTAACAACATCTACACAGTAGTTCAAAGCACAGTTCAAGTATCTCAACTTGAATAGAAGAAATATCCAAAATAGAAGAAAAGGCCATTTTATACTCCCAAGTAATAGCACAGAAACAAGATAATGCAGCCTGTAAAAGTCTCTTCCTTAAACAACTTCCTCTTGGGCAAGGCAGCTATTCACTGAACAGCACCTGAGTAATAATCCCTCCTACAGCAGTCATCAGTTACAGCAGGAGAGATTTTTTAAAAAGTACTTCACTTTCTGACTGACAGTTACCAGATCCTACAATCCCTGAAAAAAAAAAAAAAAAGAAAAAGAAGAAAGAGGGAATAGGCCAGGAATCAAGAGTTTCTCAGAAACTTCTATTTTTACACATCTTTTATTTTTTTCATCCTGATTAGCTGTTCTACTGTAGAAGATTTACTTAAGTTCTCATAAAAAACCCTAACAAAGCAAAAATTTTTACTGCAATTGAATCTGCCTCCTATGAATGTATACTGGAGCAGTGTAAAGCAGAACTGCAAATAGAATGAAACCACAATGTACTACAACTATAAAATGCTATGCACGGACAGGACTGACTTTTTTTACAAGAAAGGAAAACTCAGAAAATACTGTAATATATTACATCTGAATTGAGCTTTTCACTACCACAGCCTGGTGCCTGGAATGTGACTGACGGTCAATAATGATTTATGACTCTGGCTTCTCTGTTATCTCAGAGCTCTCAGTTTGTATCCTGACTGCTCATGAGACTCTAAGATACACTTCTAGGGATGACTTGGGTTTTTACCTTCTACAGAACTAAAGCTTTGACTAGGCATGAACGTAGGACTGGACATATGAACAATGTAATAAAACCACTATACCTGTTTCTCACTTTCAAGGGACGTACCCTTTGCAAAGAAATATGAAAGTTCAGCTCTATCCCCATACAAGAAGTAATCAACTTGCCACCAGAGCAATTTGACTTAACTTGATGGTGAGACCTGTGTCTTTCACTGAACACAATCCCCTGCAGTGGTTTAGGTGCATATAAAGCAACAGGAGCAGAAATTTGAATTTCACCTGCCCGTTTTAGAGGATGGTGCCTTAGCATAAACTCATGTTTTTTATTTTCTGAAGAGAACAGAACTAATTATGACTTTGAAGTATCTATGGATAAAACACGTGTTCTGCTTTGCCTTTGTGTTCCAAAGACAATTGCTGTCTACTCCAATAGAGAAAGGGGATGGGGAAGGAAGGAAAGAAGTATTTTACTCCTGTATATTCCCACTGAGATCTTTTAAAAACAAAGAAAAAGGAAGTGAAAAACAATCCTGGTATAATACTCTACACCCCCAAACCACCAAACATCACCCTAAAAAGCTATTAGAAATTTGCACTTAAATATTGCCTGAGTTCTGCAAAATGCTCCAACCCACCTTAAAACTTACATTTGCTAAAATAATGAGACTTCAAAACAAGCAAAGACAGAGGACTGACTAGATGTAGGCTGCAGGTGGGAGGATAGTTAAAATGCCTACACCAACAGTTGCTCTTTGTTTGTCACTTGCTTTTAGATTACTTTCTGACATATTGCTTTTCCCATTTGTTTTTATTATAGATGCATCTGGAGTACTACCAGTTAACAATTTTTAAGATAATGAAGAAGCTAGCTTATCTTTTTAATAATAAAAAAGGTGAAAGTTAAACTCCAGCTGGAGATAAAACACAGTAACAGGCAGAGGTTCTAGATACGATAAAATAAAACAATTTTGTAATGGAATTATGGAAACATTACTTTTCATATCATGAGATAAAGATTCACTAAGGAATGACAGCAATTCTTCCACAGGAGCACTGTATGAGTCACATATTCAAAAAAGTGAAGCTAATGTCTTAGTAAGCAAACACAATCCCTGAAATAACTACCTTTTAATTACAGTACTGTATATTCATGGAGAATATCTTAGCAACTTTTATTTAATTCATTATGTTTGGAATTTCAGAACATAAAATATGTTCTCTTCTTAATGCAATTCAAAATGAGGGTTAAAAAGTGAGAGTAAATGATCTGAGTAAGACTCAGGGTGGTGAAAAAGAAAATCTAATCACATGGATTTATAAAGTTCATGGAGTAAGTAAGGACCATTATCATGTTTACAACAGAGGTCATAACAAGATGCAGCACAGAAGGCTAACGTTATGCAAAATGTGGGCATACAGGAAGTTATGACAATAAGGAAAAAAAAAACCCAAAACCCACACACAAAAATTCAGAAGGATTGCCTAATTTGCTTTTATCTATGATACATAAATGCTGGAGCACAGCTACCCTTTCTATCAAGGAGCAATTTCTGTTTAGGAATTTAGATCCTGCACACATAACAATAAACCATTCATCTTTTACTTTTAATGCGATTAACACCATTAAAATAAATGCTACTATTTTCTTTCTTTACATAATATGTAACAAAATATGACAAAAATACTGACTAATGTAGAAAGAAAAACAGTGATGTAGGAAGGACCATGAAGAATCCTCAGGAAGAAAACTACTTTAAATAATAGTAAAATCATTGCATTGGAAATTCTTGTGCTGCAAAGATTTGAGGGCTGGATTACCCTACATTTTCAAAACAGCTCATCTGCAATACTTTAAAAGCATACCACCTACTTGCTCAGGCAACTTGCTTCAACAGGACCACCTGCGTGAGCAAGTACTACTGAAGAAAGTACAGAAAACATTACAAAAATGAACTCAAAGGAGAGAATCATCTCGTGCAATGAGATGTATACAAAAGCAGTTAGATGAAAAAAAAAGTATCACAGTTATCAGGCTGACATATGCTGCACACATCCCAGTCAAGCACCCCCTGCCTCGATGTTAAGTCATACAAATGGCCCGAGATACGCGATGAGAACGAGTTAGCGATGGTTGTGGGTTGTGATGTGCTGTGGGTGTGAACTACACTGCACACACATGCTAAGTGCTTCACCACTCAGTCAGCAGCAGGTTTTGGTATCTGGGACTGAGACTGGTGTTACAAGTGCAGAGAGCACGTTGCATCAGGAGACAATACCCATCATTTGCACCTCACACCTCCCCAGTTGCTAAACAACTACAAGCTACAGATCATGTGGTCCATTAATAATCGAGAGGCACTCACTACCAGTTTTGTAATTTGAACCTTCTGTTTCAGAATATAATGAACTATACTGTCCCCTAGCCCCATTAGTTTAAGAGTTAGATATAATTTTAAGAAAAACAAAACAAAATACCAAGGTTTAACAAAAAAAACCAACTCCAAAAGACAAACAAAAAAACTAAGCACAAAAAAATCCAACAATTCTCCCCTCCCCAAACCAGTCCCACTGACTTCCATAGAATGATGCTGACTCAAACCCTCTCATGGCCCATCTCCTCTAAGTCAGGTAGCTAAATTATTAAAAGCAGAAAAGAGTAAACAGAATCCTGACAAGAATCCAAAGCTTTCTATCTGGAATACCTCTGCTTTCTCTCATTTCTCCCTTATCCCCAACTTCTGCTAGTACAGTCATCTTTCACAAAACCGAGAAAGAGTTTGTGCCTGGAACGTCAGGAGTGCTGTACACCTTCTGGAGCCTGTTTTTCAGTCTGCTTTTTCTAGGTGAAAGAAGTCCCGAACATTTCCAGTGTTGACAATGCTCTTCAGTGGTGAGCAGGCTGACTTCAATTATGACCCACAGATCAAAAGCTTTTCTGCCTTAGAAAATTAATAGCATTTTTCTCAGCTGCTGTGGAGATCACACGACCCTGTGTACATCATGCCAGACTAGAAGATGACTGTGAATCATTCAAGATCCTCAATTTTCTTGACAAGCATTCAGTCTGTCAGAGCAAACAAAGCAGGCCAAGATGGCCTCAGATGGGATTAACAGAAGACCTTCATGATGGACTAAACTGCTCTTTTATTACAGATTTCACCTCATAGTTCCTGGGAATTGTTGGCACAGGAGAAAAAAACCAAACACACCAACAAAACCAAACAGGAATTCCAGCTTGTTGTTGGCAGTTGGTATTACTCAGAGGAACTAACTGGAATTTGAACTCATCTAATTTCTTACAAGAGACATAACTCTGATAGAATGTAGTTTGAAAGGAACATGCTGAATATGCTTTAGGAGTTTCTGGGTCTGCCATGACAGCTAAGAAACCCAACTGTGTAGCTTCAAAATACATAAATTAAACCTCTCAAATAAATAAATAATTTTAAGATAAAAACCTCCAGTTTAATTTGGTTTAGGATACAGAGAGATGTAACTTCTATCACTTAGCTTCAAGCCCTAACAGTCATATCTTCAAATAACCTAAACATCTGGGAAATATCAGGCCACACAGGGTAAATCTTCAAGTTGTCCTTCTACAGAAGCATGCGAATTTAAGAAGTAATTTGCTGGCTATAAATAGAAGTAATTTTAAATGGTACCGATTATGAAAAGATCTGAAGCTTTTAAAATATTGTTTTCACTGAGATACACATGAGGCTTTAAAATTCCCTTCTATTTCACCACATGAGATGCACCCTGGGCTGGATGGCTCTGTGTGTGAGTCACCTTGTGTACTGCCTTCTTCTGAAGCTGCTTGTTAAATAATCTTCAGGATTTTAGGGATGGTGCACCATAAGAAAGTTAATACTGACACAGAGCATTTTCCTGTCATTTGCTGATGACTTACGGATCCAAGACTGACACAAAGCAATTTTTCTTGATTTTAATAAAACAGCGGCAGTTTTACCCTATGAGGCCTCATTTGGAAAATACATTTTTGGTGTAAGTCCTATGTTTTTTTAGAACACTCACTTTGGCTCTTGAATACTTTCATTAATATTGACAAAAATGCAAAGATCTTTATAGCCAGTAACTTTTGCCCACAATGCTCTGCACACATCTTTGCTTATGCAGTATTTTGCTAAGCCGTGGTTTGCAAAAATGAGATTACCGCTTGCAGAGGACTTGTTGGGACATTCGAAAAGCTTTGCATTCTAAGTTCTTAAGTCTCACATAAAATGTGTGCAAAACCAAATAAACCCCAATGAAATACAATTCTCCCTCTTTCCCTTGGGCACAGGAGGTGAGGATGGCCAGGAGGGAACCAAGAAGAAACAAGCCTAGGAATTATTATCATCTAGTTAAGCACAGGCAGAATTTAGATTTTACAAAATGCCAAACCAAAATAATGTAAAATAATCTCCCTGAAAAGCAAGACAGAATTTATCTACAATCATCCATTGTAGACAGAAAAATAAGCTGAAAAGTTTATGCTCTCTCTTCATCCATTCTGCATAGGAACAAATTCCTAGCTTTGAAGCTATGGAGAACCTACCCTCATTTTGCCTAGTACTGGTGTAAAACCAGCTACTATAGAAGTGATCATAAAAGCTTGTTATACTTTGTAGGAGCTGTTCTTTTCCTGACATGTTTTCTACATTTGGAGTGTGAAAGGGTGTTTTAGACCCCCAGAGACTGGCCTGCTGTCAATGGATCAAAAAAGGGACCCATATACCCGAACCAAGTGGCTGGCAGTGGAGATAACTAAATCGCAATAGTGGCTTTAACATTCGTCTTAAGAACGAAATAAGGGGTTTTGTGACTAAAAATCATTCAATCTTTTGCAAAGCCCTCAAAATTATCTATATCTAGATGCCTTCTACGCCCACTGTGAGAGGAAATGGTCCTAATTTCACGTTTCTTACTATTTTACTGCTAGTCCACCCGTTGGCAGTTTTCCTTTCACTGCGTGCAGCACATTCATTCACTGCCAGTGAAAGGCTGTGATTACGGACGGTTTACGTCGCGCTAATCTCTGCGGCACTCGCAGGATGCTGCCTCCTGCCACACCACCCTAACTGCTCCTCTCACAAAGGCAGCACTGCCAACTGGAGTGGAGCACAGCACAAGATGGGCAGAGGAGAGACTTCAGAACCAGTCCCGTTTTACTCTCGTTGTCCACTGTTACAACGGTGAACGTTTCTGATCTGCAGCGCAATCTCTCCCTACGCTACCCCACCATCACCTATGACTTCCCAATGGACTATACTCAGAGAACCTCACTCACTCTGTCCTGAGGGTTATGTGGACAGTAATCAAAATCAAAGTTCCATGACAATTGCTGAACTGATCCTCCAGAGAATTCAGGATGAACAAGAGCTGGGGATACGTGAACTGAAAAATTACTTCTCACAGGACTGAGTTTTCCTGATTTTCTTTTAAGCTTGTAACTTTTCTGTACAATAACAGATGCACAAACAGGATGCAGTTCTTGTAGTCAAACCATGTACAAACAACTGGAATACATGCATAGACTCAAAGGGTTGTTTTCACTTTATTTAACAACATAAGCAATTTTCCAAAACTGCATAAACTGAAGTTTCCTTTGAAAACTGCCTAAGAAGAACATTATGCAGAAAAGCCAGGAAGTAGGAACAGTACTTGGGGAAATGCAGGAAGCATGGAAATTACTAAGGGGAACACAAATTTCAGACAAACAAACAAACGAGCAGAAGGAAACTATAAAAGTCTGTACCAGTAAAGGGAGACACTTTTCAGATAACTCAAGTGCCAGATGACTGGGACTGGGGATGTGTGGAAGAATTGCACTTAATTTTTCAAGGCTTTTAACTGGAAAATTTCTTAGACTCTATTATATGCACTGTTCTCTTTGTAATTACTACACTTCTACTATTAATACTGTGCATAAATCTGCTGTTTGTCATGTTCATAAAGCACTTAATAAATGTCCTCTGAAGGAAGGAAATCACACTGCTTGAAAATCCACTAACTTGGAGAGAGAGAGGGAAAAAGAAGCTATTCTTAGCATATGCACATCACTCCTAGTCCTCTGACATATCAGCAGTGGTTCAACCAGAGGCGACATGAGAGTAAATGCATATGGCACCTGCCTGGAAAGGTATTTGAATAAACACAGATGTGCCCTGACAGCTACTTGAAACCTAAATGCTTTCCAAGCTTGAAATCCCAGTGGTGGCAAATCTATCAATAGCCAACATCACTACATATCTAAAAAGGCATTCACCCACCACCAAGAAAGGGTCATACTTGGTTTAGGTGGTATTAGGCACCCTGCACTTGTGTTTCTGTACAACAATTTCCCAGACAAAGAGTGAGGAAAGTTTACAGACAGCAGTGAGAGTGGATGCAAACTTTAATTTAAATATAACAGCCTTAGCTGGAATCTGGTCAGAATGCTTTTACTGCAAGAGGACAAGATACAGTTTTTACACATCCAAATGGCAAGCAATTGGTATATCTGGAGCTGCAAAAAAACCTGAATGAAAAAGCAGTGTTTTATTTAAAGCTTTGAAAACCTCACTTATTGCCTTCACTATTTAACGTAAAAATTAGCTACCTACCATAGTGTTTCAATGTAAACAAAATAGGTAAGTGAAGTAAGAAGTGTAAATCTATACATAAAACCCATTAATCTTTCCTCACCTGATCTTCCTCTCCACCCCCTTCTTCATCGTATTTCAGAATGTTGTCCCTCACATCATCTTCAGGATCAATCAAGAGCTGCTTTGCCTGACGCTCTTTATCACGGCGTTTCATCCATACCACGAACATTAAAACTAAAACTGTAATGCAAAAATGGAAGAGACAAAACCACATCTTGATTCTGAAATACAGCCATGGAAAATCGTAGAAATTTGACGTCAAGATTTTAAAAGAAAAAAAAACCCAAAGAAGCAGTAAAGTTGGGATTTGACCGTTCTTGATAACGTACAGGTTTTTTTAAAGTGAAAAAACCTGGCAGAAGGCAGCTTATGCAAGATATGTTTAAACTCAGACCTCTATAGGCAATTTGGTCTGGAAATCAATCACATATTCAAGGTTGTAAGGAACAAATCCATTCCACATCTGCAAAATACACTTGTCATGAAAAGAATTAAGGAAGACTATGCTTCATAAATCACTAGATTCAGAAAGAAACCTCTCCTTCAATAAAGTTCTTTTAGTTTCATACCTAGCATTTAAAAAATATCTTGTATCATGAAAACAATTGTACCGTGTCCTGGTATAGAACTGTGTGCTTAGCCAGGCTCAATTTTTTTTTTTTTTTTAAATTACTCGTTTCCATAATTTTCTGTGTTCTAGACTGGTGCATAGTGTACTATGAACAGGCTACTGGTTCCTTGCATTCCACCAGATTAGGGAATCAGTTAAGTATAATGTGTAGGAGATCTAGCATCTAATTTACTACTGGACAGACACTTATGATTTTTAGTCATTTTCCTTGCTGAATGCACTTGACACAAAGTAGAATACTAGTACAGCTTTATGCTTAAACACCATTGTTCCTGCATACCTGCCTTTCCTGTCAGGCCTCATGTGAAGGGCTGTGATGTATTACTTTCCAACAGCCTACTTGCATTAATCCGAAGCACAACAGCAGTAACATCAGAGCACTCCTTAAAAGCACTGTTACCCGCTGTGGGTGGCACCAAATCACACAATACTGGCAGCACAAGAAAGATTAGATGTCTGGGGACTAATCACATCTTCAACCTGGTCACTCACTGACGTATCATTCCTAGTGTCCATGCGTATAAATGGAAAATCTCTTTGACAAACCCACTGCAGTGCTTGACTGCCGAACAGGTGCTAGCTGTACTCTGTCGGAATCTAAATCCTGTACTATCAAGGAAGTTTTCATACTTGTTCAGAACACTAAACCATGCAGGAGCAATTCCTGGTCCTGAGCCTTTAATAACTCCCATCTTTGTCAAGGTACCTGATACTAAAACGTAATACTGTACTTGCAAGAGTAAAGGAGTTAGAATTAAGAGAGCTATCTACTCACTGAGCAAGATGATGATACAAAGCAGAATTGCAATGATGGCACCAGTGCCCAGCCCTGCACCAACAATCCGGTCAACATCAGTGCAGTCTCCGTTTAAGTCACACTGGCAAACTTTCACCTTCAGCAAGGAAGTGCTGGATGCATGTGGATTTCCAGAATCTGTAATAACTATGGGCACGTCGTAGATACCGGCCTCCAGGAACCGGATTCTTAAGGAGAGCTGGGCGTGATCGCCTGTGTGTGAAAATAAGGTGCTGGTTAAAAAGTAATGTATTGCTCACATGGGCTTAAAATAGCACTGGCAAAAATAGCTCATGTTTGAGCTCTGTGTTAACTTGTTGCTCAAACCGCTATGTGACACTCAGGGTAACAGACTTCCTGACTGCTGTGAACATCTTTTCTTTCTTAAAATTTCTTGTTCTCTGGGGAGCTTACAACAAGGTGATTTCTTGTTCGTATTAACCCAATTCACGTATGTTGTGAAATAATACCAAAGAGAAAACATTTGCGGAAGTTTCTTTAAAACTATTAAGATTTCCATAATGTTAATTACCACTAATCCGAACAATGGTCCAATTCCTCTTAATACTAGCAGGTGTGTCAGGCAGCTCAAAGGCAAACGGGCCTGCATTTGGATCTATGTCAGGGTCTACAGCCGTGATGTTAATAGCATTAGGCTGCAGTGTTTCACACGTTGTGGCTTCTTTTGGATGCACTTGGGGGGCATTATCATTGATGTCCAGCAGGTATATCTGAAGTGTGCCAGTTCCACTCATTGGGGGTATTCCTTAAAGAAAAGGAAATAGTATTAAGCCTGTTTCCAGCTGCAAAGTTATTTAAATCAAGCTGTATGAACACTTTTATACATTTACCTCAGTTTTGGGATTCTCTCTTTACAAAACCAATCTAACACTGTTACTGCTCCTGCTAACACACTAGTTCTTACGTAGTCTGTTCTTGGAAAAATGGCCCTACTCAGCAAAATTCAGCAAATAACTGCAGATCCACTGATCAGGGACTCATCCACTTCACTGACCAGACAGATAGTCAATATCCATAGACAGTCCACATCAAAGGCTTCAAAGAAGAAGGTGCAAAATTGGGATAGTTTGTCCTCTGGACAAATTATTTTCTAACTTTGAAGACTTAAGATCCCCCTTTACCATAAATGTGCTGTTTAAATTATTTCTAATACTGACTTTCAGCATGCTATTTCTAGACATTCCTGCTATCCCTATCGAATGTGTAATGCTTCCATAAACCTTGTTGGAATCACCCATTTATGTGATGATTTGGCACGGAATGTTTCAGCATAACTCACAATGGTTCTCATTCCACCTCCCATAATCTTCCATTTATGTTTCTTCTCCAGAACAGAGCCAAAGTATAGAAACAGCTGATCCAGCTTCCAGTTCAGAAAATTTTACCATGTCTTCTTTCCAATGCAAAGAGCCCCAGTATTCCAGTTTTCCCTTCTAATGGGAGAATATTCCCAACTGCACCTGTCCATCTTTCTGCTATCAGCTATCAACAGTACAGCACTCCAGCTGAAACCAAAGGACTCATTTCTGAGCAGTGTTAATTGTCATTAACAAACTGACAACAAAGAGATACTTTTCCCTCTGCACTGCTGCAGCCTGAATGTGGGAAAATACAAAGCCCCCTCCACCAACACATCATTCTCCATAAAGCACATTCACGCTGTGCATTCACTCAACCTACCACCCTCCCATGCAGGCTTTTTTTCAATTTTCTGTCAACTCAACTAATGTCACCAAGCCAGTGTTTTTCGACAAACTCAGAGAACTATTTTTCAGCCATTTCCCAAGTAGCTGGGAAACTATACACAGTCTGATAGTAACACAGATTTCCAACGGGATGTATTCTAAGCATACCCTGTTTTCTGCCCCAGTAAAACTGAGTGCCATTCAACCAAAAAGAAGAAAGCTTTTTGAAAAAAATATACAATATTGATACATACCATTATCAGAAGCAAGAAACGTTGCATTATACATATTGTTTTGCACATATATTGACTCTCTGTCCAAAACAGCTGTAGTAGTTATTTGTCCATTAACAGGGTCAATTTTCAGCCAGTTTGCAGGATCAGAAAGTTTTGAGTACCTGTGTATTTAATAATAAGTTGTGTTATTTATCCACCAACATAAATATTGACAACAAAGGCAATATTAGTATTTTAATTTGTATTCTGAACACATTTTTGGAATTTTAAGATAGCATTTTTAAAATTTCCATTTATCAATGGAAATACGTATTAAAATCAGTCCTGCATTTCAATTCGTGAAGTGCCTTGCCCTGTAAGTTACCACATAATTGGAGAGAATCATGCAATTACCATAGACTATACAACATTAATACTCAGACTAAATTAAAATATTCAGTCAAGATCCTTCTTGGTTTTTCTACACCTACAGAGCTGTTCATACTAAGGTTCATCTTGTCAGAGTGCTGAGAGCAGGAGAGGTAAAAAATGGATAGTGTTACAGTTGCACTAACTCACATTGTTCTAGCACTTCAGTATCACTTCACTTTCAGAGACTCTGGTTTTACTGCATGCTTCTCATCTTAATTTGAAAGAGAAGTGTCTTTCAAAACCATTCTATCTGATAAATTTTCCCTTTGACATTAATCAAGTGCAAGCTATCTTAGCACTGAAATCCTCATGCTGTCATTTCTACGATGGTTATGTTCACAAATGAGCAAAATATCACAAACAGCTAACCAAGAATCAAGAGAAAATAAAATTGCAATGATCTTGATTTTGGAAGGAAAGACAGAACCTAAGTTCTGGAGTTTCTTCTAAATGAGCTAAAAGGAAAAAAAAATGCAGGATAAGGTGAGTCCTCACCCATGGCCAGTCAACATCTTAGCTTTGCAGATAATGACCGTGACTAACACAAGGCATGTTCATGTAGCAAAGTTTCAGACATAAGAAAAATTATGATCAAATTATGATCATAGCTATCAGTACAAGAGTTCACAGACAGACAACAGGACTACTTTGAACTGCTGGAGAAAAAATTAGAAGAGAACCCTTCAGATTTCATCAACAATCTGATTTTCCTGCCATGTGAAAATTACTAGTGAATTTAAATTGCAAATGATCTTAGTTCACAGAAGCATGTGTCTGCTCTGACTGAATTTGCTGGGATGGAACATATACTTTACAACAGATGCATAACTGCCTTCTACCTTGATGAAATAGGACTTAGGATGAGAAAATTACACAGCTATGAATACTGGTCAGTTCACCCTCTCTACAGCCAAAAATCCCTTTGGAGAGAGCTGCACAAAAGCCACAGGATGTGTTGGGATAGCTGTGTGCTACAGTAAATGCAGTCATTCCACATGCCATCTCTTTGCTCCCCACCCACTCCATAACACAGACATAGCAAAATGTTTATATAGACCTTAGAGACGTTTGCTGCATGTAACGATCGGGGTCCTGAGCAGTGAAAGTTGTCAACATGCTACCAGCAAGTAGCCCCTCTTCCTGACGCACGAGCTTGGGGTTTGGAACAAAATATGGGCTCTCATTCACATCAATGACCGTAATGGACACAGTTGCTGTTGACTGAGGAGGATGCTGAATCCCCTTAGCCAAAGGCACTTGATTTTCTGCAGCTACGGTAAGTACAAACATCCTGTTGGTCTCGAAGTCAATAGGCTGGGAAGAGCAAAGAGTGGGAAGTGTTAACGTTTATTCACAGCAGCAATAGACACACAGTAACATTTTAAATTTAAAGCACATTTTTGAAGATTACTTGTACTGCTTTTCTCAAAAATGAGTATGGAGTCTGAAGAGAACACAGTCTCATCACCTCAACATGAGCCTGTGGGCTGGGGTTTTGCTTAGCAGCAGCAGTTTTGAAGTCAGAAGAGCTAGAAACCTTGTCATTCCTAGATTTAACTTGCTCTGGTACTGCCATTAGAGACAAATGAGGAAACAAATAGTGGAATCACAAAATGATGAAGAAGCTCCTAGCTTTGTGCCAGGCACTCACATGTGCCTCCTGATGCTCTCTCCTGGGGAGAGAAAAGCTGCCTCTTTCTGTTACGAGGATTAAAGTTTCCTTCAAGCAAGTTCATGACCACAGCTATTCCCGTAGATTAGAGATTCTCATGCCCTTAACACCTTACTAGAAATACTCTTGGTAATCCCAGCCAACCTCATGTCTGGTATACCTATAGCTCCCATCTTCCCAGTGCAGACAACCTTCAGTTTGGAGATTTCCTCACTGAGCCAGAAGTCCAATTTAAGAAAAAATAAAAACAGTTTGAGTCTAGAGTTCCTCTGTCGTGCTGCATAGGGTTGAGGAATTCCCGGACACAGGATTTGCCTTTGCACTATGCACTGTACTATTCACACACATCCCAGACTGAAGAAACCTTGTACCTTACAGGGGCATTTGGCACGTGACAGTATGAAGTAAGTGACAAGAGACAATCTAATCTTCATTACAGGTTGACAGATCAACTCATTGCACTGCCAATAAAAACTGTAGGCATGTTTCCAACTTTTCCCATGTCTGGGCGCTTAAAGGAGTGCTAAAAAGCACAGACACTCACATAATTCTTCCTGGAAGACTGCAATATAACAATTGGCACCTCTGGGGAAGAGCAGTTATAAACCAGAGACAGTTCTTAAAAAAACCCAATGTGAATTACCATTAATGCCATAGGTGGGTTGTATCTTTCTGTCACCTAGATACTGGGAGGATTAAAATCAAACAAACCGAAAGAAAACAAAGCAAAAAAGAAAAAAAAAAAGTAAAACTAAAAGTGAATTTTTTAATTTCCAAATGGGAATACTGGCATCACATGTTTGACTTTGAAATGCATCAGCCAAAACGAGAGCAGGCCAACTCAGAGAAGAGACACTTATCAGAGGGTCATGAGCAAAGGTGGCTACTGCCTGGCAGGTTTAATTATAGAACCACATTGTTATTATCACTTGCAGTAAGTCATCCCTCAACACAGAGCTGTGTTGGTTAGAGAATGAAGATAGACAGGTTATTCCATAAAAGGTATTTAAACGAGGTTTTAAAAATAGCCAGTCTTTAAACATCTCTTGTGGAAGTACCCTCCCACCTATCATTTTTTCCTCTCTGATTGTGCTTTGACTGCCTATATCTGTTCCTTAATGGAACATCTTGACACAAAATGTGCAGACAACATGCATGACTACTAATTGAGGAGAAGTTGTTCCTTCAGACTAGCAAAAAATACTAAGCAGTCATTTTTTCACAGAGCAATTTCTATCTTTTGGCAAATAAAGCTTCACGATTTTTAATTTTCAACAGCCTTGTCTGATTTTTAAATCAGATGGAATACTATTGATAGCATAAGAAGGTAACAGAAGAAGAGACAGATTGCTAAATTCCAGAATTCACGATGGCCTCAGGAATTCACATATCCCCCCATTCAGTGTTCTCCCACTTCTTCCATCTCTGCTGAACTGTCTGGAATGCAAGCACGCCTTACCTTTACGACAGTCACCAGCCCATCGTTGCTGTTGGGATCGGTCAGGATGGTGAAGCGGCCCGTCGGGTCTCCTCCAGTCATTCGGTACATGGCATTCCACGCCGGCGTGTGGGGCTGGTCTTTGTCTGTTACGGTCAGGTTCGCTACAATCACATCCACCCTGTTCTCCGGTACTTCCCCGTAGAACTGCAAAAACCACACAAACACTTCACTCGTCTGGAGAAGCATGCAAGAGCCACACCATGCTGAGCATTCATCAAAGCCCGCCTCTCTTCTCTGGAATTCCGACAATTTGTCTAATGAAGTTTACCTGAGGCCACCCAGAGAATCAATGGCTTGATTCCCTTGTCAGCTTTTGCCTTTTGGCCAAAAGCAGAACACTGTATGTAAGGGATATATATTCTGCATGTATTTTAATTCTGCCTGCCAGTACAGTATTTAATAAGTAATAAATATTTACTGTCTGTGAATATAATGAGAAAAACAGAGAATGGTTATAAATATGCACATCCTTCAGTAACTTCTATGCTGTACTTACAGTCATGGCAGTGAACTCTGGAGGATTGTCATTGACATCTGTCACAGCGATGACAGCAGTTGCTGTGTTTGAAAGACCATATGTTGGGTTTCCTTCCATGTCCGTAGCTTGAATTATTAATGTATATTGTTGTACTTTCTAAAACACAAAATGACAACGTAAGTTTTAGACAAAACTAACATTACCATAGGACAGCAGGTGTTCCCAAAATTGCACTCTGCTAAGCAATGGAGCCTATCACACAGTTTATTCTAGTTAGCATCACCCAAAATGACAGGAGCAAAGTTTGTGCCACAGGAATACAGCAGCAGGTTGCTTATACTGAACTACCATTTGACTTTCTTCAAAGACCATCAAGGTAAGGACAGGCTGACTGCTTCCTACTCTAATAAATCAACCCCCTTTAGACAGTTAATGCATGATCACAGGTTTAACAATGCTTTTCAAATGGCAAAAAGAGAACCAGAGTGCAGTTTATACTAAAACAGGGAAAGTCCTCAAAAGCATTTGAGAGCACTGAGCCAAGGTAGGTTTCTCGGCCAAACGGCCACAACTGCCAAGGTTTTGTTTCAGCCAAGCCTGAGTATAAAACTGCTGCTGCAATTTCTTGTGATCTCTATGGAAACCAAAGATGTCGAGGCCAACAGAGACGAGTAAGGGCACTGGGAGAAAGGGGGAGGGAAGCACCAAACGAGCTATTTCCATAAATGTTAAACACCCTGGTTGAGGACGGCGCCCGTGGGCCCCCTCTCCCCCCACCACTGCTAACAGCCCTTGAGCTGGGCACTCACTCCCCCCTCACAGATGGAGCGGGGCCAGGGTCCCTAAGCACCAGAATCGCCTGGCGGAGACCTGACCTCAGCCTGGTGAGCTGTTTAAAATGACACTGACAAGGTCCTATTGAAAAAAAAAAAATAAAAAGGAAAATCATAAAGATGTTTTCTGTATAGAGTTGCTGAAAAGTTTATTTTAACTCACTGCACTCAAATATTGTGCATGCTTCTTCATTTACCAGTTCATCATCCTTCCTTGGAGAGAGGTGCTACCATTCAGTTCTTCCCAGAAGAAAGGACACAAACATAAGGAGCTGCTATTGCTTTGAAATGGCACTTTCACAAATGGTTTACTAACACTGGCAAAAACCTTTTGGCAAAATAAAAATATTTCAAGAAAAGCCTATCTTTATGTTTTGGGGTTTTTTTTCCACCTGGTACGTTATTTTCTTACACTGTCTATAGAGTGGGGTATATGACAGATTACTTATGGAAACAACTTATAGAATCATGAAACATGCTGAGTTGGAATGGACCCATCAGGATCAGAGAGTCCAGCTCCTGATCCTAAGCAGGACAGCCCAAGAATCACACCATTTACAAAAAGGAATTACAAGTACTGATACAAAAAATAAGCAATGGCACTTCCATGGATAGTATTTAGCATTCTTTCAAATTTTGGCCAGACAGTACGACAGACATGAGAGGTTTAACGGTTTACACATTTCCAAGCAACAAATATGAGTCACTGAATAGAAATTTTTTAAAATAAGCTGTATGGATCTTTATCTCCCACTGAAGATAATGATTTATGCTCATGCCCTCTTTCAAACAGAAACCCTTACAAGACACCCCAAATGTGTATTGCTATATATGCATCCCATGATTCTTCAGAAAAGCAAGATTAGTATTAAGTCTACAGAAATGCAGTATATATGTTTAATAATGCACAAATATATATATGAATTCGGACTTGGAAAATATACTTGCAAACTGACCTTCAAAAGGCTTTAAACATCCTAAAGGTTTCCTTCATGACACCAACAAGAGAAGCAGTCATGAGGGAACCAAAGAAATACTTTTACCACTTTCATCCAGGAAAAAATCATACTTTACTTACTGTGAAGCAATAAAACCTAAAGCAGTATTGAAGCAAATCTCGCTGCCATATGATTCTATGTTATTGAAACAGCAGGTGCTTCTGATTCATCTTGGTCTTAACACATTGATCCCAAGAAGCAAATTTCATTAAGGAAACTCCATTATTATTACACAGGGACTCAGCTTCCTTACAATCCTCTAATTCCAACAGAACCAGCACACTAGAAGCTTCCCCAGAAAGTGCCCCAAAAGACAGCGTATCAGTGGTTTTGTCTGGTTCCTTGTTTTTTTTCCCCCCTTCCCAGCACTCACATAAAGCAGATCAACTGCCGAGAGTGAAATTTCAGAAATCAACAAGCACACAACTTTCCAAACATGGGGAAATTGGGGGAGGTGGGGTCTCCTCTTTTCACTATGGTTTGAGATGCAGCCAGGAATAAGCTGTGGAGCATGTGTCAGCAGCCTGCACAGAGACTTAGCAGCAACACATCCAAAAACGAGCTGGCAGCTTCAAGAAAGAACGCAGACCTCACCAGTTCACATCTTTCCAATTCAACACAGGCCAAATAAAGAGCACTTCACTGAATTAACCTCACGTGAGGCAGGAACGTCAGTGTGTAAATTTAAGTACCCTGCCTGACTTCTTCAGCACCTCCAGCAGCAATGCAGATGTTTTAATGCTGAAGTGAATTCCACAGCAATAACGGAAGAAATAAGAGCAGCTGGATCTCATGAAACAGCATCTTTTGAGATAACAAATGAAAGATTTCTTCTGCCTAAAGCTGGGTTTCCTTACCTAAGCAAATCTCCTCCTGTGCATGTTAGCACAGATAACGCATTGTGCATGCTAATCTAAAATACCAGCAGATGAGGAATGCTATCAGAGGAACTTTTTTTTCTTTTCCCTAATGCCTACAACACTTATGTTCCCATAATGTGTCACATTATTTAAGAATTTAAAGTTCTCTCTAGTACTTTATGATTTTAATTAGAGCTTTATAAAGAGACACAAGACTTAAGAGAAAAAGAGTGGAAAGGCAGAAGTGGGCAGACCAGCTGGGGTACATGGAGAACAAGGCACTCCCCCGCCCACTGTCACAAGACAATTCAGCTTTTGCTTTCTAGACTCCTGGTCATTTTAATTTAATTGACTTCCACAAAATGATTCAGGAAATGGAGGAAGAAAAGCAACGGCTTGGGAAGGAAACCATTTTATCTCATATTAGTCTAATTTAATATTTGAGTCATTTAATGTTAATCATTAATATCCAACATGTTCAAGAAATGTTTATATATATGCATTTGGGTATCAGCAGAGTGATCCATCAGGAAAACTGATGGTGAATGACAAGGTTTTTCCAACTGTTAATGTGAGGGTCTAAGCTCCACAGGCAGCTGGTTTCTTCCGAGTTAAATCCCTCTAGTACAGCTAGTCACCAAGTGATAAAACCTCAAGAATTACTGCTATGTCCTTCTGAAAGTTCATCTGTCAAAGATGACCAAGGGATTTTAAAAACAAGGGCAAAGCTGCCCATCATTCTTTTAATTTAATAGGGCAATACTGTAAAGTTCAGGGTTTTCCTTTGCTCAAATCCCTTCTCTTCAAAACCAACTTGAATAGAATGAATGTTAATAAAACCTCAAAAATTAATTGCAATATCTAACAGTCTGTTTAGCTTTTCAAATCTTCTGATTGCTCCTTTCAAACTGAAATGCATCAGAATATTAATAGCAAACCCAGAACTTCAGAAAGCATTTTTATTCTCCATTTTAAATAACTATAAACAAGCAGCTAAAAGATGAAGAGCAAATCCAGTACTTTGGATTTAATGAAGTAAAATGAGGTTAGTAAAACAGAAGTTGAAACAACATGTGTTCAAAAGAGATTTGTTTGGATTTTACTGCTTGTTTATAAAATAATGCTTATCTCTTGTGAAGTTTTCAAGTGGTTTAAAAGCACAGTTAGTGTGACAGATTTGGATTTTGGGAGGGAAATATTTTTATTCCCAACCTCACAGATGGGTGAATCAGAGCAGAGGATCTGACACCCTCCTTCTCCAGTGGTGGGCACAGTGAAGAACTGTCTAGACAGAATGGGCCTTGCCCACCATGTAGCAATGAATTACTGACAGATGATTTATTTTCATTATTATTATTATTATTATTGCATTACTCTGCTTTAGTGTGTACCTGTTTCTTAAGAGCAAACAGGCTTATGGGACAAGATCCTTTCCATGACCCCACACAGCCAAGAGTGACTACACGTATGGAATATACAGGTCCAATCTTCATCCCTAACATAATTTTCTCTCCTCTGAGTTTTTGTACTCGGGGACTAGGACAATGACCAGTGTCAACAGGGTGAAGAAAGGGAGTAAGTTAAGACTGAGGAGGGGGAGAAATATTTCACAGCATCATAAAATTGCTTGGACTAGAAGTGACCTTAAAGATTATCTAGTTCCAGACCCCCAGTCCTGGGCAAGGACACCTCCAACTATACCAGGTGGCTCAGAGCCCCATCCAACCTGGCCCTGAACACTTCCAGGGATGGGGCATCCAGAACTTCTCTATGCAAGCTGTTCCAGTGTCTTACCACCCTTCACAGTAAAGACTTTCTGCCTTTTAGCTGATCTAAATGCACCTGCTTTGAGTTTATAGTCATTTCCCCTTGTCCTACCTTTATATGCCCTTATTAAAAACCCCTCTCCAGGCTCTCCTGCAGGCCCCATATTTAGGTACTGGAAGGCAGCAATAAGGTCTCCTCAGAGCCTTCTCTTCTCCAGGCTAAACAGTCCCAGCTCTCTCTCAGCCTGTCTTCATAGGAGAGGTGCTTCAACCTTCTGATGATCTTCACATCCCTCCTCTGGACTTGCTCCAGGCAGGTCCATGTCCTTCCTGTGCTGAGAGGCCCAGACCTGGATGCAGCACTCCAGGTCAGAACAGAGGAGGAGAATCACCTCCCTTGACCTGCTGGCCATGCTGCTTCTGATGCAGCCCTGTATTGATTGCCTGCAAGTGCACATTGTCAGCTCATGTCCAGCCTCTCATCCACCCAGATCCCTGAGACGTGCATCTTTTCAATATTAAGTGCAACCCAGACCACGGGATTAAGACCTGCCATACCTCTCTGTCAAGCCCAGCTGCTACAGTGATAATGTCACCAGTTTCGTTGTTGATTGTAAACATGTTTGGAGAGGGGCTGCTTGGGGCCTGTGACAAAATTCTGTATCTCAGCATCCCATTCTGTGCGTTGGGATCATCAGCATCGATGGCAGTAACAGTCATCACGTAGGTTCCTAGCAGCAGGATAAATAATTGATGTTATATAAACAGTTTACACTCAGATTATACAAGATCACTTTACAAGCAGTCGTCAAAGCATGTATTTCTTTTGGTAAAATCTGCACATTCCTTCTTTACTTAAAACAAACTGGCTAAACTCAAGACTCACCAACAGAGTAATTAAAATACATAAGAGAAGATAAAAATAATCTTATGTTTATAAAATACTAGATTTGCTTAAAACTGAAGAAGCTACATAAACAATGAAATCCTACAGTTCTGCCACAAATAACATTTCTATAACAGGAGAACATCTCATGTTTAGATACTTATGTTATTAATTGGGCCAAAGGAAATATACTTATTGTTCAGAATTGGTGGACATACTGATAGTGACTGAAAATCAGTATAAATAATACTTTTTCAAAAGTCTTTGAGATGTATCTCAAATGCCAAGTAAACATTGCAAAGTTAGAAAACACATTTCTGGTGCTAACCTTTCATTTTGCACTTCTGACAAATTAAGAAAGTGGTTTCAGCCATAGTGCAAACTTTAGTCTGAGCTGATTAGAATTTTAATGAGATCTGAACAACACTTAGGTTTTCTCGAGAATTCAAATGACACTGATTTCAAATCCCAGTATTTGCAAAGCTTCTGGGAATCAAAACGAACTGGATCTGGTGACATTTCGGAAGTCTCTTATACCCTGACCTGTCAACTAAATGAACATCAATGTCTATCACAAAAATAAATTAAGAACTGTGATGTTATAATTAGGATTTCCAAAAACATGAACCAGAAGTCATATTCTTAAAGCCTTCCCTGGTTTTAGTTCACGTACATAGCAATTCTACCTTTTGGAAATGAATCCTAACATGCTAAAAAGTGCATTAAAAATAGGGTGTCATAAGAAGACAGTATCTAAGATTTTGCTCATCACACTAAAGATACTTTTCAAAGTATTACAAGGTCTGAAGGCACCCCCTTCATCACACCTTCAAAATGATACTGTAAATGTGATACTTAGCCCATATTTTACCTGGCTTTGATCCCTCAGGGACTGTCCCATTCCAAACCTGGTGTAAGAATTCAGGTCTATTGTCATTCATGTCAATGACATTAATAACAATGTCAATAGGATTTTCCACCTGGTTTCCATTTACATCCACTGCGTGTGCTCTCAGCTGCAAAAATCATTAAAAGTATTAAAATTTGCACAATGTATAGGTGCAAATAGATATAATAATAGTGACAGAAGTTTCAGGCCAGACATTTTTAGCTCAGTGTATATTTTGTTATCTGCCATTGCACCCTCATATTGACCTTTTAAGTTTTCAAGTTGCTAATTGAACTGACGTTCAGACTTCCAAACTATTCTAAGTTGCAGACTTCTTTCTCTGATATGATGAAAATTATTTTAGATCATGCAATTTTGATTACTACTAGTTCCTACTGTCATATAGAATTCCGGTTTTAATAATGACTACTAGAAAACATTCTCTAAAAATATGCAGATTTAAATGTACATCTTTGTATTTAGACCAGAGGGTGGCCATTGTTAGGGAAAAGAGCAACTTTCTCCTACAGCAGTCCTGCTGATGCCCCTTACATACATATACACACACATATCTTACGGCTACAAAACTACTAGAAAGCAGCAAGGTGGCATTATTAACTTACCACTCTGGAAATGACTCATATAAATGTAAATTCCCAAGTCAGTAAATCTTGAATTGCCAATGTCAAATGCTCAGTTAAAATCTTACGGATGCCGGAGCTGTTGTTTGAGAGAGCCTTTCACCCATGCCTCCCCCCCAGACACCTCCTGCTGTGTCCTCTGTTTGGAAGAAGCACTCAAGGGGCTCCCCAGAGCACAAAGCAAGGAGTGTTTTAATCCACGATATGTTGGAAAACTCTCTCCAGGAGCTGGGTGACTTCTGTAACGATTTCAGCATCGTTTCCCAAAAGCACAGAGAACTTCAGGTCACAGTCTGCTCTCCCTCTTCCTTGAAACTTTCCTTTTCCACTAATACTGGAATCTGTGGTCTACTTTGTCAATTTCTTTAGAGCAAAGAATATAATTTTCATAAGCTGACAGACCTAATTTACAATTCTATTAAAATGCTTAGATTTGCCCCTAAAATAAAAATTGGTACGTTATTCTTCCCATTAATTTCTCAAATCACAGCTGCTGCAATTCTAATAGCAGTCACATCCTAATTTAAGTTGCTGAATTAAAAATAAACTTCTGGAAAGTATACAATTCAGTGTAGACTGTGATCAATGGCCTGTACTTGAAATATAAGCCCCAGCATCCATATTTCAATCTTTTAAAATTACTTTATCTAAATACATTTAATCACTGTTTACATATGTTAATGTATTTAAGCTGCTTAAATATAGTAAGAGTTAGCCTTATTAAGTACAATAAATACAAATCTGCTACAAACTCTTCAAATCATATCTCATGCAAAACTAAACGCTGGCTGCTCAAGTCATGTTTGAAGCAGATGTTCGTCTTCAATTTGATAATCTGATTTATGGTAAATTAAACTCTTACATGAAAAGAAGCAATCTGCTCCCGGTCTAAAGGCTTTGTCACAGACAGCTGTCCTGAGATGGGGTTGATGATGAAGATGCCTGTTGGAGGCTGGTCAGCTCCTGGGCCAGTCACACTGTACCGTAGCGAAAGGCTTTTATCACGATCGGACCTAATCTGTGTGTCAAAAAAGATGAAGTTTACATTAGCTAGAAACAAGCGCAGGACAGGACTGCTGCTGAGAAAAGCAGCAGCTCTCTATTTTCTCCTTGCTCCTTAAGCTGAACTTGCAAAAATAATTATTCTGGAAATGGTACAGAGTTGGTATAAAGTCTGAAGTTTTCAACACCACTCTTTGTTAGAAAGCTGGTCAATGAATACTCAGAAACATAAAATTATCCCTGTCTATTTCTCAGAATAAAAATGATTTGCATTAAACAAAAACAAGTAAGAATTTTTAACTTAGACAGAATTGTTTAAATCTTAGAGAAAACATATACTATCATAAAATTACACACAGAAGTCTAGTTTGTGTTTTTCCCCTTCTCTCTATACCTTTCCAGCCCAAAGCTACAGACTCTCTTCCACTACAGGCCAGCTCTTGAGAAACTCACCATTTTTGCTTGGACTGAACTTGTTTCATCTTCCAAGGAAACAACTGAAGGGCATTGTATCTGTGAGGAGCAGCTGAATCACCAGCACACGCATCAAACAGAACAGAGCAAAACTGTGTCCTATCAACTGGGGCTAATGTTCTGCCAAGTTCCAACAAATTGATCATGACCAGCCAGTACCATGGCTGGAAGCCAGCCCAGAAGAGGTGCTTGGCTCCTTGCAATGGCCACTTCTGGGCAGCAGAGTCCTGTGGAACAGCTGCTGTCCTCACCCTATCAGATCCCATTTCCTTTGGTCTCCTGGTGCACTCTGCTTCCTGCTCACTCACACACCATTTCCCAGGTAGAGAACTCCAGTGCAGGAGACTGGAGAACTCCTGAACCAGCAGAGATACCCCTTAACACACTTACCATCCAAAACAAGGTCATCTTCCACCAGTACAGAAGCATACAGACAACTCAAAGCCCTGGAAATTAGACGCATCCCAGCATGCAATGCAGAGGTAGCAACAAGAAACCAGCCCGAAAGACTCTGATAAATGTCTGGACGATGAACAAGACATCATTTACACAAAATCTCTTCAAGAGCTCTCTGAGGGACACTGAAACCACACTTCTATTAGCTTCCTTACCCTAACTAATTCCTGAGGAAAAGGTCCTTTGGAATTTTCTGGTAGGTTGATTGGAGGAATAACCCAGTCTCTCTTCTGCCTCTTCAGAGCGCTGCTGTGCTTGTATTGTTGCCATGGAAATATGATTTCTTCAATTTTCCTTTGGTCCTTTCCCAGGTACAAGATAAAATTAAGCACATGTTAGTAGGAGCATTACTAGTAGACATTATAATGTAACTCAGGTACAATTACAGAACTGACTGAAAGGCTGTCTTTCCTCTGTGTTCATCGAACTGTTTTATTTCCATTCCCAGTGCAGTTTGAAAATAACCAATATCATTTACAACTGCGCTGCAAAATTGTAAGAACCCTTTTTTACCTTACTTAACTAGGATGAGAAAGGGAATTATAAACCATTTATAACATGGCACTACTGTGTAAACTGTTCTGCACTTTCTGAGAAGTAGTTAATATTTTTCAGAATTTAATAGTATATGCCTTTATGTATTTCTCATTAGCCAGAGCTCCAGTCCAGGTAATGTGCTACTGTACACTAAATTTAGATCTGGGTGTGCTATAATGTAATTTGAGTTCCAAGAGAAGTTTAATACATACTGGTAAGGAATGTCTCAAATATTTATGACCCTATTAAATCCCATAGAATTAATGCTGTAATTATTTTAAACCTATGTCAGCCATGATGGATGCAGTAGATGACCCACTTTACACACTGGGCATTAATCTCTGCTGGGTGTCAACATTCCCTTCCTATTCCCTTCTATATCTGCAGTCATTTCATCCTTTGGATGACAGCACACAGAGCTAGCTTGTTTTTAAGGTTGGAAACAGGGCAACAAAAACATTTTCCAACTCTTTTAGAAGAAGAATTTTTTTTAAATCTAATCAACTATGTCACAGAGTATGAACAGATGCCCAGCTGAAGGCCGAGATTCTACTACTCTGCAGTGTCTTTGGAATAAACAGGGCATGCTCCGGCACATCTAAGCATCTGCTCTTTTACTACACTTCCATGAACAAAATGACAGTATTTCCATTGTTTAAAACATGCCTTAGCAGATTTAACACAATCACCAAGTAAGCAAACAAAAACCCGAGGATTACACAGCAGTGGTCTCCAGTGTGTTCTCAGGAAAAACGTCTTGCATAACCACATTACCTATTTTGACATTATGCTTAAATCTTTAATGTGCACCTATTACAGGTATGTTAATCTATGAATAAATTTTGTTCTTTATCTGTAAATTAAGCACTTCTCCTTCACTAAGAAGAAGGCAATAAACAGCAGGCAACAGGTACTATAACAGAAAAAGGTAGACAACCTAATATGCTTTTCTGAAGTAAATACATTGCTAATTGCATATTGCTGTGTCTGATTTTTGTTACAGTACATGGTTTATCCTATGGCAGCTTCCAGCAGAGGGAGACTATCTTCCTTACCAAGTAGTGCTGGAATCATGAATAATTTACAATCTCCAATTTGATTATGACGGGACAAGACAAAGCCAATATTCCCTGCCAGAAGTGCTTTCCTACTTACTGCTGTAAATCTACAGCTCCCATCTAATAAATGTGACTTATGCATTCTATCACAGATTTGGGTTTTTTTGCGGTTATATTTAACTGCTTGAATAAACACTGTAATACTTTCAAGCAACTTAAAATAAAGAAATGGCTGTGTGAGACTTAAATTCAGGTATAAATCTCAAGCTATACAAACAAAAAGCTCAAACATAAAGAATCCCATATAGTTAAACAGGCATCTCTTTCCGTACCTTAGCAGAACTACAGAATAAAAGACTACAGAAGCTCCTTCTAAAGCTCCAGCTCTGCATGCACTAGGTGTCCATTAATAAGCTGGTTCATGGAGAGGTGCATGACAGGCAAAATTAAACCCCTATTTTTAGGCCTCTTTGTGGATATACATTTATACAGAGTGCATTTAGCTGTTGTTTTACCTTTTCTGAAGCCCCTGTGAAGGCTGGCTCAGGGGTTAGCTTCACTCTCATTTGCCATTCTTGCTGGGTTTCCTTGTCTTGAGCAGACACAACAAACTCTGTGGGCTCTGCTGAAAGCTGAAAGCTACGCTCTGCATAGACCACACCATCTTCACCTACTCTGAAATCTTCTGGCTCACTGCTCCCAAAGTGTATTTTTTTGTTTCCATCACAGCTTCGAAACCTCACTGTAAAACAGATGTAAAATGACAAACAAAAAAAATTGGAAAAGTGGCCTACTTGAATTCACTGTGACATAAAATGCACTAAGAACAAACTCAAAAGCAGAGATACTTAACTTGCTGCTGCTATTATCACACGCAATTATGAGTTAAGAGTTGTACTTCAGGGGTCAGTCCACACTGTGTAACAATGACAGTCTGTGGACTGCTAGACAGAGATTTTAACCCTAGACAGGAACAGCCTCCCTCCTACAAATTCACCACACCACCAGCAAGCAAACCATCTCCTTCCATGTCCTATGCTACATTTCAGTTGGTTGCCAGTCGATGGCTGCGGGAAGTTGCACCTCAAGCCTCGAAAAGATCCAGTCAAGCCGATTCATTAAAAACACTCAAAAAATTTAATTACACTGCAACCACAACTGCAAACATAACTGTGCTTACAGCACCTTCTCTGTCAGTGGGGATAAGGCAGAAACTCAGAAATACGTTAAAAGTATTAAATTCTGTGCCCACATCAGCCTGTGATTCAGCTGTGTCATCTCAGGAAGATTACTTATGAGCTCTGGGAGTTTCTTCGTACCTCACTGACAAGATGGAGGAGGCAGTTAAGTACCTCACAGAGAACACCTAAGTTAAAGGGCTTGAGTTTTTATTTTGGTTTGGGTTTTTGTGCTTGTTTGATTGGGGGTTTTTTGTTGGTTTGTTTTTTTTTAAGCTACATTATGTACCACACACATCCCTTTATCTACTTAGGAATTACCTGTTCTTGTTTAATTCCCTCCCTCCTTCCTTTTGTCATGTCTGAAAGATACACACTGGAACAAGAAGTCAGTAAAACCGATTGTACAGATAATGATGTGACGTGAACAAAACAGAACTGGTAACAGGTTACTGCCTTCTCTACCAATTGTTTTCACCACCACTTACCTTCTGGGTTACTGCAAATAATAAAAAAGTAAAAAATTGAAAGTGTGCTTTTATAAGCAATGATCGCTCTTTAATGTTTCCAAAGCATTATGAAATATTTTGATTGTATGGGCAATAGAAGTGCAAAATAACATTACAAAGGTGGTGCTGAAATCCACATAGTGAAGATGAAGATGAAATGAGGCCTTAAGCTTCATTTCAGTTATTGGACTTTTTATATTGTGCTAAACCATGCACAAACTATTTAGCTTCAAAACCTAAAGGTCCTTCTCAAGAAAAATCAGTACGAAATGTCATGCATTGTATGCTTTCTTCTGCAGTGCACTGTTTCCAGGAAGGTACTGGGAAGAAGAATCATACTTTTTTGTATTTGAACTTCAAGGACCAAGCTGATGTTCTGACGACAGACTAAATTTCTTTCCTTATCGCACCCTTTCAGTTATCTCAGTTATCTAGAATTCCCCATTTGCCTTCTCCTGACAGGAAAGACTGTAATTTAAAAGGGTCCATCAGATACAAAAATGAGACAAAGCACAGCACTACTCTAAATAAATGATATAGCATCAACCTTCTTAATTTTAATCTTGCTGGACTGGGTGGGGATACTGCTCTTTCCAGGCAGATCCCAGAGTTCAAAGGTCTTTTCCTGTGAAAGGCCAGCCTCCCTTGGGAAGAAGAGCATGGCATGTCCACAAAACACTGCGCCCTGGAAGAACAAATCTGCCTGGGTAGAAGGCTGAAGCTTCACCATCAGGGCTGCTCCTGTGACCCACCTTGAGGAGGCTGACTCTGGTCTTCCTCATAAGCAGAGAGAGTGCTTTTCTAAAATTCTAATAAATACTCAGTCTCTTACGTAAGTCTTCATGTACTTAAGCAATTCCTATTGCTCAAGTCCATCCTACCTGCTTTATCAGGTACAATGACTTCCTTTCCTATAATCTACACGCCACAGGTCTGTAGAATATGGAGAAGGTGACAGATCCTCTGGTTTGCTGTTCACATGGGAGGAGAAAACTGACAGACAGAAGGTCCAGATCCCATATGTTAACCATCCCATTGACCTCCCACTTTTTTCAACATGGGCCTTGCAGCTCCAGTCAGCTCACTGCAACATTATGTTGAAATGCAATGGCCGGCTGATAAAATGTATTATTCTACGCCAAGAATATAAAACTTCCAGTATGTAGAAACTATTACCACAGTTCTAATTCTGTAATTCTGATTGGCCCACCTTCAGAGCTGGGCAGACTGTATTGCCCAGCACAAAAATAAAAAGATGTCTAAGAAGAGCTTACTCAAAGGTCACTACATTTAATGATATAAGAACTAAATGACTGGACTATTAAACAGTGCTACTTGTACCTGGTTACAGAGGCACAGACCACCCAGACTTCAAGCATGGAGGAAGATGGGCATCCTTGAAATGCCATCATTGTTCACAAACAAAACTCTCAGAAACAGTTCACATAAGTCAAAACCCAAAAAGCCACCAGAAACATAACCCATAGCTCTGTGTCTCTGCTAATCTCTCATCTCAACTCCAACTGCTCTCAAAGTCTGCTTTCCAAAAGAGTGTCTTGACCAAAAGAACAAAGAGCAAAGCCAGCTCCACCTCTGGCTCTTCTCAGACTTACTTCTGTAAAGTACGAGAGTGGGAAAAAGAATGAAGATTAATCTAAACTTTGATCATTACTGTTTTTCAAAAAGGTGAAAGCTAAAATGAGTATTTGTCATTATGCTCCAAAAGACTAAGATATCACAATAATATTTTATAAAAAAGTATTTCCTAACTATTGCACAGTAACAGTATACATTCATATTTTAGATACTCAAATTCATAAAGAAGACTTCTTTCCCCCCATCTCCTTACATAGAGACTCCAGCAGCACAAAAATAAAGCAAAAAAAAAAAAAAACCACCTTGCTAGCCACTTCATTGATATTCTTCCTCCAGGCAACCGTGTATTATGAAATTCAATGAAAATCCCTTCCTATGACAGTATCCTGGTAAAAACATATAAAATTGCCAATGTGAGAATTATTCTCCCTTTGCAAGGAGCACACATTAACGAATTATAGTCAAGTATAACCAACTATAATTAAATTCCCTTGACAGAGTACAGGTTGTGCAGGAGCTACTCTCCCCCCAAACACATGGTTATCAGTCCTGTAAATTCAATTTAGATCACTTTGCTTCATTTTTCAGTGTTCAACTAGTATGAACAGAGTGATTTCTGACAGTAGGTTTTTAGGCAAAGATTTTTTATTTGCAAAAATGCTACAGGAAATATTTTTTTTACTGTGAATAATGACTGCTTATGCAACCATGTTCTTTTCTAAAAACCACAGGAAAGGGAGGCATGCTTTCCCCAAGTCACTTTATGCTGACAGATCAATCACAGACTTTTTTCCCACTTAAAAAAAAGGTTAACTAGATATAACCTCTCTGCAGAATCTTAGTCACTTTATATGCAATAGAAAGAGTAATCAAGTATCTGATTTTACTGCTTTTTAATAACACTCTGCATAAATGACTGGATAACAGTATCATAATCTGTAAAAATAACGCATGGATTTTTAAGTATTTCTGAGTTTCCTGTGCATCTTCTGAAAGTATCTGCTTTTCAGAAGTGTATTATTTGAAAGCCCCGGGAAGTAGTCAGTCAAACTCAAATATAACTGTTTCAGTTTTAAAGAGAATACCTTTGGTTCTATCAAAGTATTAATATGCAACATGGGAGTAAATGCACTTAGTTCACAGGCTCAAAACAAGGCTGTGCACAAGGATTTACAAAAGTAGAGTCTTTAAACAGAAGAAAAATTGTACTTAGTACTAGCACATGATTACTATTAAATATTACACCCTAAGACAGAAGACCATTAATACCCTAAATTTGAGTCTTTTCTTCTCCTAAAACCAATGCAAGTATATTCTATTAAATAAAGAATAAAAGAGGACCTCTGAGACTACAACACTGTAAAATGAAAATCTACAGCTCCATGGTAGCAAAGGATACTTTCAGCTTAACACTTTCTCATGGAAGTAATTACAACATATGCATACACATGTAGTGTACAAAACGTTAAGAACTAGACATGCAAATTCATTTAAACTGCACTAGAGATCACCACCACTCAATGCTCAGGTCTAATGAGATGAATGATTCATACTATCTCTAAAATACATGTCCAACCTCATGTACCTTACTAGTAATCTTCAATTACCTAGAACCATTTCTCAGACAATAAAACACTTTTTTCAGCTACTCATGTTGGTTTGCACTCTTTGGCAACCTGCTTCTGCTCGTTTTGTCTTAGGCAAATAATATCAAAATTACTTGATCCAAATAAGGACTGAGTAAAAAATGATACAATGGGCTTGCTAACCTATGACAGGGCTATATTATTTACATCAATTTTTAATGAACATACTATATTCATGTGCAATACAGAATATTCATACAGAATTTTCATTACTCGTTTTGATCGTGAGACTGAGTCTACCATCTGTATTTTTTGCACTTGGAAAATATTCAAGTCACTTCTAGATAACACCCACATGCACACAAGCAAACTAGCGTGTTTCCTTCAGTAAATTTGCTGGAATGCTACTCCTCTCAAATGCTCTTCTCAATGCCTAAGCATCAACCTCAAGGCAAAGGCTCACTTAGCAGACATTATGGAAATTGCAACAAATGCCAAGTGCTAACAACACATATACTTCAGCAACACAGTTAAGAGTGTGCATCATAAAACAGAAAACCTATGGCTATTTAATCCACTTGGCATTGTTTTGCAGCAGACAAAATAAATAGAATACGAAAGTTTCTTAGGTACAACTACCTACTAGATACCACTTTTACCTTTGACAGAATGAGAAACTATATGGAAACACTCTGCTTGAACTGTCTAGCTATCTCCATACTTAATATCTGAACACTCTCCAAGAACACTGTATTTAACAAGTCTTTACTTCTCAGAGAGAGAAGCAGGAGAAAACTACACAAGAAACAACATATAATGCTTGCTCCCCCCGCCCCCCCACCACTTTATAAATTAGTAATTTATTCATACTGGTTACTTCTGTATCTGTAAGATGATCTGTTAGTCCTACTGACATGGTGCACAAGCTCATATTTCAGTTCATGGCTTGTTGGAGTGGCATGTGTAATGCCCATGAGACATCCTTTACTATAATTATAGATGACCTTGAAAAGAACGGGGTTTTTGACATCCTGGTGAACTGTTATAATCACAAATAACTAAAGTACATCCTAAATTGCCTTTCCCATCAGTGCCTTTAAATTTGGTCTGATTTTAGAACTTCCTGAAACCAGCTTTAAGTATTATTAAATATTATTTAGTATTTGATTTTCTGATACGTGGGTTGTCCACACCAGCCAGAAAAATACTGTTTGCACCTGTAAACGGAGAAAATTAGCTAAGGAAATTACTGAGTCAAAATAAATATGAAATATAATCAGGTTATTTTAGGCAATGGCATTTCCCTACCTGTATTGTAATTCAATTTGTCTTTATATCCTTTAGAGATATTTCCATACACCAGCATTATTTCTAAAAGGTTCTTCTGGTCTTTTTTCTAATCCGTTTTTCTTCTCTGCTTTTACATTTATAAATGTAAATACATTTATAAACCTGTAGTTTATCCCATACTCCAGACCATCAAAAAATCTCAAAGCGCTACTAATTCTGAGCCTTGTTGGAGTAACCAACCTGTGACACTTGGAAAGAAAGCTGGCTGTCAAAAGACAGCTACTTACCAAAGCCTGCTAATTCAATAATTGCTTTTGAAAAAAAACCTGTGCCTTGTGCTGAGCACTGTGTTCTGCCACCCCAGCCCACTCCGAGTAGAGGGCTGCTTCAGCAGGTCACGCAAGCCCAACTGGAGTTTTGCCACTTACTAAGGGCCAAATACGGCCATTTGCTTCTAATTCCCATTTGCACTTGTCTTCACCATCTTTACAACCCGCTTCCACGGGTAAGCCTGGTTATGAGGCTCTCAAGTAGCGAACAAGTGTCACATCAGAAGGTTTCAACTGAGGTAAAACCGAGGACGTATTCAAGCTATTTACCAACTTTAGGTGTTTCATGATCTGACTAATAGCAGCTTAACCTCCCACATTTCCATGCTCAACTGTTTGCTTAATTGTCTATTCAGTTAGGAAAACAATAATTAAAAGGGAAAGTGAGTTGCAAGAGTAAGGCTTAATTCATACTGTACACGTTTTTCATTAATTGAAAGCAGTTCGAGTGATCTGCAGCAAGCATTAGGTAAAATCTAGTACTAATATACGACTTTACTCTGGGGAATTAGGATGTTAAATAAGTAGTCTACTGCACAGAAGTGCTAAGTTTTTATGAAAGTTGTACATTATGCTGGTAAAAATAATTTGTACTGGTTACTACAACTATGATTCAATGTAATTCTCTCTCCTGCCCCACCCCCGAGACTGCTACTGCTAGATAGATAAATACGTACATTTCCTAAAATAACACACTTTCAAAGCAATCTGGCAGTCTACATGACAGAAGGACACCGGACATGAACCTCCCTTCTCCCTATTTCTGCAACATAATTTTTTTCATTCTTAATTTGTACAATTACTGTGACATTTTTTTCTTTTGAAGTATTTTGTTGCAGGGTACAATTCGGAAATATTAAAGCTGCTTCCTACGTTACAGGAATGCCTCCTCATGAACCCTAGTAATTCAAACATTAAGGTCTATTTTTAAAGTATTTTCTTTCACAGGTAGCTATCACCAGACTGCCTAATTCTTGCATTCACAGGGAAAGACTCACACAGTTCTTTAATAAAATGCCATCTAGTTTCCAGTTCCCATAATCCTCTTTGTTTACAGAACAAAGTCGTAACAGGCATGCCAGAATGAAAATGGGGATAATGTTCTTTCTATTCGATAGAAATGCCTCTGCAGCTTTTCAGTACGGGAATACCAGCCATCAGCAAAACACAGGACTGGTATCTCAAACAGAGTCCAAATTATATCTGATTCACTGACCCTTTTCAGTCCTTGCCTCTACCACTCACTGGCACAAAGATCTGTGCTTTCACACCCTTTTTGTCTTTATTTAAAAAAAAATAAAATGTACAAAAAGAGAATAATCATCTTCAAGAGGGAAAGTACTTATATTTCGACAACTGCTTTTGTTTTAAAACACAAAAAGGTTTCTTTCCATTTTCCTCCACTCTGTATTGTTTGAGGCAGTTTCACTATAGATGAGCTATAAGCCCCTGCAGAGTTCTGCACCAGCTTTTTTCCTAAATGATGCTAGCTGAAAGAAAACTCAGTAATAAATGTCATTTCTGTACTCTGGAGTATGCAATGCACCTTTAATACTTTCCCAAGTATACCATTCCACACAGTAATAAAAAGAAGGATTAAACACTAATCTCTTATACCCATAATGCATCAACTGACTACACCTGCTAAAATCCAATTTGGTAATTAAAAAATGTATCTACTGAACAGTCAAACCAGGAGACTAAAGGGAAAGTACTGTCTCTGCAGATAGCTAGCAGAAAACAGTTGCAAAACTGAGGCACTTAACACAAACCTATTTTTACCTCTATTCATTTTTATGTGACCTTAAGCAGTGTAAGAAATAAATACCTACAATTACAGTGCAGCAATTAAAGGGCAGTTTTTGTGCTACAGTAATGACTTAAGCATCTAGTAAAAACTAGATAAGCAGCTTTGCCTTTTAGTCTATCTTTAGAAAATGCCAAAAAAGTTACTCTTCTTTTTTTTTTTTTTCTTTTCCCTCACGAGCAATAAGGAAAGTGAGAACAGAGAATAGATGCTTTTATATGTTCTCTTTGCTAACTGTTCTTGGCCTGAAGTCCTTTTAGGCTTCAGGTTTCAAGATTTTTTCCTTGCTCTTCTCTCTGTCTTTATTGTTCCTTCTCCCTGCCTCTCCAGGTGTTCTGTTTTCTAGTTTCTTTAAACTTACTTTATTCCCTGATGCTCCCATTTTTCCTGTCCCCTCTTTCAACTGTTCTGCTGACAGAGGTGCTGAGGTGTCAAAGCATTGCTAATTTCAGGCTGCAGCTTAGGCTTTGAGCACATCTAGGCAGAAAGATCACTGGAGGGCTGTCTTTACAAAAATAAACAAATTAACTAAATAAATAAATATCCACACTCCTAGAGTTTCTGTAAAAAGCCAGAACTTGCTGAAATATCAAATGGGTGCATGCTTTCAAATGAGCTGATGATCTGTTTTACAGATTCAACTGGTCAGCAGCTTTAAACAGTGGCTTAAGCCCGCACACTAAAAGGGGTTCAGGAACAACAACAGAACATAGGAGAGAAGCATATATCACTTTCAGGCAGTGTGTCGCTTCTTACCATAAAAAGAAATACAATAAAATAAAATTAGGGATTTTTCTCATTAAATTACAGGATTGCTCAGGCAGAACTGAGTGTTGTATTTGCATTGCATTGCATCAAACAAAAATTCCCAACACTGACAAAATGGCAGTGATCCTCTCAACAACCCTGCCTCCCATTAAAAAAAAAGTCTTGAAAAATGCAGGAACATTTAATGTTTTGTATTCTGCTGCATACCCCAGCATACCACCTGTTTCTTGAGATCACATTTTGCAGTCCCTCCCATGTGGCTATGGATGCTTCAAGGGGAAGGGGACAGCTCTCCCTAAACTTGCCTTTCAGCTTCACAAACCAGCACACATTTGAATGCAGTGACCTTCCTCAAGCACCAGTACAGATTTTCATCTGCTTCCTTCCTTCCTCTGTCTGGTCTGCCCAACACTGGTGGCTTTTGTCACTCTCCCACATGTCATTCCTCTGGGCATGCTACGGTCTAATTTTCCAAAGCTGCAGCTATTCTTTATGACTTTTAAAAGGTCCTGAGTCATACTCTAGTTACTGTGGCAGCTCTGTGTGCCACTTATTTCCTAAAAGATGAACACTGTTATCCTCTGGGGGGAACCTGGAGAACCTTCCAGCCAATGGAGCTGGATATGGACACAACTGCACCAGCACCCCCACAGCAAAGAGCAGGCACAGCTGATCTCAAACCAGAACCACCCTGTTACACAGGGATGCTCATTTCCTTAGCAAATGGACAACAGGGAAAAAATACCCTGCTTGGACAGTGTACTTTTGTATTAAACAAGGGCAAGAAACCTGCCAGTTGCCAAAGGGGGTGAAAGAGACAGCAGAGACAGCCCAGCAGTATTTACACTGATGTGGTTAGATAGCAATAAAAATCATAAATCCCACAGATTATACTATCACTGGATCATGTCCAGTAGGCCTCAGGCAGAAAATTAGTTGGCATGGCAGCTTAATAGTATCTAGTCAGACCTCAGGTTTTCATCATTATTATTCTTAAACAGAGATATCTGACCTTAAAAATCAGAAAAAGCTCTTGGTGACTGGTGCAGGCTAGTACAGAGTATTTCACAGCTAGGCCACAGTAGTGCTCCCCACAACAAAGCAGAGGACTCGAAAAGTTGGATGTCTATCCCATTATGAGGGAGTACCTGTGAGTGAAAGTAACCCCAAAATGGGTATTCACTCCCTCTGTGTATTGCTTTGAACATTTAAAACAGCAAGGGTGACAAGCTAATTAACTGATTATCATTAAAGAGGGGGAAATATCAAGAGAACTATCAGGAAAATGCCTGATTTCACATATTTGAAGATTATTATTTGGGTAGTTCATAGAAGCCTGTTACAGCATCTCTCTCAATATGCCTCACATTCCCCCTCAATCCAATATACGTGTGCATATACCTTAAAAATAAATGAAGAATCACTAGTACTAGAATTAGATTGAATTAGAAATATATAGGAAATATACTTGACACTGCTCACCATGGAAGCTCACCTAAAACACTGCAACATCACAGGGAAACCTTAATGTTGTCATCAGTCCACACATGGGAGCAAAGAGTAATTAGTGTATATATTACGTATTTTTCCTCATGAGCTAAAATAAGTACAATGATCAGAAAAAAAAAAAAAAAATACAGTGCTGGAATACTTTCTAGTGACTGGCACTCAGTGAACACTCACAAATCATTATTAATTATTTTTATATTCTTGGTTGACTACCTAAACCATATTCTCAACAAGATGAAAACCGCCCATCCGTGCTAGATCACCAAGTATCAACAGTAGGAAAGGAAAAAAAAAAGAGGAAGAGAAACTTGGTCTTTTTGTATCTACACTACAGAGTTGGGACCTCAGACTTGAGTCTTTTCAAACTACTATTTTATTTCATGTAAGGCCTACTTGACTAGGTAAATTAGACAAACACTGGCTGCAAGCAGAAGTAGTACTGTTGCTTCATGTTTGACTGCACCATAGAGCACAAACTCATTAAAATGACCAACATGAGGTTACTTGTGTACAGCTGACACAGTGTAAGTCAAAATTTAAGTGACACTACTTTCCTTCAAGAACGTTTACCGTTCTTTGAATATCTTGTCTAGGGATTACAAAATTACGAGGCTCAAATAATCCCCTTAAGTTCACATTGACAGTAACAGAATTGACAGAAATAAAAGAGGCGTTACACCAGGAAAAAAACACTGATTAAAAAAAACCGCAAAATGCAGACAAGCGTGACAGCAGCACAACATGGTACCAGGATTAATATAGGAAGAGGAAGAAGAAAATAAGTCCTTGGATATAATTTGCAGACAAATGAGAGAAATAGAGACAGACTTCATTCAAGAGGGAACTTTCAGTACAGCCACTGCAAAATTAAGACATACTACAGGATTCTATGCCAGAGCAATGCTGTGCAAATTTATGCCATTTATTCCAGGTGGAAACAGAAGAGACAGACCTGGCTGAACAGACTCTTGTTTTACAATCGTGATTCAGTCTAGTCACAGAAGAACAGAGAAGAAAAAGAACAGATCTTCTGGTATATTTGAAGATACTGTTCCTATGATAAATGCAGCTTTTTTTTTTTTATGTCTAGACTTTCCTGGTGGCCTTGTGAGCACAAAACACGAGACATTTGACATTCAAATTGTGTTAGATTGGAATAATGCCTGAAAATAGCAGGGGCTTGACTGATTGAACTAGAACTGAAAATTCTACTTTTAGCAAAGCCTAAGGATGAGAGCAGGGTATTACCTTTCTGAACCCCTTCGCTGGATTGAACAGTTACATGAGCTTTGAGACCAAAGATTACAGTTATAAATATCTCAATGAAAACCCCACATGTGATAATGGCTCCTAGAGGGAATCATTAGGATTCATTTCTGGATGTGGCAATTAACCTATTACTGTCTGAGTCAAGACTACTTTGCTGAGAAGCACTGAGCTACTGCACTCTATGCAGTCTTGATTTTTCAACTATTAGTCACAACATTCCAAGTTTCTTAGTAAAGATTACACAGCAACACCCTCCAAATGCCCAGACTGCATCCCAAGTGTCTGGGGATTATTTCTACAGCAATCAGTATAACGGGACTGATCCTTGACTAGGAGTCGTAGGTACAAGACAGAAATTGTAGTAACTTCTAACATTTAGATAAATCAAACATGATTCAAATACCTGAACAATGGAAACACTCAGTGGTAACTTGCAGAATCAATGCATCACAAAAATGAAACTACATTTTCCTTTAGAAACCCAAGTACTGTATTATTCCAACAGAAAGGCACTCCTTGCTTTGCTTACCAGAATACTAAATATTCATTTCCAAAAGGAATCTGAGTGGAAAAGCTCCATTGTAATAAGCATTTTAACATTTCAATGGCTATTTCAACTGCCATCTGTATTCCTCTCAATTTTCCTCAGATGTTTGAATTCCTCAAAAAGACACCTGTGGCATTCACACACAAGAACAAACATCTCCTTTCACTTCCTCTTCCCAAAAACAATGCCAGTTTGCAAAGGGAATAAAGCAAGCCATGCTACACTTGCTATATACTTCAGAAAATACTATCCAGTGTGTCCGACAGTAATGACTGCTCATCCAGAGGTATTTTTCCTTAGGATAAGCATTACCATGAACATCTTCTGCGAAGATCACTGAAATGCTGTACTTTGATGGCTAATATAAGCAGATTCATGAACTATCTAAAAGACTGTTAAAGTTACTCATGGCAATATTCTTTCCTTTCTTGGTGCATGATGCACAGCTCCTCTCTAATACTATACTCTAGATGTGTCTTTGTACGCATCTGAAAATGCTTTTGGTCCATAAATGCAATAGTGTCACCAACAGAGAGACGACAAAGTCATTCAGTGAAACAGCATTCTGAGTGTTGAAACAAAAATGCAGAGGATGAAACAGCAACCTGTCATCAGATGTTGGGAGTCTGACATTCGTCAGTAGCAGATAAAAACTGCTCACTGCTCTCTGCTCTCACCTCTGTCTGAGGGAACTCACTGCATGCAGATGTGGCCAGTCTGCATCCATAGGCAAGGACTGGAGTCTCTGCAGTGATGTTTAGGATCTATTTCACTAGGGTTTAGGGCTGTGTTCTAGGAAGTTTAATAAAAAAACAACAAACAAAGAAAACTACACCAAACAAAGCAAGAAAAAACCCACCAAAAAAAAAACTCACCCCAAAAAATGCAAACTAATCCAACACTAAAAAGCTACAAAACAAACTGTCCCCTCATACATGCATGCCCTGAAAATAATAATAAAAAAAGCCCCCAAAGCTAAATACTTCCTATTAATTTCAAGTAATTTCAGTGCAGGTATTCTCTACTACTTTGTACTTTGTATTAAGATGTGCACATTGTCACTGTAAGATAGATTCATATTCACAGCACCCTACCCCATTTTATAGGAAAGGTGAGGAATTCAGTTGCCCTCTGGAGGAGGCTCCCAAGGAACACAGCCTGCAAGCCTGCAAACACAGGCTCAGTAGTTGACCAAAAGGCACTATCCAGAACATGTAGCATGACCTCTTCAGCTTTGTTTGGACAGGCTGCTCACAGTCCCTGTACTGCAGACCTTCTGCCCAGTGGAGAGCGTACATGGCTGGTGTTAACACTTTGATGAGGTAATCAGACAGGTTAGCAAGCAATATAATCAATTTGATCTGCCATGTCAGCTGAGCACTTGGAGTCCAGAACAACTCTTATTAAGTTAGGCAATGCCTACAGTAAATGAGTGATATTTTATTTTGATTTGCCTCTCACGGCTCAAATACCAATTGTGGTATCTAAAGCTCACCTTCCCATGAGAAAGGGATTTCTGCAAACTAAAAGCAGCCTCTCCCTCAGCAGGAACAAGCAGCAAGTGAAACTGAACAGATCTGACCTTACAATAAACATATGAGCTACATTTTAAAATACTGGCACTGAGATGTTATTACTTTGCTTTGATATGCTGCCAAGGGAAAGCAAAGAGCCATTGAAAATTGAACTTCATTTTGAGGTCCTGTCCATTTTTCAATAATCCTTGTGACACTATGTACATAAATTAAGGATGTTACAAAAGGCAACATACTATGATGTCATAAAATAATAACATTCATGTGAAGGTCTTAACAGATTCATGCTTAGTAGTGTCATAAACCAGAAAAATTACCAAGGAACATACACATGATCCCACAAATGAAATACATATGGTACCCTGGGTATGGAGAAAGGTATTTGGGTAAAATTAACAAGGTTTCTGGCTCACAAGCACACAACATGGCTGTTGTTCCTTATTAGAAGTAAAAAATTTATGAAGTTCACTACAGTATGGATTTTTTTGTTTTATAAATGCAGAGATGTCACTTTTAATGTGCATCTGTCAGCATTTTGTACATTATAGTCATAAACTTACAGATTTTCAAAACAAATGGTATAACCAATCTATATGGTTTTTCCTTAACTCCTTTATTGCTGGATGTCTCCAATACACAATTCAAATTTTTCTTTGAGGACCAAGGTAACAGAGTAACTTGAGACATCTGAAATTTTAGTCACCGAACTGTGATTTATCTGTGCTACTCTCAACAAGCCCCCAGGATAAAAATCAGTAAGTGCATTCAATCTGTTTAGAAATCACCTTCAACTGTCTCATGTACCACTACATAACTGTTTTCACAGTAGTTTACCTCCAGATCCAACAGATTTCTGCACTTTTGCCAAGTATTGCAATATTAACTTGTTTTGGTATTAATTAATATCCTTAATACTGCTTGAATCCACCATGTCTTTTCTTAGCCTGCTTTCTCACACATGACACAACCCAATTCTCTGCCTTCAGATTTTTCAACTCCATGTCTGCAAGAGGTGCTTGCCATAAAATGTGTCCATGTTTTTCAGGGCAGTACAATTGCTACATAGGTGCTTATTCTATCATTCTCCCAAATGGTAAAGATGGAAAGAAAATAAAAGTCTCTGAAGGTAGCAGACCCAATGGTCTTCACAAAATCTTGACACAGGGTGGCAGAGCCAAGACAAACAGCACTATCTTAAGCAAAAGCATCTCCCTCACCTGAGAAAGCTTAACTCACAGTATTTTAGGGGATAACAACACTGGATGCATCACTTCTTTCCATTATTTTGTCAAATGCATTCTGCCCATCCCAACTAGAGATGCTGTTATCTAATGATGGGTGAAGAGCAAACACAATTTACGCTGTATTTACAAATAATCAGAAATAATTCTTAAATTAATTTTAAAAAGCAGGCAAGGCCTAAGTTCAGAAGACTTCCACAAAGGAATCAGAAAACAGCACGAAAGTCTATAAAGAAATATTTGAAAGTCATACTGAAGTAATTAAAAAAATGAATGAGGCAACACAACACTACTCTCAAAACACTGTCCTGAAAATCTGTCACCACTTAAACGATGTACAGAAATCTTTGTTTATTTAGAAAAAAAATAAATGAGTATGATTTCTGTCAATGTTTCCTTTCTTTTGTAGCTTGTCAAAGAGAGGCATTCTTTCTTTGTAGCCTCATCAGGTCAAAAGCACAGGTGAGCTTGTGATTCTCATTGACTTGAAGGAAAAACTAGATGTTTAAGATCAAAAAAGCTATTTAATTTCTCTAGATGAAAGTGGAAAGGATGCATCTTTTCCGTAGAATGTCTTCTCAGTCATGTAGCACTTTTTATTTTTTAAATATTTGCTAATATTTGATACTTTTATTCACTGTGGTCATCAGCTGCAAAAAGCTGAGATTTGAGAATTTTTTTATTACTGTAAAAAAAGTGACTTTGTCCTTCACTTTTTTCATCTGAGCCTGAAACACATTTAGAAGGCCTGGCCAACAAATGTATTTAACTTTGAATCAGAGAACTGGCTTATCAGAACTAAACACGGTTTTGATACTGCTTAATGCTGTGTTGTAAATTATTACCCTTTCCCAAAATTAAATTTACCAAGTTTTTAAAAGGTGCATTTAGGTTTCCTGATATAGTACTTTACCAAATTTATGGGCCAATAGCCAAGTCTGCATTTCTCATCTGCTCACTAATATCATGCACATATAGTAATGGTTTGACTATTTCCTTTTCTTACCATGGATAATAAAGTCAAATAAAAACAACACCCAAACTTTTTAAGGGCTTTAAATGCAGCTACTATAAAACATGATCTAAGGTAAACAAAACTGTCCAGTAAAGGAGGCAGGGAATGAGCCTATGCCCACTCCTACTAATGCTGCTTTACTGGGTAACCCCAAGGAACATCATTCCCTGGTCAAACAGGAGGAGTTTCCCTGCAGATGGAGGTGGAGAGGTAGGACGTGAGGAGGATCCACTGCTACTGGTGCCACAGCTGAGCTGGGCGGTTTTACACTGCACAGCGAAAGCACCATCTGAGCCTACACACAAGCAGCTTCTGCTCCTCCTACAATTACCACAAACCTCTGTCTTTCTAGGCAAGAGCAGCCACCTCAGTCTCGGCTCAGATGAGGAATTTGTGCTCTGACCCACAAACACAGAGCTCAGGAATACATCATCAAGCACCACCCAAATACTGACTTTTCCAGCGACACCACTGCAGGCACAGCTGTGCCATACAGGCGGGACAAGAGGTCACGGAAGTCAGCAAAATATTAAGGGCAGCAAATTGTTTAGTGACTATGTTGTTTACTGTGCAAGTGGCTTTTGACTACAAGGGGTGGCAATTCTTTCCAGCTTGCCTTGGGCAGTGAGAGTTACAAAAGCATTTGTACTTGACTGGTGTCTAGGGAAATTGGCAGTCCTAGGTCTGTTTATCAAGTCTGCCAAGTTCTATGCTATGTGTGGCACACTTATTTTTTTCTCTCTCTCCTCCCTCCCCAATTATTCTATATAACGTGGCCAGGAAGAGTGCTAAGCAAGCCAGTTCAAAAGCAAACAGAAAGCCGGCAAACAAATCCCTCCAAAACTCAGTATTTAGCAAGCTGTTTCTGCAAAGGTTTACAATGGGAGCAAGAATCTGCTCTGGCCTTCATGGCAAACCACAATGCCACAGAGACTCCTCATGAGAAAAATGTCTCTCAGGCTGAAGATGTGCATGGCAAGTTGAAGGAAGCAATATATGGCTGAGAAATAATTTTATTTACAGCTAGGCAGACATTAAGTCACAGAGCCCACTAGCAGTCATTACCGATTATAAAAATAGAAGCATGGATTTGTAAAGTTTATTTATGGGCCATTGTGTAGTTTATGCTGTACCACTAGCACATGTTAAACAAGAATTATAACACAGCTGGTGACAATGGGGAATAATTTTGTACTAACCTGGAACAATCAGTTTTCCTTCCTCCTAACCTTTATCTAAGAAAAAGTGAAATTTTTGTCTAAACTCCTAAAACTGAAGTCAACTGTAACGTGTTACATTCATAGAAGAAGGTGACTTGAGCTAATACTGATCCATTTACAGAGAAACAATTCACCTTTCAAATGAAAACATTTAACATGAAACACTGATTTTATAAAATGATTAAATCATGAAATGATTAAAAATTTAACAGATTATAAACTGTGATTATTAAATGCAACTCAGAACAGTAGAGAAAGCTGTGTTGTCTTACAGGTTATTTTGACAGCACAGTAGATGAAAACTAATTATAGTTTCAAGATCTTCATTATTACATAACTTGATGCCCACATCAGTCAATTTACTGGAAACATTACACACACACGAAACAAATGATTTATGGTGCAACTGTACAACTAAAGGATGGCAGCCACATTATTAATGAATATGAATCTACTGAATTTAAGCAAGACCTGAAAAGCCTGAACCAACCAGCCATAGCCCGTTAATTTAGTAAGACCAATCATATCAAACTTAAGTTCTTGCAAGTCTTTATAAAATTTAAATCTCAAAAAAAATACTTAAAAATTCATGTGTCCTCCCGCCCTCTCCAATTTCTAGGTATTATTTACTCCACTCTTCTGTACTCTTGGGTAGTGTCTACTGAAAATGTAATTTCATGCTGTTTTGCAAAAAAACCCCAAAAACAAAAAAAAACCCCACAAAACAAAACAATAAAAAAAAACCCACCTCAAAGACTGAAAGCAGTAAAGTCGTGTCAGCATTATTTATTCTTGCTTTAAATGAGGCAAGAAAGGAAAAAATGAACAGACTGCTACAGAAAAATGCATGAGGTCTTCACTTGTGATTTCATTTGAAAGTTGAACAAAAAACCTTCCTGAACATGCATCTCAAATTGATACTTAATAAATAAATAAAATCTCAACAACCAAAGACCAGCTCTTCCAGAGTAAAGTCCCTGTGTTTGCCAAGTGCTAAAGGGAAACAAGTAGATACCAGAAAACTCTCTGTACTACACACTGGTATTGATTTGAGGGGTTTGGTATGCAGGAGAACTGCAAGACTGCATCCTAGGGAAATGAAAAGGAGCTCCAACACAGTTTCTGATGTCTGGAATCTTTACTACCAAATGGAGGATTTGCTCTTGTAGCTTTTCCTAAAATTTCTGATGACAGAAAAAGGGGACAAGGGGGTGTGTGGGGGGAGGGGAGGGAATCAAGGCTGCCAAAGCACAAAGAGTGTCCTAGTCTCCTCCTCCTTTTTAGCATATCCTCTTGCCCCTTAATTTGACTGCTCTGCTGAGACCCTGGTAAAAAACCAGAGGAAATGTTTCTAAGCACAGTGCTAAGGGAATACATAACTGGTCTCACCAACTGCATGCAGGCAAGGGAGAATGCTTCTGCCAAATTAGATATGGCCCTGGTCACAGGCACCACAGCTTGCTCTCATTCATTCCATTGCAGACTACACCTCCACCAATACTGTATTATCCACACAGTCCTTTCTTACTGTCTACAGGCAAGTCTTCGCTTATCATTTTCAAGTATACCAATACAGTGCTTGCAGAAATCAGTTTTATCTCTAAGACACTGGATTCTGACATACAAGTAAATTAATGGCCTACAACAAACACTATTAAAGATGATGCATTCATATAAAGATTTCCCAACATACATAAATGTTATCTACCTAGGTATTTATCTCTGTATTTGTACAGTACATTATTCATATATATTTTTACAGTATATTAAGGCTGCCAAGAAAACAGAATTGCCACTACTCAGGCTGGTACTTGCTATGAGAGAATTTTATTTCTTTTTATTTTATCTAAGCATGTGGGTCTCACACATTCTGGAAAGGGATAGTAACAGTTGCTTAACTCTTAGACATACCCATGCTAACTACCTTGACAAAGCCCATGGCAGGAATGGGGTGGTGCTCTTGACTGTGGAGGCTATAAACCACAAACAATTACATTCTCTTTAACTACTCTTCACTTCAGCCGGAAGAAACATGCCTTGGATCCAGCTTCTCCTAGACAACTGTAAGGAAACAGAACAATGGTAATTCCCAAAGTCCCTGACCTCATGGAACCGTATTTCATTAACCAGTTTTCTCTAAGCAAGTGGCAGAGAAGTACATTACACAGAAGGGGACATAGAGGCCACAGATCTGGGGCAGCTGAACACTGGGAAAGGATTGTGATGCTGTTGCTCAGAGAACGCATACAATGAATGATCACTCACCTCCCTCCCCGCCAAGTCTGCAGGTTTGCAAATCTGCAAACTGACAATTATACAGAAATCATAGAACTAAGTATTTTGACTCTCTCAACTTAAATTTGAAACCAGTAATCATTCAAGAAGGCGACACACATGGCAACAAAAGAGGAGGCAGAACACAAGACTCAGTACATCTCTATTCAGTGGCAGGAAGGCATCTATTATCAGATGCAGAATGGACCCAAAATGCAAAGAAAGCCAGCATTGTTGCAGGCGTTACTGGGAACATCCTAGCTGCTCGTTACAATTATTCAACAGAAGATGAGCTGGGGCAACCCCAAAACACTATCTTTAAAACCAGTATCTGATAAACCAAAGCTTAATTCTTGCAATAAAACTGAAACCAAAGCAAGCACATAAAGTACTTAGGCACTACCCAGAAAACACATGGATGAAAACTGGCTAGAGGTTGGCCCTCACAGCCGATCTCGGCAAGCTCACTATAGAGCAGCAGTGAAAGATGCAGTCAGCCTTTTAGACATGGTTGTCTTGGAGACACCAGAACACACTGTATTGATGACAAAGGAAACAAAAAGCTGGATGCACTTTCTAAGGCTTTTAGTCTGCTCTCTTTCATGTGGAGTTTACGGAGGAGGGCCTCCCTGGGATGGGTATGCGGGGAATGCTGGCAGCAGAACAGCTCATTGAGGTAGAAATCTGCACTTGCTTAGGAGTGTCATGCAGCCCCAGAGCTCCCTTTATCCCAGGGAACAGGAGGCTTCGACATGGAACCTCTAGCAAATGAGACTCACATTTGCTGACTTTGAAGGTTTAGCCCTGCACAAGCATTAAACCCTTCCACCTAAGGGTCTTTAAGAGAAATAAAGCAAGCAGTCTCTCCTGGTTTGTGCAAGGGCCCTGGAGCTGCTCTGGGGGCTCTCTCCAATTATTCAAGTGCTCTTTTGCTAGTCTCCTTCCAAACTTTGAAGCAGAAATCCAGCAAAGTACCTTGAGGTAACTAGCAGACAAATGGCTAATGACATTTAGGCTGTAACTGTGAGAACTCCAAGTTTTATCTCATTGCAACTGAGGTAAGCACGGAAAAGAATTTTGACGGAAGTTCAGAGACCATGAGCAGTGAATGCTTCTTATTCCAATTATCGAGTAAGTCCTGTAACGCTGAAATGTGTAACTCCCATTCTAGACTGTCAGATTCTAGCTTTGTGAGGAGATAGGACAAGCATATAATTTTTGTCACCTTTAACCTGGTTGGAGATGAAGGCTACTACCATGAAGCAGCACTCGGTCAGTATACTGCACTGTAGTCTGTGCATCATGTACAAGAACCTTTTCAATTTGTAATACTTTTCACTGATAACACAATTTAGACCTACATCAGAGGATGCCAGGACAATAACAGTAAATACTGGCTTAAGGTACACACTGCCACATGCATCTATCAACCCTTGAATTAAGCACTATACCACTGAGGTCTAGCTGGATAGTGTGAGTATTTAGCTGATAGTGCAATATTTGCTGCAAGGGGTCTGCCTCCCTGCCGCCACATCTTAACTTCCTGCAGGACAAGCATGATACCGACTTCTTATTTGCAAATAGAGTACAGGGGCTGTAACTATTTCTCACAAAAAGAGACGAAAGTTCTCACCCTGCCACAGGTCGCCTGCTTGCATGAAAATTTATGAATTTCCTGATTTCACAGGCTGCTGAGTTCTGTATGCCCACTTCCAAATTCTGTGAGTACACCAAAAATTGTGCATGATATATCAACATTTATTTCTGACAGTAGGATGGGTGAAGCAGGAAGAAACTGGTAATTTTTCACATCATAATCGCCTCTTCGTGTTGCTCCCCTCTTTTGTCTGTACAGGGGATTGAAGAAGAGGGAAGCAGGTGAGGCTACACAGATAACTCCTTGCCTTTCCATCTCCTCTGAAGAGTTGTAAAATAGATAGGTAATGAGTACCTGACAAAGGGATATTGAAATAATCAGCACCAATACCATCTCAGAAGACCTCTCAATGTCTTTAAGTAAAACTGTGTATCTGTAGTAGATGACTGCTGCCCACCCATATGTCTGATTGACAATGGCAGAAAACCTGGGTCAAATGATGCAAAAGACAACTCAACCTGATGGGAGCAATTGCTACTGGTGTATTTCCACATCAGAGGTGCCTGTGTAATGATGTAGTGTTAAAACAACCAACTCTGTTCATTCTGGCTCATTCGTTTTGTCACTAAATGCAAAACAGTATATTGAATTAACTGAATTGCTGACAGCAGCTGTGGTTTTTTGGGACCACTGAAAATCAAACTATTTATAAATACCACAATATGGATTTTTGAATCTCATTTCAGGCATCACATAGCTAAGGCATATCCAGACCAGGACAAACATCATCAGGACAGAATGCCTCTCAGCTGCAGAGCCTATGATTTCTGCAAGGTTTAAAAAAAAAAAAAATTCAGAAACCCTGTCCTCAGACACCACCCAGAACACTGGTTAACTGCACCCGTACAGGGCTTAGCCTGTGGTGCTTGCTTTTGTGTGAAGCTTGCCAGGTCTACAACATTATGAGTCTGTACTTGAAATAAAAAAGATCAATCTAACATCCCTGTGTTTTCTTGGGCACAAGCCAAAAACCCAAGGAACCTGGGATTGACCACTTACAGCTGCAGCATCCTAATGACCAGTGCTTGGTCATTATTTCTGAAGCAAAGGCTTTGACTTGTCAATCATTTGTATAATGAAAATCTGCCACTATTACCTTAAAAAAATTCAGCAATGCAAGTACCAGTTTGAAAACTGTGTTAGTTCCCCAAACTGGGCCAGTGTAACAGAAAAGTCTTTTTGATGCATCAGAGTTTCTTTGACAATGAGTAAATCCACACACTCTGTGTACAGATGACCTATTCCTTGGTGTAGCTACTTCATGTAACTGAAACATTTATCACAGTACAATTCAGCATGATTTGTGAGGAAAAAAATATTCTATTCCCTCAGTTAGTAAAATTAAAACCCTGCCTCCCACAGAGAGGTCCTCCAATATGGATACAGGTGAATTCTGCAGTCATGGAGTCATGACTCCTGCCGTGAAGTTTATAGGAACTAAATAGTCAAGCTGTGCTATCACCATTTCAGACATTGATGCCAACAGTGAAAACTAGGCTCAGAAAACACAACCATGTGATTTTGGTGATGATGAGCAAAGCAGAACACAATACACAACATCCTTTCTCCATCTACTTCTATTTTTAAAATAAGTGAAACATTACATGAGAGTCATGAACAACTGCATCCATTTTGTTATGTCACTCTAGAGACACATTCTGACTGGCAGGAAGAGCAACCAGAGGATGAACAAAAAAGGCATTTGTGTATGCTTTTGCATCAAAATCACTTTTTAGGTTGGATGCCAATCTGCAGCCTACCTCATTCTGTTAGAGGAGGCTCTCAAATGCTGCTTGGAACTGGAGCACAAGATGTTTTTACACGATGAATCCAAGGACATTTAGTAAAACAGTCAGGCAACGACCATAATGTATGCTCAGGGTAAGGAAATTTTTAGCTAGAAGAATTTTTTTCTTAGATTAAATTCAAAAACTTCAAAACCACACCAGAAAAATCTCCTCTTGACTCCCAGACCAAAAAAGAAATCAAAAATTGAAAGTTCTAATCCTACTTTTCAGGCAAACTATAATTAAGATCTTCTACTGCATTTATTTACAGGCAAGTGAAATTGGAAAGACAATACGCTTTTACTGATAGCTGAACTGTGCCACTGTGGACATGCCACACTGGATGTCTACTAAAATTATTTCACCATAACAAATCTGGGAAACAATGAATTAGAGGTTGCTCTTTAAAGCACATTCCTCTCTGCCCCAGCTCAAAATCACTGCAGCTCACTTTACCAAAGCTTTTTTAAGGACCTGGACTTTATATAGTTTATGTACAAAGACTGCCAAATTTCAGAGTTATCACTGACCCACCTATTACGTCCTGGTACAACAAAACCTAGAAGCAACAAGAAGGAACACAGCTGTAAAAACCAGAACCTGGAATATTTTCTTCCTTTCTTTTGTCATAAAAGAGAGTGAAACTCTGTGAACCTATTCACATTTGGACAATAAATCTCTGTATGTTTTCTGTATTTGCAATAATCAGCCAATAGACTAAGTTTTCACAAGATCGATGCCCACAATAAATATTTGCAAACTAACATATTGAAACTTTTATTACTAAGTAGAACAGGTTTCCTTATTTTTTCGCAGCAGAAGCTACTTGCTTCCATTACTTTGTTTTATGAGAATTCTGTTCTTCATTTAGACTTGAGCACTAGAGGCTGCATGGTTTATGGATACAATTATAACCACAAGCTTGTTTTCAATTTTCCAAAGCCAAGCCTTCATTGTAACAGTTAAAGTCAGAATTATAGGAACAAGGCATGATCACGGAAGAATGACACTTGTAATGTAAACATATAAAACATTATACTACACAATCAAAAAGCATATTTTGCAGCCTTAGGTAATACAAATCACCATGAGGTCAACTGTAGGATTTGCCTGACTGGAAAACAAAGCCTGAACCACTAAAATAATTTTTGTATTAATACAAATACTCTTGGCTACTCATATACTTTGAACTGGACATATGTATAAATCCTTGTGGAGATGCAGTTCTGGACTGTTAATATATACATCTCAGTATTCATACAGTAGCTGAAAAACTGAAGTTTTACACTCCTGCTGCTAACATCACTTTTATAGCTTGAGCTGGTATTTACACCCATGCTATTCCTATGGTGGAAACTGGCAGGATAAAAAATTTGGTAGGAGACACTTGTTAAGAAGGTATCTATGACTGACTGCTTCCAAAAGAGCAAAATCCCTTCAAACCCATCAGAGTAGGCTCTTAATACTATACTTAACATTACTTCCTCTAGCTCATTTCCCCCTTACTTTTTAAAATCTGTGCATTATATCCCTTCACCATTTTCTTCAGCTAAATCCCTTTTCTATTGTGCAGATGCAAAAAGAAATGCAAAACAAGCCTGTATTCCCTCTGTGGGATTGTGTCACCAAAGCAGAGAGAAGTTCACTAGAATTATATACTGTCAGCTCTGCTCTGCTCACAGTGATACTCACAGGCATCCTACTGTACAGGAGGGAACAGAGATGCAAAGCTCCAGCTGATAGCAAATACGTATTGGGGTGGTGGTGGGGGAACAAAATGGGAATCCTGGCGTATAATAAATATTACGGACTCTGACTGTGTGCGTAACAGATTGCTAAGCAGAAGCAACAGGAATGCTAGTTCTATAATCAACAGTCTTCCAATTTGATTCCAAATTATAGGTGTGTATAACTCATGGAGCTGGGGGTAAATCACTGCTTAAACTCAGTGATGTCAAATAAACTATACATGAACAATTAAATGTTTCTCCCCTCCTCTAAATGCAATATTCATAACACAAAGTCTGACAAGTTCCTTTTCAGCTGAAATCACAACTAAATACACTTCACAGGAGAGAGCTGGTTGCCTGTGAAGTTATTAAAAAGATTCAGAACTACTTCAGTTCTCATAGGAAAGTCATTCAAGTTTATGATGGTCAGAAATTATTTCAACATCTAAGACTTCCAAATATATAGGTTATTGTTATACTTATTCAAAAGTGGTCACGGTCCTCCCTTAGAAAATCTTAGATAAAGAGTCAAATTTGCTAATAACACTGCTGAAAAACTTTGATTTTTCAAAGACTGTATCTGTAATTGATATTAGAAGTTCAATTTCCATTTTGAGAACAGAACAAAAGAATAAAAGACAGACAGAGAACTGAAATTTTTTGTATTACCTTGTCCCATTAAAAAATGTTTTCTTTGGCCTTTATCCAAAGACAAGAACTAGATACATAAGAGAATCTCACATATGTTGGAAAAGGACCATCAACTAGTGTATTTTCAGAATTTCAGCTTAACCTTAACAAGATTGATATTGTTAGGGGATACAGAAAAATTCAGAATGTATTCAGAATTTAAACTAACAGGTTTTCCTGTATCTTAGGACATTTGCATTGTTTATACATACATGGGTGCCCTACACACATGCTAATAAATATATACGGAATCATAACAATGCCTTAGGACACCGACTGCTATTTATCTCTGCCCTAAGTTAACTGTGTATTTAAGACCTTGAAATGGGGATGCTGCTGATGTAGTATTCATATAATGGCTTCTGTCTTCAGGAGATCCTCAGAAGCAGACTTCCAGAAATTATCTGGCATTTTTTTATCCAATTTTCTACTCAATTTATCAAATAAATGTAAACATTTTAAAGACAGGAACAACTAGCTGAAGATGGTGGAATTCCTGTAGCAGGTTCAAATGTGTCCCATCATCTGGACACTTTCTGTACTCAACGGAAAGACAAATTGCTCTGCTAAAGGGTTAAGACAAACAGGGAAACCTGCCATCTAAAAGTAACTCCCTCTTCACTGGAGAAGCCAACACAACACAGACAACACAGACTAGAGGATTAACAACGAATCATAAGATGAAGAAGTATCTTTCATTAGGCCAGCTCACGTACTTTTTAAAAATGACACAAGACTTGGGGCAGACGAAGCCTTTTTTGTTTTGAAATCTTTCCAAAGTTATTCTCATCTGGGTAAGTATTCTTATTTTGGAGCCAAAGAAAGGCACACATACAAAGTCAAAAGATTTGCCCTGGGCTACGTGCAAGCCACTAGCAAACTAAGATCAAAGACCATGTGGTTCTAGATGTAGATTTGGAGTAGGCTCCTTTCCCAGCTTACATCACTTCTCCTGATACTTCTGGAGACCTTGCACTGAACAAAGAGAGACTTGTGAAAATGCCTTAAATGAGTTTTTGCAGGGCATATTCAAATGAAAAGTATTTTGGTGTCATCTACCCAGCAAATATACTCACTGCTGATGATAAACAGTATCAGTTCAAGTCACAAGAAAACTCCATACTCCACCCACACTGTCTGTTTTTTTAAAATGTCAAATCCACCTATGCAATTATTTCCACGAAGTCAAAGAACAGCCAGCCGCCTACAAGGAGGAAAAATGCTTTTTTTGGTTGCACTTGTGGTTGTTTGGTGTTTGGGGGTTTTTGATAAAAAAATATAATGTTACACTGTAACAGATTTGTTCCAAGTAAGATTAACTGGACTGAAACAAGAGCCTGGTTTTTAGGCACTGTTTCTGAAAAGGGGAGAGAGAGAGAGAGTCAGTACAGATCAGAAGTAGTCTATACGTAAATATATCCAGAGGGAAAATTTACTGAAATATTTGTTTACAGTTCTGAGGTTGAGACTGCCTAGAGATAAATAGTCTAGATGAGAATTAGCATCTGAGGGTGACCAGTCTTTCAAAAGTCTCTGATCTGATATAATCCTTCCACTGAGCTGTAGATAGATATCTGTGTACTTGCCCCTTGGGGACTCAGACACCAGACCCGACCTTGGATGGATACCAGCTGGTCTGGCAAAGGCTCCTACCCTGTATCTGAAACAGCCTTGATGATACACCCAGTGTAGGTCACAATTAGCACAGCCACTTGACAAGGAGCAACTCCTTCTCTAGTCCGCGTTGCAGTTGGCGGGCACAAACAAAAAGCTTCCCATAAATTGTTGAGCAGTGCCCAACAGAGCAGGAAGAATCCAAAGGGAAGCTTTAACAGGCCATTGAAGAAAACTGTGATGAGCTAAGTATGAAACAGCAACAGAAATAATAGAGGAAGATTGCAAAACAAGGGCATAAGGCCTAATAAGAAAAGATGTGCCAGCTGGAAGCAGACAGGAACTAACACTGGAAAGGAGAGATTACAACGCAATTCTTAGAATAATGAATCAGATAAAAATACCAGGTTCCTCTTGTCTTTAGCCTGTGATGCATTTAGTGTCATTGCATACATAGGGATGCTGCTTTGCTATTTGACTGTGCTCCCTGACTGGCTCTCAGCAGTCATCAGCCAACTGTGGCACCAGCTCCCGCTCCTCGCCCACAAACCTACATCCAAATTTGAAGATGCTCAAATAGAAACAGACTGATGATTGTTTTACCTTCTCCTCTGCTTTCTACAACCTGTAAAAGACACACCTCTCAAACGTAAGTCTGAAATTTAAGGACTGGACATTGTATCGCTAAGCACTGCACGCAGCACCTCCCCAAAGAGCACCGGCTGCACTTCATGGAGGCTCTGCTTCTCTCGGTACAACCTCACGGTGCTGCAGTGGCAGGGAAGCTATTAAGACTAAAGCACAGCGAACTAAGATCAGTTAGAAGATGGTGTGAGGTTTCCAATTAATATGTTTACAGATAAAAAGGGACTTGTTATTACAAAAGGAAATCAATGGGGAAAAGAGATGCCATGAAGGTTTGCTGGTTTTTTTTTTTCCCCACAGAAAAACAGTTTCTCTCAAAATGTCCAAGCAGCCAAACAAGACATGAATTTAGGCAACTATAACAAGGTACTCCCCGATCAGGACCTATCCAGGTTTAAAATCACAAAATTGTTTAGTTTAGGAAAGACCTTTAAGATCATTGAGTCCAACACTTATTAACATGACACTGTCAAGTGCACCACTAAACCATGTCTCTAGGTGCCACATCTACATGTCTTTTAAACACCTCCAGGGATGGTGACTCAACCACTTCCCTGGGCAGCCTGTTCCAATGCTTGACAACAGTTTCAGGGAAGAATTTTTCCTAATATCCAATCAATGCCTCCTCTGGCACAACTTGAGGCCAGAAAGTACCAGCTGCTCAGTACTAGCTGACAAAAATACACGATCTTGCACTCCAAGTCCCATAAAAGCCAGTCTTAAATAAATACATTTCTTTCTTTAGAGAAAAAGGATTTATTCTCTTTAAAAGTTTCTGAGATTTGCAGTAAGGTAAGCACACAGACCCAGGGGAGCAAAATTAGCCGCTGGAAGCTGAGCCCTTCAGACAAGCTGACGGAAGAGATCACATACTCTAAGAATATCTAACTGCAGAAGATCTATTGTTTGGAAGGAGGTTCATCCAAATAATGTATGAGAGAAGTGTCCCTGCTATTTGTGCTTTGAGACTAAGAAAAAAAAATCTTTTAACATACAAGATTTCTTTATTTAATTCATTTACTCTAGTAATGCTTTTAATTCCTTTGATTCAACCTCTTCAGAAATCATTCTTTTACTGACTAACAGCAAGGAGAAAAGCATGTACCAAGACACAGGAGTAAGTACCAGCGTGGCGGACAGAAATCTGATAACTACAGACTTGTGTTTTATGTACTTCACTGTATTAGAGTCAGATGATGCAGAAGGTAGGACATGAAGGACATAAGTTGTTCCAGCAAGGAAGACTCCTAGGGCTGCTAAAGGATTTGGTTCTCAAATTATTTATATAGTTCTTAAGAGTTTATTTATTAAGCATTTCACTAAATGGTCTACATAGTAAACTGACTGAGCAGAAACAATCAGTGTAGAATTCTATCCTGCCTCAAACAAGAATCACATCAATAACATCTATAAGGCTATTTTCAGCAGGCAGTATTGCAATGAGAAAAACAAAGCGTTTCCTATCTGTAGACAGCGTTTTCACAATCAGGATATATGAAACATTTAACATTGGTCATGCAAAAATTGTCTAAAGTAAATATCTGCTATTCCTTCTGCATTCAGAAATGACCTTCAGTGGTAACAGTTATGCCCTTCCAGCTGCATGGGCAAACACGGTATCTTCCATCCTGTCACTAACAGATTGTCACTCTGACAATGATTTACAGTGATCACAGTTAATGAGTAAGACTGCATAGTGAAGAACACAATGTTTCTCCCTATCAACTTACTGTAGTAACTGAAAAGGCTAAAATGAGATTTACAAGCCAAACAGTATGAGGTAAGAACAAAACAATTCACTTTGTTCCAAGAAAACACTTTGTTTGCTTTTCTAGGACACCTCACAAGTTTAGGTTTTGCAAGTCTACAACAGCATAGCTACAAGAGTCACTCGTAGCACTCACAGAAGCAAATATGCCTGCAGATAAGGATGGGCCTGAGGCTCAGATTTGCCTCTGGAATATTAATGTTTGTGAAACTGTTTCTGTCTTTTTTAGGTTGTTTCTGCAAAGGCAGTTCAAGGGTTAGGAAGTGAGTAGCAATTAAAAAGAAACCCAATAGGAATTATTGGGAGGGGAGTGGATCATACTTTTGTTTTACCAACAGCATTTAGAGAAACCTAACATTTGTGTTTCCTGCACTTCAAACTGTGACATTCCAACTGGTAAACTCTTCTAATGTATTCTGTTATACACTGGGTGTCAGTTGCCCAAACTGACCATTTCATTATAGCTTTTAAACTCTGTTCTATTTTCTTCACAAGAAAAGCCTGGAATTACATTTTGGGTATTTACTTACAAGTCCATCTGTGTCCTCCCCTTGCCTGCCCCCTGCTCCTTGCTGTGTTGGCTTCTCACTGGTGCCGAGCAACCTGCTGGTTTTTTGCCTTTATTAATACTTCAATGGCTTTTTGCTGAACAAAGAAAGCCTAATCATCAGGAGGCAAGACCACAAATCCCAGCTTCACTACATATAACCAGCCTAGCTATTTACCAACGTTATTATCACAATAACAGAAAACTATTTAGAGAAACAGCATAAAAGTTACAGGAAGATTTACTGCTTGGCTCTAAAAAGTATTCATTGAACAGCTGGACAGATAACAATGCAGGAACCAAAAATTATTCCCAGTGTTAATCTTCCAGCAATGAGCCTGCCCCATCATTATTTTCCTACAGCTAGCTTTTCCTCGTTAGATACCAACATTCAAAAAGAAATAACATGATGCTTTAAGTACTTCTATTTCTATCAGTCTCTCAAAATCAACTACTCCATTGTGGATGTTATGCTAATATGTTACTTCTGAATTCAATTCTAGAGAGGGGGACAAAACTACAACTACTTTTAAGTCAGAGGCTTGTTTAATGCTACTACTGGACAAAATCTTAGTGGAGAGGAAAGACTGTGGCTATTGCTATTTACTATCAAGGTGGACAATAAACATTTCTATGTTTACACTATGCAAAACAATCCTTTCATCTCTGAATTTGAATCAACCAACTGCAAAATGCTTTTCAGAAATCCTTTTTAGTGGATTAAAGCATCTTTTAAGTCATACATTTTACAAATGGTTAATTTTGCAAGCAATGGGAAAAAAACCCATCAAATCTAATATAAAAATTGTTAGCTTCAAAACAAATTATTACCTTTTATTGAACAGAGACACATGTAAATTCATTTATCTCCTTAATGCTTTTACAGTTCTGCCTCAAACCCAACATTTTCAGGACAGGGTATGCTAGACAACATGTAATAGGCATAATATTTTTAGGCTGTCCATGATAAAGAGATGATAAATACTGTGAGAAGCCCACAGCTATGCCCAAGACCATGAGAAGTCAGGGAATACTTTGGAGGTCCCTGTGAACTTTTAAGAATTAAAGGCTAATCGCCTTTTTAAAACAGAGATTGCTTAAAGCTTTCCGCAGAAGATAAAACCTTTACTAGATGAACTACATCTGTTCATCACATCATTTAGAGTCAGCCACACCAGTCATCTTGGAATGAAACACAACAAATCTGGGTGGAGGCTAAAAAGAGATTATTCTGACTTCAGTCCTTGCACACACTGTTCAGCGTGAGCCCCCCGAGCTCAATGGGGGCTTGTGCTTAATCACCCTTTCCCAGCGCAAGACCTCATCTAATTACAATTTCTGTATCCTCTGGTCCTGCAGAACTCCCCCTTACCTTCCCTTGTGTTAAGGCACTAAAGACAGTAATCTACGTCTAATTAACGGAACTGAGTCATAACGAGCTTCTTTCTTTTACGAGACTTGAATGTTAAATGTCTGAAATAACCAATGAAACACAGCTTTTAGTCCTGCTCCGTGTGTTAAGTTCCTGCAGCACAAAGCTGTTATTCAGGCCTTGCTTTGCATACAGTCGGAGGGTCGGGGGTTATTCACACTGACAAATTCTTAAGATGGCACAGACAGAGCCACCAGCTTCAATATTTTAGCTACACAGCCATGCTGAAACAGGCTCATCCTTAGGGACCTGCTGATTTTCTCCTCCAGAAAAGGAGGGTATCCTTTTCTTCCTGACTGAATTTGACAGCACCCTTTAGGAGGGATCAATTTCCATGCTGCAGAGACAAAAGGCGGGACAAAGTAGGACGGCAGGCGCACAAAGAGCTGCGTATCTGCCCAAAGAAAAGCATGATAAAGCACTTCTGCTGCTGATCCAAGATGAACCACCAAGATGTCATGAGGTAAACCAAGGCTATCAAGGAAACCAACCGTGCAGGAACAAAAACATGCACGAAAACATCAGAAAAGAAACTGAGCTTCTCACTCCATGAAAGCAGCAACTGTTTCTGATCCAGTGAATCGAACCACAATAAACAAAAAACCAAAAGGTATAAGGATACTGATGTATCATGTCAAAAGACAAGGCAAGTTCTTCTACCATATTTTCATCATTGTGTTTTAAAAGTTATACAGACAATGATGACCATGCATAGATTATGCAAATACTAATATGTGTAAGGAGAAAGCCAAGAAAACAGCCTGAGAAGGACCAGATAGACCATCAACCCACAGTCTTGAAAAACTTCGTTCTTCCATGTCCACATGAGATACCGTAACTTTGGAAGTCTGGTCAAATGGACCGTTCCACCTGCACAGCACAGATGTCTCTGCACACCCACTCAATTACAAATGGATCCATGAAAGATGAGGTTTCTATTCTACTTCATTGGGCCTTCCTGCCTGAGTTTACACAAATTACAAACACAGACTCTTTTGTGAGCTATTAGATGCAATAAAGACTGAGAATTATCTTTGTATTACAGCAATTCTATATGCTTGTTGTAACATTAGATTTAAAATCTCTTTTTTTTCCAAACTCACTTTAGGATAAGAATCTTCTTTAATGTTCAACTATTATGCCTGATGCCAAGTGACACATAAATATTTATAAATCTACCTACCCATTTTTATCTGTAGTTCACCTGAAGTGCGAAGTAGCAACAACAAAATAAAATCTTAGTCTAAATTACTAATATTGAAATCCAGTTTATATGGAAACATTCACAGATTAGACTTTGTGTCAGTATCGTCACCTTACCCACAAAAACCTACATTTCCATATATATTGTTGCCTCTTAAGTTCAAACTCAGCCTCTCTAAAAATGTCATGAAAAACAGCTTCAACTGGCATGGCATTTAGTTTTCAGCTGTTCTGACTTACCTCCCCAGTCTCTCTACATCATACTTTTTGCACAAACTTGTGCTAGTAAGACAAAATCAAAAGATCATAGTCTTTTATACTATTAAATTAATGCAATTATGATTTACTGCATAAACTTTTAGGGTTTTTGGTTATAACAGATTGAATATATTAAGCAAAACCTACATAGTTTTTTTTCCTCTCATGTCAGTCAAAGTAACTGAGGCACATTAAGTTAATAATCTAGTTACACGGTAAAAATATTTAATTTGCTTAATAGAAAGAAAAAGTGATTATTTTTCATTGGATAAAAGCACCATTTGTTGAGACGGAATTACATTAAGAGCACTTTTAATTTTACAGCCATATGAAACGAAAAAACAATGTACGTTTAAAGAATCATACTTGTCAAACATTCATTTTGTTAATGTACTATTCTAGTATTCCATGTTAATGGCTTACTAAATGTACTTTTCAAAGAAATTTAACATATAAAGAAAACAATTTAAGCATATCCCAGTATATTAAAACTAATCTTCACTTGAAAAAATACTGGTAATGAGTTGTTAGTAAGTGGAACTGCGTTCAGAAGCAATGCAACTTCCCAATCAAAGATATGATTAATCAAACATGACTATTTTAGTAAAACCACTGCAGTCTCTTTAAACCTAACCACCAAAAGCAAGATATATAGTTTTTCTTTTCCCCACACATATTTTTCTTCATATGTAAATATATAAAAAGAGACAAATATCAAGAACCACATATCATGAGTTTGTCAAGGATCCCATTCCTCTTTCCTCAATCATTCCAGTTCTGCTCCTTTCAAACTGAGTCAAATGGATTTGCAAAGGTTGATTATCATCCTTTGCATGTAAAATGCATTTTTACTGGAGAAGTACATAGGGCAGATAAAAAGACAAAGGGGAGGGAAACTGCTAATAAAAACATATACACGAAACATGAAAAATTGTTTCCAGAATTGTTCTCCCCCAATACGAATACACAACAACAGCACAGAAATGGAAATCTGTTGATGAGACCACTCTGCTTGCTAAGAGCATAAGGTTCAGCCTAAAGTGTACCATGTTTTCTCAGAAATTCCCAGTGCATAGTTTCCTGGAAGATGTATTTTTGAAACAGTATACATAGTGTTTCTACAAAAAGCACAGTGTAAGGTGCATCACAGATTACATGGCTCTACCCCTGGAAGAAAAAATAAGAAGTCTGACCAGCAAGGCTGCACATCGTTTTCTACTTCAATATTTGAAAAGGAATTTAATAATACCAAATTTGGTTTCTTATCCTTTTGATCCACATTATTTTCTATTCTATCATTTCAACATTTTTTACACATTATTTATGCAAGTAAATTGAATTATGAAGAAAATCCTGGCAGACTGACAATGTGTCAATGGATGGCATTGTTGTGCTAAACTCAGATTGCTTCAACACATGCTGTACTACACCTGATAGCATCTTACCTTTCCTCCTCTATGAAAACTGAATATAAAAGCCTGCATTCTCATGTAGCTAAAAGTTTAATTGTGTATAAGAAGAATCTACTAAAATTGAGGAGTGGTGGTCAATGAAATTTTAATGCTAGACAAACATGCAAGATAGGATTCATTTGTGCAATTTAAATCTCAGGTCTCTTTATTTATGTAGCAATGCAGTCTACTATTTAACAGACAACCAAAGCAAAACTTGCAAATCTATGGGAAAATTTCATTCTGAAACAGGGATAAAGATGGACAGAACACCGCAAAAAAACCCCTGTGTGTTTTGTTTTGTTAATAGATGTCTTCAAATGGGAAGCCCTTCTGCTGGCTCTTCCTAACACCACATTCTTAATTCTCAGTTATTGGTTCCACCTTGTCAGAAACTCTATTCTTAACTTGGATATATAAAAGCCCTTTTGTTCCTGTACTTAGCGAACGACCAACAGGAACAATAACAGCAACAAAAAATTCAGGCTGGAGAGAACTAGTTTTAGGCCTCATCTCTACAAAGGGTCTTTTTAATTGCTCGGTAAGATTCTATTCTTATGCATTTGTGCCCCAATGCAGCTGCACCAAAGCCAAACTCACACAACATAATGGATGCAGCATTCTACAGCACTGCAAATGTGTGCATCACATCTCCGACAATATCACAGGAACACAGTATTTTCAATGAAACATCAGTGTTGTTTTCCACATCCTTAAGTCTTTGCTTTATAAAGCTTCTCATTAGGAAGCACAAATAATTTCAAATAGATTAAATTAAGTGTTTTACAAAGGCATCAGTGGGGTCATTTTGCTGGGGTTTTTTTTATTTTTGGTGGTATTTATTTATGTTTACATAATATGGTTTCAGCAGAAAATGTAAAAATGCTCTGAAGATCAAAACTGTGGCTAATGTATTTTTCCATGTCTGAGAAAAAGGAAATATGCACTTTTCCTACAGAGAGCAAGAGGTCTTCAGGTGTTCACATAGTCATGATAAGTAAAGAGCCAAGATCCAAGAGCTGGATACCAGATCCATCTTTTAAACATTACCTCTCCAATCAAAGGAGTTTACCATCATGATAACATTAAAAGAGAAATTAAACAAATGTGGGCTTTTTTGCCAATATCAACCCCAAATACTGCTTTTAAGGTGCTCATCTCAGGCTTTCATTAAGGAGATAATGATGACCACTGCAACATCCAATCTTCTCTGCTAAGTGTTCCCAACTTAAAACTGGAAAAAGTCTGAAATGTAACACTAAACACATTTAAAAATACATTATTTCAACACTATGGGACATGCTGAATCAAAGGCTTTTTTGTTCCTTTTTAAAATTTCTGAATAATTATACTAACAGAGACATGCAAAACCTCTTTTCAGAAAGGCAATGTGTTTTTGCCTTCAGAGCAGAATTCACATCACAGTACACATTCCTTGATGAGTATAGGACTCCACTGAATAATGTTTTCAGAGCTGCAGAGCACATTATAAATCCTGGGTCACAATTAAAGTGTCCCATAGCTCCACCACACCAGCTAAAATTCCTCATGTGACCAAGCACAGTACAGCGTTGGTATGTCCTGAAGAAACAGCGAGGGCAGGAACATTGTGTCTGTGACTGAGGCAGAGAAATACTCTGCATAATACATGGTTCTCTCTGGTGCTCATTTCAGAAGCAAAAACATGCAGCCAAATAAAGGGAGTATTTCATTTTGGCCAAAATTAAGCATGACTTCCACCAGCATGGGTACAAGAACAGAACACAATAAACTACTTCTAAAATTGCACTGCTATTTTATAGGAAAAAAAAAAAAAAAGTAGTATCCCAGGAAAATTCTTCTCTAGCTTAAGTATTATTTGACTGCATTTTTTTAAAGCATATTTCTTTATTTCATTTTTATTCCATTAGGTAAGTGACTGTCTTGCTACTGGGTATAGACTAGTTATGTATATTGGAATTTAGTCTTTGTAACACAGAAACTACTCCAGACTTCTGCTGAAGGTTTTTATTTTTGTGGTTCTTCAGTTCTCTATGTGCGGCACCACTTCTGTGCAGAGCTATTGTGATGTGCCCATGATTGTTAAAAAAGAATAAAGAAAAACTCTCATCTTGAAAATATTGAACTTAAACGACAAACTTCCAGAGAAACTATTCTGATTGACCTGGTCCACACTTCCCAAGACTTTTCTTACCTCCTATAATATAAATTACTTCTCAAAGTATTGATTCAATCGGGTATGAACATAAACAATTATAAAGAAGCCAAGATTTATGGATGAAATAATTTTAAATCTAACCAGTCATCATTTTACTATAAGGGACTGTTCTACTCTCCATGTAGCAGATTAATGACTTAGAAATATTACTGACTTAGAAAATAACCATGCTGGAGAAAGCCAAAATATGGCAAATGAATTGCATATAAAAAAATATTTCCCATGCAAAGAAAATGGGTGTGCTTGCAAATAAACCTTTACAATACTGAATACGCTTTGTAAACAGCATTATTTCAGTAATAAATAAATAAATATCCAGCACCTAACATCCAATCAAGTCTGTTTCAAGCCTAGGAAAAAATATTTCGGATAAACTGTGGTATCTGCTGGTTTACATGAAAAAAAACCCCAAACCAATAAATCTTTAAAGATGAACAAAACACTTAAAACTGTAGTTTCAACAGGGTTGTAAAGTATTACTTCACTCAGTGCAGCTGGTCAGAGGGCAAACTACCAGTCAGTGATTATATGTTCTCATATAACAACTCCAAGTCACAAGAAAGGAAACACAGGATTTGGAAAGGGGCACTAATTCCAGAAAGGAAATTAGAAATTCCAAATGAACACCCATAATGACATTTTTTTTACTTTTTTTTTTTTTTTTCTCTTCTCCACAGTCCAAAAGTGAGCTTTCAGAGGAGGATAAGATAATGGGCATGAGGATATCTGAACAGAGCAAGGAACACACAAAAATAAGGAGCTGTTGGATTTTTTTCTCCCTTTTCTGAGGAGGCCTGAAACATTTTCCACCGGACATGTATCTCTCCATCCAACAAACGTCAGCCCCCTGATAAGAGAGCTTCTTAATACATCTACAGGAGACCTTCCAAAATATACAAACAAGAAACAAAAATCATAGTAATTGAATAGCTATCCTTCCTCATTGCAACTGAGATATAGAACTGACACAAGGCATCTGGCTGTAAAGACAAGGAAGTCATGGCTGCTCAGTAATTCTGCTCAACCAGAAAAAATAAAAATCTGTGACTGTGAGATTTAACCTATCAAATAACAATTCTGGAGGGCAATAATCCTTTTATTTTCTTCAGTCTGGAAATCTGTCTTTCCTCAATGGTGCTTGCAGGCACTTACAGTGGGAACAATGAAACTCAAACCACATATTTCTTAGAGGGCTGCTGTTAAATTTAGAAGAGCATATATAATTTGGGGGAAAGAAAAAAAAAATCATTCTTACTTGCAATGATTTCTTGCAGACATCTGCCAGATGGGACAATTCCCCAGACTGATCTGCTTTCCAATTCTGTTTCAGATACCCAGCTTTCCTAAATAATTTTAATTGTCTGACATAAAATGCCTGGCAGTAAATCATAGATATTTCTTCTATAACTTGCTGTAAAAATTATACCAGTTCTCACTGGAGTATGAGTTGTCATCATTTACATGTTTGTAATAACCTCCTTCTTTCTTTCTCTCTTTCTGTCAACTGCTTCTTGATCTTTGTTTTAAAAACACCATTCAAACATACAAAGTGACAAGTTACCAGGTCAAGAAAACAGAGCTACATAAGGACTACAGATCTACCACCTGTCTGATAACCAGATAATGGCCAAACTGCTAAGTTTCTTTAAATCCATTTCCCCTCCATCAAAAAAAAACCCAAACAAAACCCTTACATTTACTGCAGTGGGGATGCAACCAAAGGATGCAGATGCTTATTTTTAAGTCAACGCAATACTAAAGATGACTTTCTTCTTCTAATGACATAAAGTAGAAAAAAGAATACATAGCTGCATCATCCAGAAAGACTGAAGGTAGGATAATCAGTGGTATTCTATTATCCTCCCTAACTAGTATTCCAAATCCTTTGTTTGTCCAAGTCTAAAAAAGAGAACGATAAAGACAAACCTAAAGGAAGTTAAGAAACAAACATAAGAAGCAGCCTGGCAAAAGCAGTTAATACTGGATGACTAAAGAGCTGAACACAGTGCTTCACGTATCTTAGTGAAGCAACAACTGAGGGAGGCGTGATATCCTCTGCGAAGTATTTGAAGGACACATAATATGGAGGAGGATGAGGACTTCTGTAAGGCTGCATGACCCATGAGGGTGCCACGAGTGCACCAGCCTGTGAAGACAGGAGCAGTGGAAGCAGAGTATCAGGAAGAGTCTTTAATAAGAATCACTTACCATGCAGTTATGTTTGAAAGAGTAACACTTCCCCCGACTCTCCTAACTTCCAAAACCCTGCACCAACTTTGGAAAAAAACAGCCTTTCATGTGGGAATAGCTCTTAGCCCTTTGCAACCTATGTGACAGCAGGGAGTCTGAGTTGCTCACCTCAGATGTGTTTTCTTTTCTGCAATCTTGGTGTTTTTCCACATGGGCTTAGCTGGTATGGCAGGAATCATAAACCATAGATTTAGAAAGCCCTATCACTGGCCACACAAGAGACGATTTCATTTATTTTTCTGAAATAAAATCCACAAACAGGAACAGCAAAACAAGAAAGCCCTTGAAAAATCCTTCTTAAACATGAAAAAACCAAAACCCTTGAATACAAAACCCACGAAACAGCAACAAACACCCCACCTACTTCTCCAGAAGAATCTGGAGGCAATACTCTCTGACATGCTCTGGGGATGAAGAACTTACCACAGACAAATCGGTAAGAGAAATAAGAACATCATCATTTTTTGCTTTTTCTAGGTGGTAAATAGGAGTTACATCAGCATCTGAAAAGCATCCACAAAACCTTTCTATGAATCACTTTCCAGAGATAGCACTGAACAGGGCAGAGACGAAAACAGCAAGGTTGCTGAACCCGCATATTCATGCATGTGCCAAACAAGTGTAAGATACAGTAGATGACAGAAAGGCTCAAATCCCAGAAGATCACGTATTTCTATGTAGGAATTTCCTCAGATCGGCTTTCTAACTAGCATCGGTTTCAAAAAACTACCATGGGAAAAGAAAAAGATCAGGTTTTTGGCTATGTTTCACTCATGAAAGCTTGTATACGACTCCACAAGATCAAGGATGAGGTATCTGCTAAGGTTCAAGGTTAGCAACATCAACACTCTAAGAGAGCAAATTTACATCTAGTCTTTGAAAGGGCCTGTGATTCTCAGCTTTACTAAACTAGAGAGGGAGACACAAAAATAAATTTATTAAAAATAAGAAAAGTCACCTAATCCCCCCAAGAAAAAAAACCCCAAATAAAACAACAAAACAGCCCCAAACAACTAAATAAACAAATGCATCACTAGATACATACTTCATAAGGATGAAGGAGACACTTGTGTGTACACAAAAGGAAAGGTGAAGAATGGCATTATAGCATCCCATCTAAAAAAAAACTTTCCCAAACAAATTATGCATTGATTATAAACTGTGAGCCAAATGCAAGAAGCCAATACACCTGTTGGGAGTGTTAAGCAAAATTATTTTTGGAGGGTGATGGGATGGTTGGTATCAATACCAAGAGAAAACAGTTTTATTTATAAGTATACATCATATCTCTTGCAGTACAGCCTCAACAGCTCCACTGGGCAAACCTGCCAGGACTAGAGCTGCAAAAATAAAGGCTAAGCTGAATTCACACAAGATTTAATATTGAAGATGATAAAGGAAAATGCACTTTAAACTTAGGTTCCAGACTGAAAATGCAAGACTAGCAATTAGAGGGAACATAATTAAACTTGCACAGCAAGCATATTTGATGCACATCTCACTGCTGAACAATACTCTGGAAAGTACAAAGCCATTTTTACAGACGTGCTTTACAGATTACATGCACACAGACATTGACTTTAGGGTGACATCAGAATAGAGTATCCTCTGTTGACTTTTCGTTAGTTTTCTGTCTCAGTCCTACACATACAACAGCTTTCAACTCAGTATATAGCCTCCCAACTGATAATGGCTTGTTCGAATATCCTATAGAGTGCTCCGGTAACACTGACCTTTGATGTTTGCTCCTTACAGTAATTATGTTTAGAAGGAGAAAACATCATTACTTTCCACTAATGTGATAGTTATCTCTTAATAGCTGTAAATATAAATAAGGGTCCCAAATAATGTCAGATTTACATGATGCTTTTTCCTCAAGAAAAAGAAATTATTTCTAAGGTCAATTTTATTTAAACGAGGTAATGTAATCATTTTTGCCTGCCAGTTTTACTGGTGCTGTCCCAAAGAGCTCCCCCACAGTCCTGCTCAGGGGCTCCACCCCCTCTGATTTTTCTCTTTTCCTTCCCCAAAGTCTGATTTTAAATCTTCATTCAATATAGCATCCCTTGGCTCCACACACCAGATAACAATTAGATTTTACCCTGTTTGAGGGATGGCACTCAGTACCTTGTGATCACTCCTTAATACGACTGCTGCTCCCTTTAACAACCAAGTTCTTAAACAAAACTCACATTATTTTATTGTTCCTTCTATCAAATAATGTTTATTTGCAGCCTCCAAAACAAAAGCAAAACTAGGAGAAAGATATGCACTCAGGCTATCTGATCCACAAATCCTGGACAGGCTGTCAAGTAAGATGTTTACTTACTGTCCTTTTAGACAGTGCCAAAATTACATTTCATCCTTTACTACCCTTGCTCCTCCCATAAATGTACCTCTGGCAGAGGTTGTCACGTAGAAGCATCTTAAATGGGCCATCTGCATGAAGTGAATTTCATCCACAAACCCCATTTACTGCTACTCAGTGTTTGTATATTTTGTGCATGAATCTTCTACTATATAATTTACGCAGTCAGTTCAAAAGTACACAGAAGTCATTAGATGCAGCTGAACATTTAGTCTACTCAGATTTATGTTATGGAACTCTGAGCAGCATCAGAAATCAGATTATCTGATTTGCAACGGAAAAGGGAAGAAAGCATGGAGGAAGGGGTCTTCAGTCAAACAGATCCTCTTCCTAACATTACGCATCTCAGTTTGCTCTTTGAAAAAAAAAAAGTTATTGCAATGCCACACAGCATGGCAGTTTGGCCACCTCCCTCCTGGATACTAAGCCACTGCCTTAAAACAATCAACATCTCAAAACTTCATGAAAAGCAAGAAGCTTTAACCTATGTCCTAATAGCTGATGTAGCTGTGGAAAGCATGATTTGGCGTCAAAATGACCACCACTTTTATTTCCAGAATCAAAATAAAGTTCAATTAAAAAAAAAAAAAAAAAAAAAAAAACAACAAAAAACCAACAGCTCTTGAAAACAATGGTTTTGTAAACACAAACCATTAAAGAAATTAAACCTTCTATCTTTTCTAAAGTTAATAAGCTGTGAAAAATACTTTGTAAAAGAAACTCACCAAGAATCCTTATATTTTGTCATCAATTAGAAATTAGTTTTAGGAAAATTATCTTTTACTGTATTAGAAATTTTGCTTGTTTGTAAATTTCTAGTTCTTACGCAATGAAAACATGCCATAGACAATTATATATGTACATTGATCAATGCATGTTTCCAAAACTGCACACAACCTGTAACTTCCCTCTTTAGCCCACTTGCACAAAGGCAAACATTAGTGTTTACAGATGCCTCATTCTGAGGCAATACTTTGCTGAAAGGGTTAAGCAAAAACATTTTCTGTACATTTTGGTTAGCCAGCTTGAAAACTAGAAAGGAGACCAAGATGAACTTAACATCTTCCGTAGCTATTGTGGTTTTCCTTCAGTATCATTTTTGTAGCTACTGACAAAATTTATATTGAAAGAACTCCTTGTTTAAAGTACACATATTATTCTGCCATTAATTAAATGCAATTATCCAGATTTTTTTTTTTAATCGAAGCTATTTCAAAATTCTCTAGCACCGTTTCAGTCCGCAAACAAAACAATAACCCACAACTGATGGGAAGGGGTCGGGGTGTTTGGGAAGAAACACATATGAGAGGAGAGGGGTCTTGCTAGACAGTTAATAAAAAAACCCAACCTATATATGTCCAATGAGCATGAAAAATGGTGAAGAGATAAACTGACTCATTTTCTAACACTTTAGACCTGGCGTTTAACCAAGAGGTCCCTTCCTGGCAAGCAGCCCTGCAAGCTACCGACACTCAAAACATCTGTAAGTATAAACGTCTTCTGGACATTTATTCATTCCTAACATATGAGCTCATTAACTTTTTTCCTAATTGCAGTCTAAGTGAGTGGAGTTTTTTTTTTCCCCCCAAGAAAGACAGAGGCAGATTACCCAGCTAAACAGATCCAGCTGCTGCAACAGCAGCAGCCAAAAATGCAACTGCCCATGCCTGGGGCTCTGCCAGTTGCCAGTGCACCCAAGTGGGGTGGTGCTCAGGCCTTTGCCATACAGTTGCTGCCCAACTCTTTTATCCATAGGAGAGATTTTGACAGCAAAGCCAAACCCAGATTTTCTAAAAATCAGGTTTGCACTGAGCAGTAAGGTGGTTGGACTTCCGTGCTTTGTACTCTAAGAAGGCACAGTGTTTATCTAAGAACTTTTCAAAGCTTGTAGTACCTTCATCATGTTGGGTATCTCCGTCGTATAATCAACCAGTCAAGAGTGTCCTCCCCCACCATATCACCAGCTTAAAATGGAGGCTTACTTCAAAGTCTAGGCAGCCTTACCATTGTTGCAAAGTTAAAAGTGGGGACAGAACTTCCCTCTCTGTTTTCAAACTGATGCCACTTCTCCCCACCCTGTAAACCTCAGTTTAAGAATGAGCACAGCCCTTTGAGTACTGCCATCTTGCAGAATGGCATCCTACAAAGCAAAACCACAAACATCTAAGTAACTTGATAAATTACAGGGCTTATGAGAAAATGAGTTAACTTTGGTCTTGCACCACATCCCAAGAGAGCAGGAGAAAACTGCAGTATAACTTCTCATTATCCCCGCAGAACCATTATGCCTCTTTGCTGTGTAATCCCTGAACTTCTGGTCTTTCATTACACTCTCAAGAATGCACACCATGTCTTGCTAAGAATAACTTCACTATTCAACAGAGCATTTACATATAATTCTTGAGAAGGAACTTAAACCAATCCCTGCTTCACTGTCTTACGAGATGATCAGTTCTCAGTACACAAAACTCACATGGGTTTGATATCCCAACTCCCAACATTACACACTCCATAGGGCTCTCTGCAAGAGATGGGAAGGCTGTACAAGAATGGAAAGATCTATTGGCTGAATGATCTAGTAAAAGCAATAGAACTCACATGTGTATCTTACACTCAAAATTTTTTTTTGGCATAAACTAGCAATGGATGGTAGCATTCAGTTTGCCACCTTCTGGATGTGCCACCCCTTGAGCATATGCACAAGGAGGTTGTCAGCTGCTATGTGACAACGGCAACCTACTCCAACCTGTTTGATAAAGCTGAAGCAAAGGGGCATTTGAGGTACACATTTGAAAGATGATGCATTTCTGGTTCAGTAGATTGCGGATACAGATGAGGACAACAGCAGGAACTGTGGCAAAAGCAATGTTGGGGTCTGCATTTAGGAAAGCAGGATGAAAACGTGCAAGGGGTAGGACTGGGCCCTGCTTTCAGTGAGGTATAGATATAGTGGGAGTATAGGGAAGACAAATTTGAGAGCCCTTCAAGTAACTCCAGAGCCTCTTGTTGCATGGAGCAAACTTAAGTCAAAAAGGTCAATTCAGCCTACGTGCAACTACTCTGAAAACAAATGAAGAGTGGAGAAAGATGACTCAAAGAAGTTTGGGGCTATTTTTTAACACTGTCATTAGTTCTTACATACAGAAAACACTGGAGAATGTCTTCCAAGGTTTGCCACAAAGCAAAACCATCTTTCTGAAAAAAATTCAGCTAACTAGTAAAAAGGATGGAATGAACTTTACGTGGCATTTCAACAGCCCTGTCCTGTCAGAAGATTATAGACATCACAAAATATGCATACTGTGCAATGGTTAGACCACGGATGGCTATAATGACAGACTGCACTACTGAGGGCTTGCCGTTGTCAGTGAGCTTTGCAAACAAAAAAAGCATCACCACAAAGGTCCTTCCTAACAAAATTCTGCCTGGAAAAATATGAAAGAACTTTAAACCCCTGACATCTTCTTCTCAACTTTCCTTCTTGACCACATCCCTGTTTAGACTTCAGATGGCAAGTTAAGTGTGCCAACTTGAGCCTCTGCTCTCAGGGAGTGTAAAAGTTGACAGAAGACCAACTTTGCTCTAATGCAGTGGAATATTAATTGCCACAATTAATTAATTGTATTAATTCTATATGAGACCTCTGAACCATACTTGCCAGTGGTTCACAGGTCCAACAATGAGAAATGGAGAGAGTAGCCTCCTTTTAGGGAATGGAACATCAAAGGCAGGCTCTATGGAATTAGCAATGTTCAGCTGGTAGAAGAAACAACATTCTAAGGCCTATCCACCCTCACCTTCCCAGACAATACATTTGAGCAGCAACCTGGATCTACAAAAGACAAAAAAAACCCCACACCCACAAAAAATTTCTGTTGCCAAAATTCAATCCCACTGCCAGAACTGTCACAATTTCTAGTTTTAGGACAAAAAAGGTAACAACTTCAGGGTGCTGCACCCTCACTGTAGTACTCCTCTCCCCTTAAATATTTTCTTTAGGCATATTAAAGAGCTGGCTTAATTTACTAGTCAGAGGATACTGACAGCTGGGCTGCATGTCAAGTCCAACCCCCTAAGGACCAAAGATTCTTGTACTACTGTCTGGTAACTTTAAATTACAAGATCTATATTCTTTTACATAGACAGATGGACAAACAAATGGGAAGCACAAGATTTTTACTCACATTGTTATGATTTTTTATATTAAGGTTTTCTAATTTCTTTTAACAGTGTTTTTTGTGTCACCTTTGCATGTTTGATTGTTGTATCTTACAGACTCTGGCAGTGGAGAAACAAATAACTTCATCCAGCATGGCAGGATTTGACCTCAATTCTTCCTCTTTTAGCTGTAAAGGATGCCCACAAAAACATGCTCAGCTACTCACTGCTATTAGAAGTATTCAGCATTTAAATCTGCACTACTTGTTTCCCTTGATGTCTTAATTTTTGCTTCACTTTTGACTGAAAATTTCACTTCTACATTTTAACTTCACGTATGAAACAATAATGACTACCAACTAATTATAGACCTAGCAGAAAAGTACAGCCAGAATCCATATGATGAAGTTTATGGAACACCTTGTCACCTGAAGATAACTTCTTAAATCACACCCACTACAGGCTCCTGGAGGCACGCAGTTCTTTGATTTTCCTATCTCTGCTTTGTGGCCAGAGACAAAGTCACTGGACCAAAATAAACCACAGACACTTTCTGCTGTTACCATCCTGGGACCTGCCTGGAGACGACCAGAGGTGCCTCCAGCATCTGACCTCCCCGCAGCTGCGGCAGGACAGCATCTGGGAATGCAGCACACATTCCGCATGCTCAGGTCCCATCACATCTGACACTGAGGGGATGGCTAGAGATAAGGGCGATCAGCTCACTGCCACACCTCTTAAGTCATTTGCTTGAAATAGCCTCGGTATCTGTGGCATTCAAAGTCTGATGCATGTGCACATTCTGGTCTCTCTCTGATTTCACTCATTAGATTCTTTCTTGACACTGATGCCTTGAACAGGAAATAAAGACAAAAATGTACGACTTGTATGAAAGAACAGACAGTATCTGGTAGCAACAAAAATCTTCATTCTCCAAAACTTAACACTAGATTAATAGAGGCTAAAAAAAATGGAGGGGAAGAAAAGAAGAGGGGAAAAAAAAAGAAAGGTTAAACAACCATCCTCAGCTTTCCCCACGATGAAAATACTGACAGCAAAACATTAGCAGCTACCAAAATCTGTCTTCAATGAGTATTTCAACTCCAAGCTTCTGCTGAGGAGAGGAGGATTTTCCCATTTCTCCTACCTCTTAATAATTACAAAAGACTATTTCAGCCAAATATGTAAGAAGACTTCATCATGAGGGTTTTTTACACTGTCTCTTCTGGGTGAAACAGAGGTGCTCTTTGAAAAGACTGATTTTTCTTCTCTAAAGGCTGTTCTACTTCAGATGGTTTCTGGAAGTTTATCCTATAGCTAGACCCTTCTCAAATACAGAGATCAGCTTTGATATTTGCTTTTGATTCTTTTTTAAAATGCACTTTCAAAAAACACATCTCAAGTCTCCCAAGACTTTTGAAGATTGATATTGTGGCTTCATTCCCAGTGCAAGGATAGCGCACAGGTCTGATCTCCTTGGATAGAGATTAGCCTTGCTTGGCTGAACTGGTGGCACACTGTGCCTCAGCAGACCAACTGTCCTCTCCCCCATGGCACACAGCTGCCACCGTGCCCATGGGTGGGCAGCAAGGCCTCACTAGTACCCGTGACTCCATTCAGAGCTGCCTGATCCCAAAGCTTCCCTTCCCACATGCACAGTACAAAGGTTTCTAGATCAGCCCTTCACACTCACAGGACACAAGCTACCTTGACCAGCGATGCAAAGCCAAGCAGTATGACAAACAAAACAGTGACGACTTAAGAGTTTTCAGGAGAAAATATTTCAGTAAAGGCAACCCGGGGAACTCCAACTAGCCTTACACTTACTTTAGCCAGATACTTTTAATCCACATGCTGCTCTCCTCCTGTATCGCGATGATGATATCCTTTCAGGAGCAAAGGTTCACCACGGGAGATAAAAAACTGGACTAGGTGTCAATAACTGGTATTGCTTACTGAGCTTTCCAACAGCGTGAAACAAAAGACAAAGGCAGCAAACGTATCACATAAAACCAGGGGTATTTTTGTTCTATATTTTTAAAAAATCAAAGGCTTTTGTAGATAGCAAAGTTATTGCATTATTGAAAAGCCATTCCCATCTCAACATTTTATTGGGAAGTTTTCATGCTTAATTGCTCTGAACTATGAACACTGCTCTGCATTTTTTAAACCATTCTAGGCAGCATGCTCTAAAAAAACCTATTCCTCCAAGGTTGTGCTTACTGTCCGAGTCAATGTCATACTGCTTTAAAAGTGTTTCCAAATACCCACAACTACAGCCTTTGAATTTAGGGATGAGAAATGTTAAGTGTAAGGACAGAGACGTGGAGAAATCACTCAGTAAACACTCTGAAGGGAGCAGGGTAGCTGAGCAAAGGGACAGACTTTTTTAGCCAGTGCAATCTTCCAGCCAAACTCCTACAGCAAGTACTCCACCTCCAAATCACCTATAACCCTTAGGCATTTCTGGTGACACACAACAGGATGTTGCTCCCTACAGCGTCAGTGAATACAAAGTGAAAGGATTCCCGAAAAGAAGTGTGATGTTCCCTGTAGTTCTGGGCAGTTCCTACACTAGAATGAGCTCACAAGATGTTCTGCTTCCCAGCACTGCATGGCACGATTCATCGCCAGTATTAACCACCGGTTTCTAGAAGGCAAAATTCACTTCAAGCTTTGAACGCAGCTTCTGTACTGCAAATGATGAAATTTTACTGCTTTCTGCTGCTTCAAGAATGTAAAGGAGAAAAAAACCAAAACAATTCACATAATGAGAGTCGAGCCTATATAATTTAATTACAATTGAGGTACTGCATTTATCATTTGAGAAAAACAGATGTCCCTTGTTTTCACATCTACTGCAGTTTGAAAGAAGTACAAAAAAGTTACATCAAATAACATCAGATCACCATCTATCTTAATGTAAGTGTGCAGGAAACTACAGATTTCCATGTTCTATCATGTCATGGATTTCCCAACTTGTGACTTGGAATAAAAGAAAAAACCCACGGTGAACTCAATCAAGTAATTTTCTTTCTTCTTGTGTTCTCCTCCTTCCTTACTCAGAATACTTGCAGTTAAGACCGAGATGCACGTTAACTATCATGAGCTATTTATTGATCTCTGCTTAATAGGCGCACTGTTTCAAGTCTATTAAAATTGCTTATTTTAAAATGTAGTATTTTTATTCAGTACCTTGCATAGCATTCCAGAAAAGCTGAACATTACCAAGTTCCTAATACTCCTCAAAATTGCTCTATTTTTTCAGTATTACAGTCTACTTCTAAAGTTTTGCACCATGACAAATATTCACCCGTGCAAGGCAGGCAGTTATTGAATTCAGATAAGGAAATCATTCTGTACTGCATCTGTCTAAATACTGCAGATTTATTTTCACAGTGTTCTCATAACAGCAAAAAATATTTCACATGTACAAGAAAAATAGAAAAAAAGAAATATCTTCATTAAATTTTTGACTCAATAATGAAAGCTCCTCCCCTTCCCCTTGAAGTCTGCTTAGAAAAATTAAAATTATTGGCAAAGCCACACTGTACTGCATTGAAAAGCCCCCTCTGGCCACAGCTGTCAGTTTTTACTTTTAGAATCAGGATCTGCCTATGGGCACACAGCTTGTAGCTCATAGGCTCATTACAAGTCAAGGGCAAATAAAAAAATAATACATGTAAACCAGTAGGAAACACTAATGTAACTCTGGATATTTAGATTATGCAACTGCACATCAGTATTCTAATTAAAAAGAAAAGGTACTAACAAACATCCAACTTTAAGGGAAAACATGTAAGTCACAAGGAAAAGCAACAAACATCCTGACCACTAACTGGGTCAGATTAAAATAAAATCAGGTATCAAAAAATCTTTATCTGAAGAAACACACCTATGCCATCCAATACATTCTCTTCCTCATCACACATGACAATCTTGAGATATACCTTTATTCCTATTTGTCCCTGAACAGAAAATCAGCATCCCTGTCATTCCCTGTAACATTTACATAAGATACATAAAAATAATTTACAAATCTTTTCTAGAATGCAAGATCCATAGCAGATTCTACAGAATTTCCCTTTTCCAGATGAGATATTCCAAAATATATTCCAAAACCCCAAATCCCTAAATACCAGAAACTTACTAAGTTTTTGGTTGATTTTAGTCTAGCCAAATTTGCCTTGAATTTCAAGTATTCTCAGAAACTCCAGACCTGGTTTTCCTCTTTCTTATACCACATACTTATGTAAATCCACTGGTTTTGATGAATTACTTTTAAGCTGACCACTAATATAAGAGGAGAGATAGACTGTGTTATTTAAAGAACTTTGTAGTATAGAGTTTACAAGGCTGCCCTTTTTTTTCCCTCCCTTAATGGAAAGCTTTAAAAATGTTGTCCAAAACAAATCACAGTCTTCAGCTTAAAAGGAAACATTCCTATTGTTTTTAACCCAAACTTAATCAAACTGATTATTACAAGCCACGCAGAATGTGTCTCTTTATTTTTAACCCCAACTGCCACAGCACATACACCTGGAACAAGACTTCATCCTTAGCTGAAGACCAGCAAGCCTGGCTACCACAGGAATTTACTGCATAAAGCACTGGAGACCATCTTCTGAAGACTGCTTCAAAGGTCCCTGTGACCAAGAGCCCTGGGCTCTTTTCTGCCTTCCCACCACAAAGTACTTCCAACCCCAGATCCTGATCTTGACTTTGCTAAGGACAGTGATGAGCAAGACCTGACAGAAGGCCACGCACATCCTTGTGCTGCTCTAGTTCTTCTGCTGCTGCCCTGGTGTCAGCACATCTTTATTGATAATTCACAGGAAGCTCTGACCCTCAGAGGCAAAGTGCAGACAGGCAGCCTGCGTCATCAGCCCCGCTGCAGGATGGCAGCCTCCAGCAGAGAGTCAGCATGCATGCACTGAGGCAACAGCATCCTCTGTTACAGCAGGAGACTCCAGCAGAGCTACCCCTCAAATCTCTACACATGGAAGAGTTTACGGAACCGAGAATGCTACTGAGGCCCCTGAAGCAGTCCTGGCAGACTGTCATGTTTTACATCACCCAGGTGACTAAAGAGAGTTCAACAGGGAGTGCATGCAAAAATGGCTTTCAACTATGGTAGTCGGCTTTGCTTGCTTCATTTTGTCTTCGAATAAGCCTGTGAGTCTTCTTGTCTGAAGAGACTGCCACTTGCTTAGGGGTTTACTGCTGGATTGCCAGTGTGGAGGGAGAGAGGCTGGACAGACTGAAGATTAAAATGCTGCACATCGTTCTCATATTTCACAAAAGGGCTTGAGCTAATGGTGAAAATATCCATGATTTATACATTCATTAGAGAAAAGAAAAAGTAATCACAGTGAGAAGGTCATCTGATTTGCATACTAGATGCTCAAATCAAACACCCTGGTTCTTCAGATATTAAAGGACAGCAAAGCAGTATGGTTGGCCAGTGAGTGATGAAGATCTCAGTAGAAAATGAACAATATTTACAAACATAGCTAGGATGCACTTCTAGTATGACAATTAAAAAGATTTAAGCACAAGATCCTGCTAAAAGATGAGGTCTTGCAGCTCATGGTCCCATATCCCTCTTCTCCAAGAAGCCACTGCAGTGCAGCTATGGGACAAACTGATTCATCCAGCTGATTCACAGGAATATCACTTCTCTTTCACTCCAGTGTAAGCCTGCCATTTGATCCGACCAATGCATTGATTCATACTGAGGCTGCACGACCACTGGATCTAGCGCAAAACATGCTCTAGAATCTCTGGGAAAGGCTAGGAAGAGATGTGGGACTGCTCTCTCTCATGGTAATTTTTAGATCACTTGGTTTCAATACAGGATTAAGACCTCAGGCTTGAGAATTAACATCTGCCTGAGCTCCTTTACCACCATCGAAGATGCACAGTGGATTGTCTTCTCTGCAGTGTGACTCACATCAGTGAAGTTGCACCATTCAGTCCCTCATCAAAACACCTCTTTCAGCCCACCCCCAGTCCACCCCTCTTCGGTCCTACTACCTTTTACAGAACCAAACCCAGGGACCAAGCCTTAATTTAGCCACCTCATCCACAGCAATGCAAATGCCTCTGCACAAAATCTCCCAATGCATTTGGGTCTGGGAGAGTGAGGCACGAGTAGGACTGTTATCAGCAAACCTTATTTTAATGTGCATCTGTTTTATGTTTGTCTCTTGCTAGCAATATATGCTTCTCTAATTGGGAGCTGCTGATGCTGCTCTGCAATTCTTATATCCTCTAAATAAGGGGAACTGTTACTCTTGAAATGAGGGAACTTGGGGCAATCAGTCTTCCAAACTGGCCTAATCTTCCCAGCCATTTTCAACATCCCCCATGACAGCACACTTTAAGTCTTTCAATCACAGAGATTTAACTTTTTTCCAAGAGCCACAGATAGTGCCTGGAACCTGCAACATCCACCTCGGAGGGCTCTGAATACCCGATGGTTCAAGTCATAGAACCACTAAAAATTCTTCAGCATGTAGCAAAAACTTTTTACAAGATAAACTTTAGTATTTGCTATAGTGAGGAAAATGTATTTTGAATGTTCAGTAGAAGCATCAGTTAAAAAGATGAGAAGTACCACATTCATCCACATCTCTTTGGAAAGGCAGCAAATAAACTGTGCGTAAATGACTATTAATCCCCCAATCACATTATCAGAATTGGGTATGTTCTGAAACAATCTAAAACCATTTGTCTGTCCTATATCGAGTATTACAGACCCCACTGTCCCCTTGGCATCTCCAGGTCTTTCTAAAAATTTGTCTAATATTATCATTTTGTTAATAAAAGAATTATTATAAAATATAAAACCCCAAAAACTTACTTTTTGTTGCTGGCAAACTAGCAAATTTAACACAAAGTAAGTGACACAAAATGAACAATGTTATTGACACAGTCTGCATTTATGGCACGAAGGTGACCTTCTCTCTCAGTTCATAGCATGCTACGCTCAGAATTTAATTTATCCTGTGCATGCAGATCTGTGCATGGCTTGCAGAAATCCTAAAATGTAAGACAGCAAGATTCTTACCTAAATGACAATACAGAGACTTTAGAACCCTAACACCAAATAAAAACAAAGACCTATAAGCAAAAAACCCCACGTTTTGACCTGCAGGGACATTTTGACACTACCCATAATCTCGAAAATTCTCTGCATCATAAATATACATGGTTGACAGACATTATTAAAACACTGGTGTAACAGCTCACCAAACTATTATCTATCTCTACCCCTTCTATAAAGGTGTAAATGCTTTACAAGAAGTTATCGCTATTAAAAAATACATATAAAGCCTTACCAGACTCTGCTCGTCTGCTAGGCTCCCATTCACAATTTTTCAGTTGTTTGCAACAGAAGTCACACTATCATCTTCGAGCAGACAGCAAGTAGTCTTCAAAAGCAGCTTTTCCCAAGACCTTATTCGGTTACCCTACAAAAACTTTAGGTACCACTTGGAAGTTGACAGTCACTTACAGGACTGTGTTTGGAGAGAGCTTCAGTTTTTCATCTATGTCCCGCATGATACACGGGGCTTAAAAAATTAACAATCTTTGTATCCTGCTGTTGGGTTTTGTGAGGAACATACAACTCAATACTGTAAGGACTCAATAACTTTTCTTTTTATTTTAAATCGACTGCAGTATAAAACCCACAGATCCTGAGACACTGGCCACCTTAAGCCAGGCTTCATCACTGCACCATGACCTGCCCAGCAGACTGGAACAGCCATGTTCTGCTGGGATATCTCTTGCAAAATTGCATCCTAAAGCCAGGTGCACCTGTGCTTTTGTAGGCTTTGCTTCCTTTAAACAGCCAACACACTGAAGGCTAATGAAAGTCTTCCATTTTAGCCACACTATATTGGCTTTTTTGCATGCAACTGTAAATTACAGAGACTTTGTTTGAAAAATTGGAAGGAGGAAATAACTACCAGATCATTTGCAGCTGTAACAACTGCTATAATCACTTTCTCTGAGGAAAAAAAATCCATTTTTATAAATAATGACACATATCATTCTTAAATAATTAACTGGCACACAGGCATAACGACAAGATTTTAATTAAATGAGACTTGACATGGTCAGAAGTGCAGATAGTGACGTACAGGGTAAGGATGAGAGGGTTTTCTTTTGCTGTTAATTTGTATTTGAAGTCTCAGTGTGATACAGACTTCATTCCAGTTCTGGTAAACACACTGAATCAATTACAGGTAGGCAAAAACACCTCCAATACATAAAAAATGCTAGATGTGCTATTTGCGCCAAGATGGTAAAACTACTGCCCTAAGGTATTTCAGCTGTGCATAAATGCACTCCAAGAGGTCAAAATCCCACTGTGTTTCAGTGCTTCTCCCTTCCAGACAGTCAGGAGAGCACTGCGATATTGACCTTCTCCATATACCTTAGTACACATGAGCACTCCCTGCCTGCATGTGCTGCCCCAGTTTCCATTAATTTCAGCAGTATTTCTGCTCTTATGTAATAAGTACCTTTTCTACAGAGACTCCTTCAGAAGAAACCAAATCAACCAAAGCTCCTTTTGCATAACCTACCAAGCAGTTATAAGTTACTGGCTGCTGGATGCAGATGACAGACTGATCTGAACCTGTGACCTCCGAGGGACGTACACTCCCCCATTAACCATCCCCTGAGAACTAAGTTGATCAATTTTTTATAAAAGGACATGCACTAAAACACTGTAAAGGGAAAACTGTGGTTATTTGAACAGAAAAGCACATACTGAACTGGGAAGTCAAAGACTTTCACTGATGTATTATTTCTATGGTGTAAAATGCATACTTGCTGCTTTACAGAAAATACTTAACAGAAGGTTTTTTTGTTTTGGTTTTGTTTGAGTTTTTTCCCCTTGAAGAATTCAGACGATAATCAGCACTGAAAGCTAAATCTATGCAAACATTAATTGTATTTAATGAATGCACAGTGATGAGAATTTGATTTAGGGACGTACATTCCAAAGAACTTTCAGCATAAAAGATGATGCTGAACAAACACTGTAACAGCTGATGGAAGGAGTACTGATGGTTGATAAAACCACATACTTGACCCACTGATACAGTTCACACTTCTGTCTGTCAGTAAACAATATGCTTACAAAGGGTAGTTAGCAAGGTATCAGTGTGTCAATGAGTGAGAGATGTTTTTTAGATTAGAAAATAAAGACATTAGAAAGACCCCGAAAATCAAATTTTAAATGTGTGGTCTTTGTTTACCTTTCCCAAAGGCAGTTCTTATGCACCAGCTTTCTTGTAAGGCCAGGGAGAAACTCTTTACTGTGAGGGTGGTGAGGCACTAGAATGGATTGCCCAGAGAAGCTGTGGGTGCCCCATTCCTGGCAGTGTTCAAGGCCAGGCTGGACGGAACTCTGAGCAACCTGGTCTAGAGGAAGATGTCCCTGTCCATGGCAGGGGGGTTGGAACTAGATGGTCTTTTAAGCTCCTTCCAACCCAAACCATTCTGCGATTCTCCTTTGTAGAAACCTACTTGAGCCAGGCATTCAATTCAATTTTAAGAACCTGTACTACATGCCACTGAAAACCTTACAACATAAACACCACTAATATTTTATGCATCCAGTTTCTGGCACAAAGCTTGAAAATGAAATGGCTACACCATATAGCAATAATTTTAATAATGAACATAAATATGATCCAAATCCAGGAAAACTCCACAGAGTAACTTCCCCTGACTGAGCTATGTATCAAATCTTATGTGCACAGCTAGTTGACAAAACCAGAAAGAAACGAAGACAGGAAAAAAACTTGCACACTTAGTATTATGTTACTAATGTTTAAAAGCCACTCACTTGTGGAAGAAAAGGCATTTCTTTTTCCTCTTTTCATGTGCTTAAATTAAAATAATGACCTCTTGTAACCAGTGAGCCACCATTACCAAAAGCTCCATGCTGAAAACAAGAACTAGGAACTTACCCTTTACCCACACATAATTTTGATACCGGGTATGCTAAATGCAGACACCAAAGTCTACTTACATAGATGTTTTGCTTGTATTTGATTGCCAGTTTACTTTTATTTGAATATCAATTTGCAAGCTAATTAGAGAACATTGCTTAGCCCATTACAGAAAAATAGTGCTCCACCATTAACTGCAGTGCTATCTCACTAATTCCTTTAAAGACTAGCTTCAAACGCCATCTTCATCTCCATTCAAAACAATTAGTGTACATTTATTTCACATTTTAAACTGCAGCAAATCAAATTTTTAAACCCTTTAACAGATTGCACTGCTATTTTGATAGCTTTTATGTTACAAATTGTACTTTTAGGGATTCTAACTTTTCCTATTTAAGAGAATGTTAAACTGGAACTCACAGAGGGCTTTAAATAATTCCTCCTCTCTACAACCTGAGAGGCATATGCCATTAATTTTCAAAACCAAACAAAATCTACTTCTTAAAAGGCAGCACAGGGTACAAGAAAGAGCTGCAGGCAAGCAGACACAATCATAATATTTGCCACTGCTCACAGGTCTGCCAAAACACAGCAGACAGTAAAGAAGGAAAAAAAACCAAAATGGGCTGGTTTCTGAGCTCTGCAGGCAGCTCAGAGGAGGAGGAGATGCACCTGAGCTATGCTGTGCTGCTCCTCTGCCCAGAGCATCAGTGCCTACATGCAGGCAGGAGCTGCAGCCAGCAGGGTGGGGGACGGCAGCCGGGAGCAGCGCTGTGCGCCCTGGTTCTCCAGGACTATCTACAGCCAGGGTGGCAGGTTAATGGGATTGCTCACTGTCACCTGCAACCCACATAAGAACCGTCAGCACAATTCACTACTGTGTCCAGGCAGCGCTCGGATGCAGCAGGCATCAAGGGCAAGGGATGGCAGGGTACTGATCCTCAGCTGCCCAACCCTGGAATATATTAAAACTGCAGGAAGAAAACGCTGCAGAGAGAAAAGAGGGTGGAAAAAACCTAACAGAGAATCTAACACAATGGAGTTTCATTCAGTTATGACCTCCTTTTCTCTCATCACCACTGACACACCTCTTTTCTCATTAATTTATCTCCTTTTCCACAGCAGGTCCCAGCAAATCAACAACTAAGCTGAGCCAGAAGAGAATGAGCCCACTAGAAAAAGCAGGAACAGTTCTGTGATGAATCATGTTGCTGATCAAACTCACTCATCCTGCAGCCACATCATTGTGGTGCATTTGTAACAATAGGATTGATTTACATTTTGGGTATATCCTCTCCTAGCTTAAGGTTGGTGCTTTCATATGCACTTAAACTGTCCATCTATACACACAAGGTGAGAAAAAATGAAAAAATATTGCTGGTACCAAATCACCTGTAAAAAGAAGCAGCAGTGGGTTTTAATACCACTACATAAACACTGATGGACCCTTAGTGCTCAAACTCCATGTTGCCTCCAAAACTGTGGACAAGTCATGATGTGCAGCTGTAGGTACTTTGTCTAACCTCATGTCTTGGCTGTAAGATCAGTTTATCCTCAAAAGGCTCTTCCTTGTGCATGTTCTGATCTTGCCTGAACACTCACATAATTAAGTTTTTTTAGCATTCGTATGAATTGCAAAAAAAAAATGGAACATATGTGACACCGTGCTGTCATTCTGGTGTCAAGAAGGCCTGGTGGTTTCTCTTGGAAAAGCTTCTCAGCACTGTGCGCTCACTTAATTCATACTGGTGAGCTCCACTGGGTCCTCAGCATTTCCTTCAGGGCAGGTATCTGATGCCCATGACTAGCTCAAATTGGATGTCATGAGGAAATGTGAACGTATTCCAAGATATTTTCCTTTTTACCTTGGGTTGCTTCTGCCTTCTCTTCCAACTAATGCAAAATTTCTCTGTTCTTTCTAGAGTTTTGGAGAACCTGTGCTTTCCCTTCCCCCTTGAATGACACTAGGGTTCATACCTCCACCCATTCCATCATCCTTCATCACCTGGATTCTTCTGCTTCCATCCTTTCCCTAGCCTCAGCTCCATTTTGCACTCTGGAGTTTCACCCCATTTATCCCCCAACATTATTTTCCCTGGCCTCTGGAGGACACATCAGCCAGGAAGGGCATATGGAGAGGAGTAGAAAACCATTTGTGCTGTGTTAAATTGGAAAGATTTAAAGGGTGCCAAAGGCCAGTTGCTCCTTCTACAGTCTAATTAGAAGATAATAGCAAGTCCAGTACATTTCCTTTCCATCCAAAACCCAGCCCTGTTCCTTTGCACCTTCCTTCTGCTCCTTCTTGCTCCAGAGTTTAGCAAGGCTGGCTCTGATGCCTAGGACATGTTGTGAAAGTTTGGAAGTGAACTCTTCCAAAAGTTACTTCCAGAATAGAAAAATGCCTTTACACTGAGCGTCCCAAGTTCAACCAAAAGCAATAAATCTGCCTCACTGCATTCAACCAAAATCAGAGCAGTTCAAACTGTACTTGGGATTTGTTGACTGACACCCAAGTCTTCAACAGAGTAACATTTGATTTAATATGGTCTTTTAAGTGTTTAAATACTAGAGGAGTTTATCTGTATTTAGTATGGTAATACATTTTGCAATAAAGGGTATTCTCCTGTAATATCAGTTCAGTAGGATGCTCTCATAAATTTATCTTCCATATAGTTAGAAAAATGACAAGTCAACAGAAGATAGTCTTAAGTGACAAAATGAATGCCTAATTATAAATACCATTTTCTCACATTATGTATGCTAACACAGATGGTCCCACCTGAGTTTCTGCTCCACGTATTCCATATACTTACATACCACACAAAGAAACAATTCTTTTTTCCATGCAGCTCTTGCATGCAACAGCAACTTTTCTTCTATAACTAAATAAATCACCCATACCTAAGGGCACCTTTGCCTGTTGCAGAGGTTTTCTGCACAGCTTTGCAGCCACCATTCCTCCTAACCTCCCCTAGAGCACTGGTCAGCGTTGAAGAACGCTCTAACTACGATTTCAGGACAAATAATGGCCCCTTGGGAATTAAAGCCAGATGGCATAGTTTAAAATTGAACTAAGGCTACATTAAATGGTGTTAGAAAGAGTATAGTGCTAGACCCAGCTTCAGAGGGCAGAAACAAACATCCCCTTTGCCATCCTTCATTGAGCCATGCTCAGAGCTTACTGAGGCAGCTAACAATTCTGCTGTCGTAATTCAGATTTCTGCACACAGAAAGGACACTGCATTTGAGACCCTCACAAGTGACCAGCTGAATATAGGAAAAGGGAGTAAGTACTAATTAATTCAGTGCATTCCAAGTAAATGCACCATAGACAGAAATTACTATCTGGACTGGACTAATTAACTAAGATAGTAATTTACAGATCCCAAAACACTGCAACCATTCAAGATTTCTGTAATTTCTCCGTAGGTGTATTTTCCTCTTTATCAAGATGCAATTTTAAGAGTCTACACAAGAAACAAAAGCAGTGCTCCTTTTCCAGGGAATAAGGGAGAATCATATTTCTTCTTTGGAAAAAGTGGACAGAATAGTTCATTTAGAATTTAACTACAAAACGTCAGTTCCACCTGCAATACAAATATTCCATAAAACCTTTTGTTTAGTATAATTTATAAGGTTTTTTTAGAATTCCTTCTTATCTAGAACTCAAGTGATAAATTCTTTGATACTGGATATACAAATTGATTCACATATTACATACAATTCCACCAAGGGATAATAGTTATGTGTCAGAAATGTCTATAACTTATACACATCCATAACATCACTGCATTTCACTATTTATGCTTATTCTGTTTATATGTATGTAACATTCAACATGCAAGCTTGAAATGAAAAGGTACCAACTTTAGTCAGTAGTTTAACACTCAAAAGTAAAATCAGGTATCACAGACAGATCAGACAAAAAAAGCAAAAAGGAGTCACCATTCAAATAGGTATATTACCACTGTTCAGCAAGGTGAATATACACTATATGTACTCAAGGATATATTCTACGTTTAAGTAGTTGGTAAAAGGGAATAAGGAAACAACCTCCCAAGAAAAGCAGTCTCTTGCTTCAGCAAAAGAAAGCTCTAATTTTCAGGGGACAAGTATCTAAGAATACATTAAGAGCTTGGTACATGAATAGACAACTGGCAGTATAAAACAGGTACTGTGCTAGCATAGTGAAAGCAAACAGAAGCAGCTCTTCCAATCCAGGATAGTAAGCTCAAAACTGACACTGGAGAATTTAGGATGCTGTGGGATATCAAAAGAGTACAAACAGGAAAGCTGTTTGAGAAAAGAAGATGAAAAGGATTAAAAAGGCAAGAAACCAAGAACTGGAATGCAACTGTAACATACAAAAAACAACAAGGCACAGCATCACCAAGTAACAGCAATAGAATTTACTCTGCGTCTCACAGAAGAGGGCAAAACTGAACCTCCTAAATGTTAAGCAGAACTGAGGGGGAAAAGATATCTTAACAACAGAAGCTTCTGGAAAAAAAAATTTCTCACTCCCACAAAGGCTTAAAAGAGTAACTAGAAGGATGGTAGGTTGTAGTGTTTTTTTTCTTTTTTTTTTTCTTTTTTTTTTTTTCCCAAGAGGGGGCAGGGTGAAGAGTACAGGAAAAGAATTTCCGAAAACAATACATTTGGGAAGGATTGAAACAATCTTTCCCCAGCTTGCCAGCAGCTCATAGAGAGACCCTATCCATCTGAGATTCTTTGGCTGTCTGCCTGGAAGGAACTTGTCAACTTGTCTTTTTGCTTAAGGCAAGGAGACTTCAAACAAAGTGGTTACCATTTTCATCTTTTTTTTATAGAAAAAAAAAAAAAGGCAAAAATTTTTTTCCTGGGGAAAGACTAATTTCCCTCTTGGAAAATATAATTCTTCTAAGAACACTTTCACTAGCTCTATATATAGTTAATGCACACTGGAATATCAAAGCCCCCTGTGTATGCTGCTAGAGTAAGAATACAATTGTAAAAGAGCTGTTTACAGCAAAGAAAGGCTCATAAGCCTTAAAAGATGTGCTGCTGTCTTCAATTTTAAGCATTATGACTTTTTAAAAAGGAATTTTATTCTTAGCTGATGGCAGACATTTGTATACATAGAATAATAGAACACCACTAGCAACAAAGTCAAGTAGCTCCACCTGGGACAGACAGCATCCATGTAGCCCCCCACTACATCATAAAGAAATGCCAAGCCACTCTTCAACAACAGGCCACGCCTGAGAGCCACACTCCCAACAACAACACATTTCTGGGTTGAGACCAATGGGTATTTTCAACGGTAAACTACAAAATAAGTCTGTGGGAATGCAAAAATCAAGTTTTGTTACTCAGTTTGAAAGCATCAAAACAAATGCTATTTTCTAAGCATTTCACTGCTAGAGGAGAGAAGGCAGCAGGGACACCATGGCTGTTAAAGCCTACAAGGTCTTTGAGAAAGAAAGCCTAAAGGAGTGGGAGTGAAAGTTTACCCCAGATAAATTGGCTAACCCCGTTCATTTTATGGTTTCATGAGCACTTGGTACCAGGCTCAAAGAGGAGGGAAGGCGTAAGCGTGCCTTTTTTGGCAGAGCTGATGCTTACTGTGGCTTAAACAGCTCACAAAACTGCAGTGTTAATCATCCATAATCACTGCTTATCTCTGTGATCAACACCAAAACATTTTTCTTTATCATTGTGCAGTGCAAAGACCTTAGAAATATTTTACAGCTACACAGCGCTCAAAGGAATGGTTTAGGAATGAATTTGCTTAGCAGAAAACTAAAACCATGCATTTAGCAACAGAAGAGACAATGTTAAAATAACATCTTTGAAAGAAACTGCTACAATAATTATCAGAGTAAGAATAGCTAAGAAATTATTCTGCAAACCATTCAAGTAACCTTTTGACGTGAATGATTTTAGCTGAAAATGCTTTATTTGTATCTTAAAATTTCCAGGATATAGAACAAAGATTAGATAAACAGGCTGGACATATCAAACTGCCACAAGTACTTTTTCCTGGATGAACTACAAAAATGTGATAAAACCAGCACAAGCAAGGGCATTTAATATATTAAACTGAACTCCCTCTTGACTTAACCTCTTCTTCTCTGAATACTACATCTTATTTATGGCTCTCCAAACAGTAATCACATTTTATTTACAGAAACCAGTCATAAGTACTGTGCCTTAAATTTGGGTTAGATATCTACTGCTATTAGGTGATGGCTGGAGACTTATTTGCATAGTACTTATTTTCTTTTTTATATGTTGGAAGATTTAAGTCCTAAAAAAATTTGAAGTGTATTACATTCTAAAAGACCTGGAGGACCAAATAATTCCATGGTTTTATTATTAAGACACTTTTTAGCAATGAATGAAGTTTCTGTAAATTCTACTTCTGAAATTATTATTTTTTCTCCCTTTACACAAATTAAGGTAGTAGTTCTGAGCTCACTTAGCTCCTTGGTAAAAACCACTGTAATTTCAACAAAGCCACTGGTATCAAGTGAAACAACATGTCAAACATAATTAATAAATTCAATATTAGGCCTATATGACTCATCTTAAATGTATCTAGTGACCAGAGCGTATCGTATCTTGAAGTCAGACTTGCCAGGCATTGTACAAGAAAAATTGTAAGATACCAGCTTCAAAGAGTCTCCAAAGCTATGACCAATGAAGTCTGTTCCAGGGGAACAGAGAATCATGGGGCACTGGTGACACCGTGCCAGAAGGAGGCAATAGGGGACAGTCTATATGGTACAGGTTACCTCCTACAGAGCTCAGTCACAGACTACAAAAGGAGTAGTTTCCAACTTCTCTGACTTCTCAACTAGAATCATCTTTTCTATTTCCTCATCCTGAAACCAAGGGCAGCAAGGGCAGCTCCCTTTCTCTTTTTCTCCCCCCAGCCCCCATTAATAAATGTGGGGTTTTTTTTCCCTTTTCCAATTTATATTTTTCTGAATATACTGCTCCACCCATTTTTCACATACTGGGGCAAACCAAACACCTGCATAACAACTGAATGTGTAGCTGCCTCTCACGCACAAAAGGAAAAATTAGTAGATGCTGTCATAAAGTTCTAGCCGTATGAATGAACCATGCCGTTATGAACTATTCTTAAATGCAACAGGAACAATCCCGACCCTCTGTCAAAAACAAGCAGCACCTGAACAAAGGATTAAAGAGAAACCTCTTCAAAAAACATACCATATAGAGTAGTACAAGTAAACTTCTTATAATAGTGCTTCAAAAGCCAGATATCCTATGTTACTGTAACAACTGGAGTGCAGACACCAACAAGTTATATGATAACTCTAATTTTATTTAAGGGAAAGAAGGCACTAATATCCAATCTAAACCTCCCTGATGGAAGGTGATACCATTTTCTCTTGTCCTATTACCTGTTTCTGGAAAACCAACCAACCCCCACCTCCTTCCTTCCCTCAGTCCAATAGTAAAATGAGTTGTTCTCTGTACCCAGTCCCCTGAGCTGGAAGACCAGAACAGGGAGCAGAGTGAAGCCCCCATAACACAAGGAGAAATGGTCAGTGACCGGCTGCACCACTTAGACACACAGAAGTCTACGGGGCCAGATGGGATCCACACAAAGGTACTGAAGGAACTGGCAGAAGTGCTCAGAGAGCCACTTTGCATCATTTATCACCAGTCCTGGATAACCAGGGAAGTCCCCGTTGACCAGAGGTGAGCAAATGTGATGCACAGCTACACGAACAGCCAGAAGGAGGATCTGGGGAGCTACAGGCCTGTCAGCCTGACCTAGGGGCTGGGGAAGGTCACAGAGCAGATCACCTTGAGTGCCACCACGCAGTACATACAGGATAACCAGGGGATCAGGCCTAGCCAGCCTGAGTTCATGAAAGGCAGGTGCTGCTTGACCGACCTGATCTCCTGTTATGACAACGTGACCCACTGGATGAGTGGAGAGCTGTAGATGCTGTCCACCTAGACTTCAGAAAAGCCTCTGACAGCGATTACCACAGTGCTCTCCTGGAGAAACTGGCTGCTCATTGCTTAGAGGGGTGCAGTGTTTGCTGGGTAAAAACCCAAAAATTGTCTGGATGACCAGACCAAGGGAGTGGTGGTGAATGGAGTTACATCCAGCTGGCAGCCAGCCACCAGTCATGTTCCCCAGAGTCGGGGCCAGTCCTCTTTAGTATCTTTATTGATGACTGGGATGAGCAGATCAGGTGTACCTCAGTCAGATGGGCAGGAATGCTGATCTGCTGGAGGGCAGGAAGATAATGTTTCTTGGATCAGTGGGCCAAGGCGAATTGTGTGACCTTAATTGCTCTCTACAACTACCCGAAAGCACGTTGTAAGGAGGTGGGGGTTGGTCCTTTCTTCCAGAAACAGGTAATAGGACAAAAGAAAATGGTATCACCTTCCATCGGGGAGGCTTAGATTGGATATTAGAAAGAGTTTCTTCAGCAAAAGGGTTGGCAAGCATTGGAACAGGCTGCCCAGGAAAGTGATGGAGTGTTGGGGTCCCTCCCCCGCCGTGTAGCCCTGGGAGAGGGGCCCTGAGGGCACAGACACGGGGCTTCCCTGCCCCTGCTCAGCCTCGTTCCCATTGGTTGGTTTGTGTTCCCTGCGCGGGCAGAAGGACCCTTGGTCCCGTGACTGGAACAGTTCCTGGGCAGAGCTCCGGCCATGCGGCTGGAGAAATAAACATCTCTCTGAAACAGCTATCAAGAATCTGCCTGTCCGTATATATTTCCTTTCCACAGGACTCCTGGTTTGATATATGCGTGTTGCAGGATCCCCACTGCAACAATGGAGTCATCATCCCAGAAGGTATTTAAAGGACATGTAGATGTAGTGCTTAGGGACATAGTTTAGTGGTAAACTTGGCAATGATGGATTAATGGATGGACTTTATGGTTTTAGAGGTCTTTTCCAACTTAAATAATTCCATGCATTTAGATAGGCGAGGCAACCGAGATCAGAATCAGGCACATGATTATCCCTACGAAGCAAATGTCATGCAACTATACTTAACTTCCAGCATCATCTGAATCTAGTTTAATAACCAGAAAATAGGCTTTTGACAACAATAGTATTTCAAAATGACAGTATAATTAAATTTAAGTCAAAGCTATGCAGTGATGGACTGTATGTTTATCTGTAACCAGCAAATTATATGCTTTTAAGCATGTCAAAATTTTCAAAAGAATTAACCACTGCAGTAATTCAGAGGAGGAAATGGTGGTAGGAAAAAGACTCCCCCAGGTCATTTTTCAACCAGCTGATATGATGTGATACGTACCGTTTGCCTCATACAGTGTTTCCAATTCCTACTTCCCTAAAATGTTATGCATTTTAATACCATTCAAGGACAAACCAACAGTCATGCTTCACTCACTTCTGAGAAGCAAGGGAAGGGACTGTGGGAATGGGATGAATAATGAAACAGGAAGTCAGTTTGTCATCCTATGTTACTAGTTCAGACTCAGTTAAAGCTGATCAGACATTATCATCAGGTTTGCATGAGCAATGACAACTGACAATCAGTGCCCAGTCTACTGTGGTTCCTAACTGGTGGGAAAAGAAAAGGGAAAAACTGCAGAAAGAGCCTTGATTCCATACCGAGTAAAGAGAACTTTCACAGGGCAGAGCAGATCTCAAAATCTGTGTGATCTCCATTTCAAGAGGAACTGATGGCATGACAGTTAACCTGTAACAAACATTTGGTGGTTTCAAGGCAGCACCTTTGGGAAGCACTTGGCTCTGCATCCCTGTTTCTGTCCCCCGCCCCTGGTTTGTTCATCACATACCAAGGAGTTCTCATGCGGATGTCTATTACAGGAGTCTACAGGAGTGACATCTATTAACTCCCATTTGGTGGGAAAGTGAGGAATATTCTCTTTCCCCTTTATTGTTTTCTCAGTTGGCAGAACATTTACTTCAATACAAAAATTTCTAAGCCATCTTTTAATAAAAGAAAAGTCTGTGCTGGTAGAATATACTTCCTTGAAACTGATCAGAGAAAGCTTTAATAACTCAAGTTTAAATACACTAAAGCTAATCAATTCATCCTGCATTCAAGTTTCCATTATATTTCTAAGAAAGCACAAAACAGGTCTGTAAAATATAATTAACAAGAGACTGCTACATACAGCATGTAAAATCAAGACTACAGCTTTTACTTCATTTGTTTTGCAGACTCATTAGAATTTTTTTCATTTAAATGTCTCGAACTGCGTAGCCAAATTTATATGTGAAAGAAACAACAAATTAAATTAAATTAGTCCTTATTTAAGCTGTATTTGAAACCGTCTAAAACCAATGTTCTTAGTTCCACAATTTCCAAATTAGATTAAAAAAAATTATGTTAGCGGTTCAGAAAACAAACTAACGCAGATTTTTAAAAACTGTTGTACTTCTGCGAACTTGTATACTGCAACTTAACTGGCTGGGAAATTTAGGAAACATTCAGAGCACCTGCCTCTGTGTCCTACTCTATCCCTGAAAAATAGAGACACAAAAAGAACAGTGAACTGAATTCCCAACCCGGACAACCCGTGGGCAGATGTACTGACTGCCTGGCATCCCCGGCGGAGGAAACGGCTTGTGCTCACCGAGTGCAAGGCAAGCAGGTCATCCCCAGCCTGGGCACCGTGCCATTCAGATGCAGGTAGGTGCCAGGGTGAGAGAGCAGTGCATTGTCCCTGAGACAGCCCTGGCACTGTCCTGCCTCTCCTGGCATGGCTCCTTACAGAGACCGCAGTGCTGCGGTCACTGACCAGGGGCTCACAGACAACCACTCACTCACGTTGCTGCCTGTCCCATTACTTGCTTTCCACAGGTGACTCTCCTCAGATTGCCATGAAAAAGCAGTAAGGAAACTCCCTCTGCATTAACATGAGCACTAGGACTGGGTGTAACTGCAGTTCTTCTATGAGAGATGCAAAGCAGAAAGGAAATTTTCTTTACCTCCTCATACATACACACACAAGCTCTAAGTACAGACTGATGGCATAGCTATTATCAGTGGTAGTAAGAAACATCAATGTGAATGCTGTGCTGAGAATTAGAGGATAATAATGGGAAGTTTTGCAACACTCAGTGTTTTCAAATTACAGTCAGAGGTGCATGTGCGGTCACTAATGCCAACAGATTTTCCAAATCCCGTGACAGTGATCAAGAAATAATCATAGGGCAGCTGATGTTCTTTCCTGCAAGTGTTTGTATCCTACTTAAGGATGAAAATGCTCCAGAGTGACTTATGACTACAAGTAGGAGAAACAAAAAAGTTCAATATGTTTTCTAACAATACCATTGAGAAGAGGCTGCCCTCCATGTACACTCCTTGATACTACTGCACTGTGAACATCTTCAGGAAATCCAGTCTTGCATGACATATCTTCACAGGTTGCTTTTATCGGTGCCTGAAACACAAGACAAAATTTATGTAATACTTGCAACCCACATTCACCAGAGAAACATTCTAATTGGCACACACCCCACTTTGGTGCTGTCTTGTACAAGCAGAATCTTTGTTTTTGAATGACTGCAATTAGGACCGCAAGGGCAAAGGGTTAATCTTTCTGATAACTGGAATGGAAGGAACAAATCCCACTTGTCTGGTAAGATCTAAATAATACACCGTCTTGATTCTTCTGACAACTGAACATTTCCACTAAACCAGACATCGAAACTGAAGGAGAATCATAAGGGGAACAAAAACATTCCTTCATCTGGAAATAAATGTTGCATAAAACCCACTGGCAACTTTTTCACAGCTAGATTACTTAAGAGGAATAACTTCAACCACTGCTTTAAGATGCTTTATTTAGAGTATTTCTATGTGAGGCTGCACTAGAACAAGTAAACTAAGACAAAATGTTACATTTGCAGTAACTTAACAGAACTTACATTAGTGTTCACGTTCAAACAGATACCATATAAAGTCAAACGTTTCCAATGCAATCTCCTATTTCAAAGGGACATTAAGTTAAAAGGAGAGTAGCTCATCAAATTTGCACAATGGAAGAGCTCAGCCACTGAAACTGTTTGTTCTCTCACTTATTAAAAAAGTTTGCCCTCAAATCACATTCTTAAAAGAGTTTCATAAATGCCTTTTTATTAAGAAATATAATACAGCATTTGGAAATTTGTTTGTTCTGTAGTCTTCCATGTTCAGAAGATACTTCTGGTAGCAAAGCTGTTTTCCAGGACAGTTTGTTGCCTATTTGGAAAAAAAAAAAAAACAACCAACAAAATCAAACATTTTATGTGGCAAAGGACTAAGACTTCTTTTCAGTGGATTGTTTTTGGCTTGTTTCAGTGCTGCACAAGACAATGGCTCACCTTACATGTGGCTACATGACCATCCATTAGAAAAACCTCTTTCACACTGCACACAGCAGAGAGGTCATTTCCCATGCCAGCCTGGGCTGAGATACATCCAAGAAATCCTGACAGCCCTCACACAATCTCAAACACACCTACATGCAAAACAAAAGCCTATCCACGTGCATGCCCAGATGTAGTACATGGTCTTGGACAGCACAAGCAACTGTGTGATTATATCATACTTAAATCTGATTAAGACTTTAATTAGATTTTCCTGTTTGCTTTCCCAGATGGGCTTCCATCAAGCAGACCTACTCAAGGCCACGTACGCATGTCTGAATACACTTGCAAAGAAAGCCCTACAGGAAAAAATAAAAAAGGAAGGGAGAAAGAGGAGAAGATGGTGTTAACACCCATTCACCACAGTAACCTCAGGGAAAGAGAGCATTAAAGCAGAGGGGGGACAGGAGCACCTCAAACCACAAGGGTTTCCTCAGGGAAAAGGGACTAGGAGGAAGCGTAATCCCTCCACTTACAAACATGGCCAAACTCAGCATACCAAGCCCAGTTGGAACAATTTTATCACTAGTACAAGGAGGCATATGTATCCCATTGCATTGCATTTACACCAACAGAGTCACAGACACTAGCAAAAACAAACAAACAAACAAATTTACTAACTCACAGGTTAATGCACTCTCCAGGTATGCACTCAGTAAATGAACCTGTCTATCAAGTTTCAGGTTAACTTAAACTGTTCTGACTGAAGTTCTACATGGGTATCATCTCACCTCTGTACAAATGCTTATGTACTTTAATATGTTTATATGGAGACCCTAAAGTGAAAGCAAATAAAGCAACAGTTTAGCTATCACAGGACTATGTTACCTACAAAACCGGAACCTGGATCTGTAGCTAAGTGCCAAAAATCTATTTACATATTGAGTTTTTAAGATAAAAAGATGGGAAATCAAAAATAACGAAAATTTCAACCAGCCAGTTTTCTCAGTTTTAGAACTCAAATCACAGGTTTGATAAAGTTTCCATAATTTGAAAGAAAAATAGTAAGACTCATTTAAACTACTGTACAAAAGGTGACTTCAAAGTAAATGTGGCAGAAAAGGAAATAAAAGTCTTTCACAGTATCTTTGAAACAAGAAGGTACTGGGTGGGCAGCTGAGGAGATAGCAGGATTTTAACAAGTGTGCACTGATGTGCTTGGGAATCTTTCAGCCTTTCCAGTAATCTATAGTACTAAACAGCTCTCATAAACTGAAACAATGCCCACTGAAACAAAGGCTGGGGAACATGAATAGAAAGCCTTCTTTATTCTTTCATTTGCAGCCATCAATTTTATCCAGAAACAAAAGACTGTACTCTGCTCTCCAGAAACAGCACTTTGTAAAGATTGTTTCAGAATAAAAACACAAGGGAAGGAAGAATTCAAATTTTCAGCAATTCTTAATCGCCCAGTGTTAAGCATTCTGAATTAAGTAGAAGTTGCAACTTCAGACACACTGGGTCACAGCAAGTTCAGCCTAAGAGTACTGCAAGACTTAAACCATTTTAACTCTAAGAAAAGAAGGATGCTGAAATATTTTTATCCCCTTATCTGGGGCAAAAGGCGAAAGCTAGTGAAGATTATGGGACACATTATTATAATTTACAGGACTTTGTGTGATTAGTACAATTCCCAAGACACTTTCAAATTTAAGATAATATTACTTGTACATTCATCTACAGAAGGACACTACCTAAAAAACCCCTTGTCTTTTTAAGACAGAAAGCAATTACCTTAGCTTGTACCCACGTGAAACCTACTCAGTGGAGTCACAAAGCTTTGAACAAGCTCAGAACTTGGAAAATTCTCCTCTCAAGTACAAACAGACTTTGCGACAGCAAAATAGAGTTACTTCTAAAAAACTATTCTGCTTTCCTCATCCTTTATGACTTGTTTAGCCATTTTTAACTGGTAAATGAGTGATAAGCATTACCATCTACAGATGCTAGAGAGCTAGTCACACATGGTATCAGATCATGCATATAAACTCAGTACTGTAGATCACAGATTAAATGCAACAGGAAAATGCCAATTATGAAGCAACATGATGTAAATTAGAAGTCTTCTGTCAAAACTGTTATTCAATCAATTAAACGAATTCACCACTTTGATACAGTTAGGCAGTTAAGCCTGCAGTTTTGACACCCTGCTCCTCCGTTACTTTAGTTTCATCTCTAGATATGAAATCTGTGGTTTAATTCCAAAGCTGTATTCCAGCTCGATTTAAAACAAAAAACAACAAAAATCAAAACCAAAAGCACCATAACCTGTTTACAATCTCAACTGTATAATTCTAAGGGATTTGCATTTACATCTTTTTCTAAATACCACCAGTAAAAGTCTTCCAAGAATACAGGCCTCAAAGTTTTGAGAAGTTTCTAACTGAAACAAGAATCAAGCCAGGCAGAATTTCTTCAATAGTACTGACAGATCTAGACTCACAAGTCTCTCCAATTTCCATTGTTTCTAAAAAGTAGACACATTTAAAGTATAATTCCAAATATCTGGAAACATCCATTTAAAGGAACATCAATTTCCAACTGTTATTTCACCACCTCCTCTGCATATGCCATACACCACTGGCGCTCAGTAGTAGCTACCAATCTGAAATATCCAAGTGTCCTCCACTGTTTGCCTCTACATGTACTACAACACAAGATTTCTTAACAGCAACTCTACCAAAATGCAAGGCAAGTTGTTTTTGGAAAACTGCTTTCTTTTAGAGTCAATGTAATTTACTCCTATGGGAAAAGAAGCCTAGGTAGTAAAATGAGAAACCGAGCAGTATGCATCAAAGAAAATATCATACTATACAGCATAATTGAACATAGTACAGTCACCAACTGCCAAGGCTGGCCAATTCACAGGACATTACTGTGTGAAGTTCAAAACAATGTCTGACATAATTATATGCATGATAAAGCAAGAACGGAGTATTTGAGCTCTTCCTCCTTAATAACCAACATTAATTTGCAATTACCACAGTAATATTCAACTTAAGCACAGATCACAGAAGTATTTGTGACTGTGTTTAAAGACTGGGTGTTTCTTCATTAATTTAAAAGCCAGGATGGTACCCAGTACCCACTTGCAACTTAGGCTGCAACTCTAGAGATTGTTCTGTCCATTTTTAGTTTTGTGTACAGACATTATCTAACACACTGGGATATGCTGTAAGAGGTGGTGTTATTTAATAACAAGTTTCTACTTACTACCATAAGCCATGAGAAAGATATCCTGCAAGATGATAGAAACATCTCTGAAAAGCTTTAGATGCTAGAATTCAAAATGTTCAGCAACTCTTTCTTAAATCTCCAACTTGCTGCAAACAAAGCTGCCAACAGTTTATACTCTCACAGTACTCAGTACTTCAGCAAATGTAGTCAAGTACAATTTGTTTTCAACCATGGAGTGCAACTAGAGAAAAAGAAAAGTGCCTTTCATTCAAATTGTTCTGGAAGCCAAAAGCTTCCAAAGTGGGTGCCAGGCTACATCCTCCCAGAGGTCATTCAGTTACAGCAGAAAGGGCTTTCGTTATACCATCTTCAATTCTAATCAGCACTCTACTTCATGAACTGCGGGATTTTAGATCAGAAAATCCAGTTTCTTAAACCAACACTTATAGCTCTCAAGCACCTTCCCCAAGTAAGAGAATCTGCAACTTTTATGCTACCATCTGGTTTAAAACAACTTGCCTTAAACCACCAAAGATTCATAGAATCATACAATGCCTTGAGTTGGAAGGAACCTTATAAGTCATCTATTTCCACCCTCCCTGCCCATGGGGCAGGGACACCTTCCACTAAACCAGGCTGCTCGAAGCCCCATGCAACCTGGCCTTGAACACTTCCAGAGATGCGGCATCTACAACTACTCTGGGAAACTGGTTCCACTGCCTTACCACCCTCACAGCAAAGAATAACTAATCTAAACCTACTGTTTTCCAGTTTGTAGACATTCCTACTTGCCCTATCACCACATGCCCATGTAAAAAGTTTCTCTCCATCTTTCTTTTAGGGTCTCTTCAGGTACCAGAAGACCAAAATTAGGTCACTCCAATGTTCCAGGCAGAACAAACACAGTTCTTTCACCCTTTTCTCACAAGAAAGGTGCTCCATGCCCACCTTATGATTATCTTCATGACCCTAGTCGGAACTCACTCCAATAGGCTGACATCCTTCCTGTGCTGGGGACCCCAGACCTGGATGCGGTATTCCACGTAGGGTCTCACTAGGGAGGAGTATGGGCAGAACTGGCTCACTCGCCCTGCTGGCCATGCTGCTTTTGATGCAGCCCAGGACATGTTTGGCTTTCTGGGCTGTGGGCATGAAACGCTGGGACACGTCCAGCCTCTCGTCCACCAGCACCACCAAGCCCTGCTCTGCAATGCTGCTCTGCATCTGTTCATCCCCCAGCTATACAAACCATGTTCACAGCCTATCCTGTTAACCCCCACTGAGAGACAACGTTCATTTGCTGTATTAAAAATTGAGACGATTATTTAGTATATGCCACATAGCTCAAAGCCATAACCCAAGTTTGGACTTTCCCTCTCCCTCAACTAGGAGAACGTGGGACTGGTTGCATCTTCCAAAACACATGGTTTTTCGGGTAAGCCACAGGTTAGAGAAGGAAATCTTAAAATTTCAACTGGAATGACAAAAACAAATGACAAAAACTTCTGTATGTCTAAGTTACATTGCTTTAATAGCAATTTTTTTAAAAAAATTGGTCCTGTATTTGCCCATACATTCTAATTTCTCTACAAGAAATGACCTCTCTCTGATTTGATAATAGCCATTGTATTGCTCACACTGAACATCTCAGCCCATGAAACTGCTGCTATTCCATACAGGAGGATGCTGCTTTTTTTCTGACCTTTGGGGAAGCCTTGGAAGGCCTCTTTTGGGGGGGGATCACAAAATTTTAACTATGTCTTCAGCTGCTGGGTGATAATTATATGCTAATTATAAGGAATGGGAGAGTCCCTAGAGGAGTCTGTTGGTAAAAATATATTTTTTAAATATGTCAAGGAGTGCCTAGAGGAGAGGATAAACGCGCCTTTTGGAAACATGGTATTTAATTAAATACACGAATACTGACTAAAACCAAATAGTTTAAGTGAAATGCTGAAAAGATTTGGCAGCGAATTACCTTCCATCTTGGAAGCTGCTGATCCTGTATCTGTTTTCATAAGCCATTTAAAAACAGAAAGCCTAATTTCCCTTCTTTATTCAGACAGAGCTCCCATGATCTTTCAACAAGAACTGCAGGATCAAATCAAATGATGAACCACGCTCACTTAGGTTATATACCAAGGTGAACAGCAACATGGTCCAACACCCAGGTGAAAAAGGTCCCTCTGAGCTCGCTCACTATAAATGCAGTTGAGGAAAACACAGATCTTCCTTAAACTCATCCTGCAATAATGTACATTTCTCGCCTCTCAAGATTCGCCTCATTGTATGCCAGTGTTAACTTGGCCAATGAGTGAGTCTCAGTTCAGTGGCAGGTCAGAAGTGCTTGAGCACTGTTCCTGCAAAGGATGTCAAGTGTTCTTCTAGCCTTCATTACTCTCCACCCAAAGTTTTGACAAAGCTCTCAGGCACATTGTGAGACTCTTGGGGGTGGCACTGTGCAGGTCAGCAGCTGGACTCGATCCCTGTGGGGATCACCAGCTTATTCTCTGATCTGTCCTCACTGAACCTTATGCACAACTACTGCCACTGGGTTAGTGAAAGCACACAGGCTACTCAGTAAGGCCAGTATGGGGTCCTCCTACACTTTATAGCAAAAATTTAAAACAAAAATTCCAGGGAACATTGGAGATTGCACAGCCTTTGGGAATGGATTTGTGCTTTCCGTATGTACATTGTTCGAAATAAATTACACTCTCATCCTAATGGGAGTGCTGGTAACTACTGAAGCTATTCCAAGCTTTCTAAACTTTTTTGTTCCCCTAAAAAACCACTTACAAAACCAATGAGAAACAGAAGGAGAGTTTAACTAGTAAATTATTCTCTTAAGCAGGAAAAGCCATTCAAAAATTCCTGTTCCTTACCACATGACAAGTCCCTTACACAATACTGCCTGTATTGAGTAAAAATAACTTTACTCACAGCTTCCTCAAGCTATTTTTAAATATAAACATGCAATTCTGTCACAACAAAATTGTCTCGTGTTAGTACTCAGTTATTAAAAAAAGTAATAAAATTAAATTATTGATTTAAAAGTACAGATGAAACCAAGTAACATAGAACATGACAGGGTTCTTCCAATGACGTTTATGGGAGGTCCTCCAACTTCTAGAATCAAAAAGGAAAATAAAATATAGGAAGTTTTTGAATTACACACTCCTGACTAGATGTAGTTCAAAAATATGGTAATTTTGGGCTATATTTTAAAAGCTGGTATCATAAAACTGTACATTCATCTTTCCAGCACACTTAGCTGCATGCCTAGGTAGCAGTACTACCCAGGAAGAGACAGAACAGTAGAAGGCTCTCTGAAAAACACACATTTATTAAAAATACATAGATTGACAACACAAGAATATACACCTTCTTGTACATAAGCAAAATACGTATTTCTGAGCTTGCTACAATATCTGCCCAGATAATCAGAGTATTTTAATACACAAAATTACCTCCTTTTTTGTCAACCAATGATTTAAATTCAAAAAACTCGTTGAATTACACAATCTTATCTATCCTATAATGGACGTAAAAATGAGTTTTTTAAAAAGCATTTCAACAAAATATATTTAAATAATGTATTTAGTTTAATATGCAAAGAAATTCAGCTCCGCAATTAGCTGAATTTTGAGGATGTGTCAGTGGTATCACTTTTACCTAGACCAGACAGACAAGGATTGGAGAGCTCTCTGCTGCAATACCCTGCCACATTTAACTTTTCCAATAGATTCTCTGAAGACAAAGCAAAACCAGAACACAAAGATCTACATCCAGAAAGGCTGAGGTACTCACCTAATTACCCTGTTCTGGGGCTTATGAGATGTGTTATAAAATACATTCGATTCACTACACTCAGTTCACTTTGAAAGGAGTTAATGGTGTTGGAGTCTGTTAATGGAGTCGTTAATCAGAGACCCTAAAACTTGTGCTTATACAGATTAAAAAAAAAAAAATCTAAGACACAGGTATATTGTGAGAGACAGAAGATGTACCCAGAATAGGGGATCTTGCTTGTTTCTGCACAAAACCATGTTAATATTCTTCACCCCAATTCTGCCAGAGACTGCTGCTGAGGGTGATTCCAAGAGGGGTAGAGCTGGCAAGAAATGCCACTGCTGGATTCTCGGCTGAGGCAGCTTAACAGGAGTGTCATTTAGGGTAGTAGCTTTATCACCTGGATACATTCACTAAGACCTGGAATAAGACCAAAATTGCCTGCAGAGGGTAATAACTTACGTGCCCTGTCATCATCATTCCAATTCAGACCAGTCACCTAAGCTCAAAAGGCTCCAAAACTGCTTTATTGTTTACTTGATTTTGATTTTGATTTAGAAACGGGCAACATCCACAGAGTGATTCAATCAGCTTATATTTTGAAAAAATTACTCCCTTTTTGAGCACTTTATTTAGACTTTGTGTTGCAGTTTATGTATAATAATAGTTTAATTCCTGTAAACTCATACTACCTTTCCCATTCCTTCATTGGATTAGAATTGTTGTTTTAGCCAGAAAAACAAGACACACTCCTTTCATCCTCTCTCCTGTCAGGATTTTTTTCATGTAATACTCCCAGACTCATACTGATACGCTAACCAGCAAAATAAAGTGCAGTTTTCATTCCAGTCTTTCTTGTGCAGGTTACACACTGCCAGAACTCTTAAGCTGTATTTCCTGTACATAAGCAACATCCACAGATCTGCCTTAAAATCTGGCTCCAGTTACAACCTTTCAAGTAATTCCATAAGGACAGCTTTTCTGCACCACTAACGAATAACAAACTGATTAATAAGTCTAGAAAATAAAGATAGATACCGTGTTGCAGAGAGGACAAACTAAGTGAAAAGGTTCAACATTTCAAAAGAACCCGATACAGATAACCTCCAACAAACCAAAAGTAGTAGGTATGATGACAGGGGAAAAAAAGTTAGCAGTGCACCCAGCTGGTGAAGGTTCCCGCAGTATGCATGATGGAAGAACAGGAGAGGAAAAAAGAGCTCTTAAAATGAAAGTGTTGTACAGACACAGGTCTATAAATCTGATTTCATACCCAAGTTCCAATTTTGTTACACACTATTAAAAATCAACCCTAACCTGATTTAATGGATACCCAAACAAGGGGGAAATTGGATTCCCCAACCGTAACATGCCAGTGACACTGAGTGATATAAAAGCAACGCGGCTAGTTCCTGTCCTTAATTCATAGCCTGTGCTTCAATTTCAAACCTGCCTTGGGGGGGGGGGGGGGGGGGAAGAAGATGGAATGAAAGCTTACTGCAGATTTTCTGCTTTAAAGATTTATTGAGATAGGAAGACTGAACAGAACTGAAAGCACAAACAGTAAACAACACGTAAGGACTTAAAAGAAAAACCACACGAAAAAACCAACCCAACTCAACAATAGCCGGTAAGTGGCACACACAAGTTTCTGAATAGGGTGTCTGCTATCACATACAGCCGCTCATGCTCCGCCGGACACTCTCGTGTCACGCCAGCCAGCCTGCCTCGCGTCCTCCTAGGACTCAAGGGAAAATGCCCGGCTGCCGTGGAGCAGCGTTTCAGCACCTCGCTGGCCTGGTGCAAGTCATCAGCCCGAGAGTGCCTCAGAAACTGCGTGAAGGACTCAACTGCCCGGGGACCCCGCGAGGGGATGAGAGTGTCAGAGAGATGGAGAACCGGAGACGGGAGGCCGGGCGGGCTCCTCCCGCCCCCGGTGCGGCGCAGGCAGCGGGGCCGCACCATGGACAGTGTCTGCGCCCGCCGCCTCCCCCTGCCCTGCGCCAGCCGCTGCGGGCGCGGCGGGAGGGCGCCCTGCCCGCCCCGGCACCCCGGCCCCGCCGCCGGCCTCGCCTCAACCCGCTCCGCCGGCCCGACAGAAATGCCCCAATCGTAAATACCATTAAGAGGCGATGATCTGCGCCATCTGTCCCTCGGACTTACCGCCCTCTCCACCCCCGGCGCCGCGGCGGATACGAGCTCAGCGAGCACAAAGCGAACGGGGAACCCACCGGGTGCCCCGGCTCTGCGCCCGCTCCGGACACCCCTCGCCGCCGGAGGGGAGCCCCACCATCGCCCCGCGGGCACTGCCCCCGCTGCCCCAACCGGATCCATTTTGTCGTCTCCCCGTCACTCCCATTTCGCCCCAGACCTCCACTTTCTGCACCCCACGGGGAGCACACCGCGGCTAGCGGTGCCCAGCGCTACCCCGCCACCACCTGCCCGGGACCCCGTCACTCGCCCGCCCGAAGCACCCCGGCGAGGCCACCGGGGGGAGGCAGCAGCAGGACTTTCATAATAATAAATTAAACACTTCGGGGCCCGAGCCCGTCCCAGTGGAAATTCCCGTCAGCGGCAGGGGGTGGGGAAGCCCAGCGCCCAGGCGAAGGCAGATTAAATTCTTCCCGCGGAAGGGATTAGCGGGCGAGGGAGCCGAGGCGCAGGGGCTGCTCCCTGTCCCGCACCTCTCTGGCACCCCAGCCCGCCCTTCCTCGCGCGGGGCGAAGGGGGAATGGTCGCTCCGTCGCCCACTCCAGTAGTTTGTCCCTCGCGGCGAGGCCGAGCTCCCGTGCTCCTTGCCAGGCGCGCGGGTACCGGCCACCCCCACCCCGTCCCGCGGCACCTGCTCTACCGAGAGCGAGGGGCGATCGGCGCCCCCATCACCTCTCGCGTCTCGGGACCACCCTCTCCCTCTCAGCCAGCCCCGGGCAGGAGCTCCCCCCTCTCCCTCTCCGCGCGGAGCCGAGTGGCGGGGCTGCCCCGAGCAGGTGGCTCTGCGCGAGCGGCCACGAGCCGCCCCGGGGCACCCCGGCGGCTGGGCAGTGGCGGCTGCCGCCTTCCCCTACCCCCTCCCCGAGACCCCCACCACGAAGCGGAGCCTGACTGCCCCCCCCCCCCCCCCCCCTTCCCTCCGGCTCTCCCTCCTTCCCCGGGCATCGCCGCCCGCAGGGGAACAAAGAGCCGCAGCCCGGCCCGCTCCCCTCCGGCGCTGCTTACCTGCTGCAGGGCCGCCAGCAGCATCAGCGCCAGCGGCGGCAGGATCCGCGGCGGCGCTCCCGCTACCCGGCACATGGAGGCGAGGAGGGGCGGCGGCAGGGCGGCCCCCACCAGTTCCGGAGCGCGGCTGGAGCCCGCGGAGCGGGGCGAGGGGAGCGGCGGGGAGGGTCGGGCAGCGGCAGCTGCCGGGAGCTGCGGTCGGCGTGTGCCCCCGCCTGCCGGAGCCGGCTGCCGCTCTAGCTCATGGGCAGCGATGCAGCGGAGGGAGAGAGAGCGGGGGGCGGAGGATGGGTGAAACTCAGCTCTGGGTCAGCCTGCTTGTCTCTCTGCCGAGCCCCCTCCGCGGTGCAGAGGGTGGGCAGGGAAGAGGAGGAGGAAGAGGATGGGCGAACAAAAGGCTGGGAGATAAGAAAGAAGTAGTCGCTGCTGCGAGGCCGGCGCGGCGGCGGCTCCCCTCGGCTGGCTGCCTTCCCCACGCGTGGATCGTGCCCGCCTCGCTCCTCCCGCCGGTGCCCCCCAGCGAGCTCGGGCAGGCTCCTCTCAGCGCCTCAGCCCAGGCACGCCAGCACCGCCGCTTCGCCGGCCCCAGCCCTGCTGCATACTCGCCCCGCACTTTCTCTCTCCCTCTTTCTTCTCCTCCCTCCACCCCTCCCCCTGCAGGCAAAGCCCTCCGCCGGAGTACAATGATAACAATACCCCAGCAGCCTCTGCCTGCCGTGCGCCTGTCTACGCACTCGCCCGGTGCCTGCCTGCCTGCCTGCCTGCCTGTCTGCTGCTGGCAGCTCCCTCTCCGCCTCCCGTCGCTCCCTGCCGGCCGCGCGGCCAATGGGAACGGCGCGGCACAGTGAGCGCCGGGGAAATTCGCCGTTGTGCCTGCGAATAGCGCTGCCCCTCCTCGGCCCCCGGAGAGCGGGCGCTGGGGCAGCGGGGCAGGCGCCAGCGCCCGTTGACCCTGCAACGCCAACAGCGAAAGAGCGGTGGAGCGAAATAAATTCCAACCCACACACTTGGTGCACTGCAATGTTTTGGGGGGCGACAACTTGCTGGGGAAGGAAGGACTCGTCCCCGCCGTGCTCGGTAGGGGATAGTCGGTGCAGCGAGAAGCTGCGGGGGCGCCGCTAGTGCCCAGCCCGGGGGCCGTGGGACGGCCCTGCCCGCCGCCCGGTGCTGCTGGTGGCTCGGCAAATTCAGCTCAGCTGTTACTACTTAGCTTTCCTTTTTTTTTTTTTTTTTTTTTTTCCCCTTCAGCCATCCTCCCTCCCCCTCATTCCGTTTTTTGTTTTGTTTTGGTTTTTTTCTCTAAACTACCTGCTGAATTTTATCAGCAAATGTTTTTAAAAGATTGTCTGGGGCCGCAGTCCGCGGGTCCAAAAATGTCAGCGTGCGGAACGGAGCTGGGGAGTGCGGCTGAGCGAACAGTTACAGAAGCAAGTACCAGTGCTGGGTCATTTGCGGAGCTGGCACGGATTTTCGCTCACCCACAGGGCAATCGGCAAAGTTGTTTTGTGTCCATGCATCCGAGCTTCCATCCTGGGACATAGTAAGGGGAAGATTTGTAGGCATTGGCCCCTAGACAATCTCATAAAGTGTTCATTGAAAATGGGGTATTATTTATTTTAAAGCATCTTTACACCTGAATTTGCAAGAAAAATATTCTTTCACTCCTCCCTCCCTCCCCCCCCCCCCCCCCCCCCCCCCGCTTTAGAAAATAACGCAAACCGTCATGCCCAATGTTTTGAAAGGAAACAGCGGATTTGCTTTTATATTTTTTGTCGGGGAAAGGCGGGGTAAGTACGTGCTTTTACGATGCTGATTTCATTAACCTGGGAATTGAAAATAGCGGTCACTCGTGAGCTGCGATGCAGCTGCGTACCCAAGGCAGGGGAGAGGCAGAAAAGGCCCCGCAGCCGCGGGGCTGATGCGCGCCCGCCCGTGCCTGCAGCCGCAGCCGCGCCGCCCGCCGCCTCCGCGGGGCACGGCAGGGCCCGGGCACCGACCGAGCCAGACACCACCTGCAAGGCTTAAACGCCAAACGGGACTCAGCCGAGCACAGGCGGCCTCAACTAGAAAAACAGCCCCCCCCCCCGCTACCTCCCTCCTGCCACCTCCCTCCTTTCCCGCGCCCTCTTTAAAGTTGTAGCCCATGCAATTGGTACTGATCCCAAGTTGTGAAGAACAATGAGAGAGGGAAACTACGGCTGGTCTTGAGTTTCTGGATTAAAATTTAGCCGAAGACTGAGGGAAAGTAAGCAAGAAGGGCATAGCTGACGTTTAGATCCTGTTACAAGGACGAGTTTCCCGGTTTTGCACCTGACGGAGCATGTGTTGGGTCTTTTTAGCAATTCCAAAGAGAAATCCTTGGATTTGCTTATGAAACAGTAACTTTCCCTGAGTAACAGATTCCTGATTGTATTTTCTGATAGGTAGGCAAAATATTAGCATTTACTAATGACTGTATTTGAGCCTTTATTCACTTTTACAAGTGTTTTACAGAATGCAGAGCACACATTATAAACTACTCCATAAACCAGCTGTCCGATGAGAATAATTACCTGTCACCTAAATGAGCCTGGCCCGTCACATCCTTCAACCCATCCGTCCCTAAAGGCCTGAAAAACTAAAGGCTCTGCAGCATATCTGGAAAGTTACCAGATCTGGGCTCTGGATGATGCTTCTTATGGTTCTACTGCTGCCTTTAAATTTACTTGGCAGGAATAGTAACGCTGGCAGAAAAATTGCTCTCACCAACATCATTTTACTGAATCTTCTAGCCTTGAAAAAGTTTGAATCAAGCAGTAGGCTTCCCTCATTTACTTAGAACCAAAAGTATTCTCTGGCTCATAGTTCCCTACTTCTGGTTATTGTGATAAAGAGATCAGAGAGCAGGGGTGGGTGATACCTTTTCAGGTATAATCTCTGCACCACATCTCTTTATGGTGAGAGGCATTTGTTTGGGAGAGCAGAGCACAGGAGAAACATGTGCGTTGCTTCCAAACATGAATGACTCCTTAGGGAATCCTTCATTTGTAGCATAAGCCCAAGAGAACACCTTTTTTTGTTTTTTTTTCCCCACAGAAATAATCTAGCATTAAGTAGGCATAGCTGGAAATTCAGAGTTAGTACTGCTACTAGGATGAGATCATCAACTTTTTTCCTGTATATCATGCAAAACCCAGCAAACAGTGGCAATTTCTGGCCAAGATTCAAACAAGTGATTTAGAACTCAAAGGGTTGGTCTCCTAATTCAGCCCCAGATTCCATTTATGGCTGTGTTTTAACTAGTATGAAAATAGTGGACATAAGTTAATGTTCAGGCTAGGAGATCTCAAGGGCTTCCAGAAAAACCTTGTTAAAATTCCATGATTGAGTTGAAGAGAGGATTAGGGTAATTCCCATGTTAGTCATGGAGTTGAGTCTCTCTTTCAACTTGTCTAAATTAATTTTCATTCCTAAGGTTCATAGAAAATCTGTAAAAAATGAATGGTTTCAATTTGGAACATACTAGATTGCTTATGGCTTCAAATATTTTGGAAAAAGAGACCCTTTCCCTTGTGGATCTATTCTTACATTTAATCTGCCAGGTACTGCCACTACTACTCCTCAATTCATATTATGCAAATTAAGTACTTTACTGGTAGTTTAGGCCCTTATCTGACATTTATGCATGTGATTTTAGCAAGTTCAGTTGCACTGCACACATGCACACCTGTTTGTACGTCTAAGTATTTACAAGATGGAAGGATAGATGTATTGAACAAAAGTACTAAAGGCATATTAGGTTTTGCCCAGTTTTCTTGCATTCTTCATGACATAAGAAGAAACAATTTTATTTGTTTAAAAAGACTCCAAACCAAATCACACAATTAATGGGTCTGAGGGCATTCAATGCTTATTAACGAATTTTGTCATAATAGTGGAAAAAGCAGTGAATGGTTTTTACTATGACGCAAAGGCTGCATATGCTACCAGCTAATCCAGATAAATTCTTTTAACAGAAAAGAAAGAAGTACTAAGAAAACAACAATCCAACTTTTTAGGACAGTGCTTCTTAGCTTGGGTTCTGTTGTCATCCTAAGACTCCAGATTTATTTTGAGTAGTCTGTGACAGGCAATGGGGAAAAAGCGTATTTGTATATTCTGTATAGCAACTTCACACATGTGAAATTCCTAAGGGGAGGGAGATTTTTCTGAATAGTAAGATTGTTAGTTGTTGGCACCACAGGAAAATGATTTATTGCTTTAGGAAGTAAATAATCATGTATGGTGAAGAAGAATGCAGTTTTATGTAGATAACATCAAGTGGGTAAGAAAAACTGAGTGGCACAGATACTAAAACAGCTTAAATATTTTAAAAATTAGAATAATTTAAGTGTTATTGTTAGTGCTGCTGTCTTTTGCTTACTTCAGTAAAATAAGTATGACCCTGAACTATTCTGTCTGAGTGTTGGGTTTTTTTAATATGCTTTTTCATGTTGATCACTTACATGAACTAAAAACCCAGTAAGTTCTAATTGTCATTTTATTTAGGGAAATATTCTCAGAAAGAGGGGAAAAAAGGTGATGTTATTAGTAAGTAATATTTATTTGACTGTATCTTGTAATGTCTTACAGAACTTAACCAATTTATCCTGATGGGTTTTTCTGGCCCTATCATTACTTAAGATGCATAGCTCTGCATGTCTCCAGTTTGTTTCTCACATCAAGACAATGAAAGACATGGAAAGATAACTACAGCTGCAGCATTATTGGGCTGTTATGCTCAGATTTGAAAATCAGCTGGGTTAGGATAGAAGAATGTAGCATGCAGCAGTTCTGTTTCTGCTTTAGCAAGCCTCGGCAGCATTAATCTCTTTTTATTGAGATATACATATATGTGTCTCTATGTGTGTGTATATATGCACATACACACACATATGTATATATATATATATATATGATTTGTAGAAAAGGATTTTCTTTTCCCTTTTCCGATAGCTAAATTGTACCTGTCACCATAGTTATATTTCTATTAATTGCTAATGAAATTTGTAAAGGATTTCTCTACAGAGAAGAAGCTGAGCATATGTAATACCCAGATGTGATACAATATATTTGTATATTGTGTAATTGGCTTCACGTCTATACCCTTAGTGTGAAGATCTGGGATCAACACATTCAAGCTGATTGCTTGTATTTCATTCTTCCAGGAATCTCATTCAGCATCACTGCCCACTGCCTGCAAGGTGTTTGGCATGGAGAGTTTCTATTGAAAATCAAGATAGAGACCTTCTGATCAGCATAGCATCTCTATTCAGTAGGATAGCTTAAAAAAAAAAAAACCTTTTCCAGAACAAGACTTTAATCATATGGTGTGATAAAGGATGATCGACTGAAAGGATGATGACTTCTAACAAGGGCGTATGATGATTTCTAATCTCCACAACAGAAAGTTTTAGAGTTTCACAGAGCTGCTTCATATTGATTAGGCCAGTAGGAAGAGGTGGATTTGCTTCTTAAAAAGCTAGCCTCAGTGAATACTTTTTTTTTATTTATGGTTTGAAGTATTTCCTTTTTCTCGATTGGCTTTTCAACGATATCAAATAATAATTTTATTGTCTTGGATCAGAAGTCTTGACATTTTCCTGATTTATGCAGTCTGCAGAGTCCCAGACTCCCTCTTTAGCAATAACTAGAATTCACTGGTGTGAATGAAGCTGTTGACTTCTCCGAAGAGGTATGTATGTAACACCTACAAAAAAGAAACAAAGACATTTCCAAAAGATAAATCTTACTTATAAATCTTCTAGGTAAAAAAATTTTAAAAACTGTAACCCTAGTTGTTTGTAGTAAACCAGCATAGATAGATAATAATTTAATGAAATTTTAATAATTGACTTTAATAAAATTGTAAGAGCTGTCATGTGGATTGTCACTTTCATCATTAAATAGAATTTTAACACCTAGAATTAGATTTGCCTAGTATATTCTATCACAAAATCTTATTTTCATTTACTGTAGTATTTCCTTTATTTTTGTTAACAAGTTTCAAGCCAAGTGCTTTTTGAAAACTTCAGAAAAATCCTTTGTCCTTTTAGAAGAATGAGATCAAGGAAAACATGTAATTTTGCTGAAAAATTCTTGCTGCCATCTCAGGGATTTTACTCCAGGCTCTTAAGCATAGAACTTAACTTTGGGAGAAGCATGATTCTTATGTTGAGGTTGTTCCTTTTTCAGTTGCTGTTAAAGGTGGCCAAAATCTGGAATTTTTACAGATCTGAAAATTATGTTGTTATAGTTCAGGAGAGTTTCACAGCTATATCCCCTGACAGATCCATCTGCATCCAGTATACCTCCTATTCCCCCAACAACTGCTGTTTTGCAAAAATTGTGCAAACAAGCCATCTTCATAGAACAAGTCAATGTCCCTTATTTTGAGAATGGAGGAGATGCTCTGGAATTTCTAATACTTTCTGTTGGATTAAGCACGGGAGAGATGGTAGCGACTGTCTCTATTCATGAGTTTATTGCTCCTCTTGAAAGGCCCCAACAGCACAGGGGAGGAGCTGGGTCTGATTGATGTATCAAAGGGTAAGCTGAAGGGAAGGATTGAGGCACTACTTCTCTTGGGTGCAACACTGGGGAAAAAAATGTAGTGCTTAAAATTTTCATCAAAAAATGACAGAAACATATGGATTCCTCCATCCAATGAGGAAACTGTGCTGTCAATATGAACCATAGATACACTTAATAGATACCTTCCTTTCTCATGGATTATAGTACTGATAATTATGTTTCCTATTGGAAACCTGAAGGTAGAATATTAAGTAGCCCAGAATTATAATATAATTGATATGCTGTTGATACCCTTTTCTGATTCAAGGAAAGAAAGTGCAGTTATGAAAACTGCATTTTCAATCACAGTCAACGTTCTCAAAAATTGCAGAAGGATTCAGGAAGTTTAGAGCAGTTAGAAAGTTAGGGAATTGTGGATTCAAGCATCTAAAAATTGTTTTTATTGACAAGCAGATTAATAAGAGTGGTTCTCTTATTAAAAGCGTTTACAATTTGTCTGCAAAAATTCAGTTCAAGTTAAAATTAGACACAGTGAAGTAGCCATGCAGAAATATTTTACATACTTGCAGAGAAATCTGATGATTTAAAAAAATCATCCTGCTTTTTGAATCATTTTTACATTGTAGGACTCAAAAATGGCTTTCATCTTTAAAATGACGTTTTGGAGATCTTCATATTTTGCAGCAATGCAAGCCTAAATAATCCCCAAATGGTGTCTGAATTCACATGACCAGATCATTAACCTGAACTTTACAAAGTCTCTAAAGATTTATTCATAAGAAAGAGTATTCTCCCTTGGTTACATTAGACCCCTGGCAGCCTGGAGACTTGGGTTTTTGTCTTCACAGTGCCAGGTATGTCCTGTGAAAAGTCTGATCTCTGCAGGCACAGCTGTGTCTGCAACTAAGCTCCTCAAACAAAACAAAACTGAACAAAAAGACCAAAAAAAAGGCTTCTTCCTATAGCACCATGGTGTGCTACTGTTAACAGCTGCCCACCTTGTCTCTTCCCAAGAGGTCTCCATGCTCAGAGCTGGGGGGAACATGTGCTTGTACCCCTCCTCGCCGGTTTGTTAGTTCAGCCACTTCCACAGCCACACGAGCTGAGCAGCTGAGCGCTGCCCCCAGGTAGCTGCCCAGCAGTGGATTAGAAAGTGGCATGGTGACTCTGAGGCCAAGGAGCGGGAGGGTTGTTTGGATTAAGGTGTTAACAACTGTCATGGCGAGATGAGACACGGCTGCTTTGTCAAAGCCCTAAATCTACGTTCTTCCTGCTTATAAACACCCCTCTGCTGCTTCTCACCTCAGGATCAATGGGAGTTCCTGAGGGCTTGTCATGTTTGAAAGTTGGTCCATTTTTTTTCCAGAGTCTTAAAAAAAGTATTGAGGAGTTGAAATTAAGGATTTTTTTTTTTTTTTAACTGTAGCCTTAATTTATATTCTGTATTAAAGATCACAATTCAATACATGTGCAGATTCTGAAAACAACTAACCAGCTAATTAAAAAAATCTATGACTTTAGTTCTTTGGCTTTAAAATAAAGTCTCTTTTTCTCCGCTGCTAATGGATCATATTCATTGGTTTTTTATATTTTCTGAAGTCAGAGGGGCCATTTTAATAATTTATTTTGACTTCATCAGAGCACAGGCTTAAAAATATTACCTAGTAGTTTTCCTAACAAGGCCAAGAACTTTTGCAGAGCAAGGGGATGTTTTTGAGGCAGGCATAGAAGCTTGACTTAGAGTGGCAGAATCCAGTGCAAGTCTTGCTACAGCTACATTTTCCCAGTGAATGCAGTTCTTCTGTGAGAAGTCTTACTTCACAAGTCAGGGACAGACCCTTTTTCCACCTCAGCCTTTCTTTGAACCGCTGTGGAGAGGGTGCAGTATGAGCTGCTGCTACAACCTCGTCTGTTCACAGCTCCTGAGCTGCAGGCAGCAGCAGGGAGCTCAGCACGGACTAAACACCCAAGTGTTCACTTTGATTTGCTGAAGGATTTTCCACCCGGTGCTGAGCTTTGTGCTACTGCTGTGGTACCTACGTTGCACCACGGCTATTGCATAGCCAAGAATAGTTTTTGGAGAAAAACAAATAAATAGTGAAAATGCTTAAATGCCTCACGGGGTTTGTAGTCAGCCATTCTTTATGCATGCTTGTGATTTACCTTAAAATTGTTACTTTGGAAATGTTATGTATCCTAGATTAAAAGAAGAAAAGTATAGGCTGTCTTTTGACATCATATTACATAAAACATTACTGAAGAAGTTGCTGCCTAAACTAGACATTTATTCTTTTCTACAAAAAAATCAAAATTTCATTTAAAAGTTACTGGTGGTGGGGAGTGTAATGTCACCTGTACTAAGTTGTTCCAGTGGATGGTTACCCTTCTCTTTAAAAATGTTGCAGATTAATGTCATAGAATCATGGAATGGTTTAGGTTGGAAGGGATCTTAAAGATCATCTAGTTTCAATGCCCTTGCAGTGGTCAAGGACACCTTTCACTAGACCAGATTTCTCAGAGCCCCATCCAACCTGGCCTTAAACACTTCCAGGGAAGTAATGAGTAAGCTGCATTTATCTAACTTGTCTAATTTCTAGGCGTTCACTCTTGTTCCTTTTTTCAGCACTGAAGGAGTTAACTTTTTCATGTGTCTGTTCACTGTATTGGAACTACAGACCAGTTATCTTTGATAAGTTGAAGCTTTTCCTCATTAAGCTAACTAAATCAAAGTCTTTGAGTATGTCATTAAATACATAGTTCCCAATAATTTAATAAATGTTCCAGTTCTTCTCTGACCCTCTGATTTTGTTTGAAATACTAGAATGGCACGCTGTATTTCACCAGCAGCTGCAGCCATTTGAAAAACAGAAGTAATACATGTACCAGACTCCTACTCGGTGCTCCCATGTTAGCAGATACAGTGATCATATTAACACTTGCATCACACCTTTGGCTACCAGATGATTCCCAGTCAGAACCAGTTTCCCAGAATAGTAGCCTTTCCTCAGAAACACACCCTTCAGTATTTGTTCTCGGGCATCTGACTTTTACAGGAACAACCCTCATTTTCCTTTGCACTGCAGCTTTTGTAAATACATTCTTTGCAGTTCCACTCCTGGCAGTCTTCCACTTCCATCCCACGCTCATCACTTTACATATCTCCGTATTCTCTCCTGACACTGATTTGGAGTCATCATGACCAGATTGCCTTTGCAAATAAATATCCTTGGGAAGCCAGGAGTGCTGATAAATAATGTTGAGTTTCCATATCCATTAAAGCAGCCATGTCCCCTTTGATTCTGCTTGAATTTATTGTAAGCTTCTAAAGAGAAGAATGTGTAATCCCACCTGGAGATGAGTCAGTAAATTGTAAACACGTACAAGATTTTCAGAACTAGTGAAGAAATCCCTCCAAATATGGATCCTCATGTCAGTGCCTAAGAAATGGCAACAAAAGAACTGAAGGATGAGAAGAACAGAAGAGAACTGATGATGATGAATATACCACAGTTGTGAGGGGCCTGGATCTTGGTTGCATCAAACCAAAGAATTATACAGTGTTTAGTTATCCATCAAAACCACAATTGATATGATCCATGGCTGTAACTTTGCATTGTATGCACTAAATTCCAGGCCTTGGGATGTTTCTGTCATGCTGCAGCTTGCATAAAGTTGGTATCTGTTCTCCATCGAGAAGCAGACCTCTCTACAGGAAAAGAAAGAAGAAAAGATCTGTTTGGGGGATTATTATATTTGCTCTAAGAGTGCCGTAAAGAGACAGCTGAGAAGCAAATAGCTTCTTACGCTAGGACCAAGGGATTAAACTGGATAAAAAGAGTCAGGAAGGGGTCAAAATGAAGAAAATGAGTGGAAAAATTACACCAATGGAAATCTTCAGGAAAAGGCTGGGCAGCACGGCCCCAAGCTTTGCTGCTGTCGCTGTTGGGAGCACCCTTTCAAGCACTGGCTATAGGGCCTTCCCACAGGTATCACTCAATCCTTCTTTCCTTCCGAGTAAAACAGTCCTTTCCACGCATCCTTGAGAGAAATTCAGCTTTTAACCTTAAGTGGACCAAAAGCATTTTCCGATTTTAAACTAAGCAAAATTAAGCCAAACTGTTATTTTTTTTGCTGTCTGAGGAGCACAGAGAAAGCACCATATGCTGGGGAGCTGAAAATAAATCAGATATTCCCTAGTGAGGTGTGAATTCTCAGCAACATTAATATCTAGATTATCCAGAGAACAGATTTTCTTTTGGACACTGTTGAAAATGAACTCCAGTTCCTGGCAATGTTGATGTTTCTGCATTAATATTAGTGGACCTTCTGTAATAACTGATGAGGCCCTGTGGCAACATGAAAAAGTATTTTGTCCTGTAAATGAAGATTTGGAGAGATGAAGGCTTGAAACCTGGTAAAGGTTAGTCATTATACATCCCTCTATGAGTCCTAATGGAATCAGGAATGCAACTGTACAATGCGGTTCATAGGGAGCCTGTTACTCCTCTTCTGTGAGCCAGATGACCATGACATCTGAAGGTACACCATACTGCACAGTGGTATCCATCTGCTATAAAATTCCAGTTGCATAGGCACAGCCTATTTGTATAAATAAGATTTATATTCATAGCATTATTCAAGATTCCTTCAAGTGTCCAGAAAGCAATTCAAAAACAGGAATGGCAAAAGTAATGGATGTCAAAAAAATGAGGACGGTGTTAGTCTGAGTCAAAGTTTGAAATTCTTTTCTTCAGGGACTATCCTGCACTGAGAAAAAAAACACAACCCAACTGTGTAGTAGAGAGGTATGTGGTGGAACACCATACCATAGTGCATTTTCTCATACAGAGTGGTGCATTTGAAAACACAGTTAACATTAAAATAACCTCATTAACAATGAGACTGCTCTAAGCCAGTGCCATAAAGTGACACAGACCCACTTGGGTTTGATACTGCTAAATTGCTGTGCTGAACCTGATTTATGGTTTTTAATTGACCATCTTGTGTATGGTCAATTACAGGTGCAGCCTCAGAAAGGTGTATGTGCGGCATTTCTGCAGATGATTTTACTTGCTATTTTCTGCTAAAACCTGTACCAGGAAGTATTATTATAGTACTGAGAAAGTTTATTTTATTGACTGCCATGGCTCTCCCCTAGCTCATTCTTGTCTAAAAACTGGGCACAGCCCCATAAACCACAGAAGTACAGAATCAAGATTAAAATTAACCTCAGTGCCACTTAGTGAGATCATTTAAGCAGTTGGAGTCAGCGTGGTTTTACACCAATTAAGTACTGTTACAAGGCAAAATCCCATTGACTAGAATTATGTCAGTGTTTAGTGCAAAATAATGTACATTATCCTAGCTATATGAAGTCATGATGGAGTATGGTGCCAATACATTTTAAGAACACTTTCCACAGTCCTAGCAAAAAAATTAAATATTGCCAGTATCAACTGAAGGACAGCATTCATTTTCTTGATGTCATGCTGGGTCTGAAGAAAACACCTAGTGCAAAATATTGAATATGATATCAATGAAGGGTTTTGTTTGTTTCAAACCAAAAGGAAATGGAATAATAATACTGTTACCATGAAGCACTCCACCCAGGTAATGATTCATCTAAATCCAACAAAAAAATAAAACCAAAACCAAAAATTTGCCCCCCCTCCCCCAAAAAAAAAAGCTCACTTTAAAAAATAATAAAAAAAACCAACCCATTTACTCTGTTTGTGTTGGATGGAAGAATCAGAAATAGAACTCTGGCAAGCCAACACAGTCATCTATCTACACAACCATAATAGTTTTATAGATCTCTAACCATGTAACAGTCAGTTGTGTTACTCTTTATTTCTGGAGAAGTGCATGAAAAGAGATGAGGACATCTCCTTAGTCCTTACAGAGCAAATAAATCTTAAAATAAATTCTCAAAAGTAAAAAAAGGGAAATATTTGTATTATACTAAAGGCATTAAGCAGCATCTTTTTAAGTGTCTTGCCAACAGTTCAAACATGGAACTAACAAAACTACTCCTGTAATCACCATAAAAATTAATAACCTTGAAGCTGGGAAGGTCTCAGAGGCTTGAACAAAGGAGTCTGCATCTGCCTTACGTTGTTACTTTATGACCAAATTTTTTCAATTGGTAATACTCTATTATAAAAGCTTTAAGTCTCCTTACATGTTAAATCAGGCACTGTATAGAGAAAAAACTCAGAAATTTTAAGTCCCCTGGAAATTAGGCACTGGGATGACAGTTCCTTTGAAACAGAAGAAGCCTACTCTTAGGATGCACTGGCTAATAAAATCCACAGGTCACCAGAAAAAAAGGAGTGGTGAATATTTTGAGCATATTCTAAATGGTCACGTTTGAACCCTGCTTCTCCTTGGTGAAGCCCAAGTAACATTTACTGCTAGGAGTAAGTCCATGGGCTTCTATTAAATTTCTTCTTTATATTTGTCATGACCCGAGAATCTGCCATTCCTCTGGCCCCTACTGCAGGGAATGAACAACGTGCCCTCTACTGTTTTGCACTTTAGTTACCCTTTGGGTGCTCCTTCACTTGCCTTAATCCTCTGTGTCCAGGATTTATCCTAATTCCCTGAATTCAGCCTAATTTTCATTCAACTCCATTGAAGGTATCTCTTACAGTCTGAGCAAATGTTGCATGAGGAACTCACTGCTGCATTATTAAACAAATGCAGCCAAGGTGATTAGACTTGGATAGCTGGCTGGTGTTGAAATTCTTAAAGATTCCTGTAGTTAGTTTTTTCTTAATCAGTCTAGAAGTGACATGTTGCTATAGACAATCAATTTGTTTACAGCAGAAGATAAAGTCTAATATTTATTATTGATTGCTCCAGCCACTTACATGTGTGTGTATTAATTACATACTGTACTCACAAGAACAAAATAAAATTGAAAAAGCACAACATGAAGCAATTTTCTTAAAAGACTAACAGTGCTGACAGTAGGTGTCCTTTTAACTGAAGACTTTTTTTCTTCAGGTCTCTTCAGTAAGAGGGCAAGTTCTTTAAAATAACAAAGTTAATTGTAGCTAGCACTGGAATGATAAATAAAAGATTTGACTCTCTACGGGAGGCTATTTTTTCAACTGATGAAAGGACAGAGATGTCTGACAGAATAATAGGATTAATTTAAAAATCATGCTCAGCTTTGGACATTATGTCCAAAAGCAATGACATGATTACTGTTGTCTTTAAAGAATGTACAAAAGTTTAATTCTAGGGAAAACACTGGAAATGCTAAGACAGTAGGCATTTGATTTGCTGTGATGACTTAATAGACAGTTTAGCTACCTTTCAAATTGTTGGCTGACAATTGAAAAGGGTGCATTTTAAATAAGTTGTCGGGATTTCACAATCTCAGTTTCTACAGACTTTACTGGAAATCGTACTGTTAATATCTTTGGTAACAAGTCTAAGTTTTCTTGAGTCAGTTGTTTTGAGTACCACCAACTTTCCCTGTCAAGGAATGTGGGCAAGGAACACACAACTTTACCATACTGATCTAAAAGGAAAAGTTAATCACATTTTAGACAATTTTCTTTGAAAGTGAGACCCTGATCACCTTGAAATTAGTTTATTTTCAAACAATTTGAAATGGTGTTTTGTTACATGAACACACAGCTGTCTAAAAAGAAACTTTTACATGTTCACACACTGAAGCTGGATAAAGATAATATAAGAAGCTATTTTGAATTTCCTGACCTTCACAGATTGAAGTTTCAACTTCAATCAGTGCTAACACAGTTTTTCTTCTTCCCTCCCCTTTTCAAAATACAATAAAATTTTATTTGAATATTGTAGTGTGGGTTATAAAATCTCAGAGAATTGAAGTGGCAAGTCTCCAGGATCTGACTGTGCTAAGGGAAGAGATAAGTTACCTTTCTTGAAGAAGAGAGTGATTGCTTCATTTTTAAAACCTTTCTGCCATCAGGAATGAAAAACAAACACTTGGATTTTGGTCTGTGACCTCCCTACAATGTCCATGGAGGGAATCACATAAATGTCAACTAAAGCAGGCCCTCACCTAGCATGGGGGTTGAAACAATTTTTACAGAGAGTGGAGGCTTTGCCAGCTCAAAGAATAACATTTTTGAAAGACATTTTGGGGACAGGTGTATTATTATGATTTACAGTAACTGAACTCTTCCAACTTTTGTTGTTTTAAGCAAAAGAAATATTAGGAAGGTTTTAGATTAATATTAATATGACTTCTACCTCTGAAACAGAGAACATTTCTAACATTTTAAAGTCAATAAAGTATGCTTAGAGGAGTATTCTTGTTATACCAGAAATACACTTTTAAGCAAACATATTGTTATTCTACAGGATTTGTCTCTCTCTTTCTATGTAATAACAGTGTTCTAACATTAAGAAGACACCTAAGTAATATAAGTTATCTCTGCTTAGAACATTAGCTGCAATACTAACAGTCCTTGTCATTGTTAGATTTTAAATCTTCATTGCCAAATACACGAGACAAAATAAATAATTTTGTGTAACTGCAGAAACCTTTCTCCCCCAGATTCCTTTCTTTTCCCCTCTAAGACTTTTTCATGCTATTTTAGTGGTAGGATAACACGTTAACGTCTTTATGCTGCAATTTGCTGATATGAAGTTTCATTGTACATGTTAATATACGAATGCTACAAGAAAGTTGCTTGATCTTCTTCCAAGTTTTAAATACCAATTTTAAGCAGCAATAGTCTCATTCACTAATTGCTGTTTATTTCTTACATGGTGCTGTATTTTTCCTTTCTTATTTTCTCTCTCTACCACAGCAGAGTCTTTTTAATTGCAGCACAATTTTTCATTCTGGTCAGGTCAGTTTTATTTCCCTTTTTCCCCCAGCTTTAACAATATTTGCACAGAAAAATACTGAGTGCTGTGTTATTTTTGGCTTTCGATAAAAGTAGGCAATATATTCTAGCTTTGCATTAAAACTAAGGTTAAGTATAAGTAAGGTGTGAACCAAATCTGAAAAAGCTGCTTAGCTAAAATGCTGGGTTTTTTTCAAGAGGTCTTTTTCACATTCAAACAATAATTTGCAGTGATGCAAATCTGTGGTCTCATTCCTAAAGAAAAAAAATCAGTTATCCTTTTCATTAACAAGTTAAAAAAATCTATGTGGTTTTTTTCCCATTTCCAAAGATGGGAAATTGTTCTTGTAGATGCTTTAAACCTGAAACAGCCATAACATTCTAGCCTCTAGCCTTTCTTTCAACTTTGCCTCTTAGATCGAGAAACAGAAATGAAAACATTAATGAAAGTTTTGCTTTTAGTACCCAGACTTGGGGTCTCTTCAGGCATCCTGGAGGCTTTTCTTGAACTACTTAATGCTTCAAGGGAAAAGTGTGAGTTTCCTTGTACTGTCCTAGTGTTACCAAAGTGAACTTTAATTAGTCTGCATGTACTTAAGGAAAGATGCCATCATCTCACTTTGTGCTCTGTGTGTATCTATGCGTTCATAGCAAAATTAGTTCTTCAGTCTGATCCAAGTCTAAAAAGTGGTCTCAAACTAATAGGAAAAGAGCTCATATTCATTAAATGTTCTGTGTTCATTCTTTCTCATCAATTGTTTCCTTCTCTGGACAGTTTTTTCTCCATCTCTCTCTATTTCCTACACTGTATTCATAAGGCAGTGAAATGTCAAGGTACTTAAACCAAAATAACTCAGCGTTAGATAAAACAACAACTAAAATCGTGGGCAGATTTTCCCCTCCTCCCTCTCTTCTTTATATTAATGATGGTCATAAAAGACAAAATTTCCATGGAAGGTGGAACATAAGTGCAGCGTAATAATGAACTTTGCAAAACGCCTTTCGACATGCCTCTATTGCTGACGCTGCATACCAGGCTCCTGCTGAGTTTAGGGCCTTTTCCTTCTGAGCACTATGTAAACAAAGAAGCTTTATATCACACAAGGGGAGTGAAAGTAGGAAGCTATTCTTCACCTCCAAGAAGGATGGTGAAAAGGGACTGTGTTCATTCTGTTTTTGAGAGTATCTCTGGCCTGATAAGATTTGACCTGTAAGACTGATACTACAGGAGATGTTACAGTTGAATGAACCTGTTAAGACAACCAAGAAAAGGAGGCGCTGTAAATTGAGTATGTGCTGTCCTGTGTATTCCTGTGTATTCTCAAATTTCAAAAGTCCCAAATTTTAGAAAAGTTAGTGTAATAACAAGACTTAATACAGGACTTCCCAGCAGTCCACTATTACATAGTACTTGAAATAAATGTTGATTTATGTTGTTGTAGTTCTGATAAGTACTTACGTTACAGTTATTTTTGGAACACTCTGATCAGGTTTAAATAAAAACAGACAACTTGGAACTGCCATAGAAACTTTTATTTAAAAAAATAACTTGACTATAAATCCATATAAAAAGCTTTTGGTGACTAAGTGAATAAATACAGAAGAACACCCATAAAGAATCTTGAAAACCTCTGCTACAATTTGGTATTACTTTGTTGTAACATTTATGTTAAATAGGCCACTTTAATCTCAGCTCTTTAAGTTACACATGAGCCTGTTAGATCTTCAGTTCCTCTTCCATCTTCACTCCACATACCTGCTATTTAACGCTAGTGTAAAAGATTTTAAAGTTCCTGTTTCCCTTTGTTCACAGGGCTGGAATAGAGGACAGGTTTCCCTCATAGAGAAGAAAGTACTTTTATAATGACAAAACAATTAAGTTAATTTTCACAATTGGACTGAAATATGTCTTTTTCTAATTGAGAAGGTATTAACACCTTCAAAGCACTGAAGCCTCCCTTTGAATCACTCTTCCCATCTCATCACTAGAGTTGTCAGGGATTTTGTTGGCATGTATGCAGCAAATGTAAACTTTTAAGCTGGAGCTATGGTGTGGAAAGCATGGTCTGAAGGAGATGTAGAGTCTGGAAATTTCTATCAATTTGTCTTACTTTGTGAAGTTGTAAAGATAATTAAGTCACAGGATTTGTCTTAAAAAATAAGCCAATATTGCCTCTGTACAAGCACACATTCTCACATCTCTTCTAGTTTTCTGTTATGCAGTACAATTTTACAAAAGAATGTTAGTTTTAAACAGCAAACAACTGGATCAAAAATAGACACTCTTTCTTTCTAAACTTGAGGCAGAATGAACAGCAAAATTATTCTCCTTTCCACTTCCAATATCCTCTCACATGGTCCATAACGTGATCCGAAGAACTCCTCTCCAAGTTTCACAAGTCGTGTTTCTCAATACAGAAATTAAATTTTAAACAGAGCAGCAATAAGATTTCCTTTAAAAAATATCGAATTCAGGCATTTTTTTTGAATTGTTGATTTTTTAATGTTTGAACTTAATGATAATTGATTCCTAGAAGATTTATTTGCTTAGAGAATTCTTTATCGTCAATGCTTCAGTGGCCATTTTGCTGTTCTGGCTGCTGCCAATGTATCATAGACTTCTCTGTACTGGCTGTACAGTCACGTGCTATTCAACCATTGCCAAAACCATCTTCACATTTTCCACTAATAGAACTGCAGTAGAGAGAAATTGTCATGTTTATAATGTTACTAGAAATGATAACCCTTTAAGACCTAATATACTAACAGGCAAATAAAACAGCATCCCTCAAGATGGCTGAGGCTGTGAAACTCAGTTCAGAAGACTACTTTTTCTGTACATTGCTTTTGCTTTCAGACTTTACCATCACTTCATCTTGTACTGAAGAAACCATAAATTGCTCAACAACAAAGTAAAATTTAGGAGAATTTCTAACTCATAAAAGAGATTAAAAGTACACTCAATCTCAAGAACATTTGTTAGAAAGCCAGCTTTACTCACATCTTTTGAATCCTTCCACCCACAAAAGCAACTGTAAAAACTGAATTTTGTATTAGTCTGGGAAAAGAAAACTGCAAAACCAAAACCATTAGTATTTGGAGATCAGGTAGGTGTGCATAATAACTTCTATCTATCTATCTATCTATCTATCTATCTATCTCCTTTTTATTTTTTTTTTTCTAATGATGCATTTATATGTTGACATGCCCCGAAAAGTTCTAATATTACATGAAGGAAGGGGACTTGAGGAGGTAATCTGTTTTCAGTGGGAAACATAAGATGCACGATCTCTAGGGAAGATTGCTGAGGGGATGGAAGGGCTCAATTGCTTGCATTAGACAGCCCCAGTTGTATGTGTCATCTGGAGAGGGAAGCATGGTTCCTCTATCAGCTAATCTGCTTCTGTGGACTACCCAGTGGTGCTGCATTCTGCATACAGCTCTGAATCAGCACTGAGACTGCTCTCATATCTCACCATTATCTCTCTACCATGAAGGTCTTTGCATCTAATGAGGTTAACCTGAGGTATTTGTATTATTCAAAACCACTCTGGCAAGTAGCTCTCTGAAAGATGTTTATGCATTTCCCACGAAGTTTGAAATTTATGGACTATGTACAAACTAGCCCAGATGTCTTCTAAGTATCTGGCATGGAAAATCCAAGCATGTTGTTATGATTGCATGACTAACTGTGCTTTAGATCCTGCTAGGATATCTATTAAGTGACAGGCTTGTTTTCCCTCACCCATCACAGAACATGAAGCCTTGGAGTCCTATAGCTCTGTATTCTCAGCTATGTTGGCATTATGGACCCAGTTACACCCAGCAAAAGCAAAATCGTCCCTGTAAAAGAGCCTATGATCAGCACACTAGGTAAAAATTACTCAACTTTAGGCATTTATTAATTCATTCATTCACTCAAAGAACACAGAAAAGCAGGAAAAAGATAAAAGGTTAGGTGTATACCTGTATTTGCTCTTAACTACCACTTAGTCTTTACTTTTCAATGCTTGGTAAACCAACTTGCACACAGGTCTGCTCTGGGAAGAATAAACTAAGCTTCTGAAGTGTGCTTTATTTAGCTAGGTGTAACTCCAGTGATATAGTGAGAGCCTTAGGTCAAGAGGATTAAACTGAGCAATGCTTACAGCTGCTCATCATACTGTTTCATCCAGGTAGTGCATGTATATTTGGCTGCCTCTAAATCTTAGAAATAGGAAGTAGGTTAAGCATCCCAACTAGCAGTAACACAGGAGGACTCCTGTGTTATTGTTCACTCCTAGAGAACCCAAGCCTGAGTTTTAGATCAGGAGAAGTTGTCTTTGGAGTTCCACTGCACAGAATCAGTCCTGCTCAACCTTTTTCTTTTAAACACCCTGAAATCTAAATGTATTATGCAAAAGAAGAAAAAAAGGGGGGTGGGATGGGTGGGGATTGAAGTCTTGCTGTACATATTTGGTATGCAGGAAAACTGCAGTATTTTTAATGAAACTAGGGTATTAGATGGTGGACTGAGTTCAGTTCTAGGTGTAAAAGCAGAAGAATCAATGTAATCCAGAATTTGAAACACCTCATGTTCCAGGCAAGACTGCATCATGAGATATTTTCCATAAGGAAAAGAGACAGGGGAAGGACATGGTTACAAAATTCAAATATTTATAGAGTTGCTTGTTATTCTTTATGTCCATGGAAACTAATGTAGCAGAGGAAAAGAGAATGTGCAAGGGACACGTGAGGAATGGTGTTCTAAGGGCTCCCAGGTCTCCGTGCCTCATAGTAAGGACTGGAAGAGGAGAGGATGATCAAGTTAAGGGCCACCCAGGTAAGTTAGATCTGTGTGGGGTACCTTGAAGGTTATTAGGAGGACTGGTCATTCTGAGGCTGCTGTTTGTCATCTTTGAAGTTGTGTCCTACCAATGTTCCCACTTGCACATGCAGTGAGACCTTCACTATCTCACAACTTGACAATCAAACCTGGGCCACAATTCATGCTATCATTAAGTTGTCTAACAGATAACATGTTAAAACTCTAAGAATTTCACCACTTAAATTCCTTTAATTACTTTAAGATGACATGATGCTATTTATGAATATTAGCGTGATACTACTTACGAATGTTAACATGCTGCTACTTATGAATAAGTGCATTACAGTGAGGGTTGCCATAAATTTCCTACCAGATCAGGGGCTTTTTTTAATTCTGAAACTTATTTCTTGACGTCTTCTTGTTCGTAGCTGAGGGTCAACTGTACCAGATATTCCTATTTTCCCATCTTTCTGAGTTTCCCAAATATGAGTCAGCCTGGTCTAGAGCTGTACCTGGACCAGAAAGCTGAAAAGCAGAGTGTATTAACACTCTGCTAATTTGCCTCTCTGGCTGCCAAGCCAATGCACATGCACAGCTTCATAGCTTGGAGTACAGCCAGGATAAATCTATGACTACACTTATCCGAGCAGATACACATTTCAACATCTAATTCCTTTTTACGAACATCATTCTAAAAACCCTCTCCTCTTTCAGGGTAGGAAGCCTCTGTCTTTATACATTTCTTAGCATCAGTGTTGCTGGAGGCAGTGGGAAGCAGCAGCCATTTTGAAAGAGAATAATTCTTTTTTTCACTAGGAAAAAGCACCAGCTTCTAATGAAAGCAAGTTTCAGCTCCGTGTTTTTATTGATAGTTCAAACAATAACAGAGCTAAGAAGCACAGGATAAGGAAGAGTGAGTGTGTAGGTGTGCATTTAAACAGAGTGTGTTGAGAAGAAGTATGAGAGAGTATTTATGGAAGAAGAGAGCATGTGTCAGGGATATGCGGGAGGGGTAGGGAGTTGTGAGGAAGTCTAGCACGGACACTTCAGCCACATGGGCTCCTGTTTCACCAGAAAGAGAAAGAAAAAGGCACTTTCATGTGTTCTGGGGAGTCATTACTTTTAATAAATATTCCACTAAAGGTGAGGATCCTGATGAATGCCTCAGTCATGACCTGAGGATATTGCATGATTTCACTGGACATCGTAGATCAGAAATGAGTTGATTTGGTTCCTCTGCTGTCCATAGCTGGTGCTTGGTTTTTAGAACTAATGTTCAGCATTTTTTTATCTATGTACATGTTGTACTTCTAAGCTCTATTTTGACTATATTTTTTATGATGGTTTTGGGCAGAAAAATACAGAGGTGTTGGTTGAACATGATTTTCGAGCAGAACCACTTCTTGTGGAAGATTCTGTTTTGGCGAAAAATTGACAGTTTAAAAAATTGCAAATCAAAGCTCTGTCTATAAAACAACAGAATCAACCATTTCATGAGTCACTAACTTTTTCAATTGCAAATTTAAGTTAATTTAATCAAACCTTTTAAATAAGTTCATTGTTGAAATTGATTATACTGTTGACTGAATGGTTTAAATTGAGATGGATTGTACTGAATATTCTTGATATCTTAATTTTTTTCTTGATTTTGTGTGGGAAGAGATTATAAAATCTTGACCTTTTTCATGATGATTAAACTATTTCCTATACAGTTTTAATTTTAACAGTGTAAGAATATGTATATGGATTTCAGATATATGCCGTCAACATTAACTCCATTTTATTGTAGGTTTTTATAGCAATTTATTAACTGACACAAATACATTAAGACCATATTGTAAGCCAACCACTGATATAGACAAATTGAGGCTTAAATTCTATCTCAGCTCCTGTTCTCCCGTCACCTTCCAGCACTACATTAAATGAAATGATTAACATTGATCACATGCAGTTGTAGCAGAAAGTGGCAAGATTTGTAAAGGCCATTATTTCATGTGGTAGCTTAATTCATAGTCCTGTAGACATCCCTAAAGAGTTGTGTCTCCTGCATAGACAAGCTTTACCTCTGTCATAAACTTGCCCTTGTGTCTGAAAAATAATACTACCACCCATTAGTCATCATTTGAGAGCTTTAGGTGATTTTTCAGTTACCTTGGCTCCACCCTAAATCTTGTCCGGAAAATAAAGACTGTGACCCAGCACAAGGAGTGAAAAATAGGTCAAATGTACTCATGGTAGGTTACATTACTGAGGACACATGCTTAAGCTTTATTACTATTATTGTTATTTCCTAACAACTGATAATTTCCTGTCCAGATAACTTCCTGCAATAATGTTGTGATGGGACAAGACGATGGATGATGATGTCTTTTTCTTCTAGGCTGTGATGGAGCAATGAACCACCACCAGATTTATATTATCAAGTAGTGTTGATAGAAAAGACGTTTCACAAATAAAGTTGTGGAGAAATCTGGTACAAGCAAAGTACTACTCCAAAACTGAGTCAGGCTGACCAACTGCTCACACATACTTTTGGCTAAAATGGACTCAAACATTGCAAAGCACACTGCACAAACTATATTCTGTTTACCTGCATAACCTTTGCCTTGCTTTGATTCACCTCCATTTGACTATACCTCATTCATGAGATGAGATAATCTGATTGCCATTCTAGCGATAAATGCTGAAGATGAAGTAGAGCTAATTTTTTTCTTGAAATATCATCTTTTCCCCTGCATTTCTTGATTTCTCCATAAGCCTGGTATTTTAAATGCAGCATTCTTTACAGTAGGGGTTTTTTTTGTTGTTTTGTTTTATTTTGTTTTTCAAGTAATATTCCTTTGGCCTTGGAAAAAATGCCTGCTAACTAGCCATATCCATTTGGTGGTATAGCACCTTTTATAACATGATTATTCATATCCTATGGAGAGATTACAAGGATGAGGTAAATCTATTACCTATTACAAAAAGAGAAGATCCACAATTTGACACAATTCAGCATGTCAAAAGGCAGAGTTAATGAAATATAAATGAGTAAATAAGAGACATAGGAAAGGGGTAGGAAATGATGCAAATAATCCTAGAGCTTTCCAACACACATGAAGCAGTGCAGGGCTGCAGTCATTTGGTGCTGGTAAAGTGTGGTACTGTCCTTTTCCCAACTTCTCCTAAATGTGAAAGGACATTTTAGGGAGGTATCAACACAAGTATTTAAGGGATACAATATAGCATTGACAGCCTTTGATTAGGACAATGCTTGAAATCATATCCAAATACGTATGTGTAGAAATACACAAATGTGTATTGCATGCATACATACATACACATATACATGAGTGTCTGTATATATGGAGAGAGAGGCATAAATGTGTAGCATGTAGTTAGCTATATATTTAGTGTGGAATATTCTTCAGTTTGCTGCTGTGAAAATGACAAATTTGATCACTCCATGTCATCTATACGTGTTTGTGGCTTACTGGTTGTTAGAAAAACACAGGTTTTACTTTGATTTGAAAGGTGACTGAGATATGGTTTGTTCTGATTCATTCCAGATCTGTGCAAATATAACCTGTATTTTAGCTGGAGAAGTTTTGCTGTGAGCGGATGGAAAATGATGTATGGAACAGAAGGAACATAGTTTAATTTTTTTTTAGGCAGAAGCTGAACAGGAAACATAGACTGACGGATAAAAAAACAGTTAAAAAAAGTCTCTTTTGATTTGTAAACTGAGCAGATTTAATCTGGAAATCACCAAGGGAAAATAAATACAGTACATGATAGATGTCATTTTTATAGTGTCTTTTTTTTTTGACCAGAGTTACACTTTAGCAGTTCTGCTGACATGATAGATGTTCCAGAAGAGTCTTGTGCCTCACAGAATTTTAACTGCAAACCTTTATACTTAACACTTATCTCCTAAGGCAAAAAGACACACCACAATCAACACTAACATAATTTAAAACTGCATCAGCCAGAAACTACAAGTCTCTGTCAGTTATGATTGCTGCCCATTAATGCAATCCTTTGTTATTGTACCACCTATTATTTTACCACTTGTCATTATGCCACCCATCCCTAGGTGGTATGAATGAAGTTTGCTTTTTCCAGTAAAAGTAAAATGAAATTTTATGCTCCTAGAAATGTTATTATCCATACTGCATTGTTTCAAAATCACGCAACTTGAATGATTAGTCCCATATGGGAAAAGAGAACTAGCAATGGTACCTAGAGATTTGTAGGACATGGATTTGCTGCAGTAAGGCCACTAGAATAAGTGGAGAGCCTGACAGATGATAATTTTAGAGGAATAGGACAGCATGAGAAATGACAGTAGAAAAGTAAAAGAACTGAGAAAAAAATGGAGAAGAGAAAGCGCAAAGTGAATAGTGGCACTAAATCCAGCAAAGAGTAGTAAAGGAAAAAAAGCAGATATCCAGGGGAGTGAATAAGCCTTTAGTTATCCATAAGTGGTCCCATTACCAATTTAGAATTCATTACAAGCATTAGCATGGCAGCCATCAGCATCGTTTCTGGAACCTCCCTAAATGCTTTCTTTCATCCTTGTGAAAACCTCCAAAGCATAGCAATACAGCACGCCTGGCGCAGTGCCAGCTTACAGCTTCTCAGCTGCATAGCAAAACCAGAGATATGCTACCAGAGGGCGGAAAAAGTGGGGCCAGGCCAACGTCCTCTCCTGTCACTGGGATGGGCAGAGATGGGACAAAGGGTGGCCATGGGGAGGGAGGCTCATTCCTGTGATGGATGAGGGGACAAGCTGTGTTCTTCACCCCTGACCTCCCACTGGCACCCACTCAGCTGCAGAAGTGACAGCAGCGGTCAGGGAGATCTCCAGGGCTTTGGCACAGCAGCCTAATTTGCTGAAAATCTATTGTTATCCCAACTGCGTTATGGCTGGATTCCCTCTGCTGCCAGCTGAAGAGTAAGGGAGACTGACCAAATCTCCTGATATTTTGGGCATCTCTGGTTTCATAATATCTGATAATGTGTGAATTGGTGTTCTCAGCGATGCTAGCTCAGAAAGCAACAATGGAGATGTGCTGAGTTTAGAATGCTTGTCAAATGGCATTTGCTGGAAAATACTTTTTTGAGAATGGCTAAGCCCTTGTAGAAAATTCTGCTGAATTTGACTTATTATTTCAATTGATGAAGGTTGAAATATTTTAATGCTTAGTAAATGTTTTTTTGGTTTTGCCTTAAATAATTTATTTAAAAAATTAAGTAAAAAATAGCAATGAAAAATGTGTTAATAGGTAAGAACATTCAAATTAAATTGAAAGCTATCTTTTTAAGTCAGACAAAATCTTTCCATTTCCAAGAAACAACCTTTTTATTTTTTTCTAATGTCAGCAGTAAAATGGAGGAAATTTTTGAAAAATAGATGCTTAAATGAGAACTATGCCTGTAGCTTCTCTGAGGACTGCTGCTCTTTCTTGTGTCCTTGGAAGGCATTTGTGCAGTCCTCCAGTATTTGAGGCAACATTATTGTGGCATTTTGTTTTACTCAGGCAGTAGTAAATGTTGCAAATAACTGAGTATCTCTCTCTTACTCAAATATTGAATTTGCCTGGGACACTTAGAGATTCAAACATATTTATGAAGACGGTTGTATCAATACAGCATCCTTCATGGTGACCCTCAGAGTGTCTTCAGGGAAACTATACTAACAGTGTAATGTTTTCTGAGAAACATTGTTTCCCTTTTAAAAAGAAGCAGACAAGTTTTTACTTAGCTGAGGTAAGCTGGTGTTAGTCTAATGGTCTATTAGGAAGAATTTTTGAAAATGATGTTAATATCTGAGACAATTCTGGTGTAAGAACATGTAGCTAACACTGATATCCTTGTTATACATGATGAGAAAAGAATTTTTTTCTGAATTCTAAACCTAAATTTTTCATTTCAAGAAGTGTAGCAACATTGTTAATGTTGGGTGTTTTACAGTGCATCACAGAAAGATTGGTCTAACCTCCTGACTCATGCTTTCACATCCCTGGGTCAGACTTACATAGCCAGAGTCCTTGATTCTGTGAACATTGAAATGTCCTATGTTCTGATTATGTTTCCTTCTCTTTCATCTAGATCTCCAGATAAATATGAAGAAATGTTTACTGCAAATGCTTCAACTTTTATAATAACAAGTGATATTCAAAATGCAGCTTAAAATACAGACTTCTTCCTGCTTACACCCTCTGTATCCATTAGGCACCATTCTGTGACAATGATGAATTGGATGAGAAATAATACAGATTGGTCTTTGTTGGCATTTCCATTAAGACATTTTGCCTTTGAAAGTGTGGGAGAAATCAGCAGATTATTTGGGTGAGTCTTATTTGCTGTCAGGGAGCAGCTGGTGCAGGCTAAAACATTGGTCTTCTTTTTTGTTTTGCTTTTCATTCCATCTTGTTGCAGGAGAATAGTGTTTTTCATAGAACTATAGAATGGTTGGTGTTGGAAGAAACCATAAAGATCATCCAATTCCATCCTCGCTGCCCCGTTGTACTATCACTACATGCCCACTACATGCCACTCCAGCTCTCCTGCAGGTCCCTGTTAGGTACTGGAGGGCTGCTCTATAGTCTCCCCAGAGCCTTCCCTTCTCCAGGCTGAGCAAGCCAAGTCCATGTCTTCACCTAAAAGAACCACTAGGAGAACTTAAATGAAAGAGGTAGTCTCCAAGGAGTCCTGCCTGGAACTGGTCTGTGTTTGGGCATTACAGCAAGTACAGTAAAAATAATGGGAGTTCCAGAGTTCCAAAGCTGAAATAACATACTCAGAGTAAGTGGTGGCTAAATACTGAAGTCAGATAAAACAGTGGGAAGCAGACTTGGGTGTCAGCATAGCAAAGAAATGGGAGGCAAATGCATTCAAATGGGAATGTTTACAGCACTGGTGTAAACACCAGTGCTTTATACCACTGGTGTAAACAAGTATGATTTCAGCAGTAAAATCCTTGTAAGCAAATAGAAGCAACATGGACTTCAGTGAGATCAGAAAAGGTATGGTTACAGCAACAAAGTCTTGAGCTGGTAAATCTAATGGTGGCTATTGTTATTGTTGTGACCATTACTATTATTGTGAGTGTTTGCCTGAACAGGTAAAAGTGATCAAGTACTGTGTTTGTGGGAAACAGAGCAGCAAGATTTGGATTTTACAAACTGGAGGCAAGGCAGCAAAATGTAGTGTCTAAGTGCATTTTAAAATACCCTGGTAGTATATTTCTAGGATGACATTAGTATGTTATTGTACACCAAATTAGTGTCAGGGGTGCTACCTACTTGTGAGCTCACCACCATATCATATTTCCAGCTTGTCCCATCAGTCCCCCATGTGTTTTACATCTGTTGTAGAAGCTGAAAACCTTATTTCAAGCCTTGCCTTATTCTTGTTAGATATTAAATTGCCCCAGTTCAGTGCAGAGGCTCTAGTTTTTTCATTGTTTATGTGCAAAAGAGGGATTCTAGAGGAAGACAAAAAACAACACATAAAAATTTCATTCCTGCTTGGGAAAAGCTTGAGAAAAGCTTGGAAAAACCTTGTCATATAAGATGTAGAATATCCTATACAGCAGCTCAAGTGACAGATAGTATAAGGTATGTAAAGCATATGGAGGTGTTTACCACCACCAGTCCAGGACTTTGGCAGGTGTCTCCTGGGCAGAACACGGGGCAATGATTCTGGAGAAAACAAGAATGTCTGTGGCAATTGAGAGGCTGGGAGGAGAGGCTTGTCTGAGCAAGGGAGCACAGGGAAGAGAAATAAGAACGTTTCCTTTGAAGGATGATTCATTAAGCTAACAGACAACCTGCTAGGTCAGCAGGACTTGGTTCAAATGAAAGATCAGAGAGCTGAAGAGCCCCTCACTATGTCCCAGTTGCTGGTAAGGTGAAGATGTCCTGTGCCCTCAGGCAAGGGTGCTGAGTCAGAGGGCTGGCCAAAACCCAACGGTTTTGCTTTTTGAAAAATCTCAAGGTGGTTGAGATTGACATGAGCACACGCAAGATGGAGAATTTCTTATAGTTATCACTGAAAGAATATGATTAATCCATTAGCCAGTGAAATAAGGCTTTTATAGGGGAGTGACCTGCACAACACAGTGAGGATGTGGGTCTGACTCTGTGTGAGTACATTGTGGGCATGTGTGAATGGGAGGGTATCAACCAGTGTATCTTGTCCCCCTCCCAATGCAGCCACCAGCTCTTGGACAGGGAGTTCTTGGATGGTCAAACTGGATCCTTGCTCAGCTCTGTCTCTCCTCCGGTTAATCTCGTCAGCACAACAATCCTAGCTTTGCTGCCTGTCTTCATCAACATTACTGTTTGTTACTTGCTGTCTCGGGGCTTGTCCAGTGAGGAATTCGTGCCACTCACAAACAGAGTAGAGGGAAGGTAGAGCAGTACAGCAAGGGAGGAGGGAAGCTGGCTGTCTTTTCCTTTTTTGTACTGCTTTTCCCTCCAAATATCTGTGACTGAACACAGCTCCTTCCCCCACAGGAATCCCATTTTTTCACTTTGAAAATCTGGTCAGTCTTCTCATCATTAGGTTAAATTAGAATTCCCTGCCCTGTGCCTAATGTGTTATGTAGGGAATTAAGTAATGGCACTTAAAATTCCTTCTAATTTTAGTTTAAATTCTCTACGATTAAATCTGGCTTTCTTGGCAAAATTATTCTAGATTATTTTAAACAATCAAATTTGCTGAAAACACGTGCCCCTTGATACTCTGAGCTTCACCCTACTCTCCCAATCCTGGAGTGACTTGGAGCCATGTGTACTCCTTGCCCCCTGAGAGAATATCTCAAGGACAAAAAAAGCTGTCAAGTGACAAGAACAAAGCACAGGGAAGTGCTGCTTGTCCTTGCTCTCCCACCCAGTCCCTAATAAAGAAAACTAATAATGCCCATTTTAGGTAGCTGCTTGTACTACTCTACTCTCATTATTTCAGTAAAGCAGTGTAAGCTGCCAGCTGCATCTTTTGTACCTCCAGACACACTTTGCAGAACAGCTATTTGCTGCTGTTTTGAATGTGAGTTTTCCCCCTCCTCCCTCTTTTCTTCACGGTGCTTCTCTAGATCCTGACTGAAAGAAGAGTAGGGAGAGCTCTGCATGGATGGCTGAAGATGACAGGCAGGGCAGGGGGTGAGCAGAAGCAATCCCTTCTATTACTTGTGTCATTTTCTCACTTCCTTACTAATACCCTGATAATTAGAAGGGTTCTTATTAAGCTTATCCTGGTTCCTTGGTTTAAATGCTTACTATTTGTAATATCCAGAGGTATCCTGCCGACTGCTATTCTGAATAAGAACATTTCTGCTTACATCCCCAAGGCTTTTCAGCTGCGGAGCCCTTTGGGCAGCCATCTCCCAGTTCCCAGTGTAGGTAGCTCTGACAGGGGGCGGATTCTGGGAATGTACAGAGTGCCTCTGTAGGGCTGCAGCATCAGTGCTGCATCCTATCTCCTTTAGTGCTGTCCCTACTGGCCTCAAGCCAAGTTTAGCCCTTGCTGAACACAAGAAAAGTCCAAGTGTTTTTTGGCAGAAATACAAACCACTTGGAGCACTTTGGCGTATGGATGTGAAGTGTTTTACAAGCATTCTTAGAAGCCCAGCACAGCTCTTTGTATCACAAATTTCTGTACTGTGGACATGCCTTAAGAAAATACCTAGGAGAGGAACGGGAGGCAACTGACAGCATAATTACTGGTTTGAGGAAAAAGGAGGCCAGAAAGGGAGGGGAGAAGAGATACTTGTTGATTGGCCAAAATTTTAATAGTGCAGTTTGACCAAGAATTGGAAATCAGAGAGGAACTGATCACATTTCCACTTTGAGGGTTGTATGTTCCTTACTTATAGCAAAACCTAAATATTTGACAAAATCAGAATAATTTAATTTTATGAAGTAAAACATTTAAATTTACTAGTAGCCAAGCTTTCCCAAATTTCATTTTGGATTTAGGCTTATTATGCAACCCTTATTTTACTGTTACTTCCATACCATACAATCCTCCAATCTTCCTTTAATTTGCATGGAGACAATTAGAGTTGTCTGCAGAGACTATATTGTATTTCTGTCTGTACAAAGCCTCTGCATTATTGCATTCTTCAGCATGCTAATGTTGATACTAGTGTATTCTGCATGTATTTCCACATTTTTATTCCTCAGCTGATGGCTTAGATGCAACCACAATTTAGTTCCATCAGAAGTGATGACAAATGTTCTTTGGTGAATCTGAAAGATGATATCAGAATACACTTTCTGTGCTGTGCTCTCGTAAGTACATCAACAACCTATTTCTCTTGGCCTGATGAAAAGGAAGCAAAGTTCCTGCATTACAAAAATAGAAAAAGAAAGTGACTCAACTGACTTAAATTCTTGTCTCAATTTCACTATTATGAATGTGGAGAGAGGAAAAAAATGAAGTAATATAATTTTTTTGTCTTGCCCATCTATTTCATTTGAAGACTCACTGGTTAATTTTCAGTAGCTATGAAGCGGGACACATTTGTGAAGCTGCTTGAAGATTAGTGGGCACTCAAGACAATAAAGCAGTGATGGAATGACCCCAGTTAACTGGTTTTATCTTGACAAGGAACTTATTCCCATCTGCCTTAATGAGTTGAAAAGTAAAATAAGCAGAAGCTGTCAAGGTCTCAGGAGATGTGGGCATCACTTCTGAGTGTTAGTAGGGCAGTTTCACAGAGCTGAGGAGTCTCAGAAAAAAACATAGAGGTCTCTGCTTAGCTCTGGTTCCTCTATGGCATTCAGAGCACACCAAGCACATCCCACCACTAACTGACACAACACAAAGCCAAACTACAGCAAACGGTTAAGCAGCTTTATACCCACTGCTTATCAAACAGGATGTACTCTCAAACATGGGGCAGTGAGCACACAGAGGTGTTCTGCCTCCAGTAAACCTGTAGAGAATATATATGCTCTCCCTACATGCTGTTCTTTTACCACATGGGAGATACAGGTTTTGTGGTGAGTGAATTTGATGGTCCCTAATTATTCTTGCTATTTCTTTGTTGAGAGGACAGACCAGTCCCTGTGTTGAAAGCCACAGCTATTTACTCCTTTCCTACATCTTGCAAAGCAAATCTCCTTGTTTCCTATAATAAACCATGTACTTGCAGTTAGAAAGTGATACTGTAATATTCCTGGTTTATTAGAGGAAAATGGGAGCAGAGAGAAACTGTGAAACTATGGGAGGGAAGAGAAACTGGATGAGAAACGAGTATTCAAGAAGATTGAGCATTACATGTGCATGGTGGCACTGGGGGAGTCTGCAGAAGGTATGGATGTTTTTTCTCTGAACAAAGGAGACATGCTCCTTCAGTTCTGCATCTAGTTCTGCATCTAGTTCTGCCAGTGAATCTTTAGAAAAAGAGAAGAAAAAATATAGGACTTCGGAAACTTAGAACAACTTCCTAGAGGCTGGAAAGAAATGTGAATGAATGACCCCAGCATGGGGAGAAGCAGCACAGTGCAGGCTGTGAAAGGGGGTGCACTGGCTGAGACTCCCCTCCTCTGCTCCTCCCCCTGATGTCTGCTCCTGAGTTCCAAGTTACTCTAGGGGCTGCTTCGTCACAGACCATCTGGCAGCTGCTCCTAGAAGCACTGCTTACCCTCTGCAGCCAGAAGGAGATGGGATATCTTGCTCATTTCACCAGGATTTACCAGCATGGCATATTCAGACTGCAGCTGGTTAAGGAAGACTTGCAGGAACATTTTGTCCCCTGGATCTGAAGGATTGTTAGTCTTCAAGAGTGCAGTGGGAGCCTTTGAGGAAGGAAATGGTGGCACAGCTAGTGTTGGAAGATGATCATGCATAGACTTAATTGCAACCTCTCTTTAAAAATGCACTGCTAGAAACTTTAGCAAGGTGCAAGAAAATTTTTAAGGCAGTAAATAAAGACAAACCTTTGGGTTGGTCCCTTCAATTATTCCCAAGCTCTGTATGTGTGGGAGGAATTATTGATACACAAACTTAGGAACACTGAGATGTAGGATACAGGCTACTGTTGATAGTGAAAAAAATAGTGGTATTGATTGCTTCACCTTCAACAAGTAGGACAGGGAACAATAAGGCAAATGGGGACATCCCTCCACATGGTGAACAGCCAAATATCAAACATCAGTAAAGATTAAAAATAATTGTCATATATGCTTAGTGTTTGTCCTTTGATATAGACTGAGAAGAAGGCAATTTAATCAATTTGTTATACTCTGTGTGATATGCATGTCTCAGAAGTCTGTTGTTTTGAAGCTGGTTTTGAAAAAAAAGAAAAAAGTCAAAGAGATTTCATTTACAGATAATATGCTAAAAGTCGGTATCAGAGAGGCCTAGAAAGATATATTTGTATGTAGATGGTAATAGAATTTAAAGTTATAACACTTTAATGAAGTTTGGCCAGACACGTAGGCAGGATTCCTTTCAGTGTATGGCATCAACATGTACTATTCCTGCCTCCTGCAAAATATTGACTATTTAGAGTCTATACACTCTAAATTTTTCTTGTGAGGATATCAGGGCTAATATTAGTTTGTCTTTTTTGATGTGTCTGCAAACTCTCCTTCCTTACTGATGCTCTATTTTTTAATTTTTGTTTTGTTTTGGTTTGGTCTTTGGTTTTTTGTATTTTGGGGGTTTTTTTTAAGATTATTAATACATAGCAGGTCAAGCCTGGCATAAAATCCCTGTTAGAGCAATATATTAGACTATGGAATCTGCCATACAAAAATAAGATAAAGACAGCAGTTTGCTATTATAAATATGTGGCCAGCAACAATTCACAGCCACAGCAAAAGAAAAACTGATGCTGAAAATTGGCACATTGAGACATTCTCACTGTTCAAGTCCAATTATCTCCTTGGTAACAAGTTCTTTCATTCATTACATATTGTGTTGTCAGAATAAACCATGTAATAGTGCTGTATCTGGGTCTGTACTGCTCCTGCAAATATGGAATATGGAAACCTAAGTATGCAACCTGCTAACCATTTTCTTATGCTTGCTGGAAAATTAAAATATCCACGTGATTCTGGATCTGTCAGACTACAGTACTCTTCATTTTTCATGTGTAACTTTCTTTCAAGATACAAGTCCTCAGAAGTTAATGGATTCTGAGTTACTTACTGTCTGGTGAAAGAAAAAACTCCACCTGGCCATGATTTAAAATACCCCTCTCACCAGCAGATTGTGATTTTGCCACGCTAATAACCTCATTCTAATGAACATGTTTTATACATTTAAAGCTTTTACAAAAGTTGAGTAGACTTTACCCAAAGCACAGGTGGAATACGCTGAGGTGATTTACACAGCACCCCAGACTCGAATGAAGTGGTTGCAGCTTTGTGTGCTGAAGGTATAACTTGATGATGTTGATTTTGTGGGATTTTTTCTCCCGATTCCAGCTTGACTGTAATTAAGATAATGGTTGCTGGGGGCTGAGAGTGGAAGAGGCCATTCATTCAATAATTATCAGGTCTAGTGTCAAGGAAACTGCTACGTGTGAAAAAGAACAAGGCAGAGCTGGGCTATTATAGCCTTGTGTACGCTGCTATCTGTTTTGGGCCAAGATCCAAAAACATTTTGTGGTCTAAAACAGCATCCAGAGATTTTAGCTGGGATAGAAGCCCATTTCTCTTTGTTGCAGAAGCACACAGGAAGTGATATTCTGCCACCCAAGACTTTTCAGTCTTGCTACAACTGCAGACCTTAGAAAGGGGATGAAAAGATGAAGGCAACTGGGACTGGAACACAGCTTGTACGTGGCTTTGACATGACATATCTTGTGAAGTCATGGCAGCAGTGAAAGAGAATACCAGAACATTCACCTCTCAACTGGTTCCTTCTGGACAGACAAGGAATCTGAAATATAGCTTTTGGGGCCAAGGAATAATATAATATAATGCCAGTACAATTAGAAACCAAGAAAGACATAGTATAAGAATTATGGCTATGGCTCCCTTGTGTAGGAGAGAGTATTACCATTTGTAGCAGGAGTTATGTACCTTTTAGGTTAGAGCCTGCCAGCCTGCTTATATCCTGCTGCTAAGTTATTGGTATTAACTTGGCAGGTTCTGTCAGTCATTACCTTCAATGTCAGTCCTAAGCTTTTCTCAGTAGTAGTAAAAGTGGGAGCATCAGGACAGACAGCACTGGTGTGCATGAAGTAAATAAGAAGTCTGCCCTCCTCTGATAAAAGCTGCTGCCTGTTAGAGTGATGTCTGCTGCTGCAGCTGCTAATGGTACCCCATGCAGGGGTGAGTGAGTTGAAGGGAACAAACTAGTGTAGGCATATAGTTATCGTAAAGTTCTCAATTTTTAGGTTGCTTAGAGAGAAAGTAAATTGAGGAATGAGTCAAGTATGTGATACTAATATTAGTATTCACATAATGTCCAAAAGACCAAATAATCTGAGTGTCCCAGAAAAAGCAGTGTCTTCCAAAATCAGACGAAATGTAAAAACCAGTGCATATGTGGTTCAAAAGTGCTGGTGGGAATGTAACTGTATCAACACAGTTACATGTATGTGAACCAGTGAACATGTGATGATTTCATACAAAGCAGCTATTTCAGTGTGCCTCCTTTCACCTGCATTGCATCACAGAGGTGAGGCTTGCTCGAGCCCCGCTGTGTGCGGTGCAGCTGACCCACATCTGGGCTTACCCTGGCATGTACAGTTCTGTAGTTTTATCTGTAAGCACTCAAAGATGTTCCTAGCCTGAAAGCTCTTCAGCTACACATGAGATGTATGTGTTGGCTGACAAATGCACACTCTGGAGCGTGTAAATGGTTACTAAGGAACAGTTGCACTTTCCTTCGCCAACTTCATCTGGAATGTTGTCTGAACACAGAGATCTCAATTGCAAGGACTGCCATGATTGTGGTACAGTAGGTCCATGAAGAACTGACATTATTTTTATACTGAACTCTTCAGAGGAAACTGCCACAATCAGAAATCTGATCTTGGACTCTCTGTCATTTGGGGTATTTCTGTTTTATCATCTGACAAAAGGGAAAAAAATCACTCATAGCACTGCTTTTCTGGTAACCCTTTCCAAGTTTAACATCAATGGGACTTGCTATTTTTCTTCTGTGATGACTGAAAAGAGAAGAGTTTCTCACTTAGACATGCTGGGAAAATGTTTTAACACAGAGCAAAAAGCTGCAGCCTAAGAAACAGATCTATAAAGGTCTGGGAAAAGTCTTTCACAGCCGGACATTGAAGCAATTTCTCATAAAATGATAAAAAAAGAGGTTGGTTTTGTAATATCTTGTTTTCTTCTCATAGGTCTTGATTACTGTTTCAGTATTACACATGCTGTCACATGGAAGAGAAGCATGACATCAGCATTTATAAAAGTTACTTGAGTGATCATTCAAATACTCCCCATGTAACGTTAAGTGTACGAAGAAGATGACCATACACTACCCACTCGAGTCTCAGTTAGATAAGAAACTGCTGATTCTGAAAAGAATAAAGTTTTCACTCCCCAAGTCAGTGATAACACCACTTAAAATACCACTGTATTTCTGAGCTTTGAGCTAGCTGTTGTCCTCTGTAACTTCAGATGTATTTTAGGATTACTAGTGTTGAATTTGAAAAGAACTTGAGGTTTAATACAAATATTAGAGTCAAAAGAGAATTACAGATATGCATATTGCAGGGTGCTTTCACAAGATTCTGATACTGGAAGCTAAACAGAAATTAAAGTGCTTCCAAAAGGAATTTGAATAGGGAATAGGGATTTTCCCAGCCCTGTAACAAGTTTATGAAATCTGTTTGATGTGTGTTTTTGAGGAGGACAGAGAGCCCTATGTTTAAGTTTAGAAATCATTTAGAGATCCAAGTAGGGCACTGTTAACCTTCCACATTGACTTTTCTAACTGCTGTTGGATCTCAGTGACTTTTAACCAAGGACTAACCCCATCTTCCACGATTAAGCCATGGCAAAATTCTGACTCATAAAAATACAGCATATCTATGGTGGGATTTGATATTAAGGCTGTAAATTCTGGGCAGGTGGGAATTAATACCAGCTCCATAAAATTTATACAGGTGTCTTTTTCATTGTCTTAGCTAAACAGTGGTGTTTTCTGCTAAATTAAAGGCATTAAGGGAGTTGGTCCTGATGGGACTGAGGTTATACTCTGAGGCTGGCAAGAATGGAGGTTTTTCCCTTTACAAGTGAAGCTGCTCAATTTCGTGTGGTCTTGACTTCCTAAATTAGCCCTTTTCCTGTGCAGTTGCTCTGACATTACTTTAGTTTCTCCAGCAATGATAAAAGTCTTAGTAGCTGACAGTATTTTAAATACAACAGGGCGTGATCAAAGAAGATCTAGACTTTCAAAACCTACCTTTATTACTCACTCATATTTTTCCTATGGAGGTTATTCTTCCTGCTGGTATGATAGGTCTTGCTGGTGAATGGTAGGATTTACCTCAATGGGGTAAATGACTCCAGGCTTTTCTTTTCTTTCAAGCCTTTTTCTATGTATTATGCATGTTTCTCTGTTTATTTACTTATGAATGTACAAAACTTATTTGATTGACCTTAGTTCCAAGGTGACTGTGGCATGTATCATCCTTTTCAAGTTAGAAGTATAAAGGACAGAGATTGCTTGGGGGCACCTGCATTGAGATGGACGTGAGGGCAAAAGAACAGACTCATAGGAAATCTGCTTGCATAAGTTTTTCCTCTCATGGAATAACAACAACAACAACAATAATAATAATTAATAGTAGTAGTAGCAGCAGCAGTAGTAGTAATAGTGGTAGTGGTCATCTCCTAAGGGCTGGAAATCCAGTGCTCTTTAAGTTACAGGAAAAATGAGTTAAAAAAAAAAAAAAAGGTAAGAGATTACAAGCCCTGAAGCTGGGGATATTTCTTGCAGCATTTCTTCTGCCCAGCTCATTATCTGTATGTCTCATTGTCCCAGTGCTGTGTCTCCCATAGAGAGTTAAAAAGCGATAAACAAATAGATCTCGATTTAGCAGAAAATCCTTCTGGGAGGATATTGTAAAGCTGGAATTTTTCCATCTTCTAAATTTCCTGGTGATTTTGAATCTGAATGTTTTTCAGATATGAACGTCTTTTCATATCAGCTTGACAGGAAGCATTGCACATACCACACTACTGAAAGTGCCTAGAGTTTAAAATGAGAGATGAACAACCTGGCTTAGCAGGGGATGCAGAAAAATTCGTTCAGCCATCAAGCCAAATCTCAAAATGACCCCAAACTAATTTGTGTCTGGCTGAATGTTGTCTTTGAATCTTTTTTGTTCCAGGGTCTCCTGGAGAAAGAAGATAGCAGTGCATTTTGAGCTGACTCTTATGTAGGGAAGCCCCATAACTCATGAGATTTGAAAAGAGCATCTGGTGAAAGCCCAGTAAGGGGTTGAAAAGGATGCTTAAAAGACAGAAATAGGGCCCCAGTTCCTCAGAAGCTGTTTATCCTGTCAACTAAAATGTCTCTTTGGCTGTTTCTCTGAGTCATGCCATGATAGTAACAATAGTCTGTGCTATTACAAGAGGGGTTGGTGAGAGAATAGAAAAAGTAAGGTAGTTCCCTTTGCTCTAAGGCACCCTCAGTGAGTAATACATATGAATCTTCACATTCAGTTCCAGGTATCTTCAATAAAAGGATTGTTTATTTGCCACAGGGTAGAAAAACAAAGGTAAACCAAAGAAGAAATAAACAACAAAAAAAAAAAAGTTAAGCAGATTGTAAGCACAATAGACCAAATTACTTCAGGGATACGTTTGACCCAGCTAAATATATTTCTGCAAAAAAAAGCATTCAAGCTGGGCATGAACACTGACATCTTAAAATTTGTTTAGTGTCTAAAGTCAGGCTTCTAAATCTAGAGTCTAGAATGAGAGGGCTTAAAAAGAAAAAAAAAAAAGAAAAAAAGGAATCTTTCCTAAGGTGATCACATTTCTGCAGTTCTCACAAATGTGAGCAGTACCTGAGGGGACCTGTGTTTTGCACCTTTACAGTTCAAGCACTCCACTTGAAACAACCCAGCACAGAGCTGTAGTGAAACTTCAGGGCACAGTGTTGCTTTGGCATCTCTCCTCCCTGCCTTCCTGCCTCTGGAGATGCAGTGGAAATTCAGTAAAAGACACAAACGAGCAGTTTTGAATCTGGATTACAGCTTTGCTATAAGAAATGGGTATTTATAAGCACTTAACTGCTGTCCTCATTGTGTTTGTTCCTAATTTGCAGTATTTTTGTGTATGTTGTAGGCTCTCCAGTCTCTTCTAGCTCCTGCCATGTTGCTTGTTTAAACATCCTCGCTTATCTGTGGAAGCAGGGGAATGGGCTGGATCCAAGCAAGGATTGTGAAATATAAGCTGTCCTTTACTTTTTTCTTGTGATATGCTCTTTCTTTTAATTTCTGGGAAAAAGAAAGCTTCCAACTCAAGACCATTTTTTAAAGGGATTTAAGTCACATAGTTCAGCTCTAAAAATTGTACAGTATTCATACTTTCAGTTGATTTCAGAGGGAAATGAAGGAGATAAATAAGAATTATAAATACTTTCATGGACCTAGAGCCCTTGCTCAGTATTACATTCCATCTCTCCCAGTCAATCAAATAGAGCTGTTTTTCCTATAACAGAAAATTCCCGATCCTACTTTAAAATTGCCTTAGCAGATACTGTGGAAGCTGCATGATCTGACACATGCATTTTAAGCAATATAAAGCCCATTTTTCTCTCATTATTTCACATTAAGTTTAGGCTTTTTCTCTTTTTATATTGTTTACAACATTAATGATTTGCATTTAATCAAATAATTCCGGTCCAGTTCCATTGTATAAATTGGTTCTCCAAGCGTTCACATAAAATCCTATTAGTGTGTTTTCTCTCAGCACATTTTGGGATACCATAGCCCATTACTATGAGAATGGAAATAACTGTACTCCCAGGCAGGTGAAGTGTTGCATGGCATAACTGCTGTGCTACTAAATTTTACGCTCACACTTTGTTATACAGCATAATTCATATCAGAAATATAGGATGGTGACTTGTCACACGTGGTATATGCTGTGGGGTTTTTTTTAAGTTTTAGCAAAAATCAATCTAGCTGCATGAGCTGTGTGAGCAGGAGCTCCCTCCCCCACCTCTTCCATATGTTCTGAATTAACTGCTGCATTCACATGAGCAAAACAGAGCTGGAAATAGAAACTGGAGCCCAGATTCTCCTTTGGCATAAACTGCACAAACTAGTACAGTTACACTGCAGCTAAAATGCATGGGTTGATGTAAATAAGTGAAGATATGGCCCTTAAGATTTCACTTACTTCATAGTCTTAGCGACTAAAAGAAAAGCATCTGTGCTTTGCAGACTACAAGCCCTCTGTTGGAAAAGAGGATGTCCCCTTTCAAAGTGCTGTGCTATACATCTTCTTAAAAAGTCTTGACAGAAAATTTAAGAAATGTTAAGTCATTAAGTTTTATGATCTTTATATGATTTCACAACACCATGAAACTTGCTTAGACTAGAATATTGACTATAGAAAATGAGGAATCTCAGTTGTTTTTGTCAATGCGTGGTTGAGTTAAAGACACCGTGCTAGAGCAACTGGAAATCCTGAGTGAACTCTGAAGCCTGGGAAGCCAGGAAGGGTTTACTGAAAGCAATTTGTTCTTGAATAGCCTGAATTCTTTCTGTGGTGAAATGGCAGGCTCTGTGGATAAGTGGAGAGCAGTGGATGTTTGCCTCAAATTTAGCAAACCTTTTGACATACTCTGGACAAATATCTGCATAACTTCACTGAGGAGATAAGGTCTGGATATGCAGTAGTAGTTAATGACAGGAAGTTGAATTGGCAGCAGTCTGATGTTCCTGCGAGTCTGACACTGGGGTTGATGCTGTTCATCATCTTCCTCAACAGCCTGGGTGATGGGCTGGCATGGATGAGTCCTCTGCAAGTTATGGATGGCACCAGTCTGGGGAATGCAGCTGGCATGCTGTAGGGCAGGGCTGCCAGGAAGAAACCTCAACAAGCTGGATGAATAGGCAGAAAGGAACATTATGAAGTTCAGCAAAAGCAAAGGTAAATTCCTGTGCCTGGGATGGAATAAACCCATGAATGGACACCATCTGGGATTGACTGGGGTAGCAGCAGTTCTCCAGAAATGGACCTTGTAGTCCTGGTAATGTTAAAGGTACCAACACTGTGTCTTTAAGGAGAAGAAAGCTGACTACATCCTGGGCTGCATTAGCAAGAATATATTCAGCAGGCTAAACAAAGTGATTTTCCCTTCTGTTCAGTACTTACAAGCCACACTTGGAGTGCTGGGTCCAGTTTAGGGGCATGTCAAAAAAGTTGTTGACAAACTAGAAAGAGTCCAGAGGAAGGCTGCTAGGACATTGAGGAGACTGGAGAATGTGACATACAAGGAAAGTCTAAGTTTTTGTGTGTGTGTATCTAATTGAAGTCTTTCATTACCTGAGGAAGGGTTAGAGGCAGCACAGAGCCCGACTCTTCTTCGCGTACAAAAGGGGACGAGAGACAACAGTGACAAGTTGCAGAAAGGGAAATTCTAACGGAAATATTCTCAACACAAAGTGTGTTGGGACAGGTTCACATGCATGGAGCTGGATCAGCAAGGTCCATCCATAGCTGATGGTGTACAGAGTTATTTCTAGGGGAAGAGAAAAGGGTGGAGAAGGAGAAACAGACAGAAAGTGGTGGGCAAACTGCTCATGGGCCAGCTGGGAAGGGAAGTGATGAGGGTCCCCAGAGGAACACCCTCCTGCCTCCTAAACAGCAGGGCTCCCTTATAGTAATTTTTCCACAGTAACTCTATAGTTTCCGCCAGCCCTTGCTCAAACCCCTGGCTGGTTGCTTCTGCTGAGGAATGTTAGCACTGCCTGGAGTGTGCTTTGATGAGCTGCAGGTGCTACGCCCTGCTTGGTAGTTGAGCTTTGTGCATGTATATTGTTGGCTCTCTAATGTAACCCAGATGCTACAGCTGGAGGGAAAAGGGGAGAAGGGTTGAAAGAGGAGGTGATTGTTACACCAGCAGAAGCCACCTCCTCCCCACTACAACACTATCAGTGTTTGCAGGTGCTTGAGAGAACAGCATGAAGAAGCAGCTTGAGAGCAACAAAAGAAAGACACCATGGCAGAGGGTCTGGAAAGCACTGCCCTGGCAGCTGGTGTGAAAAGGAGAAGCTGGGCATGAAAAAGGAGAAAAGGAGGCCTACAACATTGCAGGCACAAGGCCTTTTGGAAGCCAACAGGCTAAGGCATCTGTGGCACTGTGCAGCAAGGCTTAAAGGGAGAGTCCTTCCCTGACAGAGTGGTTTGGCACTGGGACAGGAACCCAGAGAGGCTGTCATTCCCCAAGGACACCCAAAGCTTGACTGGACAAGGTCCTGAGCAACCTAACCAAAAGTAGCCTTATTCTGAGTGTGGGTTTGGGCTAGGTCATGTCCAGAGCCCTCTTCCAACTTAAATTTTCCTATAATCCCTTGTAATTAGTGTTGGGTACCTATAAATAAGCACTATAAATACATTTCAGTCGGTGACTATAGGCTTAAAATCTTGTCTAAAAATTCCTGTAAGGTGACAAGAGAGAGATCATGCTCACATTGGACATATTTTCATCTTCATAGGAAGATGATTAAAAAGAGATTATTTTAATGGACATAATTTTTATAGGGGCCTAATCTCTTTTTTTTTTTTTTTTATTTTCTTTGGATTGAGACTTATGAAAAATGTAAAAGATGATTCAAGCATAAGTACCAAACACATTGAAGGCTTTGCAGCTATATTTGACTCAATAGTGACTTCAAGGAAAGCTATAATAATGAAGCTTTCTTAATGTAATGAAATCTCCTTAATAATACTATTCATAAAAATAAAAGTGTTTACTGCTTGAACTAAATGTCTCACAAACATTAAAAAATCATCCACACATATTTCTTTCCCAGGCGTTCCAATTGATATTCTTGGAGAGATTGTCTTTCCCTAGGTTTATAAAAAGGAACAAGAACAGGTGAGTAAATTTATGTAGAATATGCATCTTCAGGGAGTTATGTAAATGAAACTTGAATTTTTTTCTATTTACTATAAATCAGAGTTCAGATAAATGAGTTCCTGTCCATATTTTGGCTGAATTCAGTCAACTCAGGTTCAAATTTAAAAAGAGCTTCCAGCACAGTGACCAGCCACTGTGCAACCTAGCCAGCTACGTTACAAAACAGCTTCATTAGAGTAACAAGTCCTAACTAGCACCTGAAAGCTGCAGGAATTATTTTTATATGCTCTAGAAGGGAAAGTGAAAGAGTTATGGGACTGATGTCATTCCTGTACAAGTGCATGGACTAAAAGATTTTAGTGAGCAGGAATTTGGGGTGTTGTTACAGTTCTAGTCTATATCAGGTGATGGAAAAATTCCTACACAGTGCTAGATCCAGCTGATGAGAAAACAAAATGCATATTTTGCCTATTTAGTGCAATATTTCCATCTTGGCAGCATTTTAGAAAATGTGGGGATTTGATTGGGGCTTTTTCCCACTTTATCTTATTAGCTACATGAATATGACTGGAGGATACAGACCACTCCAAAAATTATCAGAACTGTATTTTGCTGGAGGGAATTATTCTGTCCAATTATTTCTTTACAAGATACAGGGAGGAACTAGTGGTCCCTACAAATAAACACAAGAAATCAAGAGCAAACCAGGGAATATCAGGGTTATGCTTTCTCCATGTTTAAAGTTAGCCAAAGACACAGTGCCATTTACTCTGATGGAAATCCAGCTGCCTACCTTTGCCTGGGAGAATGGAGAAGGAAGTCTTTGAAAGTACTCGTGGATATGTATAGGCTGCTCCTTAGCCTACATATACAGGGATTAGACATATCTGCTTCTTCTGAGGTAACTGAGAAGACTTATTTTTTTCTTTACATTTTGGTTGTACTTATTCTAGTTTTTGAACCACTAATGCTTTATGGAGAGGTAAAATAAAACAAGAAACTTGTGAATGCCTAATCCTAGATTCAGAGATGGGAAGAGGGTAGTAAGGATATCTAAGGCTGTTTTGGTTTTCCATTTTGTCTCCTGGTGTGTTGTAAATCAAACTAGGATGAATGAGACTGGTAGGCCACCACTTGCCCAGATAATGGAAGAGAAGGTTGGAGGGAAGCTGAGAAGACCAGCTGGTTTTAGCCCATCTCCTTGGCCTAATCTTATATTGAATATTAGAAATCTGTCATGACTAACCAGTTTTTACTGTCAAATAATGCTAAACTGGGGGTGCTATACTTACCACTAAGTGACCTCTTGCTTACTGCCCAGTCTGCCATCAACTGTGCACTGCAGCATCTGCTGAAGTAAATTTGATGGAAGAACTGAAAATGCAGGAACAACCCAACACATACAGTCATGTTTTCTTCTTCATTGCAGAGATCAAGAGAGGACTAGCTTATGTATTCTATTGTTAATTTGCCTTTGTAAAATATTATTCCCTGAGCCTTGAGATAGAAGGGTATATCTTCTGCTAATCCAACCCTCTAGAGGCATTTTAGCAGTTAATCTGGTTGAATCAAATCAGTCCTGCTGCATATGATTAATTTTGGGCCAATTTAGTTTTTATTAGTCATGGGTTTCAGTCACCTACGATTGCGTGACTATAATTGCCCTTGAGCACACGGAATTCCTTTGTAAATTAGATTTGAAAATGCGTCGGAGTAGCCTCGTCTCCTCTTCACCTATTTGTGCACTGCTAATCTTATCATGCCTAGATTCGTGCCCTCTTAAATATAGGTTGGCAAAATAAAACCTTTACACGCAAAATTGGTGAGTCAATTTGCCTTCTAATTGTGGGATTTCTCAAGAGAATTTAGTGCTTTAGAATGTGGTGCCTATGGCACCCATGAAAGGATTAGTTTATGAGGGCCAGCTCTTAGAAACAGCCCAACAATAGTGCCTTATCCTCAGGATCACTTATCAGTCAATGGGAGTTTGTTCTCAGGAGGGCCAGAGCCAATGGGTAAACTCCTGTTTATGCTAGCCGAGGAACTCTGTCTTCAATGTTTGGATAAATTATCACTTTGTATCCTGTTGAGGTAGAGTAGTATGGGGAGCTTAGAGGAGTCTTCAGCTTTTCCTCATGCAGCTTTGAGTCACTTCGCTCCTGTCTGCGCAACAGAATAAATTTATTTTCACGTGGAGATATGTTGCCTGATCTTTTGCTTCCCCTTTCCCACCCATAAATCCCCTCCAGCTGAACCAATGAAGCTGGAGCATTCCCAAGAACTGCATGGGTCTTATGGGATCCAGACAACCTGGGACTTCATAACAAGGAGGGTAATAATGCCTCTAATGAGTGCCAGAAAGAATAATGATTTTTCTGCTGTGGTTAGGGAAGAGGAAGTGGCAACTCACTTGGTAACAACAGCAGTGTTGGTTTTGGCCAGTGCCAGACAGAGCTGGTTTGGGACTAATGTTCCTGATACCATTACACCACTCCCAGGCACCCATCTGTCTTTGTAGGGACTGGATTTCTGCATCTTACGGTGAGCATTAGGTCCTCGATGTCTGTGTTTGATTGGTATGACTTGAAAAACTGCTTCTTGTTTAACGAGTATAGAGTAAGAGCAAATGAAGGGAAAGCCACACTATCTCTTCTAATAACATTCTCTCTTTACTAAAATCCCATAGAGATGTAGCAGACATTGGTGGTATTAATATTATGGGACTTAGCTGATGCTAAGAAGCATTTGGGAAAACTTTGACTGACTGGCTCAGGCAGTTGCTAATGAGGATATATCACTTACAGGGATATGGCAGAGTAAAGAGGTTTATTTCTCAGTGTGCCATTGCCTCATCTGAGAGATGAGAGAAATATTCAAGCAAATGGGAAACATGAGGAGTTGTAAACCTCTGCCCTGCCTTAGCCCCGATGACATGAAGCAGCTAACAATGGTTTCCTCCCTACTTTATCACAGCACAGAGACACCGTGATGCTGTGAGCTGCAGGAGGGACCTTTTTGCATGGAGATCAACACCCAGGGGCAACAGCCTGGAGAGAATACAGCCAAGAGTTGCTATCCTAGGCAGAGCCTGATGAGAAATGGCTTGAGGCACCCAGGGGGGTTCCCTGTGCAAAACACTCCCCCCGGAAGAAAGAACAGAAATGTTGCTGATTTTAGAGACACCAAAAGTTTCAGGATGTAGCTCTGCCTGCCTCTGCAGAAACAACTCATCATCCTTGTTACCCTTGAGACTTCTGGCTGATGTTCCCTTCTTCCATTAGCCACCGAATTCTCTGAGGCTTCTCTGGGAAGGAATCATTTTCTCAAAGCACAGGAAAAGGGATTTATTTATTTGCTTAGATGTTTTTCTAGGCTGTGCTTTTCCCCTCTGACAATGGAGGTGGTTGGAATGTGTGAATAATGTGGACAGATTGATCTGCACTAAATGAATCTCAAGACAGTTTCTGTGAGAAACCTATTTGAAATGTCTTTATTATTTTAAAAGAGAAAACTTCAGCCACAGGATTTTACCAAGGATACAGTGACTTATTGTGTTACGGACTCCAATAAACCTTGGATTCCAAAATAGATACAGTCACTATGAAATCATGTGCATAAATTTTTCGGATTGATTCCCAGCCTTGGAGTGAATTTGCAAGTATACAATTCTTAATAGTATGTTTCACCTAATACAACTGAATTCTAATATTGTCATTGTGAGAAGTAATATGACATTAGGTTTAGTCCCACCGAAGATAATGAAGCTCTCTGGGGACTACTCAACATATACAAAATTGTTTTAACCTTAGTGTAATGCTGAATAACTATAATTGTTCAGGATACATGTTTTTCACTGTACACTTTTCACTGTACAACTCCCTCAACTGCTTCAAAACTCAGTATTAAATACGGACTTTAGGTATCTATATTTTTCCATCCAGAGGAAAAAAAAACCCAATAACAAAACCTCAGCTGCAAACTTCAGGGTTAAAACATTTCTGAATTTCTGCTCATGCCCTTCATGGTATCTTTCAGAAGGAGGGGAAGCATAACTGGAAACCCGTAAGTAAATTTATATGCATTTTAAATGGGCTGAGCTAACATTCAGTTTAATTGGAAAGAGTCCTGAAAGCAAAGCAAAGCCTTCCCACACTGTAGAAATCCATATGTTAAAAAGCTTCCTTTTTTTTTAGAATTTCACAGCACTATAGCCAAGAGTTGCTAGAACAAAGACCCTGTGCTGTCCTGTTTTGAAAATAAACAAATTGACAAATCTGTTCTTTGTGCCACAGCCACCAGTTCCCCGGTATATTTGCAAATGCAGAAACATAAAGCTAAATAATCTGCTTCTCTCAAGACTGCACATTAGGCAATTAAGGGGGTATGTTTGCAGGCAGGCACACTGGGCACAAGGCACATGACTATTAACAATAATAAGAATTGGGCATTTAATTCCCTTCATAGGGATGAAAATGTATCTCTGCTGTTTAATGCAAGCCAGTGTAGTATTATGTGATAAACATGGATCAATAGCAAAGGATTTTTAAATTTAGAATGCCGTTGCTCTGCCACAGAATTGGCAATAGAGAGTGTTTCCCAGTAATAGAACCAGTCTACCTTTGCTGAGACAGGAGCAAAGTTATCTGAGGAAGTAGCAACACTGTCATTTATTTTAATGAGGCTTGTTCTCCAACAAATGCTGTTTCCGCACTCTCGGGAAGGTTCCAGTAATGCTATAAAAAATGAAAAAGCCCTAACAAATGCTCGAGCATGTCTGTGTTTATATAACCTCAGATCATGGTATATAACACGACTCTGTGTTCATGCAGTAGCAGAGTTATTTAACCATGTGTGTCTGCCCTTGTTGGATATCCAGCTTTTTAGTCCAGCTAATAAACTGATTGTCACATATCCTTAGGTGATTCATATGTTTGTTGAGCACTAAAACCTCAGATTCAAACTTCCCCAGATGGATGTTAACCTGTTGCTTTTAGGACATTAGGGATTCATTATCCTCGTTCCTTTCCATGGCATTTTTATACAACCTTTTGGCTTGCCATTCCCATCCCAGTTGGGGACACAAAAAAATCCCCCAACAAATCAGTTTTGTTGTAGAGTTTGCCAGTGTGAGTCTAGAGAGAAAACCAAACCAAAAGTGACACACAGGTTCCATTTATTTTAAGTTTGTATTTCATCAGTCTAGCAAACCCAATGGGAAACTTAACTTCTAAACATGAACAATACTGAATTACAGAAGATGTATTTAAATCAATCAGTTAATGCCAAAATTATCAGACTTCACTAGGAAAAAGTACATTTCTGACTAGAAATATCAGCAGACATATCAGCACTACTTGTGTTAAATGTATTAACTGTATTTTAATGCTCTGTTACCTAATGCTGAAGACCCAGCATCTACTTCTGACATTTTGAAAAACCTGAGAAGTTTGTACTTGGATGTTTACAATTATTTTCTTTCTCAGGTAATCACTTACTCTGGGTGAGACAGGTATTTCTGTTTGGGGAGGGCACTTGACCCTTTTTTTCTCTGCCTGTGCCTCTTCTCTTTTCATGCTAGTGCAAGTTTATGGTGAAAGAGAGCTTGTTCAAGAAACCAGTCTGGGTAAAATATGATGCAGAAAAGGAGGGAGAAAATTTAGAGAATATAAACAGAAAAAGCAGCAAAAGAAAACTTATACAATGGTATAGAACCAGTATAAGCATGTGGTGAATATCTGATGTTCTTTTAGCAGGCATGTTTTTTTGAGCATGCTAGTTAGAGTTTCTTTTACAGCAATGAGTTGTCATGCCTTGTCAGATACAAGGCTGTGGGTTTATTATAGATTAACTTGCGACATTTTTAACTTTCCTGAAGCAATTTTGAAATCTGAGTTAGACTAAAAGCTTAGACAATGTTTGTTCCACGAAGCAGTAATTGATGAAAAAGTATTTGATGACTAAAAGAAGTTCTGGACCTCTCATTGGCAATTAAACCTTATTCATGGAGAAACTTCATGCTAGGAAATTGGGGTTGTCGTGCTTTATGATTCAAGAAGAGTGGGCAATGCTTGTAGCAGTGTGAAATGGAACTTGAGCTAAGCAGCAAAATCATTTCTTCTCGTATACCAGCAACAACTTATTCCTGATGCCTCTAAGGAAAAAACAGCTTAAACTGGAAAAAAAATCAGAAAGGCACAGACTTTTTCTGCAAAGTATAGCAAATGGCACTTGTTAACACTTACATTTAAGGTAGCAGTCAGTTTACTGTAGTCCACAGTAAGGTTTATAATCTGCATGGTTCTTTTTGATACTTTTCTTTTACAAGAAACCATCAAAGATAAAGCATAATTGAAGAATTCCATGGTAAAGATGGCTATCAGTTGCCCTTTCACCTTGTCATTTCTCTATTGTGAACTTCAAGAAAAGGTGATAAAATATCTTCCTGGCAAAAATGCTACATAATGTGTTCTTTTTCACTGTTAAACTCTATTTTATAAATGAAAGCCAAATTCCACATGTGATGAAGCCTTTTCATTCTGTTGTGGTATAGGTTTGTAAAAGGTTAAGCTAAAGTGTTCTGAGTCTAGTTTCAGTGTATAGTCTATGGACAAAAAGGAAAAAAAGTATTTAATAACGTTTTTTATTAAAATCATATCTTTGTTTGGCAATTTCAGCCTGCACAATTCTATGAAATGGAATATCATCCAAGGTTAATCCAAGGTTATCCATGAAGTATCGGCAGATTTATGCCATGCCAGCCTTTCCTGTGCTTCTTAGATAAACACAGTGAGTAGGCAATACATGATTTTAAATATGTAGAAAAAAAATACCAATCCCTTTGAAGCCAGCAGAAGGTTTGTCAGAGAAAATACCCAGGCAGTAAAGATGCTACAAGGGATAAGCAAAACCCACTTGATTGCTTAGATGCCTATTAGGGGTCAATGGCTTAATGCAGAAGCTACTCCTATTTGCCATAGCAGCATAACAGAATTGTTTTCTATCAGAGGCAGTGCTACCAAGGTGAGGGGTCTGGTCAGGTGTATCAGGGGATACAGAGTGTAAAGCATGGATCCATGCTTTACAGATACCTGCGTCTCACTGCTGGCAAGGCATCTGCTGCTATAGCATTACTCAGAGGAATTAAGGAGCCCAGGCTGCTATCCTGAGCAGACACTTATCTTTGACACTGAGGAACTGATTGGTATAAGCTAGTTAATGCCACAAAATGAAGGGAATTATCCTTCAGAAATAAAGAAGCGATCAGATTCTTCAAATGCTGGGAGTCTAAAAATGAATGATTTACCCAATCCTAGAAATAGTCCTGCCTAATTTTATAATTCCTCTAAATTAGACTAGCCACATGCTTACTGCTAAGCTCAAATCTGTCTGCAGGATCTAACATATGTTAAATCATGTGTCTGATTCCCTGCAACCTATTCTGTAACTCAAAAATGCACCAAAAAGCTGTCCTGTAATTTCCATTACCTACCGACAAATGAAAACAAATTGTGGTTCTGTTGATGAAATTTACGTGACCCAGGAACATTTCGTGATATATGTGTTTGTACAAAAACCCACCAAACCCAAAAAGGAGGAGAAATCTGTGTTTCCAGGGAATATTTTACTTTCTTGCAAAAACCAAAAGCTGCAATGGAAATCCCTTTTCTCACCACAGAAATACAGTCACCTCCAAATAACTATTTTTGGAAGTTTCTTGTTATAGCTATAATTGAAAGACTGTGAAGAGTTACTTCTTTTGAACATGTTGAACCTTAGTAATTTCTTTTCTGATTTTGTGAAAATGCAAAATTAAGTGTGATTTTTTAAGTATGTACTTTATTTGGAAAGGAAGTGGTTTATGGCATATTGAAGCTAAGAAATAAAATTCAGGTCACACTTGTGAAGGACTGCCCTGATTTCTTTACAGATAACTGATTTCAGCATGTAATATTAGGCACTTGGTTAATTTGCAACTTGAATTTTTACTCATGGCTTCTTGACTTAAGCAGCTTTGTTTCTCCTGGATACAGTTGCACGATGCTTGGTTTCTATACGAGTGGGGAAAGCTCTCTTATGATGCTGGTGCAGAACCCCAGTGAAATTACTTATAAACTATCTGGCTTGGGCAGGCTTACCAGCTCCTTCTTTTCTTTCCTAAGAATTACTGTCTGCATCAGGCTAAAATCACTTGTAACTCAGTGATTTTCATCCTGATTAATTTCAAGGTTAGTCACTGCTCACCCCTTGACTTGGTGAGTGTTACTTCCGACAGTGCCCTCTAATTGACCTCGACATTGGGCTTGTGGAGGAGCACTGATAAGGGGTGAATGACAGTTCAGCTGCATGCAAGCTCTGAGCCAGGTGACTGAGTCGCTCAGACCTTGTGTATCACCCTCTCTTATGTGGGTGATGCTGCAGGCTGTGACCTTTACGCTGAGGGTGCTGAGCTAAAAGCATAGAACCTGTCTCTTTTGGTGCCTGGGTTTCCTTCCAAATGTCACTGCTCTTATAAGGTAGCAGAATCACTCTTTTGACAGGTACAACAGGAAAAAGAGTAAAAAAAATAACCCAAGCAACTGAACCAAAAAAACAAAAACAAAACAAACAACAACCAAAAAAAACCAAACCGAACAAACAAAAAAACCAACCCCCCTCCCCCCACAAGAAAACCAAAAAACCACCCAAACTTGGGAATAAAGCTTCTGCTTTTTATAACAGAGAAAAGTCCTGCCGAGCGTACTCCACTGCAGAGTCGTGCAGTGTCAATGCTTACCCTCCCATAATCAGTTGTTAGCTATCATCTCCCTGCTTTGATAGTTACCTCTCACCTTCTTAATCAAATTGTCATAAATAGGTCAGAAATTCTTGTTACTGGTTTTATTCAATATCACCTCTTTATCTCTTACTTGTCCTAAGTCTCATCCAATTTTCTCCTAGTTTTCCATGTGCTCTGTTCTTATGACAATCACCTCTGTTTGATTGCTGCTACAAAGCCCTGATTGCAATTCTTCGCTGATGAGAGGGCGCCGGGACTCAGAGATTAGGGTTGTATTCCAAATTCTGCCAAAAACATCCTGACTTCAGGCAGTGCATTCTGGATACATGTTTGGTTACACAGACTATTTGTTTACTCCAGAAGAAAAGAATAAACAGGAATCAGGAAAATGAATCCCAAAATGATTTTATATGTTTCCTGTCAGAATTCATGGGCTATAGCTCACAATTATTTTAAATCCATTTTACCTCTGATAAGGTAATGCTTCTCTTGTGGGAGGCTGGAGGTGTATCCCTGTTAATGATTGTGAGCTTGTCTGTAACAAGCTTTCCCAGAACACGGCTGCTGTCTGACACCAGTCTGATAAGTGTGAATAAACCATTAACAATCTTAGTTCATTAACAATGGACCAGGTTGGTTTGGCTTCCTTATTTCATGGTGGCTTCATTTTTGCAGATTGTGGGTATTACAATAGGATTTATCTTAGTAAGAATATTGGCTTTTAATTGTAGGATTATACTGAGTAATTCCCAGCTCCCCCGTGGGAATTCAGCTGTTTTTCCCCACTGACTCAGAGGAGATGAGTTTTCTACTGGTTAATGCACAAGCCTGGGAACTGGGGAGTCCAGCTTTTATTCCCAGTTGTGTCGGTGATTTACTTGGGGATTTCTCAGCGCCTCAGTTTTCCCAAATAATAGTGTTACTTACCTTTTGATAGGAGTGCTAGGAAAGTCCCTGGGTTGTTTGCTGCTTCACTGAACATGAAGTTGCTTCACACTTACTGAGGGCAGATCAGTCATTCAACTAATTCAAGCAATAGCTGGAGACACTGTGATTCTACAGAAGGTTACAGCCTGTGTCTTGGTGTGTAATGTTGTGCATAAACTGAGTATCACTATTGTCCCAGCTCTACTGGGTGCTCTCTCTGTGGTTTAAATGGGAGCATCGGAGGATGCTGTGGCAATCTGAGGAACTGAATCTTATGAGACTCTCTGCAGCATCTGAATGTCTTTGAATCTTTCCTAATTAAATTTCCAATCTGTTTAAAATATTCTCATTGTTTTTATCTACCCCTCCACCCCACCTACCTGGGTACATATACAAACATACACTCACACACACTCTTTAGACTGTCAACTTCTTTGTCTTTGTCCAGGCTGACAAAAATACGCATCAAAAATACAAACTCCAAAAAATCCCAACAACTGAGAAACAGGAGGATTTTAAATAGCTGTTCCCTTCATACATAAATTATTCTAAGGGATTAGAAATGAAAAGACACCTTTGTTTTTGTTCAGGAGTGATATTGTGAAGCGAATTAGTTTCTAATTTTTTTTCAACACCCTCCTATATATTATCATTATGCCAAGAGTAGGTGTACAATGCTTCCTCCTCTATAGTGAAATTGCTTAGTTATATAATCATATTAAGATGACTAAGGAGAGAAGATAATATTTGCAAAAATGCTTTTAGATTTCAGGAGCTTTTAGTCCCACATATACATATGAGTATACATGCATAATTTGCATGCATGCCTATATTCTCTCATATACATATATATATATACACACATGCATATACCTATAGCCCCTTTGCCTCTCCACTGTGCACCAGAAAGACCTTCCATAGTGTCTCTTTCACAAGCTATTTTATTTCACAAAACTTTCTCATCTCCAAATGACCAATTTTAATCACTGTTACCCAGTCCTCTAACAACGTACAATAAAATAAGTATCAGAGACCAATTACTTAATCAAGCCAATAACAGGTTATACCTACTCTGCTCCACTGTGTATATTCATAGCACCAGCAGAAGCTTCTGCTGTTCCATCTTTGTTTTCTTTTTTTTTTTTTTTTGCTTTCTACCCTGCAGCAGCAGCAGCAGCAGCTCTGATTGCAACAACCAATAGACATGGTTGGCAGGAAGAAATGTAAAATAACAAAACCTGCAGTCTGCCTTGCTTTGTGGATAATATGCTGCAACAACCAGCCATTTCCTGCCCATGGCTGTGTCAGCTGAGCCATCCACAGTCTATTTTTTTCATTGGTATTATTTTTTTCAGTGTCTATGAAATCTGGAATGGGACACAGCATGCTTGGAATGTGGCCAATATCCTGTTGAGTTAGTAGAATGGAAAGAAAATAAAAAGTACACTGACCCAATTTCTTTGACTAAATATACTGGGCCATAACAGCAAAAGCTAAGAACAGGTTTATGCTTTGAATCCTTTTTCAGATGAAGTGGCTTAGGACAATACATTTCAAATGGAGATGGAGATCAGGTAGTGAAGCCTACTCGTCAGGCTCTCCATTGGCTTTAAACATCTCTTTACATCCCAGGTCTCAAAGATTTAAAAGTAGGTTTCATTTTTTCTTTTTGTTGTTTTTCTACCTAATTTAATTTACCTGAATGTTTCTGTCCACTTTTTTTTTTTTTTTGTACCTTTTGTACCTGTTTTAATTAAAGTAGTTAAACAAAAAACAAACAAAAAATTAGCCAGTGTATTTTTCCTTTATGTGACAAGTACCAACACTTAGGATTTGTGGAAATTGTGTCCCTTACTCTCTGGTGTGAGCAGAAATGCAGCTGGCTGCATCTGGAAGTGAGGAGAAACATAATAGCACAATCAGTTAGTTTTTCAAATGCAAAGTGGAGGATGCACTTAAAATCTGGTGATAATCTAAACTGAACAGCTTGTGCCTACCTTTGGCTCCCCCACACCTGTGCCATTCACACTGCCATCCCAGGCAACCGTGCTGCTCCAGCAAGGAGTGTGCCAAGGGGTCGGCTGCTCTATTCTGGGAGCTGCATCCCAGGAAGGACCAAGCAAACCCTGTGACCTCTTTCTCAGTTTCCTCATTCATAAAATGGGGACAGTGATCTGCCTCCATCTTTTCAGAACACCTGGGTATATCTGAATGCAAAGTGGTAGAACACAATGGGAGCCAAACAGCACTGTTCTCCAATGCCATATGGCCAGACAGGTTGCCAGCATTCAGAGATAAAGAAGCCAGATTAAATTACAAGTTGTCCCTCAAAAAAGGCCCAACCCAACAACAACAACAACAACAAGAAAGCCAAAAGCCCCAAGAACAAACAACAATTAAAGACTTAATTTAGCACTAATAACCAGAATGCATTTTAGAAATGCCTGGCCAAATAAGTATTCCCTTGCAGCACCCCACCTGCTGGTACTGGCAGAGTAATAATAGTATCTGCATTACTCCTCCAGTACATCCCATCTTCTTCAGACCTACAACATAATGTGCCTATCTTACTGCCCTCCTGCTTTTCAGCTTTTTTTTCCAGAGATCTCCACAGAATGCTGAAAAACTCTAGAAAGAATTATGCACCAGGAGTGAATGAGAGAAAAATATAGCCAACCATGTGGATTTGGATTTGACTTGGTCCTGAGCTCTTGCCTAATTCAGAGATCATTCAAGGTGAATCCTGAGCTTGTTTTTGGCAGCCTCTGTCCTCAACATTGAAATCCTTTGTCATGGGACAGAGAGGCCAAGATCTGAAGAGAGAGAGGGGAGGGATTGAACACCTGAGTGAGGGCAAAAAGGATATTTTGATGAAACTTGTAGATATTTCTGTCCAGGAGAGTTTTCCTTTCCCTTTCACAGATGAACGTGAGCCAAGGTGCTTTAAGGTATCCTGCTTGACATGGCACAGGAGTGAGGAAAAGTGGTCTGTCCAAAATGATTGCTTGGGGAATTCTGAGGACAAAAGCCCAGGCTAAACCATGTGCTGGTTTTACTCCAAGAAGCCTGAAAGCACAAAATCAGGAATCCCAGAACCCCAGCAATTTATGGGTTGGACTCTAGATGTTTTTCAAGACAGGGGTTTTCCATGCAACAGTTTCAGAGGCAACATCTGTTTTATAGAACATTCCTGTTAACAGGGCTGGGTGAGACGAGCTAACAGTGTGGTGGTACAAGTTCTGGGCACTGATAGGTAAACACTATTATTTGGTACATTTTTATTTCAGACAAGAGGTTTCTTTGCATGTGAATCCCCAACCAAAGTCTATTCATTGTAAGAACTGACAGAAGTGAAACTAAGTGAAGGAAAGCAGATGGCTGAAACGTTGAAAAGAATCAATAGGCCCAGCTCTGATGCATCGATATTTTGGTGTGGACACATTCAGAATTGATGTTTAAATGTCAGCTGGGCCCAATTTGCAGCATTTCAAAGCTGCCTTTGTGTTTTGAATGCAGCAGGACTGAAGGTCAGAAGTTTTGCTAAGTATTTGAATCCAATGATACATTTTGCAAACATTCATTTTTATTAGAAAATATATTCTTTTATCTTGTTCCACTGGTAGTAGCCAAGGTGGAAGAACATAGAGCAGGCACAAGTTCAAAGCTTGGTCAAAGGACACAGTTGCTTATACTATCTTGACTCTAACACTCCTGTTATTGCTCCTGAAAAACTAGATAGCTTCAAGTCTGATTTTTTCCAGTGTAGAATTATATTATACTAATAAGTTCCTTTCTGTCTGAATGCATAAAGATACTGTGGCAAATAAAACTCTTCACTGAGTTGGTTGGTTTTGATGTGTGCATCTTTTGTAGTAGAAAGAAGACTGTGTGGCTATTTAAGAGAAAGTGTTGATGGCACAGTAAAGAAGAACATAAAAGATATGTATTTCCTTTTTAATGCTATACATTTTAATTATCAGGACTTCAATTAGTACAATGTAGCAAAGTCTCTTTAGAACTAACAGAAATGTGCATTTAAACCATCTGAAGAGTTAATTATGAACCTTAAAATGCAGTAGAAACAAGAGCTACATCAAATTATATTAAAAAATATTCAGTGTATCAACATTAAATAGAATAGTTTGTTTTTTAAATCTATTTAAAGATGTTTTTTAGCCTTGTCATGGTTACAGAACAATATTTTGGACCTGCAGAAATCATAGTTCAGTTGTACATTTCACAAACCTGAGCAAAGTCCTCCCTTCTTTACACACAGTAGGGACTTCGGGAAGTAGTAATTGAAATTTAGGCAAAAAGGACATTATGAACAGGATTTTGCTAAGTAAATTCAAAGGGACAGTTTTAAACTCACTCTAACTGAAGCACATGTCAGTGTGTGCCACTGTGGTGACATTCACTGTGTGCTTTGCCGAGGAGCAAAGCACTGCATGAACAAGACTAGTCAGGATGGGCAAGTCAGGCTTCAGAGCTGTTAATAGGCTACAGTTCCCTTGAAATTAGTAGGACCGGAGGGTGTTCAGAGTTTTTCAAGAGAGTTGCATTTATTTTCATCTCAGCTACATTACATTCTATGAGTGACAGATGTGTGGCAAAATAGGGTACTGAAATTTTACTTTCAGTTCTGAACTGTGAAGATAGAACAATGCTTGTCACATTTCAAAAAGGCTACAAAGGAATATCCTAACCAGTTAACAGAGGCACTAGAAGGAAACAAAATAGAAGAGCTTGGAAAAAAAAAAAAAGAGAGAAAAAAAAATCCACCTATATTTATATCTGTAAAACAAGGAATCTTCAGAACTTTCTGAGTAATAGAGGAAAAGAATTATCTCAAAATCCCAGGCAGAAAAATGACTGAAATTGTGCTTTATTTTGAAGAAAATCTTGGATGTACTTCTGTTGAGCAGAAGATTCTGTTTGTGAGGAGGGGGCTAGGAGACACACTGGAGGAAAACATTCCCAGCTTGCATGACACAGTCAGGATGGGTTGTCTGGAGGATCAGAATAGGATACAATTATGAAATCATCCAGACATGAAGGTCAGCTTGTCCAAAGGTCATGTAAGCAGGATAGTGGTTAGGAATCAAGCAGGCAGGCAGCTAACAGGCCACAAAACCAAAACCAAATCCCAACTGAGCTTTAAACCCCCTTGTAACAGGAAAAAAAAAAAAAAAAGAAAAAGAAAAAAGAAAAAAAGAGGCAGCATTTAAAAGTTATTTTAAGATTTGGTAGCTTGATATTTGAGTACTGGAGTAAAATATGGAGATTCAGTATGCTCTGAATAATATCTAATTAAATCAAAGATGCAGGAATGGAAACATACCATGAGATACCCTCTCTGGAGAAAGCTGGGTCCTTCAAAGAGGTCTTTCAGTGTTACTGTGAATCATTCATGGGGGAAGATGTACTTTATTTAGGAGCCTTCAAGACTTAAAAGAAATTACATGCCATGTTTTCCTTGTCTATCTTACAATTACTTAGCAAACACAGAGGTCTTTCTTGTCCTCATTTATTCTGTGTAAGAGGAAAGAATAATTAAGTAGAGCTCTGAAAAACCAAAAATAAAAGAAAACAGGATCAACTTCATTGCCATGTGCCCCATTCAGACCTTAGAGGCATGTTATGTCTCTAATATTGTGAAAGAAAACTTCATTCACAAAGACCCTTTCGACTTTCTTGGAATGACATTTTACTTGCGGTGATTTTTAGTGGCTGGTTCGTTGGCTTGTTTGTTTGTTTTCATTAGAGGAGTCTGCTAAAGCATATTGACTTAACACAAAGTCACCTTGGTATCAGTTGCAATAGCCCCCAAAGCAGTGCTTGGATTTGCAGCCCTAACTGGCTTTGTGTTCTGATGCTTTTTTAAGGCTTTTGGAAGTTAAAGTTGAATCAGTCCTTAACACCACTAACCATGCACCTACTTCTTGATCTTAACTATTTGAAACATAACATTCTCTATCATTTCTCCCCCAGTCTTTAAAAAATAGTCTTATTCCCTACCCTCATATTCCTGTTAGATTTTGTGATTAACAGTCCACAGCCTTGAGTTTATGACTGTAGAGGCCCCCCCATAGCACGGGAGTCTCAATAATGCCACTTAATCCGTGTGTGCTCCCTGCAATGTGCACGAAGGGGAGACTTCATCCCCCAGGGTTATCTCAGCCGTATCTTCCACAAACACATCCCTTCTTTAAAAGAAGAAAGGATCTACCTTTTTATCCAGCTTAGCTTTGTCTAGACAACAAATGCAGCCAGGTTTTGTACAGCTGATTTATCTTCCCCAGCTGACTAAGCTAGAGTGAATGTGATTCACAAAGCTTTCCTTTTTATCCCATGTTTGTCTTTTGAACTTCTCTGGCTGCTTAACTATGCTTGTACCTGGAAACCTGGGGAGCTCTAAGCAGCTATCCCACTCCACAGGCTGAATGCCAGTCACCTCAGGAGGGATACACTAGTGGTAAAATGACACGTTGGAGAGTTTTATGGGTAACATGCAGCGCAGATAATGCAGATTTCTTTATTTTCCATTTCCGAAGTTCTTATTGTTTCTTCATGTTTTATCTGCAGTTTACCTGTAGCTTATACAACGTAATTTACAGCTCAGGATAGGTGTTTTTCTGCACTCTTACTAATTTAAAGAAATAAATATCTTGATGAGAATGACCTTCATTATACTTCAGACCTGATCATTGCTCCCTGTGGGCTCCATTACCTCAGTGAAAGCCAAAGACAAAGTTCACTCAATAATTAGAGGGACTGGAGTTGTTCTGGTCTGAGAACCTGACACCCCTGCTGTGCTGAATGGCAGTGTACAGATGAGGGATTCAAGAGCTAGGAGACCAAACTAAGTTAAGGCTGCCAAAGGTCTGCCTTATGCATCAACTTACTAATAAGGTGGGGGGGACAACAAAAAATGAGTGATCCTTCTCCTAAGTAGTCTTAAATCATTCCCATTTAGGATATGCTCAAACAGGTTATGCCAGCTTTTGTTTGCAATTCAAACCTACAGTAAGATGAGATGAATGTATAATAAAAAATATTGTTGTGTGTCAACTGACATGTCTAGTACTTATCCAACAAAACTTGTTGTATTTTTCTGTGCAACCATCTGTTTAGAAAAGTCATTATATGTAAGAAATTGTTATATACAATATGTACAAATATATATTTGCACACACACGTGCATGTAAATACGTACGTGTGCACATATCTGAACTAATCAGTGCATAGCAAGAGTACCTATTACAAAGAGCAGACCTATTACTATTAGATTCATGGACAAAATTTGTGTTTTAAACAACATTTCCCTTCTACATTACCACCAACTCCTGCTCTGAAGGACTATCTGGAAGTATGACCCACAGACAGCCTGTCCTACAAGAGTCCCATGCACCAGTTCAGGGCCCAGGACAGCTCCTGTGATACAGGGTTTGTCCCAGTACCTCACAGAAAGGCTGCATTCAGCTTGGATTTTTGGGAAAACTTGAAGGCATATATAGATATAACTGAGAATTAGAGGCCAACAATGAATGAAGATGCTTAAAATGGAACTTTGGTGGACTTCGTTCAATGCTGCCCTGCTAGTGAGTAACACAGCACATGACTAGCTGTGATGGGGCTCTCTTGGTTTCATTTCAGGTGGGAAAGAGTTGATTTTCTTCCTAGTAGCTGGTACAGTGCTGTGTTTTGGGTTTTGTATGAGAATAATGGAGATTACACACTGATGTTTTTTGTAGTTAAACAGAGCTTACTCTATGTCAAAGACTTCTTGGTTTCCCATGCTCTGCCAGAAGGCAGGTGCACAAGAAGCTGTGAGGGAGTGTGGCCAGGACTGCTGCCCTGAACTGGCCAAAGGGATATGCCACACCACAGAATGCCACACCCAATACATAAACTGGGGGAGTTGGCTGGGATGGACTGATCACTGTTCAGGGGAGGGCTGGACATTGCTCAGCAGGTGGTGAGCAGTTGTACTGCGCATCACTTGTTCCTCTCAGGTGTTTTTCCTTTCTTTCCTTTTGATAGCTATTATTATTAGCAGTAGTGTATTTATATTATTATTATTATTATTATTATTATTATTATTGCTGCTGCTGTTGCTATATTTTATTTTGTTTCAATTATTAAACTGTTCCTATCACAACCCATGAAGTTTGCTTTTTCTTTCTGATTCTTCTCCCCACCAGGGGATGGGGTGGGAGTGAGTGAGTGGCTGTGTGGTACTTAGTTGCCAGCTGGGGTTAAACCATGATGTGTGCTGGGCGATAGTGGTTAACTTTGTGGCTTCCATGGCCTTTCACAACATTTTATTCTCTGGAACAACTCTGCTTACTTTTCGGCTTCCAGCATCTGTTTTTGTTAGCATCCAGTTATGGCATCTGGCCCACCTGCAATCCCAAAACCAGGAGGAGCTACTGCATTCTATCTGAAAGTGCTCTTGATGCATACCAATCTGTATCAGCTGTGGAGGGCACTTTCCAAAATGTGATTCAGGCCATTTCATTTTTAATACGTGTTTTTAAGCACCCCAGTTTCCCAAAGAGTATATTAACAACCAACCCCTTCATTAGGTGTCCCCGGAGAGGGAAGTAGGAAAGTGAGGCTGCTTTTCATCTCTGCTTTTGAAGCAGTGTGTCTGTGTGGAGGGGAATGTCAGGATATTCCATCGCCTTTTCCAGCTTGTCCTTTCGAATCATATTTCTGACTGCGGGGAAGCAACCAGCAGAGCCAGTCTCAGATGCCTGAACGGTGGGTGTCTGTCTCTCTGGGTTCCCTGAGGAGCCCAGCCTGCTCTCATCTGAGGGCACGAGGGTCCTGGGCAGGCAGGAGGGGTGAGTCATTTGATTATGCCCTTCTATTTCAGCTTTGCAAGGGATTAGAGCAGAGCATAGTGGTATTGGGGAAAGAGGCAGAACTGTGAAGGCACACAGGACAGAATGGCAAAGTTCACATTCCAGTAGTGCTGTCTTGAGCAACCCTCACCTCTTAATTTATTTCCTTCCACAACAGCCCTTCTTTTCACTGTTATTTATGCTGGTTCAATTTTCAAGTGGGAGAAATTCCTCTATCCAGGCAGCAAGAAGCAAGAGTGCCTGGAAAAGTGAGGGTGTGGTGGGGAATAAATAGCGGTATGGAAAGGAAGGTAGATGGGAACTCTAAAAACCATCTTAAACCTCACTGCTGCTGAGCAAAAAGCTATTAGCAGAGGGTGCCATTAATTGTTGACTTCATGACAGCAAATGTCTTCTTGATTCTCCACCTAGTTTTTTTCCATCTTTCCTGTTCTTGGATACAGCTCCTTGCCTTGTTTCTCTTCTTTGTCATTTTGCCAGCCTCTTTTTGGATCCTGTGCTTAGAGGCGTGTTTCATGCTATGGTCACCAAGGCCATGGGATTATTCCTGCCGTTCTGGGACACCTTGGCATATTATATGAGCAGAAGGAGTCCCCTCCTGCATTTTTTTTTCTTCCTGGTGGAGGTTATCTGTCTGTTGTGGGGTCTCTGACACATTCAATGCTGTTGGGTGTTTAAGAGCCACCTGTTGGTCCTGTCTGGGGACCAAGCTGTCACCAGCCTCCACCTACTCCTGTTTGCATGGCTGTGGGTGAGGCAAGAGAAGCAGAATGTACAATGTGTTAATAGGAAATTTATACCATATTTGAAAGCATTACTCTATTGATGGCTGCCAAGAATATGACTGGCATAACTTTCTTGGGTCTTTCTCTGATTTCAGATGTAAATTTGATATGTGTTCAGGCAAGCACATATTCAGGAGAATTTAAAAGAAGAATTTATTCCATATATAGCTGTATTACAAGTATTTACTCTGCTGAATTGAATTCTAACCATCTTCACAATTTCTCTTTTTTTAATGTAAGTAATCACCTATAGCAAAGCAACTATTTATAGGAATTGGAAATTTTAAAATCTGTGAACTTCCAAGAAATTTACTCCCATGTTCCTGTTTAGTAAATTAAAGAGAAACCAGATAAGAGACATCTATATAACTGAGGGTGGAAACCACACACCTCTGTTAAAATCTCTGGTTAGTAATAGGAACAGTAATTTTTTAAATGTTTTTTTGTTCTAACACATGGCACTGAGATCCTATTGCAATGAACAATTTGAACCAAACATCTCCCCACCCCAGCCCTCTTTTATAAAGGACACTGTGCCTTCTCAGTGTCAAATTCTAGAAATGTTGCCTTACAGGCATGTTACACCACCACTCCATCTAATTCTTAAATGCAGTGTGTATTAATACTCTCGGATAGTGCTTTCACTTTTGAAAGAGAAAATTTTTGAAGGAAACAAAGGCAGCTAGGTAGTTTGATAGGAATTACATCTCTCTATTTGCTTTTGTAAACACCTTACTCTAGCATATTGTGGCATCAAATGTGCACATATTCTCTGTTTGCAGTTTTTTGTACTTGATATGTGCTTTGTCTTGGCAAATTTCTATAGTCCCTCTTGATGGAGGATGGAGTACTGACATAGTTTAAGTAAATATGTATATATTAGTGTCCATCATTGCTTTGACTACTGAAGAACACACAAACTGCCTCACTTCTATGTGTTCTACAGGCAACATGGAAACATAAAAAAATATAGTTAGAGAGCAAAGAAGAAAAGTCACAAAAATAATAACTTTGGATTTTAAAAAAATTATGTATTAGAAGTTTTCTTCTTTGCACAGAATGAGTGATAATGAAAAAGAGAGCAAAGAAGCAGTGGAATGGAGAAGCCAAGATGAAATGGAGTCCTGAGCCCCTTTGCTACCACACGTCCAGGTAAAAGACTGCTTCATTTTCCAAGATGAGGTCAGCTTCATTATTTGCTTGCTCTGAGTCAGAGATCAGCTGTAGAAATACTGGTGTGCCTGGCAGAAAGGAGTCAAAGGAGCACAAAGCAGCAGGGTGACAAAATGGCATACTGGCTCCTGGACTGAGTTAACGTCACACAGGGCTGCATGACAGCATGTAAAAAAGGAAATGCAAGAACTGCAGAGAGCAGGGAACTCTTCAGAGGACTAAGGGTCCAGTGCCTCTGAGCTTTTCTTAAAAAAATAATGAAACTATGAAGAAAAAGATACAGTAGCAGAAAGCACTGAAAGTTGAAGGATTGCTTAACTCAAAGCTATATCATTAGAAAACAGGTTGAGAGAAAGGGGAAACATCAAGGGCTAGAAAAGGAAGGCTGGGGAAGGGGGAGAGGGAAGACAGAAAATTGTGGATGACATCTCGCAGTCTGAGAAGAAACAAAAAAAATTATTGTTGCTTCCCAGTCAGTCACCAGGACAACAGCAGATTGAATTTGGAGCTGCCTGTAATAATTTATAACTACTTTGTTTTGGTTGGATTATTATGTTGCTTTTCCTGCTTTTGTTGGATTCATTAGCTTGGCAGAGCTTCAACCAGAAGGGCAAGGTAAAGGGAGAAGAAAGGGGAATTTTTGGAGAAATTTGGATCTACAAAACTGTGATATGAAAATACTGGTAAACTTATCACTCTTGTGATTGAAATTTTGAACACCTTTTGTGCTGTGATCTTTTCCCAGGGTTGAGGTACACACAAAGAGAAGTGACAATGACATCCTTTGCTGCTGTACAAGGACCTTCTGCTCCCTGTGTCCACTGCTGATCTTAAGGACCCAAAAAGAAAGTCCAAGAATGTGCTGGGATCTGGTAGGACCCCTTGGCCCTGACAGCCTGCTGGAAGGAGAATTGTAGTGTTTGCACCACTGGAGAGCAAGGTGGCAAGCCCAGAGCCTGTGGAGGTGGGACATGTTAGTGGAGCTGAAGCATGGTCCTGCAGAAGTTGTGTCTGGTATGTTTGGAAGGCAGGAATGACAGGGATAATGGAGAAGCTGCAAACAGCTGTCTGAAAAGACCAGTTCAAAAAGTAACCTAGCAGTGGCATAGCAGAGATGGACAAGCATCAGGCAACATGCTGCACTTAGCACTTCAGCTGTAGGGTGGAGAGATGGAGAGCGGCAGTGAGGGAGGGTGCCCTTTCACAGCAGGCAAACAGCTGAGTGACAAAAATCCTGTTAGTCCATTCCTGCTGTGGTATCCACACCTCTTAGGGGCAAAGATGGTAAACTGAACACACAGGCAAATTCCTCACCATATAGTCTAATTTCCTTTGGAACCAGTGTGTGGAGAAATGCAGAAGAAACCATTCTATGAATGCATGAAAATAAAATGCAGTTTTATGGCACTGGACCTTTAAGGCTTGCTTTTTCAGAGGCCAAAGGTTTTATTGGGAATCAGCTGTCCTTCAGACTTACATTTCTGGGACACTTCAGAGACATATTAAAATTTTCAAGCAACAATTGTAAGAGGGTATTAACGGTTGCGGGGAAAACTTTTTTACACCTCTGAATTTTATCCTAACATGCAAGTCTTGAGCAACCAAAAAGGGTGGAGATCTGTCTGGTGTGCTCCACCTAAAAACCTATCCAGCCTTGTGCCAAAATAGCCGAATTCCACCTAAGTATTTTAAAAAAAACCCAAACACCACTGATTCCTCCATCCTCACTGCATGCACAAGTTTTATGGCTTCATTAAAGTGACAAATGCAAGGAAGGAGCAGTTTGGTATGTGTCATGCTTTGCACATTTCACTGATTTTATTACCTCTAACATTTTAAGGTGTCAGGGTAGAAAACATCCTGTCCCTATGTATACAAAGGACTTGTTCAATATGGTGGTTTCTGAACAGTTGGAATTAGGGCACACCCCACACAAATGTATTTGTGCAAATAATTCAGTATTGTAGCCTAACTGTTTGGGTTGAAGCATCCATTTATATGCCCGTATTTTTCTTGACTTGTAGCTTTTCCTCCCAAAGATATTATGGCAGACCTCTCTTTCCCCCCTAGGCTGGGGTCAGCTGAGAACACTGTTTTAGGATTACAGTAAATAAACTTACAGAAAACATAAACAAGAAAAAGAAACGGCAACTCTGAGCCATACATCATTTTTCCTTCACTTTTTCTTTCTCCCTACAGCTATTACTATAGTCCTTTATGAACCCCGAATGCTCCTTGCTCTTCTGTGGCAAGCACTTTGTGAATTGTTTATTAGATTGGAAACTGTTTCTGTCTCTCAGGACAGGTGTCAGTAGAAGATATCCGGGACGAATACTCTGTGAAGAAAGTACCTTTATGCCTTAGGAATCAATGAGCTATTCCAAATCATCCAGCGCTCTGAACCATGCTGAACTGAAGACCAGCAAATGTTACCTTCCATCTCATCCAGACACTTTAGCGCTGTCTTCATTATCATCTTCTGTTCTCCCTTGCCATTTCTCTCAGCAGTTTGCCTCCTGCGCTACACACCAGCTGACAGATGTATCCTTTTCATTTCACATAGTCTTAAAGCCTTGGGCACTGCTTTCTGGAGATATTTATACAGCTCTGGGACCCAGAGTCTGGGAAAGTAGTTTGTACTGAATATTTGTTACATGTTCTACAAGATCCCACACACTATTACTTTGCATAGAGTAAAACAGCAACAAAAAAAAGCTGATGCCTTTGTGTGTATTTTGTATGAAAAGCAAACAGTGCACCTTGCTGACAGTACACCTCATTCTGACAGTCTTTCAAAGTTATCCTCCATAACAACATAAATTACATGGCTAAAAATTTTCACATACGCCACAGTGCCTTCAGAACCTACCTGTCACCAAGTTTCTTCATTTCCCAGAAGCAAATAGAGTAGGAGAATATCTTCCTTCTGCTCACCACAAGATGTTTCTTGCGTCCTTAACTCAAACACGGTAGAGGAAGGACATTTTTAGACAACAAACCACACCACTGAGTCTGTCCCCTGACATTAGTCAGCAAGAGAAATACTTATGTGCTAATTCTGCTGTTGTAATTTCTTCCTCTTATTTTAGTCAACATAGGACAAAGTGTGGAACTGAAATAAAAATCAGTTGGTTTTATGTTGAAATTCTCTTTATGTGCATTTCACTTTCAGAATACCTTATAGATATGTTAGCTATGTATTGAAAAACCATCTCCTGGCTCTGCCAGAAGAAGGTGTCAGAATCTGAAGGGTTTTTTGCCAAGTGCTTTACCACTGTTTTCTCATTTAGATGGTCTGCTAGAAAAAGCAATAAACATAGAATATTTGAAAAATGCCACAGCAGAACCCTTAAGGTAACCAGCTGGCCTTTGCTTCAGTTTCTAGGGCAGCATTTTAATAAACATTAGTCATGGTGATTATGGAACATTTTTATCAAGGATACATCATTTCCAGCATTATCCCATTTTTGAGTCTATATTAGCATAATAACTTGCGTTATTAGTATAATTTGAGACGTTTTAAGGACATGGCTGGAGAATAAGAAGCTCAGGCTGGAAAGCCTCTGATTGCCAGTTGCTTGTCTTGCTTGCCAGGGCCAATTAACATATTTCTTCCATTTTCGCCTTTGTTTGACTTATCAAAATACGAATGTGCAGCAGACTTTCAGAATCACTTAGGCTCCTTTTTCAGGCTTTAGAAGCACATAGCAACGCGAAGCAGATTCATGCAGATTAAGTGCTCTTTGGAGTATTAGAAACCACTTAATCTGTATAAATATGCTTCAGGTTGCTCAGCTTTTACAACACCTTGAGTAGGAACTGCAGTGGTTCAGAAAAGCTTGTGATGCATTATTTAAAAGAAGATATATAATCCATGATATGTTTATCTTCCAAGTGACGATTGTCAGAATCATTGTTTATATTTTTATATTTTGGACTTCATTGCACTGTGTCAATGCAAGTGACAAAGGGAATTTCCTATTATATACTCTATTACTTTCAAAATTCTGGTTTTATCACTGTTGATTTAGAAGATAAGCATGAGAGATGCATAAGTACTGAGCAATTTTACTTTACAAATTCATGCAGCAGGAAGAATTTACATTTTTAAACAGAAAAAGGTAAATAGTATTTATTTTCTCACTGAGTTAATATGTTATTCCATGCCTAAAAAGACCTTTTTATTTCCATGGACTCTAATTTTCATTTTCAGTAGAGCTGAAAAGTATGAGGTATGAGACGGGACTAAGAACATCATATTGTGATGTTAGATATTTTGCTTCTGGGGTTTACAGTGTCATTTAGTCTAATAACTCTTCATAGTATAGTTTAATTATTGCCAAAAATAGAAAGCATGGTTGCATTGTGCAGCTTTCCCAGAGGATGTCTTATGTGTCCTGAGATAAATCTAAGCTCTATATTTAATATATGTGCAACTGTAACTGTGTCATTTTCTGAAATCCCTTGTTAGACAAATGCTTGCAGCAGCCATTAATAATTGGAGGGTAACCCAGACAAGACAGCATTCATCTTAAAATGCTGACCCCAAAGAAGTAAATAAGACATTTTCAGAGTGCATGTCCTCACGAAGAGCTGATTTCAATATACGGAATTCCACTTTTTTGTGAAAACTCGGGGCTTTCAGCATCAATAAATACCTATTATGGGAAAAAGCCTACGCTGTGTTTGATCTCAAGGGATGATTTAGTAACTGCCTCTCTTCCCCACTTGTACCTCTGGGGCTATTTGCCCCCTGAGTTGGTGGACAGCATCCTTCCCAGCTGTGGCAAATAAATGTCAGCTGCTGGAGGCAACTGCCATATGCTCTACCCTTCACCAGTGAGCTTCTTCATCTGCTGAGGAGGCACCACTGCAAGCGAACACATCCAGGTTCATTGCTCCTGGAGATTATCCTAGATGGGCCATAATGTCCACAGTGGTTTATATTCAGGTCCCAGAGGAGGACTTCCCTTGCCACTGCGATCATAACCTCACTGTAGTTGCAGTGGCAGCTTCCAGGGCTGATGTTTCTGGCCCTGATACCTGAATGGAGATGGGGGGAGCAGGGGAATTCTTATTTTCAGGCTGAAGACTCCACTGAAAGATGTTTAGTAACACAAATGGGACTTGCAAAGGGCAGAAGAAGGCCTGTTTTCTGGGGACAGAGTTGAATTTTAACCTTCCTTTTCTTCTTTCACATAAAATAACCAAGGACATTACTTTAGTTGAGAAAGAAACTGTTGTGTGTCTGCTCTGGTCATTTCATTGTCCCTGTAATGAAATTTTTTGTTTTACAGATATTTGCAATTTTTTTTTTTGGTAAGAATTCCAAATATTCTCTTTTGTAAAAATAAATCTAAAGAAATTATAAAGAACCTTTGGAAATTCTGATATTTTGCTGTGATGATAGTATCCAACTGCAATAAACTAAAGCTGGTGAGTAAGGCTTCTCAAATAAATTCAAAATGGATTAAAAAAATTCAATTAATTAATTAAATTTAATGGATTAAAAAAGAAGACTAGAAAATTAAGGAAAATTTCCTAATTTTAATCCAATTTAAGGTGCAAGTTGCATTGTTTATGAAGCACACAAAAAATACCAATAGTTTTTCCACTGTAAGCTTGGAATGAATTCCCTGGGTTATATCCAGTGCAAACACGGAAATTTTATATGACCTCTATTGCACAGAGGTCCTTTGCCAAAAGCTCATTGCAGTAATGGGCTTTAATATTTTTTGCATTGGATTTTACTCTACTGTTGGTTTTATCATTCTTGATCTTGGCAAATGTGCTTTATTGTCTGGATCATTTAATTTTGTTAGGCAAACGTGCTTCATTTTTTAATGATAAAATGTTAGCATACTCTTCAATAATAACTGCTTTTCCTTTCAGAGCTACTGATGCATAAAGTCTAATCTTTTGTAGTTGAAGGAAGATGTTCTTTAAGAATTGATTTAGGGTCTGCCTTTGTTTTACTAATTTTTAATTACATGCAGTCAGACCTGATTAATCTGAATTAGCATGCAAAGCCCCTTTTTAGAACTAAATAAAATCAGATTAACGAGTAAAGGATACATACAAGGATGTGTTCTAAGGTTGGTTAAAAGTTAAATCCTTCTTCTTCTTAAACACACAGACATTTCTGTCTGAACAGTTTATGTATTCTAATTGGGTACACAGTTTTGCTGTGTAACAGAGCTTTAATTCCTTTTGACTTTTGAGCGAAGCATCTAGGCATCAGAATAATATTATGCAATGAAATGCCTTTGCAGGGCTTTATAACTGGAACTGGACTTAACAAGATCAGTTCAGCCAATGCCCTTATGAACACATGTGTGTTTAAAGAGGTGGGACTATGTTGCCATTTCAGAAGTCACTTTAGTTTTAAAGAGTGGCTAATGCAACCTGATACGAACTAAGAGCAGCTGCAATGAGGGTGAAGACTCTGCCTTTCCTCCAAGCTCTCCTACCCTCTTGCTCTTGGCTACCCACTTATTTTGTACTGGCTTTGGTGATGGAGCTCAACACAGCACCTCAACTAAATAAAATGGCAGAACATAACCTGGGAAAAAAGTGTATACGGAATTTTTCTGTTCCTAAAGCAAACTGAAGGAATTTACCTAGAGGTCAGCCAAGCACTGAATCTGATGAGATGTAGGGGAGAGGGTAAATATCTAGTGAAGGGACACGAAGGGGAATAGGAGGAAGGAAAGAAAAGACAGGGAAAAATCTCTGTCTTTCAGGCATTGTGGATCATTTGTCACTTCAGTCACAGTGTGGGACTGTGCTCTAAGGAGGCCAAAGTCTTCAGCTCAGCTGTGCTTGAACACCCTGTTTACCTCACAGGAGCAGTGTCAGTAAAGTCAGCTGGATTTAAGTATGTGCTTTAAGCAGAGGCAGATTTGACAATCCATTGTGGGCATCCAATTAAAATGTTTTCTGACTGTGCTCTACACACATGCCCCTGCCTTCATGGGACCACACAAATGTCTTGGTGTTTCGCTAATAGCACCAAACCTGCTCTTTGGGCAGAGGCCACAGATATGCAGAAACCTCCTTGGAGACAACTGCCTTTTTTAATTGGTTGCAGCCTACTACTACTGAACAATTACTTTTAGTTGTAAGAACTGCACAGTATAGTAACTCATCTCTGTTTTGACGGAAAAAATTATTAAAAAGCTTTTCAAATACAATGGAAAAGGCTAGTGTAGCAGGATGTTGGTTATTTTAATTTGAAATGATAAATACACATCTAGTAGAGGACAAAAAAGCCTTTATACTTGACTAACCCATGCCCTATTTATACTACATTTTGCCGTGATGTATTTCCGTACTGTGCACAATAAAATACAAATGGCTCAAATTCATCAAGAAGGGATTAATTGGCATATAATAGGGGATCTGGCTACTATACTGGCAAGCTGCCAAAAGGAAAGATGAAAGAAGCTTGTGGAGGACATGAAAATACATGTGAGTGCAAAAAGTCAGCAACTGTAAGAATAAGTTTATGTGCAAGCTGAATCCAACTATGTGACCTGCCTTATATCAAAGAACAGTAGTGACATTATGAGATTCCCAACATGGAATTATTTCTATGAGTCATTCATATATTTAATTTTATTTAGGCTGAAACTGAATTGCTTGGGCAGACAAGTGGAGTTTTGATACGGCTGTTTGGAAGCTGTAGGAACCTAGATGAGCAGAAACCACAACCATGCTTGCATGCTGATCACATCTCTTCAAGCTAAGAGACCAAACACTGCAAATTCTTAGCCCTCTGATTAGACATTTTGCTTAGCTGGGGCCTAAGTCAGGAAAACTCATTACTCTTTTCTTCTTTTTTCACTTTTCTATTTTCCTTTTTCTCAAGACTATATTCTCCATTCATTTCTTATACTGCTGTCGATTTTCAACAATGATCACATTATTGGTCAAACCCAGACCCTCTTCCCCATCCCCCATCTGGAAAGAACAAACAGTTTCTTACAGTTTCTTAAAAATCTGCTGTTGCACTTATGAACTTTAGCTGTCAGGCACTTAGATGCAATGTTTTTCAGGAGGGAATTCAAATCTGTCCATTTCAGAGCTATTCCGCTTAACCTTAATTCTGCTCCTTCATTCTGGATAAATAAAAAGATTAATTCCCACACATTCTTGAAGCTCTGCTTAGCTCTAAATTAGATCAAGTTGGGAGTTTTGCTCATTACAGCTCTTCTTCCCTGCTGGCAGAGAGACTCTTGTATTTGTCACTTGTATTCTTGCTGTCCTCCTGTCCTTACAATTCAATTGTAAATCCCGCATGACCATCATTCAACCGAAGAACAGGCTATCAGGGCTTTTGAACATGTTTCTTTCGGTAAAAAGTGTACAAATAAAGGCACATTACTCCCAGACAAACCCTTACACTGCTAATAAAGTTTTAGATGCATAGAAAATAATGCAGTTGAAAATACAGTGGAGCACAAATTTTAAATGCTGCTTATCTCATTAGAATGGCATTTCAGCATTTCAGAGTGCCAGAGTGTCGCTTCTGTTTTGTGGGTCCTCCCCTTCAGGAAGAATTACTGTCTCTCTTTATGCAGACATATTCTGCAACAACAGTTCCCACCATGTTTTTAATGCATATGTATATATATCTCAGACGCAGAAAAAGCTATACATAGGATGAATCATCTGTTTCATGAGCTCAACTGTGCTGTTGTCAGAACCCATAAAAATAATGTGACAGGCAGGCCTCAGCAGAGTGTCTATCCACCAGCTATCGTGAACACAATCAACCACCTTCAATCTTCATCATCTTGGCTGGAAACCTGCCCCTGGAAGCCCGGGGGAATGCAGGCATGCAGGAAGCCAAAAGTTTGACAGATCTACGTTTTCAATAACCAGGAATATATGTTCCCTAGCAGATGCTTTTGAAAACACCTTGTCAGTCCCACCTTCCTGTTTATACTGAAAGAGCTCCAGGCTGAGCAATTTTGTTGATTACAGCACTAGTGTGACTGGCCAATATGATACAATCTAGAAGCACCTCTGCTTTATAAACCTTGCAACTTTTTTAATAGCATGCTGAAAGTGCATGCAGACTCCTGAGGTACAGTATGCTCCTAAACATGAGCACACACACAGGAGGTCTCTTTCCTGCTTGTCGTTCTAGATGGCCACAGACAAGCAGCACTGAACAGACATTTCAATATCTCAGTGTGTTCATATTATACTCAGCAGAGTCAGGTTTACATTGCTAATGTTTGGAGTTTTTTTCACTAAGTCAAATGACAAAATGGAATGGCAAAAGATGGCAGTAGGTTCTGGTCTCCTTTCACCAGAAAAAAATTCAACAAGTTTTCAGAGGATTGCCCTAATTCATGTTTTTTTTTTTTTTTTTTAAAAAGGTGCTAAAATACCAGGAATGGTCAACACAGAGTGGCCAAACCACACAACATATTGGCTTACAAAATTAAGCAATTAGTCCTGTGAACAAGGAGCCAAGGAAATTATCTTAGCACTTTTATCCCTCTGTAAACACTAAGATGATTTGAGTGGCCAGTCTGGACATGGTGATTTTGATTATCACTAGATCAGTGAGAACATATTAATTTTATCATTCTCCAAAAGTGTAGGAACAATAATAAAACTACTCCTAAAACAACTTTGGAAATTCATACAAAGCTTATTTTAAAATTACAAAAAAAGTCAAAATAATGTGGAGTTCAGCTTTCACAAAGTAAGACTTGTGTCTACTATGCAATTATGTGAAATTTTATGTGATTTTGTTTGATGAGGTTTATGATTATGTGCTTCTTAATAAATCCTTCTATATTTGCACAGCTGAGCTGAATTCCATAGAAGAAATTTGAATTTAGACAAAATTAGTATGTTTTTTTACTGAAAAGCATTTATGAATGAGAACAAGAAATTGTACATATCTTCCTATTTTTCTTGAAGTATCAAGTTCATCAAGGACGTTTAACAACAGTTTAATACATGCTTGACCTCGAGCCCTTATTTGGGCTTGAGTTTAATGATATGCAACTTCTCATTTGTTCTAGAGCATAGGTTGAAGCCTCTTCAAAAGTGGAGATAAATTTCCATAATGCAGATTTGCCTGAAATTCAGATAAGACACAGGCAGGTGAAATGTTACATCATGTTGACATAAAGTACATTTCTGTTTCTTCGAAGTTTTCACCTGTCAACCCCTACATCCTGGTTACCATATTCAGAGACATGGAAAAGTTCAGAAAAGGAATAATTTTGTTTTTCCTAAATTTCTGTAACCTCAATTCTGCCAAAATATGAGACACAGAAGCTGTTTGAAAGAGAAGAAATTTTTAATTTAAATTAAGATGGAATTGTAATAAACATTTGGCTAGTACAGAGGCATTTCTGAAAACGAAAATGTGTATTTAATAATAACACTTGTAAAGGTAGAGAGGGTATAAGGGGCAACTGTCAGGTGAAATCAACTCAGCCACATTTCTGTTTCCCTGGTTCAGCACTGGAAGTCCCCTTGCTTCTTTGAGAAACAGCTTGAACAAAACACTAATGAATATACACAGACGATGCAACAAATCCTGTACTGGCAGAGGTACAGATTTTATGACCTAATAGGTCTTTTCTCTCTCCAAAGGCTATAATTCTCTGAAAAATGAATCCCTTCCCATGGAAATGTGGATATCTACTGCACAAAATAATATTATTTTACAGAGTGATGTGAGTTGGTTGTACTATGCGGAGCTCACCTGCACTTCCATAAAGGTAGAAAATTAAGAAATAACCAGTCTGTTAACAGTAAAGGCCCCAGGAGCATAAATGACTTCTTTTTTAACTACTTTAAACAATTACCCCATTTCTAGGCAACCCAGCCTGCTGCCTGAATAGTTTTGTGTTTTCCATAATCCCACTAAAGTCTTACACAGTCTTGCTGAATTTAATTTCTTCAGTTTCCTATTTGTATCCCTGTACTTTCTCAAATCAACCATTATTCTAGTGATGTTGAATTATACAGAACCTTTTGATTATAGTGCTACAAAACACAAGGAACCTTCAATATAACTGAGGTTTCTACAGCGGTCAAACCAGCCTCATCTGCTTTTTTATGCAGAATTACAGAAACCGTGTGACGTGGCACACATTCCTCACCACTTTGGCAATCCAAAACATCGTTTAAACAAGAAGGTACTTTGGCACTGGATATAATTCCCAGAAATACAAAGAAGAAAATTTCAGAACAGTATGACTCCACAAAGAGCCTTAGAGAAAGATCTGCTTTCATTTCCTGCTGGGATCAGTAACAAAATAAATTTCAGCCCCCCCCCCCCCCCCGCCCCCTCCCCTTTTTTTCCCTTTGACCAGCATCAAAATCAGCTCTTTCCAATGTGGGCCAAACTCAGCTGCTGTTCGTTTGGACCTGCTTTCCTTTGTGCTCTAGGATAGACTATGCAATTAATTTTTGCCAAGGTCTGTTGTGTAATTTTACTGAAGCTCACTAATTTTTACCAAAGTCCTCTGCATAATTTTATTCAGGTCTGCTCAGCAGGAAGCTGTTCTGGCTTCTGCTCTGATGGTCTAGCCAAATGCTGGATGCTGCCCTCATATCTGGAACAGGAGCAGTGCACTGCAAGGGCTTCTGAAGAGAGCAGGGCATGTTACAGATACAGCAGCAGGAATGTGCCTACAATCTGGGTGAGGTCTGCTCAAAAATGCTTTTATTCCTAATCCATCTGGAATCTCTTGTTTGAGCTGATGCAGTATGCATTTTATTAATCTGATGCTTTCTTATCCCATATTGGTGTAATTCCATGAACTTTCAGAATTATTTTTATTTATAGTATTATGAAGGAAGGAAGAAACAAATCCTTTACTCAGGAGTTTTTTCTTAAACTTAGAGCTCACTCTCTACTATTTGTGACAGTTTATCTGACAACCTCTTTTTGATGTGATGATTATATTATTTGTGAGTGCATTTTGTCCTCCTTTTCTATAACAGGTTAAACTGTAGATATTTCAGTGCCTTGACTTAATGAGGTCTTTCCCAACCTAGTAAGCACAGCTTTCTACTTCCTACATATGCAATAAAAGGTGAACAGACAATAAGAGATTTTTTCTTCCTTTTCATGTGAATAACATTTTAATAAAATTGCTGGAAAGTTGTGTATATTTATGGAGAATAAAGACTGAGTCATGTATCTAAAAGCCATTTTGAAATCCATGGGGGCTCGAGGTACTTCAATCCTTCCTAAAGTGTGAAAACTTCAGAAAATATTTCAATTGTCCAGAACATTGACTTTTGCCTCAAACCATTGCTCGACATATTGATGTGTGTATTTTCTATGTGCTCCCTTGAATGAACTGAGGAATCAGATGATGAAGGCTTTGCTTCTGAAAGCACACATTCCTTTTTGAAAATAAGGAGAAATTGTTTCAAAAACCCAACTACATTACTTAGGAGATGTAAGTAAGTAAGATGTGCTATGGATAGCAGCTATGCTAGTGCTATGGATACCAGAAATCTCTGCTTGGGAAGGTTTTCCTCTTGCCCCCTTGATATTTTATAGATTCTGCAATCAGTTTTGTCTTCTACCTGTAATAAGGAATCTAGAAGAAGTAGAAACTTCTGTCATTTACATACCAGCTGAATCCACAAAGCCATTTAAAAACTTATTTCTCATTGATTTTTATTGAGCAATGGCTCCTAAATGCCTTTGTGGATCTAGCAAGTAATATTTTCTTTTCTTTTTTGAGAAGAAGGTAATTTTATGGCCAAATTCCTTCAAAAACAAAGAATAGTCATGTCACTCTAATGCATGATTTTGATCAGTACTTGAAAACTTGTCAGTGTATTTTACTCCTGTGCTCAGAAACATAATTACATGCTTTATAAAGTATAATCAATATTAGCAGACTAAGGTAGAGAACAATCTAGATCTCTTAATTTGCATGGTTTCCAAATTACTACATTTTTCAATATGTTTGGCAACATTAGCAATTAAATACCATCATGACTTAGAGAGGGAATTAGGAACAGCCTGGGTCGGGTCTTCCAGTTCCTCTTGTGCTTCTTTAGAAATATGAAACAATCTCAAATGGTGTTTGTCTGACCCATCAGACTAGTTTTACATCTTCTTTCTATAGCTGGGGCAGTGCAGAACAGCCAGAGCATGCTGATGACTCTGGCTCATTAATTTTAACTAGACACTGGGTCTGAAGGTTGTTTAATACCTCTGGACTGAAGCTTTCTCTGCCTCTTTGGAGGCCTGATGAATGCATTTGGCAGTGCTGTGTCCAGAGCACCAGTCTGACTAACATGTCTTGGAGCCACTCTGAAACACAGCAATGAATGCAGCTATCCAACAATCAAAAAATGCATTCTGTCACCCTTTTATTTCCTTGCTGCACTTTATGGCCAGCTTATTTTCACAGAAAAAATGCTCCATCTTTAGGAGAAAAAAGGGAAATAAGACCCTGTAGGCAATGGTGGAAGAGCAAGTCTGCTCTACTCTGCCAACTTGCAGTGGTCCCATGGGGCAGTTACCACACCTATGAATCACTGAAGGAAGTTGCTATATTAATCTCACTCTTACTATAGAAGAGCAGAGCATGAAATAACTTGCATGGAAATCCTTAGCTGCTGTTACAAGGCTTTTTAAAGTATCTTGAAATGTCAAGAGTCAATCTGGCCCTAGTATACCTTAACTTCATACTTAAGATCAATGGGGCAACCCTAACATAAAAATAAGGAATGTGTAACACTATTAATCTGAAAAAGTACTATGTTTAATGACACATTACCTAAAATATATTGTCTACTGGTTTCAAAGTTAACACAAAAATATAACGTGCAGGTGGCTGAGTCTGTGAAATAAGGTTTATGTCTAGAGGTTGTCCTGGTTGTTGCTAGAACACCATCAAACTCTCTTCTACCCATAAATATCAGACTTTGTAATGGTCCAGAGCAGAGCCAGCTATAAAAATGTTGTTTGCTATTAACAAACTCTGTGCACTATCCAAACAGGATTATGGAATTCTAGGAGTTGGCCATGAATACATAATTACATGAATTAAACAATTCTATGATTCTATGATTTCAGCAGAAACAAAATACAGTCTAATATTAGGAAGGCATCATGGTATTTAACAACCTACCCTTCTCAAAAACAAAATCAGATTTCAAATATATTAGACTTAGGGTAAACTGCAGTTAGCTGGTACCACTAATCATTAATCTGCATTACTGAGTGTCTTGGGGTGACCTTATGATGTGTATCCCATACCGCTGCTCTGTGCCCAGAAATTAACTTTGTGCCTTTCTGTGCCTTTAAACTGAGCTGAGAGGGGGGGAGAGAAAAAAACCAAGACAACTTTTCAAAGCAGTTGTTGAAGGACATGAACACACACTCCTCTGCTTCTGCAGCAGCAAGAGCGGAGGAAGCACCCTTCTTGCTTTTCAGCCAGCTCTCGGCTCCTCTTCTCCAGAGGGAGATGGAGAGTTGAACTTTGTTTTCCTGGGACTTCGGTTTTTCCCTTCTTCTCTTCTGGACTGTTTCAACATCAGAACTCCTCAGGAGAGTTCTCCACCAAGGCCCTGGAGGTGGGCCCACGACCCGGCTCCAAGGAGGAGGAGAGAGACCACTTCTACAGAAGGACTCTGAAATTTCCCCAGGTTTTTCTCTCCACAGAAAGAGGTTTTATTATTTAGCATTATTATACTTTTCCTGTGTGTTTGTTAAAGAAATAGTTTTTATCTCTTTCACTTTCTTCCGAGGAAAATTTCTTTTTTCCCGAACCTGGTGGGGGAGGGTGGTTGTAACCTGCCTTCCATCAGAGGATATTTTCCTCCAAATTTGTCCAAACCGGCACACTGATATACAAGCCAAACCCATATATTTGTCAGTCCAGGGAAAATGTTGAATTATTAAAAAAAAACAACCAACCAACCAACCAATGAAACCAAATCAAACCATTTTTGCCAATATTGAGCCATCATGGGATGCCATAGGGGGTATGATCTTGGACCCTGCCCCAGGCCCAGCCATTTCAAAATTATACAAGTATGTGATTACTCAAATCCTTCCTTTTGACTAAAACTCCACATTTATTTTTCAAAATGGATCTTTTGTGCCTCTTCCCCACTATCTCCTCTTTCTAACTGAAAATTACCAGAAGTGCCAACCAGTCCACAGAGGGGATGAGACAAAACTCTAACACTTCAAGGTTCAAGTGCCTCTGAGGCAGCAGCAACCCTCACCAGCCTCCCAAAGAGCCCATGGGAGACATCCCCACCAGTCAATAGAGCACTGTCTGTCAGCCCCACTCCTCCCAACCTCACCCCTTCCTTCCTGCCAGCTAATGAGGGAGCTCATTGCAGAGAGGCAGAGATACTATGCCCAGAGGCAGCTGCTCTGAATAATGCCCATTTACATTGGTATTCTAGTCCTGCTTTCCCTTAAAGCTAAAAATGTTGGGGCTTATAGCAGTTAACTGTTCTTATGCATCCTTATGAGGACGTAAAGAAGTTGAGCCTATAGCGTTTCCCTTTATGGGTGCTCTTCAAGGAAAGAAAAGGGGAAAATCGATGACTACAGAAACTAGCATAAAATTAAATCTTGTGAAACACACAATCCTACATTTATTTATGCTCATTTAACCTGTTAAATGGGCTATTAGCAGGCCATAATTTTTCCAACTGTCTCTGCATAGTCCAGGCCTCACATTGCTACCTCCTTAACACTTCTAGAAAAAGTAAGACAGCAAAGAGATTTAAAGTTCATTTGAAACAGGTTTCTGTGAGTAGCAGTGCGCTGCATGTTTATCAATGTGCCTTCCAGTCTTGGAAGCAGAAAAATGGGTGTTTCCTCCTAGCACTTGCCCCCTGTTAACAGAGCAGTGTACAGTTGTCAGCTCCTCTGAACTGTTTCAGCAGCTACAGGCTGAAAATTGGACAGAAGAGGAAAATACAATCCAAACAAAATTGACAACTGTGAAGCAGCACGAATCTGCCTGTTCACTTTGGAGACCCTGCACCTTGTTACCTTTCTGTCGTGATAGGATATGAGGAAAAATGAGGGAGACATCTGGAAGAGCAATTAGAAATGCACAGGAAAGAGAAGTAAACAAGCCAGAAGCAGATAAAGTAGCTTACTAAGCAGTTACATCTTGGAAGGACCCCCCCATGCATTCCAGGCCACTTTGCTTGGTGTTTGTACAAACTTGAATTACCTTCCTGAGCCATAGTCCCTTTTCTCTCTCTAGATGTTTGTATCTCTGTATCCTTAAATACCCCAGCTTATCAGTTTTGTCAAGTTTTCTTACAGAAGAGTGAAATAAAGCAAGAGAAAGAAGAGGAGAACATCTATCAGTACATAAAATGCTTCAGGCAGATTTTCATCTGGAAAAATATTAAGGAATGAAAAGGAATGTATAAGTGAGCTACTATGAACAACAATAAAATGTAGTATAACAAGTACATGTAAAATAGAGCTGAGCCATCAGCAGAAAGCCCACAGGTTGCTCCTGCAGCACACAAATGTCCAGCCTGACATTTGAATGCCCAAAACGTCTGTATCATTTGCTTCCTCAGCGCACTGTGAGCAGCGTCCTTTAACAGTTACCCTAATAAATGGTTCGAAGGAGACGCCCTCGTATTTTCCATTGATATGCAAAATGTTTCCTTAGAGAAAATAAATAAACCAAGCATGAATAAATTTAGGCTGTTAGGCTGTGACATTCTTTACAACTGAAAATCTGGGCCAAGAGTAAGCTAAATGCAACAAATATATCTCCTGAAAAAAAAAGCAGCCCAACCAAAACCCAACAACTCTGAAAGAAAAGGTGTGATACAGAAAACGGTTATATAAATTATTATTATTATTATTTCATTGTATAACTGGCTCCATAAGGGACCCATCAACATCAGAGCTGAACCTTCACTGTACCAATCTGTTAGTGGCTTCTCAGAACATCCCTCCAGGTCAGTGTTGCTGATTCGGTTCCACAAATGATGTTTAAGGTTATACAGGAACATAAGGAGCGCCTTTCCTCTCTGTATTGCATATCTGCATCAATAATCCTTTTAAAGTATGAGCAGGGAGAGAAAAAAAAAGAGAAAGAGCAGGTTGTATCTAAAACCTATAAACGAGAAACAGGTCAGGAGGCAATAGTGACCAGGGTAAAAATAAAGTCTTGTGATTACTTTCTTCACTGAGATAAAAAGGACCAATGTGGCACTTCTGCCTCTTCATTGCTCTGGGCAAAGAATTTGCTCAGCAGTTGTGTTAGGTTGCAGAGGTAAGCCAGGCTTGGTCTTCTTGGCCATGGCTTTCTGCCTGTGGCAAGGCTGCAAGCAAGTTTGTGTTTGTTTGCTTTGAACTTGGTAGCCTACACATGTGGTTTCACTATAACTGAAGGCTATCTCTGTGATTCCTGATGTGGTCTTTCCCTTCCTCCTTCTGTGGCTCTCCTTTTGTGGAGGGATTTGGGCAGAACAGCCCTCATTTGGCAGCAGCTGCTGTGGGACCCCACCCTGTGCGTGGGACACACCTTCTGCCCTCACAAAAGGGCCCTACTGCAGAGAAGTAATGTGTCCTGCTGTGGGATCGCTTGCAGTTTGCTCTCCTTTGCAGTCCTTGCTCTCCACTGCTGTGGTGTTGGAATTTAAAAATACCATGTATCAGTGGGGTATGGGTGGGCTTGCGGAGTTTGGCGTCTGATTTCTTGGGGACCAAGGATCTGCTACAGGGCAGCCAGGGAAGAGCCCTGGACTCAGTAATGCTGGTGTACTCCTTGATACTACCCTTGAAGAAATGTGGAAAACCATATCCTTTGCATATCAAGAATCAATCTTACTGCTATCAAGGTTAATGGCAAATTTACAGTTTATTTAAGTGGAGACAAGATCAGGTCACGGGTGGCTAGAACTAGAGCTTGGAGCTGGAAAAGACATTGAAAATTAAGAAGGTGGTTGTGGTTAGATGGAGATTTTTCCATTGTTCTGCTGACTGAAACAGCCCTGCAGCCACTTGTTCTTGCCCTATTTGTTACATTGACCCCTGAGTTTGTACATGGAGCTCAATTACTTTTCTGGGTGGAAAACAAGGAGTTTTAGTGAGGCTTAATTTGCAAATGCATGTAATCCCTTATGTTGTTCATTCTGTGTTCCCTCTTATGCTTTGCCGTCACAACAATTGAGGGTGACAGGGAACAGGGACAAGTGGCCAGAAAAGTTGGGAGCCGCTTAGACACTTCTAATACCACCTCACCTCCTTTACTTTTTTCCTATTTCCATTTCCAAACATGAAATGCAAAAAAGAAAATGTTATTTCATCCTGTCTCATCATCACCATTGCTGTCTGCGTGGCCCTGTCATCTTCTGTCTTTCAGAGACAGTTCTGGATGGTAGTGCTGAGGGCAAGCCCAGGTAGATGAGGTGGCACAGCTCTTACCCCAGCTGGAAGTCAGAAAGTTGGCCAATGCTCTCACAAGGGTTCAGATTTTTTGTGCACTGGATACTAGTGTGAATTAACAGCCCACAGCTTATCAATCAAAGTACAATAGCTGCAAATGTGTGTGTTCTCAGGCGAAATAAAGTCAGCTGTCTTACTTAAGTCTCTCCTGTAGAACCCTGAACTAGGGTAAATTGCCTCAAATTTCCTGGGGCAGACCACTGTGCTGATGCATGGCAACCTGACTGCATCTGAGTCCTCAGTCTGATAGGAAGCACATGAATATTTTAAAGGACCAGCTCCTAAATATTAAGGCATTAGTCTTTATGTCATCGAGCAACTATGGTATGATATTCCCTTATGGGAAATAGTACACTGTAACTTGTCCTGCCTTACAGTTTATTTGCCTTCCAGTTTTGCACCTTTTTCTCAGGAACACTCTTGTTTCTCAGCCTTCTTTTAGAAGTGCCATTAATGCCCTGGGCCCGTGTCCAGCTGCCGTTGCTGCTGTTGGTCCCTCCCCCCAGATACTCTGACTCAGCTTTTTGTGAAACCACACTTGGCAGGAAACGCACTTTTAGAGGGACCAGCTGTAATTTAGACAAAAAAGACCATTAGCTGCACTCAGCAGCAATGGCAAGACTGCTTTTTTGCTGCTGTGTTAAAGCAGACCAAGGCCAGGAAGAAATATATTATTTATGTTCACTAAGTTTTGGGTAGACAACTTTTCAAAACTTACCCTGCTTCTTTTGCAGTATTTTGTTCAAATAAATGACAGGCTCTGCTGAGAGATCCTGCTCTGTGGCATTAAGTAGTTAACATTTAACAAGGATCAACCCACAAATCCACAGATGTTTCTGTGGGCGCTTCAAAGGAATGTGGAATTTTCTAAAATGGGAAGACCATAGCATGTGGCAACCAACATCAGCATGATCTTTGAATCTGATTCTTTCTCCCTGTAGACTGGATTCCCTCCAGAATTGCCTGCTTTCCTCATTAGGATGGAATTACCATTTCCTCTACGGCCAACCAGCCACACACTCTAGATCTCCTTTTGGATGTCAAACACAAGATAAAAGCAGAGGTAGCTTTAGGTGATATATTTACTTCTTGTCAAGGCTGGGGAATATTTCTTTCAAAAGAGCAAAACTCTTTCCTGATACAGCCAAGGTCTCTTGGAATTGTCAAGGTAGACACTTTAAAAAACTATATGGCTTCTCACAGAAAAAACAAGTTTTCTGTGGGAACAGGGCAGTCAAAAAGTCTATTCAGCCCTTTCCCTAGGCACAGCATTAAGGACAGGTCAAGGATAATGAGCTGTGATTGTAAGAGTCATGTGTAAGAGAAAGATGTAGCAATTTCAATCATGGGAAAGTGAGTGGGAAGGATATTTGTCTTGTGCCTTCTCAGGGAGAAATCTGCTTCCTCCTGCAGCATGGTCATCGCCGAGCAGCAGTTATTGGTCTGAACTGGCAGGTTCTGCTCTTGTTTCTGCACTTCTAGAGAAGGGTAAGAGCCCACTGTAGCTTTTGATCTGTTGCAACACCTGGCTGCAAGACAGCAGACTAGGCATTGCAAAGCAGTGAAATAAAAGCCATCAGCAATTAAGCAGAGTATTCATGACAGTGATTGAAGATGACTTTATTTCTTGCTGCCTTTGTTTAAAGAATGTCCTTTCCATATACTCATAATGTACATGACAAATGACTCCATAGCTGTGGGGGAAATACATAATGCTCTCTCTTTCCAATCCAAGGTTGATCACCAAATGATTAAAGCAGTGTTGTTTAAGGTTATTCCCAGGAAGAACTTGCTAACTTCTTTGTTATTGATGCTTATTTGGGCAATTATGCCAAAGTATGTTATGTATGCAATTGAAAAACTTTTTAACCTCATATCTGAACTCGTGTGTGTCTGCATATGGAAAAATATCTGTGTATAAGTAATTTAAAATATTAGTTTCATTTTAATGTCTTTCTGACAAAGAAATTGCTATGGAAACAAGCATGAGCAAAGGTAAATGAACACATTTTTTTTTAGCATGAACAATCCATTCTCTCTCATTGGAAAATTTGAACCTTTTGGCTAAATGAATTCTTAGAAAGGTTAGGGTATTTTTGTTTCTTTCACTGGGAAGGAAAGAAGGAAGCACCAGCAGGTATGATCTGTCAGTGCAAATGAAAAACAAACAAACCAAACAAAAAACCCCAACCAAGAACCCCCCTAATGCAATAGATTGGAAGACATTCATCTCAATGGAAAAGACACGCTCACTGGTTGAAACCTCTCCCAGGAATGTTCTCCTATGGATTTTTTAATTGATAAATTTCAATTGAAATTTTAAGAGATTATCTGACAATCTGAGAATTCAGCTTTTTCAAACAGCTTTCCAGGACTGCTAGCCTGTTTCAGGCATATGCTCTCTCTTTAAATAAAATTTCAGTTATTTTAAAACAGAGCAGAACTAAAAGCACTACAGACAATCAACAGATCTGATTACAAATTTAATGGCCTGATTCACCCCTGCTCTCCTTCAATTTTGGAGCAGTGTGAATCCAGTGCTTTTTATCTTCTCACCCCAGACACAATCTGGACTAGCACAGCAAGGAACAAGTTTCTGGGAGCTTAAGCTTGTTCCGCTTTATTTGTTTTTCTCTGTTTTTTTTTTTTTGTTTTTTTTTTTGAGAGCAGCTGTCTTTGAGATTTGTGATCTTTTCTAAAAGCATGACCATAGTGATCATAAGGGCTTGGTGAATTTATTAACTCTACTTGATTAAATCCTCCTTTGACTCCATTTTGAACGAATTAGTTCCGGAACACAGATTTAGATCTCCTCTACCATCTATTTGCCAGATGTAGGATGAACTTTATAAGCACTTTTATTCCTTTAGACTTGAACAAGAAATATCCAAATATGTAGTGTAAACCACTAAACCCAGAAGTTAAAGATCATTAAGATTTCTTATTCCAGGCCCTGAACTCTGGAAGTGGATTATCCAATGGCACCAGCTTCCCTTGCAGTCCAGGAATAAATTTGTGACCCTGGCTTGACAGGTAAGTGATATTTTGAGGGAGCCAAAAGTGATTATGTGTTATCTGTGAACAGTGTTTTCCTGACTAAAAATACCTTTGATGAAGGAGGTTGTATTTTAATCATAGCATCAGATATTTCTGAAAAGAGATGAAGCTTATTAGTTCTCCAATGCAAAGACATCTAGGGCTGAACATTTGGCTCAGGGAACAAAACAACCTGAACTGAACTTCTAAGTTGTGGAAATTATATTTTCATCACATCTACTTAGCTATTAGCAATGATTTCTTTTGTTTAAATATGACCAAAACTCTCCTCTCCTTCTCTCTTTCCTTTTATGAGGTTTTTTTCCACAGAAATCATTAAGTTAATCCTTGATAATCCAAGGAAAAAAAAAAATAGAGGCAGTAGTTAAAGCTCTTCTCTCTGTGTGTTTAGTAAAATGTGATACAGCTTCACTATTAAAACTCTTGGTTTTCTATCCAAATTCTAATAAACACTATATGATGTATAAACTCATAAATGTTCACAGCACATGAATGGGCTGCCTCTGGAAATTACATGGCTTGAGCACAGCATGATTAGATGTAAAGGACAGAATTTGTTATGACATTTCAAAGCTTCTTAAAGCACAGTACCTTTACCTACACTTGCTTGCCTGTTACCACAAGGCCGTAGATTGTTATTTAAAAGGCTTATAAAGGTTTTTCTTTCCTAAAAATAATGAAGAAATTAAACATTGTCATTTAAAAATCTCTTTAAAACGGGGTTCTTATCTTCTCCCATTCAGTAGCAGTGCCTGACTTAGGGAAGTGGAGAGGATGTGCATGATTAGCTAATGTCAGATGACATCCTAAATGACACCATGTAGTGATTAAGACACTTGGATTTTTCTAAACTTATATTTTAGTTCTATATAGAGGTGTTGAAATGACAGCTCTGGAGGCTGAAGTCTCCTCTTTGCTCAACAGTGGACAGAAGACAGGATAATCCTGTCTTTGCTTCATTCAGGTTTGTTTTCATCCATTTTCTACAGCCGCTGTTTGTTTTCCAATCAGCCAAAGCTTGCAGTACGGATTTCTCAGGACACATTAATAATTAGATTAAAAGTGGAAGACCACTGATATCTTTTATCTAGGAATCTATTATCAGTAGCGTTTCTTTCTTGAATTCATGGGCTAGTAATCTAGAGGCAGAGACTCATTTTCTAATAATCAAGTACATCTTTAAAGTTAACTTCATTTTTTATCTGCTTTCTAGCTAAAAATGCACCTTATAACATGCAAAGCCTTGCAGACTGGTTTTGGTGTGAAAGTGTATTTGAGAAGAGACTGGAAACTATTTCCACAAGTGAAAAAGCTGATTTACACTTAAACAGACTGTTTCTTCAGAAAGGAAGTTTACCTAGGGTAAATGCTGGGTGGGAATGTTCTTTGAAAGGATGTTAATTGTACCTTGGTTCAAAGAACTCCTTGAAATTCCTGTAATGCAATTATGCTAAGTTAGAGGAAGTTAAAGGATTGTGTATTGGCAAAAATGCAGTTAGAATCCCAGTTGAAGTCATGTGTCAGAAGTGCTATTGATGATAACATTGACACCTGCCTCAGATAACTTCAAAGCCTGTGCTCTCTGTATGAACCTAAGTTCACTGAGCTCAGCTGGCAAAAGGATGAACCCAGACAGAGAAACTGGTCCAGACCTCCAAGAAGTGCAAATGGAGCTGTGCCACTTAACAACAGCGCATCAAACCCCAGCTCAGCACCTTTTAACACAGAGGATACAATGGTACGCTCTGCCAAATGAAACCCAACATCTGTAGACCTACAGCTGTTCATCACAGACAGAAAGGGGTCTCTGTGACTATCTGCTTTCTCCATGCTGGTAGGAAAAATGAGATTGCTCTGTGTGAGTTTCTGAGGAAAGACGGAGTGTAAAAGACAAGTTCCACATTGGTTTCTGAAAGCACTGAGGTTCTAAGGTTTCTGATGTCTTCTGGGCGTGAGTTCCACCCTCATGGGCGCCATCTTCAGACAGAATAATGGCAGGTTTTTTGTCTGTCCCACGAAGTGCTTCAGAAATAATGAAGTCTGGACTGATGAATACACCCAGAACTTAACCTTTGGCAGTAAAACTCATTGCTCTGTGTATCACCCAGAGTTTTTTAAACTATTGTTTAACAAAAATGTTTGTGCATTTTGAGTTTGCCTTGATAATTTCTCTCATTTCAAACACAAATCTCATGTTTTATTTAATTGCTGCTCTGTTCTGCCCAGTTCTGTAAAATGACAAGCCAGAGATGAGAAGCCCTAGGATCACACATCCTATTTGGATTTGGCTACGTATTTGGAATGAGTGGCTTAGCAGAAGTCCAAATAATGGAAATATTAATAAATCAATTATTAACCTTTTTAGGTTAATAATCCCTTTTTAGGGGATTTCAGATTTTAAAAATGAGGTGAGAAAGGGCTAGATTTTTCTGCCCAAAGCACTTCTAATTATTTGGTTCAAAGTCTGCCCTGTCGCAGAAGCTCTATCTTTGGGTTCTGGTCCTTTGATTTCCTCCTCTGCAGACAAATGGAAACATTCAGTAGTTCCCACATCAGTCGCAACCATGTTTTCTTTTTTTGAGAAAATCAGGAATAGGAAAGTTGCAGAGCAATCTGGGTCTTCCCCAGTTAAGAGTTCCCCTCCAGGTGAGGCACATAACAAGATCTAGGACTACAGAGCTCTTCTGGCTTCTTTAGCAGAGATGCATCCAGGCCAGACCCTCAAATGTTAAGGGACACAGGTCCTCACTCTGCAGATTCAGTCTCTTACTGCTGGTCTCCTCAGCACTGAGTTCTGTCCATAGCACAACTTAAAGAAAAGGAGCCATGGACTCCATGTGAGGAAATAATGGTGGATTTCAGAATTTAGAATTTTGCAAGGGAAAATGCTCCTCCCTGATCATATAGTCTTGCTGTGTACATACTCCAGAGGTGCCCTTGATCTGTTATTCAAATGAATTCCCAGTGAAAAATCATATATGTGTGGTGAAGAGGAGAAGAAATATCACAAATGCTCTTATAGTAGAACTGAAAAATATGGAGTCATAGAATCCAGATGACAAAAATAGATTAATTTTTCATGTAGTGCACTGCAGTTAATCCTTGTGCTCACAGTATACTTTATTTAGAATCACTGCAGAATTCCTCCTCTGATTTTTCTCCCCAAAATTAGCCTGTAGTGATATGCTTCAGACTTCACAGGAGCCTAAAGGTATTTGATTTAATTTATATCTATGAGTTTTGTTCTTTGTTCATTTATTTTAATCACTGTTGGTTTTCTCTCCATTTGACTATCCTAGATATTCATTCTGATACATCATCGGTTATTTTGATCTAAACAAGTCTCCACTGAATACAGGTTTCCCAAAATTTCAGGTACAGCAATCTCATTTGAGAATGAGTATAATTAAATGGAACTGTGGGATTAAACTAACTCAGAGCAGAACGTGCAGTTATAATGTTTCTATAATGTTTATAGTCACAATTCCAATCATCATGCTGACACCTGAGTTTTTAATGAGATTGAACTCAGTATTTTCAGATACAATTATTATTTTAAAGAATATGCAAATATTTGTAAATTTGTAAAGGATTTGTAAAGGATTAGGATGCTGGGTTGTGGGTTTTTTGTAAAATATTCAAATGAATTATTTCATAATGTGTTCAAAGTTAAACCAAAATATTTCACTGCTGTATGCAAAAATATTTGGATATTGAATCTTAAAAAATTAAAATGATTTATGCCTATTACAAGAAAAAATAGAATAGCATATTCCAGAATTTGAATCTGACATCCATTTGTATTTGCTTACACAGTTATCACTTTTCAGTATGCAATTAGATTAATATTTTTAGATGTTGGATGGTTTGACATTTTGTTCCAACTCTAGACAGCCAACTATGCCTTCAGATGGGTCTCTGCCAGCTAAAAATACAGTCCTAGACAAGTACATACAGCCTCCACATTAGTATTAGTGACACCCAGAAATAGATTGCTGTGCTGAAATAATTAACTCCAAAGGATTCTGTGGCTTGTCCATTGCTACGCTAGATCCTAGCTTGAATATATGCAATAGTAGGAAGCTGAACAGCCTGTATATCTGAGGGGTTAATGGCTACATTCATTGGAGACCTGTGGTCTGGTACAACCCTGCAGCTCCTAGCAATTTAGAAACACATGATACAGGGCAAAAAGGAGTGTCTGGGTCATGGAAACAGATTCTCACACCATGGTGCTTTCCTCAGACATTACCATAAAGCAATACCTTTAGCTCCTGTTTACAACTGTTCATTTGCTGTCGGAAGGCTGCTCCAGACTGTGACTTGTCCAAAGTGAGAAAACTTTTCATTTAAAAATTAATTTATCATCAGTGAGTCACAGCTTTGTCTTAAACTCTGTGCCGGTGGGTCTAGCATGGCAATGTAAGTAGATTCACCTCTTCACAAAGAAGCACAGTGGAGGCTTCCCAAGCAGATGGACGAAAAACCCAGTCTTGCTAGAACAGAGTGAATACAAAAACTTCTGGTCACTGCCAGATAATCTCTGTAATCCAAGTGTTGAATCTTACTCTGCATGAGATGAATCAGTTCTTTGATGACAAATAAAAGCCCTGTCTGCATTTGTGGGATTGATGATTTCCTTTTCAATAAGCAGAGGGATGTTTAATTCTTTTGCATACAAACTCTGAACATGAGACAGCATTCTAGATGCCTTACTGTTGGAGAGTTCAAAGACTGTAGAGGACATGACTGCCTTGCAGAAAGGAGATTTAGAAAAAGAAAGGTTAAGATTTTAAGTATTTTCTCCCTGTTTTGCTCCGTATATTGCATTTGCAGGTTCTGCTCACATAAGTCATAAAATTGCAGGAGTATATTTTAGCCACAACTGATAGCTTGTTGTGGGCTTTTCCACCTCCCTCTACCTCTGCTTAAACCATTACTCCTGAGATAGGTGAACCTGTATTTGTTGTGCCAATATTGGTGAACCAGTCTTACCAATATTTTTGTACTCTGCACAAAGAGAGTAATGTCCTGTGAGTAGAAGATGCTTTTGGGAATACTTCAGCCCTGGCAGTCAAAGGTTTCACCAGCATTGCTTCACCGAGGACAGAAAATTGAACAGTATCTGAATTGCAGAGTTCCCAGAAGACCATTTTATTCTGAGTCTAGGGTGTGAGAATTTTTGCTTTTAAATCACTGTGCCATGTAGTTAGAGCAAAAGATGTTATAAAAGCAGCATTTACTTATCTGGATTCCTTGAATTTCTCTGCCACTGTTTATAATGGACTAATCTGGTGCTCAGAAAAATGTGAAAAAAGCCTTTTACAGAAAGCAGTATAAAGACATTTTATGTTCCTTTTTACTGATTACTTTTCCTTGATGCTAGGAAACAATTATTTAAAGTGGATTACTTCCAAAGAATAACTTAATTTGATAATAAAACAAATACTACTTTCCCATTTATTGATGAATCAAGCAAGGTAATTGGATTTATTACGTCTGAACCTATGAGTAATCCTGTTTCCAAATCACATATGTGTTTCCTCCTCTGCTTTTATGTTTGTCAGGAGATGACAATTATTTATTCATTCTCTTTCAGGCAGAATTTTATATATAATTTTTTCAATCTAGACAGCAACAGTCTTATGCATGGTTCTTAAGCTCAAAATAGAGATAATTTATACTTAACGCAATATACATCCTTTCTGGAGAAAAGTGAGTTTCAGTCATTCTGAGTAGCTAAAAATACTACTTAATTAAAACAGATCTTGCATTAGTATCTACAATACGCACACTAATTGTGGAATTGATATAGCATTGTTATGATGCTGTTTTGTACTACTAAATATCAAGGTCCTGGAAGCTGAAAGGCCCTTGGGACATATATCCTGGGCTGGGATGTAGGAGATATCTTTGATAGGCATATACAGATAATCTAGGGAGTGGCCATGCCGAATGTTATTGACATTTCTCCTTCATCTTCTTGTTAGCTTTATACTACAAATCCACCATGCTGAGTCTTTAGAAGATTATAGATTATTTCAGACATAATAAAATAATAGAAGATTTTTCAGCTAACTGAGTTAGTCAAATGTTCTTTTTTTTAGTAGTTAATCTAGCAGCATTTAAGAACTTCTTTAACTTGGAGATCTCACATCAGTTTACAAACTTTCAGTAAACTTCTTAGAATCTGTACTTAAATTCTTCATTTCTTTTAGAGGGATTATTTACATCTACAATGGTCTGCCGGTATAGCTATACCCATTCACACCAGCATGTTTCTGAAGTGGAAATGCAACTTCCATTAGAAAAACTGTTCCTCTTTCAGTACAGAATAAAATCTGTTCTTTGAGGAACTGAGTCTGCATGTTCTGGTTTAAAGTGTGATTTCTTTTCATACTCCTGTTCTGCTCAGTAATGCTAGCAAAACTTTTAAGAGTAGATCAAATCATGAGCTGGAAGTGCTAAAGAAGCTTATTCAAACTCAGATTATTTTCTTCTGTGAAGGGAAAATGACCCTTGTGCTCGAAATACATTACGGTATTGATGGGATTCATTGATCAGCATAGGACTTTGGTCCCATTGATAAAGATGGAAATCTGTCATTCCCCAAGTCCACACCTTTATTCTCTGCATCAGTATTGTCCTCTTGCCTGATAAAGTGTGCTTAAAAAGGGACTTCCAGAGCTGAATGAATCCACCTGTAGAGCTTGAACTGAAGAGCCAGCTTCTGTCATACAGAACCATAACAAAAATGCATCTGCTGAAAAGTAGACAGTTCTGTTAGCTATCGTGGTTTTACTGTGAATCTGATCATATTTAGACATTTCTCCCGGCCGTGTTCTTTAATGGTGGTCAGCAGTGAAGGATAATGATTCAGTTGGGAGTTTCCAGGGTTTCCAGGCTACCAAGCCCCATCGTGGTTTTCAGTTGAAACATTTCAATCCAGCTTTTCCATTTGTAGATGTCATTCAAAGCCAGTGCTGCACTTTCATATTTTTTTTCCAATGAGAATAGAATGTGGTGTTTGAACGGAAACACATTCTTGGGTGGAATAGAAGAAGGGAGAAGGAAAGACGTGTTATTTGCTAGCAAAAACATGCTATGGGCTTTGTGGTACTGTGGCAAAGTTTGCTCCTGCTGAGTCTACTAAAAGACCCAAATCCCATATCCACATTTCCCTGATTCCTACCACATTTTTCTCTGTGCCTCCTTCCATGAAGTGACAGAAAAAGCCAGATCTTTTTGACTAATGTAATATACTCTTTCCTCCTCAGTTGCTTCTGTCTCTCTTCATTGCTCCCAGAAAGGGAGGGACTATTACTGACCATTTCAGGGCATCATAGGGCTTTCTCACATCACTTCCAATGCATTCCTTGCCTCCGGTCACCCAGGAAGAATCTGCTGTGTTTGATTTCTGTCTCAGGTCACTTGTCTCACAGCTACGTGCCAGGTCAGTGCCAGTGAGTTGTCTTGCATGGCAGAGCTTTGTTATGCAGGCTGGTGGGTCAAGTTTCACATGCTCAAAAGGAGTTGGTATAAAGACAAAGAGAGACAGCATGTGTTTCAGTGCCAGTAATGAATAAACTACCACATCAACTACACAGCATGAACATCTTTATCCAGCTGTGTTTATATATTATTTTCATTTATTACGGTTGTTCCCATCACTTGACACAAACAAGGACTTTTTCTTTATTTTTTAAGTGGCCATTTTATTAATCCATTTTTCTTCTGAAGGATAATATCTGTCCCCCCCCCTTTAACTGGCAAGAGATACATCACTTTCAAAAATAAATCTCAAAATGCAGCCCTGCAAACTACAGCTCTTCGGATTATCACTTTTTCTTCTGTCCACCATGAATTAAAATAAAATTGCTTATAATCCATCCTTTAAAACCCTGTGGTCAAATTTATGCCTGGCATCACAGGGCAGGAAACAGCATAATTGCACAGTGGATGAACTCAGTCTCAAGAGTTTAGTGCTTTGAAAGCTTTTTGATGTATTGTTGTACTTTATTTATCTTTTAAATTTTTTTTTAATTTTGTTTTGCTTTTTTAATACTAAGACTGTTTAGGAGCTGTGTTAGTAACATGAACTTTCTAATACTGACTCTGGGAGCAGAACCCAAATAAAGCTAAAGGCATTTTAGGCTTTGTGTCAAAGATTACAGTGTAAAACCAGCAAAAAATGGTTGTTTTTCAGAGATATGCATTTTGAGAGGTCAGAAATACTTAGGCATTTTTTGACTACAGGGAAGCTTTTTGAATTCAGACAAATGCATTTCACACAATTCATTTCAGGGTTGATTCATTTTATCTGTGTGTCTCCTGTGCCAAGTGGAAACATTAGGCCTCTTTAAAAAATGATGGGGGATAATAAATGCTCCAGGCATTTGTTTTGCTGAAATGAAGTAATGGCAGGGAAGCATATGGTGAAATATATTTTTAATTACTTTTCAACAATGTTAAATGTTTTTCCTTATTTTCATATTTAATGTTCTTGATAAAGCTTGCTAAATAGGCAGCTCTTATGGAACACACCACTTTGTGCAATAACACATGACTAATTTTATGGGCAGTACTGTATATCCCTGTGTATCAGCACTATATTAGCTGTAGAACTTTGTTTATGATGCTTTGTGCCATCCAAGGAAGCTGGGATTGCAAGGGGGCTGCTTGGTTCCTGTTTCATTTTTTCCCTCTAAGCCCACAGCTCTCAACACCTTTGTTGAGAGGTTTCGTATTCTTAAATTTTTGTTTGTGCATGCAGAGCAGGAAATATGATTCTCTTCTGTTAGACTAAACAAAAGGAAATCCACCTGAGACTGAGAGGAGACACCAGTCTCCCTTTTAACAACTTCGCTTCTGAATCACCCTTCCATCCCCTTCCTTCATCTCCCTCCCTGTAGCACAGGTTCCACACTAAAGCAAAGTGAACACAAACAAAGGACACCTGTTCCCAGCCCTAGTAAAGAGAGAAAAGCTGCTAGTGCCTAAAGGCTAAAGCTGAGCTGAAAGTATTATGGCTACAGTTGGTGTCTAGGCTGCAGATATGCCTGTGCAAGGGAAACACAAGTGTATTGCACAGTGCCAGTAAAAAACAGCTGAAAAGTAAGTGACATCACAGGAGGGTGGCAGGGGGAAACCAAGGCACACCACTGTCACCACTTGTCTGCACGTATAGGTTACCTTTTTGGGATGGACACAAAGGTTCTTTCAATACAGAGTATAAAAACAGAGTAAGAAAACCTGGCAATTTGCTGTCAACACTTACAGCAGGTGACCACACTCTCCCCTCACTTGTTACAGAGCTGACACAAATTCTTTTTCTGAAGATGTCATGGTCATCACTGGTGTGAGCGAAGGAATGTTTCTTGTAGCATGACCTGGAAAGCAACAGTCCCAGGCTATTTCAGACCAGTGAGTCCTTTCCAGAGATGAGAACTCCTCACAGAGACTTCTCTGTAACCATCACCCTCTTTTTCAGCTTGAGTGGCTTTTCTTCCTGCGGCTGTAGCAGTGTGACAGAAAGGAGCTGGGATGGCTCTCTTGCATGTCCAGCACTTCCTTTCTCACTGCTAGTGATTCAGAGGATTAAAACAGCAGGATATAAAGCAACAGATGGGGATTTCATTCATTCCCTGTGCTTCGAAAACAGGCTCTGAGGAATATATCCATTGTTATTATTGTGACCTTCTCTACGCTGCATGCAGATTTCAGTTTGAGGTGGGAGGGGGATGTCTATGGGTCCGAGGCAGTGGCCACCACTGTGGAGAGAAACACTGTGCTAATAGTTTATCCACATTATTCACACGAAAAACTGGCTTGTATTAAAGGTCAGAGCACTGAACAAGTAAAAGGTACTCTTTTAGCTCCATCCCTTCCCCTTCTCACTGGGATCCAGGGCAGAGGAGCAGAAGCAGAATGGGTGGGAGTAGGAGAAGTGAACCCCAAGTACTTCTCTTGTGATGAGTTGCTGACATCTCAGGATTGCCCCTGGCACTGGGAAAAAAGCCAACAAACAAACAGAAAAGAGAAGTAAGAAGTTGCCTGAGGGAGAAGCAAGGCCATGGCAGTCAGTGGCCTGGCTCCCACGCTGCCTGTAGCTGCGGAGGAGGAACCAGTCAGCTCTGAGCCTGCTGGTGTGATTTTTGGGACTTATTTCTGTGGCAGAAGACGGAACCACAGCCTTTCAACCTCTGATCAGTGGGGCAACCTTGTGTAGGTGGTCTCCCAAGACGGAGGAGAGAATTTCCCATAGTTCTTTCTTTTCCCATGGTGCTTGCCAGAGGGCTCCCTGGGCAAACCCAGGGCTTCAGCCTCAGGATATGGAATGAAAGAAACAGCCTCCAGAAGTGGTTTCATTCTTGTTTTAACAGATACCAAAAGGAAAGGTTAGTCTCAGGGAAGCTTTTGCTTCTGGGATTTGTAACTTGGGAGTGCTGTGAAGCTTTCAAAACCCGGATGTGAGACAGAATGCTAGCATTTCCAGAGCCTTCGCTTTTAATATCCACACGTAAAGAACTGGGTCAGTTGTGCATGGCCAGAGACAGCACTTCCCGTTGCACTGTAGCTTGCATACTGGAGATAACACTTCCTATAAATCAAGACAGCCTGTAAAAAAATGACAAAAACTGTGAAGTTCAGCTTGCCAGGAAACTGTTATCGTGCATGTGTATTTTTTTCTTAGGTAAAAAATAAATTTAATATCCACATCCCGTTTTGTCAATCTTTTAAAACCCCTGACAGGGATGTGAATGTTGTTCAAGAGCTATTACATGTCATGATGATAATTTGTTCCTTTTGAAGAGGTGATGTCTAAGTCATTTTTGATGATTACATTTCCTTGGTCTGTATTTATTCAAAAGACACCTTTCAAACCTGAGAATTGTTTCCAAACAGTATACATAAATGATTAGTACTGCTTTCAGTCATGCAGTTTGACACCTTTTCCCTTTAAATGTTTGTCTAGATGTGAAGATTATGCCCTACCTGGTGCATAAAGAACAGAACTGCTGCAGCAGCTGAAAAATTTGAAAGATTTAAAGACAAAACCAGTCAGTCACTTCCCATAGAATCATGGTTTGAGTTGGAAGGGCCTTTAACAATCATCTAGATTCAGCCCCATCCTGTCATAGGCAGGGACACCTTCCACTAGACCAGGTTGCTCAGAGTTTTGTCCACCCTGGCCTTGAACACTTCCAGGGATGGAACATTCATAATTTCTCTATAAAGTCTCACAGTTCTTCTCTTTTACAGGCTGAATAGCCCCAGCATTCTCAGCCTGTTTTCACAAGAGAGGTGTTCTAGTCCTCTGATCATATTCCTGGCCCTCCTCTGGACTTCTTCCAACAGGTCCACATCCTTCTTATGCTGGGGACCCCAGAGCTGGACACAATGCTACAGGTGGAGTCTCACAAGAGCAGAGTAGAAGGACAGAATCATATTCCTTGACTTGCTGGTCACACTGTGCACATTCAGGTTCCTTAGATGTTCTTGAGCCTGATCTTCTACAACCAAAAGTTCTTCATTCTCTCAGTCCCTGCCTTTGTCTTCTCAACTTGGGCAAGTATGGCTGGAGCACTTGCCAGTGAAGACTGAGACGAATCATAGAGCATGTCAGTCTTCTGCATATTCCAGGTAACCAGGTCTCCCATTTCCTTTTGGAGATGAGGAACATTTTCCCGAATCTTTGTTTTATCACCAACATATCTGTAGAAACTTTTATTGTTGCCCATGACATTCCTGGCCAGTTTTAATTCTATCACAGCTTTACCTTTCCTAACATGATCTCTGGCATCTCAGACAACTTCTTTGTGTTCCTCTTAGGCTACAGGTTCTGGCTTCCACCCTCTGTAAGCTTTCTTTTTGTGTTTGAACAAGGAGCTCCTTGTTCATGCACACAGGCCTTCCGGTGTTCTTGCCTGACTTCCTCTTCGTTTGGATACATTGCTCCTTGTTGGGGTTTTAGTTTAGTCTTAGGTTTTCCTGTTAAAGGAATTTTCTCCCATATGCATGTTGCTAGGGGACAAATAGCTGTACTTAAGAAAGACAAAAAGGGGAGTGGGGCGGGCCTGGCTACTCCTTTGTCTACACCTGGGTGTGGGGTCAGTTCGCTCTGAGCGTCCGGAGAGAGAAGCTGCAGAGAAAGGAGCTGCTGCTGCTTTCTTTTTGGCCGTTCTTTCTTCCTGCTGGAAGCAACGCCGGGACCCCAAAAGCCGCTTTCCCTGCCCTGCTGGAGACCGAGCTGTGGCTGCCCTGCCCCGCTGCTGCTTCGAGCTTTCGCTACGCTGTAGCCCTGCTCGCCCTGCCTGCCTGGGCCTCCGTGGTTTTTTCCCATCTGGATACATCTCGCCTGCCACCCGGGATTTGCGTTCGTCCCTGCCGTTTCAGCCTGCTGTTCCTGAGAGTCCGGGATCGGCTGCCCAGGGGTTTGTGAAGCCTTTGTTCCATCCCTTCCCGGGATCCCAGGGCACCAGAGCCGCGGGTTTCCCGAGCTCGCTCCGGAGCGCCCCCTGCAGCCGCGGGGGAACCATCGCACCTGCCCTGCTCACCGGGAGCCGCCAGCGCCCCTGCCGGCTGCGAGCGGAACTGCACCCGAGGGGAAAGGGCCTGACAGCCGAGAAGGCTGGCACTGGGTTTGTGATTGCTGTTACTGCCATAGTTGTTGTTGTTTTGTTTGACTGGTTATATACATATATATATAGTAAAGAACTGTTATTCCTATTTCCCACATCTTTGCCTAAAGGCCCTTGATTTCAAAATATAATAACTTGGAGGGAAAAGGGGTTATATCTGCCACTTCAAGGGGGGCCTCTGCCTTCCTTAGCAGACACCTGTCTTTCAAAACCTAGACAGATCTTGGCGCCCAATGTGGGGCCTGAGGGCATTAAGAGATAGAGGTGAAAAAGGAATAACAGTTCCTCGATAACTTTATTTTGTGTGCTGGATATTGGAACCTTGTTAGGCAGCACTATGTGGTCTAGTTTACCCTGGTTTGGGTGGCATGTAGCCGTGGCTATATTCTTCCCCTTTGCAGCTCCTTACTTGAATATGGGTCCTCTGACTAAGGCTACCATTGCTGTTATCCAGCTTGCGTTATGGGTCGAGAAGGTGAGGAATTCATGGGTTTTTAACTTCCTCCGGAATGTGGGCACATGGATAAACAGCTATCACACACTGAGCACATGTTTTTGGGGTTATGTTAACAATGGTACCTTCTGTGAGGAAATGACACCAGGAGAAGTTTTCTCCCAACCCCTCAACCAGTTCTTTGGGCCCACCCCATCAATTTTCGAAGGGTTTAAATTCCCTCTGAATACTAACCATCTGCTGCTGATAGGCCTACTCTATTTAGCATTCAAGGATAAGTTGAGATTGGCTTGGATATCTACCCGGACACCAGCCCCAGAGACTAGAGATCCTGCCCCAGAACCTGACATGGCCCCAGAGAGTAGAGTTCCTACCCCAGAGCCTGATCCTGCCCCAGAGCCTGACACAGCCCCAGACACTAGAGATCCCGCCCCACAGACTGATACTGCCCAACAGTCCACCTCAGAAATGGACTACCCAAACTGGGTGGGGGTACTGGCAAAAGGGATGCAGGAGATGTGCCAAGAGATGGGTCAGGTGCGCCAGGGGATATGCCAGGAGATGGGTCAGGTGCGTCAGGAGATATGCCAGGAGATGGGCCAGGTGCGCAAGGAGATGTGCCAGGAGATGGGCCATGTGCGCCAGGAGATATGCCAATTGCTAAGGGAATACACCTCCTCAGCTAGTGAAAAACCCTCTCCCTGCCCCAAAGAGGGTGAGTCCGATGGTGCAGCAGTGGAACCCACGGATGTTACAACCGTCCAGGCTTCAGCTGAACCACAAGGACAACCACAGCCAGCAGCAGTCGCCTCTGTGCAAAGGAGGAAGTATAAGACCAAATCAGTACGACCAGTTAATGATGATGGGCAACCAGGGCCCTCACAACCAGCAGGAGAGCCAGAGCCAGGAGTCATCACTGAGTCCCTGTCGCACGACAGTCTCCGTGCTATGCGAAACGACATTGTGCGAAGGGGGCGTGAGCCTTATACCACCTGGCTGCTTCGGGTTTGGGACCTTATGGGCACAAGTGTGCAACTGGATAGTGGTGAGGCAAGGTATCTGGGATCGTTGACCCAGGACCCAGGTGTGGACCAGATATTTGTGAGGGAGCCAGGGCCTCTCTCTCTCTGGGAGCGGCTCTTAATGAGTGTGAGAGAAAGGTTCATTCACAAAGAAAGAATGCAGGAGTATCATCATAGAATGCAGTGGAAGACACTCGAGCAAGGGATCCAACAGCTAAGAGAGGTGGCAATATTAGAGGTACTCTTTGGGAAGGATGGACAGCATGATAATGACCCCGATAAGGTCAGGTGCACAGGACAGATGATGTGGAACCTGGCAAGGCTAGGGCCATCGCAATACACCACCTTCATTGCAACGATTGATGCTGACAATACCCGAGAAACAGTGGGCTCTGTTGCCAACAGGCTCAGGCATTATGACAGCATGATCAATGGCCCGCTGAAAGCTCATGTCTCTGCTGTGGTCCAGGACCTCAAAGAGGACATGAAGGAGATGAGGAAGGAAATGAGGGAGGAGATGAGGGAGGAGATGAGGGAGGAGATGAGGAGGGTCAGTGTGGCACCAGTGCGAGTCACAGGCCCCCAAGTCAGAGCCCGTCGTCCCCCTGCTAGAGAGAGAGGGTACACCCCACGAGCTGAGCTGTGGTTTTTCCTGTGTGAGCATGGGGAAGACATGAGAAGGTGGGATGGGAAACCCACCTCTGTCCTGGCAGCGCGGGTGCGTGAACTCAAGGAGGGAGGCACTAACCGAGGGGGTTCCGCTAAGGTGAAGGTAGCCTCAGCCTCCCGTGACCGAGCTGCCAGGTATTACAGAAGGGAGGATGATATGTCGGATCCCCTTGAAGGTACCTCGAGCATGTACGCCCAGGGAAAGAATGATAACCAGGGCTAGAGGGGCCCTGCCTCTAGCCAGGAAGAGGCACGGGAGAACCGAGTTTTCTGGACGGTGTGGATCCGATGGCCTGGCACATCAGAGCCACAAAAATATGATGCATTGGTTGATACTGGGGCACAATGTACTTTAATGCCATCGGGACATGTGGGGGCAGAACCTGTATCCATCGCTGGGGTGACCGGGGGATCACAGCAGTTGACCCTTTTGGAAGCTGAGGTGAGCCTGACTGGGAAGGAGTGGCAAAAGCATCCGATTGTGACCGGCCCAGAGGCCCCGTGTATTCTGGGCATAGACTTCCTCCGGAATGGCTACTACAAAGACCCAAAAGGACTCAGGTGGGCATTTGGGATTGCTGCTGTGGAGGCAGAGGGCATTAGGCAATTGAACACCCTGCCTGGACTATCTGAGAATCCTTCTGCAGTTGGGCTCCTGAAAGTGGAAGAGCAACGAGTGCCAATTGCCACCTCGACAGTGCACCGCCGGCAGTATCGGACAAATCGAGATGCTGTGATCCCCATCCACAAGATGATCCGCGAGCTGGAGAGTCAAGGGGTGGTCAACAAGACCCACTCACCCTTCAACAGCCCCATCTGGCCTGTGCGCAAGTCTGACGGGGAATGGAGATTGACTGTGGACTATCGTGCCCTGAATGAAGTGACTCCACCGTTGAGCGCTGCCATGCCAGACATGTTGGAGCTCCAGTACGAGCTGGAGTCCAAAGCAGCAAAGTGGTACGCCACTATTGACATTGCCAATGCATTCTTCTCCATTCCTCTGGCAGCAGAGTGCAGGCCTCAGTTTGCCTTCACCTGGAGGGGCGTGCAGTACACCTGGAACCGACTGCCCCAGGGGTGGAAGCACAGTCCCACCATCTGTCATGGACTGATCCAGACTGCACTAGAAAAGAGTGAGGCTCCAGAACATCTGCAGTACATTGATGACATCATTGTGTGGGGGAACACTGCAACCGAAGTGTTTGAGAAAGGAGAGAGAATAATTCAAATTCTCCTGCAAGCTGGTTTTGCCATCAAGAAGAGCAAGGTCAAGGGACCTGCCCGAGAGATCCAGTTCCTGGGAGTAAAGTGGCAAGATGGACGACGTCAGATTCCCACTGAGGTCATCAATAAGATCACAGCAATGTCTCCGCCGACCAACAAGAAGGAAACACAAGCTTTCCTAGGTGCTATAGGTTTCTGGAGGATGCACATTCCCGAGTACAGCCAGATCGTGAGTCCTCTCTACCTGGTTACCCGCAAGAAGAATGATTTCCACTGGGGCCCTGAACAGCAGCAAGCCTTCGCCCAGATCAAACAGGAAATTGCTCACGCCGTAGCCCTTGGCCCAGTCAGGACAGGACCAGAGGTGAAGAACGTGCTCTACTCTGCAGCCGGGAACAATGGTCTGTCCTGGAGCCTCTGGCAGAAGGTGCCTGGTGAGACTCGGGGCCGACCACTGGGATTCTGGAGCCGAAGCTACAGAGGATCTGAAGCCAACTACACTCCCACCGAGAAGGAAATCCTGGCAGCTTATGAAGGAGTCCAGGCTGCCTCAGAAGTAATCGGCACAGAGGCACAACTCCTCCTGGCACCCCGACTACCGGTGCTGGGGTGGATGTTCAAAGGAAAGGTTCCCTCCACGCATCACGCCACCGACGCTACTTGGAGCAAATGGATCGCCCTCATCACGCAGCGCGCCCGAATTGGAAACCCAAGTCGCCCTGGGATCTTGGAAATAATTACAAACTGGCCAGAAGGTGAGACTTTTGGGTTATCTTCTGAAGAAGAAGAGGAGCAGGTGACACGTGCCGAAGAAGCCCCACCATATAACGAGCTACCAGAGAGTGAAAGACAATACGCCCTCTTCACTGATGGTTCCTGCCGAATTGTAGGCGCTAGCCGGAAATGGAAAGCCGCTGTATGGAGCCCCACACGACAAGTTGCACAGGCCACTGAAGGAGAAGGTGGATCGAGCCAATTTGCTGAGCTCAAAGCTGTCCAATTAGCTCTGGACATAGCTGAAAGAGAGAAGTGGCCAAAGCTCTACCTCTACACCGATTCATGGATGGTAGCCAATGCTCTGTGGGGTTGGCTGGAAAGGTGGAAGAAGGCAAACTGGCAGCGCAGAGGAAAACCAATCTGGGCTGCTGAAGAGTGGAAAGACATTGCCACTCGGGTAGAGAAGCTATCCGTGAAGGTCCGTCATGTAGATGCTCACATCCCCAAGAGCCGGGCTAATGAAGAACATCGTAACAACAAACAGGTAGATCAGGCTGCGAAAATAGAGGTGTCCCAGATAGACTTGGATTGGCAACATAAAGGAGAACTGTTCCTAGCTCGATGGGCCCATGATGCCTCAGGCCATCAGGGCAGAGATGCCACCTATAAGTGGGCACGAGACCGAGGGGTGGATCTAACCATGGACAGTATCTCCCAGGTTATCCATGACTGTGAGACATGCGCTGCGATCAAGCAGGCCAAGCGGGTGAAGCCTCTGTGGTATGGCGGGCGATGGTCCAAATACAAGTATGGGGAGGCCTGGCAGATTGATTACATCACACTGCCTCAAACCCGCCAAGGCAAGCGCTATGTGCTCACAATGGTAGAAGCCACCACTGGGTGGCTGGAGACCTACCCTGTGCCTCATGCTACTGCCCGGAACACCATCCTGGGCCTGGAAAAGCAAGTCCTTTGGAGGCATGGCACCCCTGAGAGAATCGAGTCTGACAATGGGACTCATTTCAAGAACAGCCTTATAAACACCTGGGCTAGAGAACATGGCATAGAGTGGGTGTACCACATCCCTTACCATGCACCAGCAGCTGGGAAGGTTGAGCGGTGTAATGGACTGCTTAAAACCACCTTGAAGGCACTGGGTGGGGGGACTTTCAAAAACTGGGAGATGCATTTAGCAAGAGCCACCTGGTTAGTTAACACTCGAGGTTCCACCAGCCGAGCAGGCCCTGCCCAATCCGAACCCCTACAAACAACAGATGGAGATAAGGTTCCAGTGGTGCACATGAGAGGTATGCTTGGAAAAACTGTTTGGGTAAAGTCTGCCCTGAGCAAAGACAAACCCATCCGTGGGGTTGTTTTTGCTCAGGGACCAGGTTGCACCTGGTGGGTGATGCAAAAGGATGGAGAGACCCGATGCTTACCTCAAGGGGACCTTGTTTTAGGGTGAACTACCCATGGCTCTGTACTTGTATCAATATCAGCATGTATATTTGTATATAATTTGGGTAATGCATAGATTTATATGGTTAAAAAAAAAAAAAAAAAAAAAAAAAAGTTAAGTTTCATGTAACATGTTAGTATGGGAAAAAATTCGGGGTGGATAATGTTGGGGTTTTAGTTTAGTCTTAGGTTTTCCTGTTAAAGGAATTTTCTCCCATATGCATGTTGCTAGGGGACAAATAGCTGTACTTAAGAAAGACAAAAAGGGGAGTGGGGCGGGCCTGGCTACTCTTTTGTCTACACCTGGGTGTGGGGTCAGTTCGCTCTGAGCGTCCGGAGAGAGAAGCTGCAGAGAAAGGAGCTGCTGCTGCTTTCTTTTTGGCCGTTCTTTCTTCCTGCTGGAAGCAACGCCGGGACCCCAAAAGCCGCTTTCCCTGCCCTGCTGGAGACCGAGCTGTGGCTGCCCTGCCCCGCTGCTGCTTCGAGCTTTCGCTACGCTGTAGCCCTGCTCGCCCTGCCTGCCTGGGCCTCCGTGGTTTTTTTTTCCCATCTGGATACATCTCGTCTGCCACCCGGGATTTGCCGTTCGTCCCTGCCGTTTCAGCCTGCTGTTCCTGAGAGTCCGGGATCAACTGCCCAGCGGTTTGTGAAGCCTTTGTTCCATCCCTTCCCGGGATCCCAGGGCACCAGAGCCGCGGGTTTCCCGAGCTCGCTCCGGAGCGCCCCCTGCAGCCGCGGGGGAACCATCGCACCTGCCCTGCTCACCGGGAGCCGCCAGCGCCCCTGCCGGCTGCGAGCGGAACTGCACCCGAGGGGAAAGGGCCTGACAGCCGAGAAGGCTGGCACTGGGTTTGTGATTGCTGTCACTGCCAGAGTTGTTGTTGTTTTGTTTGACTGGTTATATACATATATATATAGTAAAGAACTGTTATTCCTATTTCCACATCTTTGCCTAAAGGCCCTTGATTTCAAAATATAATAACTTGGAGGGAAAAGGGGTTATATCTGCCACTTCAAGGGGGGCCTCTGCCTTCCTTAGCAGACACCTGTCTTTCAAAACCTAGACACTCCTGAATTTAGACGAGGTGTTTCCTGAGTATTAACCAGCTTTCTGGGGCCTCTCTTTCTTCCAGGAATTTATTCCCTGGTACCTTACCAAGCAACTCTCTGAAGAGGCCCAAGTCTGTTTTCCTGAAGTCCGGGATAGGGAGCTTGCTGTTAGCCCTCCTCACTTCTGTGAGGATCTCAAATGCTACCAATTCATGGTCACTGCAGGCAAGGCTGCCCTTGATCTTCACATTCCCCATCAGTACCTCCTTGTTGGTGAGAACAAGGTCCAGAACAGCACCTCTTCTCTTTGGTTCCTCTGTCACTTGGAGAAGGAAGTTACCTCCTGGATTGCCTGTGACCTGCTGTGTTTACCCTCCTACAGAAGTTCCCCATTAGGGTCAGGACCTGTAAATGTGAGGCTGCTCTTAACTATCTATAGAGTGCCTCAGGTTGGCACTGGCTGGCAGCCTGTAGCAAACCCCCACGATGAAGTCACCTGCCCCTGCCCTCCCTTTGATCCTGACCCACAAGCTCTCTGTTGTCTTCTCGTCCATCCCAGGGAAGAGCTCTATGCACTCCAGCTGATCACTGATGTAGAGGGTGACACTCCTTTGTTGTTTGCCCTGCCTGTCCTTCCTAAAGAGCCTGCATCCTTCCCTCCCAACACTCCAGCCATAGGAGCCATCCCACTACTTCTCTGTGATGCCAGTAAGATCACAGCCCTGCAGGTGTGAAGAACAAAAACAGTCAGAGCTCTGGGTTATCAAATCCTCCAAACATGAGCTAAGAATGTGGTGTTGAGTAGCAGAATGCTGCGTAAGCCACTGCTGTGTAGGTAAATGCCAATGCTTCAAACACAAGATTTCCTGTTTTAAGCTTCATTCTATCACCTACATGTGACATAGTCCAACTTTGCAGCTGCTATGCTACAGACCCTAAATTATCTTCTAATTTTTCAAATTCAAAAGAAACTCAGTCTGGTTAATTGTTTAATGTTTATCTAAAGAATCTGGGCACTTTACACCAGGTTCACCAGAATAAATGCTTATCTCAGTCATCTGCCTTTGAAAAGAAGGTTCTTCATTATACCAGTAAGGAAAATATTTTGTGAGTACTGCAATTTGTTTTCCATCGAAGTGACAAGCAGCATTTGAGTTTGGGTAAAATAGGTGTATATATTTTCATTGTTGTCAATTTTTGTTTTGTTTTAATACTTCATTATTAGTGTCCTTTACCATTTGACAACAAGGAAGAAACACATTTTCTTGAGAGAACAGCTTTAGATTCCCTTTATCTACTTCAAACAACAATTAAACATACGGTGAATTGTCAAAGCCAAAGAATCATTGTATTTTAATAAAATATATTATGTACTAAAGTCTGTATAGCTCCTATACTAGGGTGCATTTTAGATTTGCATCTATTTGGGAAAAAAAGTAGGAAATGGTTGCTGCACAAATTATGTCTCAAAAGAGATATGTTTGAGTAGAGGGGCTGATTTGTAAGTGTGCAACAACCATAAGATGCATGTGAAATGAATACCAACTCATTTTGTCTTTGTCAGCACTAGAAGCAGTGTATCTGATAGCTTTTATAGTATTTGCTGGTTCTTTGACCAGAGTTTTCATCTCTGCAGATCCTGTTCCTGAATCCATTCTTTCTCCTCCCCTATCTGATTTGACACCTGTTTCCAAATGAAATATGCCTTCTATCCTTTGGTTCTTGAGTGGCTTCTCTTTTCTTTTTATGTTTTTTATTATTTATGTCTAGAAAGTATATTAAAACTCATAGGACAGGCTTAATGCATGCAATGTGGACGTGTGTTTGGAAACAAGGGGATAGGGTTTTTTCAGTTGTTGCTGGGATATTTAGATAATGGGCATTTAAGAAGATGTTGTTCTGAAATACAGAAGAGGCCTTGCTTTGTGTCTCTTCTGTTGGTGACAATGTGTCTTGAAATTTACCTGATGCCTCAGTCCTTTTGCACGCCAACCTGTGGCTGCAAAGCTAGAGGGAGAAAACACATCCTGCAATTTTACCACATAGGACAAAAGAGCAAATGTTTCAAATCAGAGGAAGTACTGAGGGGCCGCCATTATGCATGGAGATGAGGAATGGCACAGCTGGAGACATGCATACAGTTTCAGATGGTAATAAAGTGTTTATCTTGGGGTTGGTGTGAGGGTGGAAGGAAGCACTGGTGTGACATTTTTATTACCCTGGTAAATCCATTCCTAGTCCTTTAGCCTTCTCCTTGCTTTAAAGAAGCTAAATATGTCCTTCAAAGGTCCACTGTTCATCTATTTAAAATTAATTGTAAATCCTTTCCTGAATTTGGGCTTGCATCAGAAATGGGCTAAGAGAAGAAATGAACCAGCTCTGTGAAACAAACCAGAGTCTGTATAACACGTACCCTATTAAAATTAGTTACTAAAAGCAGTAACAGAGTATGAGTTGTCATCTTGATGTTCTTAGACTGTCAGTTTGGCTCTAACTAAGCTACCATTTAAGGCCAATTTGTACAGGGGGTAAGAGACTGATAAAAATAATCAACACTAGCTGCTTCCATCTATCCTTCTCCAGTGAATGATTTTCTATTTAATTCTTACTGATATTTATCAGCAATTTTCTAGTGGATATTTTTGAATTTTTAAAAAAAAATATTTATTTGTTCTTTCAAATTTGCTTGTTAAAGACACTGTTTAATTTCATGGACCCCGCTGGAAAAATGTCTGTGACTGCAAGCAAGTACTCCAAGTCACAGATGCTTTCATAATCAGTTAAAAAGGAACAAATGCACACCTCCAGAACTGCAAATTCCAATACCTCTTCTGGCAGTTCATGCAAGGCAGTATCATTTTTTGAAAGCATAATAGTATTTCTAAAATCCAATTAAAGATCTTACTTTCAAGATATCTTATTTTCTGTTCCAAATAATCTTCAATCTACAGTATAACTTTGTCTTCCATAAAAAACCCTGAAATTAAGAGGAACATTATATGATTCTAGCATCTATTATGCATCTCTTTATTTGTTGAAGGCTTGCTGTAGAATTTCCTTGTTTCCAAGGAATGGAAATTGCTCATTATCCTGGATAATGAAAGATAATGTCGTCATCTCTAATTGTTAGTTTAGGATACTTACTCTACCCTTCTATTATAAAAGGGTTGGCATAAAAAAGGTTCAGTAAAAGAAGCAGCTCTTAAAAAATTTCTTAAATAAAAGAGGGATTTGTTTACAAGTGAGATTTATATGTCTTTGACAGCAAAATATACTGGAACATGTTTCTTAATTGACAGATTGTAACCTGAATATGAATGCTACTTACTGAATACAATTCATGAGTGTTAAAGTTATCTTTTCAATGATCATAGAAGTGTGCTTCTATATATACACCTAAGTATATGAGTGTACCCACCTGTCTATGTATGAGTGTGTAGGTGTATTGTATATGCACTTACTGCTTTTTTTAAAACAGAGCTTTTGCATTATCTAGACAGTTTTTCTAGTCTGTTCCTGTTTTATTTCCCTGATTAAACTCTTGCAAGATAATCTTTATAGGGTAAGAAGGTTTGCTTTAACACCCTCTGCCTAAATATGACAGTTCTGTAAACAGCAGCTGTATGTGGTCAGTCACGAGATCTAGAAATCAAAACTATATGGGCCGTAGTCACAGCTCACAAGACAAACATGACGTCCTGGAAATTGACTGCCAGACAGCCTGGATTTGATAAGTTGCACTAGACTGTATGCCACACTTTCTACAGCTGTAGCATTTCACACACACGCACAAGTGTTTATGCAATTAAAAAAAAAATAAAAGAAAAAAAAGAAAAAAAAAAAAGAAACCTACTCCAAAAAAAAAGATTAAAATCATTCAACTAGAAGGACATTCTTAGGAACAAATTTTTTAAATGTTTGTGCCTAAAGGGCTGGAAAACCATTTTAGACCTAAACCCCCGTGAACATCAGGTATTCAGAGCTGTTAGATCTTTCTGCAGTTGCAGAAGTGAGCTTTAAAGATGTGACTGCAGTCAGCCAGCAACAATTTATGCCTCCATGGAAGAAAAAAAGCTCAGCACTGGAACAGTGAACCAAAAAAACTACAAGATGAAGAAAATGAGAGGTTTTCTAATAAGGAAAATAATAGTGAAAAAGAGTATTAGAATTGGTATCAGCAATCAGTATAGGAGTTCATAAAAAAGTCTCCTCCTGATATCAGCCATGGATTTTTCATCTAAGCCAAGATAGCTTTCATCCATCTCACTGACATGTCCTGCCAAGCTTAGGCTAACTCAGCCTCTGTTTTGGATATCATTGCAGGGATGTCAGACTTGAGAAAGAAGGCTTCAAAATGGTTGCAGATCATTTCTAAACACACACACGTGCAAATTCCCCACGGCTAGCAGGTATAGCTGGCTCCTTGCAAGCACACAGGCACAGCTGGGAGCCAGCTTTTGACTTCTGTGTATGCCTAATTAAAATTATGCTAATTGTAACAACAAGATTACAACTTTGTAAAACAAAACAAATAAATGTGTTTTCCACAATGCTACTTTATTCATCTATTGCTTCTCTTCACCTTCTGACAGACAAAAAATGGGAAAGGTCTGACGGACAACAAAGGAAAAGCGAAACTGTCCATGGCAGTTCTTCAAACATTTTTGTAGGACTTTCAATTTAAAAAACACTCATGCTTTTCTGGGATATTCACATCCCATTTTTTTCCAAATTACAGCCTAGGGAATGTGAAAATCCCCAAATCCTCAACCACATTGCTGCTCCTGTTGTATTCAATATCTTTGCATGCAATAATGAGCTTTGAAAACCATTTTAGCCATTCTTCCTATACTTATGGAGATCCTAATTCATTTCTTTTGTGGTGTGCAGGAACGCTGTTGCTTTGTGAAGAGCTAGAAAAAAGTTCCCCAGGTGCAGGAGTTGACAAGAACTTTTGGGTCTCCATCTAATTAGGCTGTAACTGCTAGGAAGTAGGCACCACGCTGTGCTTGCTTGTTTGCATCAAGTCAAACACACTGCAGCACAGCTCAGGTGTTTTGTAAAATGTGGATATAAACCATTTTTTTTTCCCTGAGATAGTGGTTGGTGAGGGAGAAGAATGAGAGAAATGTTTTAGTCTCATAATTCACCAGTCTTAGAGAGAAGTAGGAAGATTCATATTTCAGCATTTAAATTGTCATAAGTTGTAAAGCTTGGATACCTTTTATTTATAGCATCTCTATTGTTTTATTTGGGAATTAAACAGGAGGGATCTTCTTTGTAGTGTGGCCATGGCTATGAAATTGATCTTCAGGGGGAGGTAATCTTGGCAGAATTTGCAGCAACAGAATGTATATTCCCTCTCTGTAGCCATTTGATGTTACGAAAGCTGGATGCTGTACCTGTGATGATAGAAAAGTCCATAATTTCGAGGTAGTCCCAGCTCAGCCACTGTGTTTTCTAGTATTTCAGCCTACAGTCTGTGCTCAGAACTGGAGTCCACAAAAAAAAGGGAAGTAGACTGTAAAACAACTGGAAATTCTGGAATAGAAACCTTAACTTCATCTTCTCCATGTATTTGACTGTTTTGTAGTACTACCTGCTTATAGCTGCTGTCATCTCTTTTGCTGGATATGTGTATTCAAGAGCACTCTTCTTGTGTTACATTTTTTTTCCCAAAATGATAACACAGTGCTGGGACTGAGGAAGGTCAGGAAATACAACCTTTTGTCATTTGTGCACACACACACAAAATTAGCCTGCACCCACACAGACTGCAAGCACAATGTGCCTTTATTGGAATCTGAATTTGAATCCTTGGATGCGAAAGCCATCTCTGTGCTGTCAGCCCATGGCCTCCAACACTGTATGGTCAGCAGCTCTCACAGGTGGCACACGTTTGGCAGGACTGACTCTTCACAAGCACTGCTGTGGCTCCATGGCTGCAGGGAGCACCTGCAAGTCCCTAGTTTGGCTGAGAGCTGCGAAGCAGATGATCCTCTGGCTTTATTCTTTGTGGGGCCTGACAGAGTTTTTCCTGCTGTCTGGATGCTGACACCTTGGAAATACCCACAGAGTTGGTCTTTAGGCCTCACAGATGTTGTGAATCCCACCTCACATCACTCCCATGTCCAGAGGATTTTCACCAGGCTCTGGGAGAGAGGAGGATTTATTATGAGTAGGGATGCTCTGCTACAGTTTATGTCATTTAGTTGCCTTCAACCAAGGACAGAAGGGAGAGTAATGAATCCTAATGCTGTGACCTGGAGGAATTATTTCAGAAAGAGAGGGTGGAAATTTGGTTAAATTTTAATTTTTGAGAGTGGCAAGGAAATGGTCCTAATACTATCAACTGTCCCAACCTGCTTGATCTGAGATGTTGGGGTCCAGGTCAGTAGGTCATCTTTGACTACAGAAGAGGATCATTTCTACCATAATGAGGCAAAGATGGCTTATTTCCGTCTAACAGATGGCAGTGGATATGACTCATGCGTCTGTCTGGGATGTATTTTTCTGAACAAAGTAATTTGACCAGCAGTTTCCAGTAGCCCCATGCTCTTCCCTATGGCTCCAAAGTTTGCACATACTTTATAGACTCTGACCATTTACTGTTATATCACATTTGGGAGGAAGGAAATAAAGCATATAGTGCTAAAAATATGTTTATTTACACTTGGGAGCACCACATTGTTTCAAATCACAAAAGCACAAATGTGGAACCTGCTTGAAGTTATTCTATTGGTTTTTTGGTCTTCATCTTTTTAAATTTTTCTTTTCCTCTGGCAATACTCCAACCTACAACAGGAAAGGAAGCAGAGGATGCTCAGACTGTTTGTATATTTATGGAACTATTTGAGTTTTAACAAGTTGTTCTGAGAGTGCTAGACTTTTTGCTAATGATTTTGTATCTTCTAGTTATTCATGAGCTCTGATTGGGATCTTTGCTGCAGTGATCCTGCAGTGTGGATTAATTGAAGTCTGATAAAGTGAGCTTTCGTGTTGCGAGTGGTCTCTCGGATCCACTAGACCATGCAGAGAGTTTCTCTCTGCTGCCAGTTTATGAGACTCTTGTAGAAAATTATCTTTGATCTTTCTACCTTTCTTCACAGTTGAGGTGAGCCACAGGGTTCAAATGTGTATGTACACACTTTTACGCAGTGAAACTGCTCAAGCCTTGCTTCCGGAGGGAATCGAGCCAGAATGATATGATGATTCTGGGGCTGAAAGGATTTTCAGTTCTGAGATATTGCAAGCTGACAGGTTCAGAAGCAGGGTCTGTCTCCAATTTGATTTTAGAATCTTATTTTTCTTTTGATTTTAAGAGCTGCTTTCTGAAGGAATAATGGATTTTTAAGTGAAAATCCAACTTGCTCAAAATACTTTTTTTTCCTTTTAGAATCTCTGAAAATCACCAAACAGAGGGTTTTCCAGAGAACACAGGACTAGTCTAGGATATAGCATTAACTATTTCTTCCTTAAACAAGTTTAAGCACTATCAAAGACAGTGAAACACCTGCTGTTTTTCAACTTCTTCTGTAAGTGGACTGAGCTTTCCTTGAGCTTAGTAGGTTAAGTGAAATAGAAACGAAAATGAGGAACAAACCAGCAACCTTTAATATATATTAGATTATTTGATACAGGTCTAACTGAAGAAAGAATATTAATTAGGATTCTATGTACATCCTTGAGAAGGTACCTTCAAGATGTTGGTATCCAGATTTCTAAGGCAATACAGATTAAATGGTTGCAGTGTGTACTAGTGTTCTCTCAAACTTTCAAACCTGATGGTGATTTCAACTAGATTTGACTGTAAAGTGAAAAATCTGAAGGATAATAGAGCATACAGCAGTAATTCTTTAATTTCCCAAAGGTAAATATATCCTTGTGGGTAAAACTTTCCCTCCATATTCCTTTCCAGTCTTAGTCTGGCATTGTTGATGAGTGAGGTGCTTTTAAATAGCACCTTCCCTCCCATTTTTGGAGTCTCTCTCTCTGGAGACATTTCAAACCCACCTGGATGCATTCCTGTGTAACCTGCTCTAGGTGACCCTACCTTAGCAGGGGGATTAGACTAGACGAACTCCAGAGTTCCCTTCCAACCAGCTCTTCTGTCCCCAGCTATTCTGTAATTCTGTGCTTTTACTGTTGTTCCTGGAGCTGTGAGCTTTGCAGGACCTCTTCTCACAGACAGTTGAGTCTAAGCACCTGGGTTGACCGCAGTTTCACACCAGTTGCAATAATGCTGCAGAGGTAACAAAACAAAAAAAAAGAGTTTTTGAAATGCATTTGATGCTTTTTGCATTTAAGAGATGACCAGCAGATTTATCACCAAAATCCAGATTACTTGTGGAGAAAATGCTATGGCAGAAGAGAAATGGGTTGTTGTCTACATGGATTCATCTGTTTTCTCCACAGACTTTGGTACACAACAAAACATGGTCTAGGGATAGTTCTGTTACACTAGATGCTATAACAAGGCAAAGTGCAAGCTCAGGTGTTTAAGGCATGTATATGCATAAATAGCCCCTGTGTCTTAGATGTGGCTAAGCTGCCTGGCTAGACATTGGCCAGACACTAGAATATGTGTGCCTTAAGCCTTGAAATCTGAACAAAATCTGTATAGTCCTAGGATTAACTTTAGTCCTTGAGATTTGTCCTTACTTCAGATTACCCTTTCCCAATTTTTATCTAGTATGAACATGCTGAGCTGCAACTCATTTCTCAGGTGCATGTGGTGCTGTAAATAAATTATCTTTACTCTCTGCTAAATAGAGCAAGAAAATCTTCAAACCTGCCTAAAATAACAACTCTTTATATTCCCAGTGTGAGTTTCTTTTCATTCTGTGACAACCTAAACTGCTTCTGCAGCTCATGTGTTAACTCCTGTTTGGCTTATCCCCAGGGATCGTCTTTCTTTACTTCCTTCACCATCTCGCTGCTTTTATTTTTTTTCTTTAAATTTTTTTTTATCCATGCCTTCCATAACTTTATTTTGTCTGTGGTAACCCTTCCTGGCTCCAAACTATTTCTATGGAGTGGTGAGCCTCTTAAACTTCAGTTTCTTCTGTCCCAAGTGTTTTCATCTCAGCAGATAACCATTAAGATTTAATTACTAACTGCTACCTAAGTTCTGGATAGGTTGTAATGCAGACCTTGATCAGCAGTACATGTGCATGGGGATATCCCAAAATACACTTCACCTCTTAGTAACAACTTCATAATATCAGCCAGAGATAATAGATTGGGCACAGACTTTCCTCTGCTTAGAATGTAAACCAGCACTTCGTTGATGCCCTACGAAGCAGCTATACAAACACACATTTTCTTCTTCCTCTAGCTCATTTGCTCAGTGCTCAAGCACCAATTTAGAATGATGGATCTGGTTTTAATCCAGATGGCTTGATGTAGTGGTTTCTCTCCCTCTCACTAACTCCCTCCCTCCTCTCCTTATCCTGCAATTTGTCTGCAGTGTTTGGTTCTGTTTTACAGCCTTTGGTAGGACAGGTATTTTGCTTTCTCCTTTACTGGATATCTGGCATTTGTACTGCATTTTCTGCCGAGTCTTTCCAGTCACTCCCAGAGATGTGGTCTTTAAAGGCAGCTCTGTATTAGAGAGGCACAGATTGTCTCATGATGTGGCATCACTCCGACAGGTAGCAGGTATTTTCCTGGCAGCTTGTCTTAAGCTTTGAGTGGAACAGCATAACTGATAAGGGCTAAAGATGTCAGCAATGTGTTAGTAGAGCTCTGTGAAAAAACTTATGCAGCATTTGTTTGTCTCCAGCTCTGCCCAGTATTGTAATCATGACATTGGTAATCTACTGGGTACTTCTGAGAATTAAAGAAAAAAATACAGCAAAACTGCTCATACTCTCAAGATGTATATGTGAAGATAATGAATATTATTATCCTCTCTTTAAAAACTGAGAGGCTGTGCATAAATGATTTACTTAGGGCCCCAAAGGAGCCTGTGTTTTACTAGGGAGCTGAACTTTAATTGTACCTGACTCTAATCCTGTGTTCTGACTGTACCTCCCTCATTACCTACCAGTCTATTTTCATTAGTGCTCATATCCATCAGCCTCATTAACAAATATGTGAGGGTGTTTTATCATGGCTACTAAACAAGGAACTTAATCAAGACCTGGACTGGAAATGTTTACTTGCCTCAAACACACATTGCCTAAAATTTGTGTCATTTACCCTGAATGCCAGCTATGTTATTGCATTAACCATGACTCAGTTAATGTCAGCCATTAACCTCAGGTTATGGTCACGGAATCACAAGTGACTGAACTACTGTTTTTTTAAGAGACTAGTGCCTGCCACTGGAAATTACTGTCCCCAGAGGGGACAGTCTGATGACAATTTTGGTCAGTCTAAGTCAGCATGTCCATGGTTCTGCCTTCATTGGCAACTCCTGAAATATATTGCCATTCATTTTCTTTCACTGGCACTAGCACCTGTAAGCACTTCATGATGAAACAGCTCAGAGAGAAAAATCCCTCCAAACATTTTTTAAAATTATTATTATTTTTAAAGGGATGGTTTGACTCTCTGAACTGGTTTATTCTCCAGTCATTCAAGAAGCAGTTCTGGCACATCAGAAAGTAAAAGATCATTGTCTGCTCTGGTTTGTGCTGTTCAGCAACCTCAAAGTCTGGTGGTTGCCCAAAAAGGCTGGGAAGGTCCCAAGTCCTTGCCATGCAAAATAAAAACAACTTGAACACCACTGAAAACTAGCTAGGTGTAGACAAATGATCAGTGTCTGTCTGTGAACACATGAAGAACATTAAATTCTTTTAACTAGCTTACTTGATGATGTGAAATTATCCTATCCTACCTACAGAAATCATGTTGGACTTGGGAAGAGTGACTGGAAAGATTACAAACCCAGTTACCAGCTCCAACTGAAGTTACCGCCTGAGTTCATCAAGAGATAGGTTTGCTTGGTGATTGAAGTTTAAAACAGAAATATGTGATAAATTAAATTGCTCCCCTTGGTTACAAGTAGACTTACTCTCAGAAGTAGACCTACTGCTTTCTCCGCTGCATCTCTAACAATCTTTCACAGGAGATAGAGGCTGGAGAAATAACTTCCTCAGCTTACTTGAGAAGGAATCATGTACCAGAGTCCTTGCCAATGGTTTAACACAGCTGCCACCTGCAGCTACAGCTGGAGAAGAAAGTCTCACTTATGGGGGGTTGTATCTATGAAGGATTATTTCTGCAGCACTGAAATCTTGAAAATACAGAGGAAAAAATGAATGATTTTTTATTTGCTGCACATTATAATTTCAAGTTTGACTGGAATAGTTTATGAGTTTGGATCAAGTTTAGTTGGAGTTTTGGCAGAAAAAAAGGGAAAATAATGTTTACTTTTAATTTAAAAGACTTTGCTCTTTCTCTTCAGAAGCTTTTATTAATCCGGCCTTCTTTGCTTATGTATTACTGCCCAAACCTAGAGTTAGTTTATGAGCTCTTGTTGCAGCTGATCTATTTTGAATAACTAATGAAACAGTCATTTGAACAGAAGTACCTTAATCATCACTTGATAAATTCAGTCAGTCTTCCTTCAGTTCATTTCTGTGATTAAGGACTAAACTGGATTAGGGAATAAAAATGTTCCATACCTGAATAGGAGCTTTCATTCAGCCTCAAATGAAGGTTCTCACTGCAGCTAAGGGGATCTAAGAAGTGACTTGCTGACCTTAAGAACTATTTTTTGTGTTGTCCTTCACACCAAAATCAAGGTTAAACAATTGATTCTACCAAACCAAGACAAACTAAAACAAAACAAGCTGATAAAACCAGTGATTTATTGAAGCTGCCTTAGTACCTGGATGAGGGGCTGTATAAGTTAAAGAAGTACCATAACTTGTGGCTAAAGGAGAGGACTGCACAGACAAGAAGAGGCCTTCAGAAGACATAACTTAGAGCTTTTGAAGCTGTTGGGAAACAGGATTCAGCAAACAGCAGCACCAGGTGCACCAGCAGCAGTGGAGAGCTCTGTGTGTGGGTAACAGCATGGCCAGCATGGCAGTGCCCTCACACACACAGGATGCAGCCCTGTGGTACCCCAGAAAGAACAGCAGAACAGGTCCAGTCAGCTGCAGTCCAGATCAATCTGTGGGTCCATAGGGATGGGATAGGTCCATGGACAACTTGGAAATAAGCCAGGATCAGCAAGGTGCACAGCCAGTGCTGACACACTGACAAGTAGCTCAGGCAAGGAAGGACCTGAGTGTAAATGCAGCTCTGGAGCAAAAAGAAGGGACAGGGACCAGCAGCTCATCCTGCACAGCCCCCTCACAGTATCCTGGTCCCAGGGTGGCTATGCCATGCTAGCACTGGCTTTGAGGGCAGGCAGGGAGTCACTGGGTACAAAGAGCCTGCAGAGCCTGATGGCACCCTCAGGGCCAAGCACTGGATGCCAAAAACAAGCCCATAAAATCCTGGTTATACTAGTTTGAAAACAAACCAGTAGGAGACCACAAGTCAGAAATATAATTTAATAGGAAAATTAAAATAAATGCAATAGTACAAGAACACTGACAGAGCCAGGATACAACCTGATGCCTGTTAGTCAGGGTGGTGGTAGCAGTCCAGATGAAGTGGTCCTGTTGAAGCAGCAATAATGTAGAAAAGGGTCTGGTCTTCACCTGAAAGCCCAGTGGCATAGCTCTGGTCCTCTGTAAGTCCCATAGGTAAGGGCTGTTCATGCTGCTCCAAATCTTAGATTATATCCAGGTGGGAATTCTTGGCTCCTCCCCCTGGGCAGAGCATCTCACAATGGGCTGATGTAATTCCATGGGTCATGTGGTGGGTCCTTGATTGCCCATCAAACAGAGATAGCCCCCCGAGGGAGTTATCAAGGATGAGTCATGCTAGGAGATAACGAACACTGCCCCAGCTGCTTTAACAGCTTGTGAAGATGATAATAGAATACATGCTTTGGTTGCATTTTACATTGTAACCTAGGACACTGGTGTTTATGTTACACAGCTGAGCTCCCTTCTTTTCTTGACCGTTTCTTCCTCTCCCACCTCTCTGTTCAACTTTTGCCACCCTCAGCTGTGCTACTGCAGGCTGGGATATCAGGCTCTCAAGCAGGTTCCTGAAGCCTTGCAGGTTAAAAAAAAAAACATCCCAAAGCAACAACAAATAATTTCCCCAAACCTTTCAAATCTCCTCAGGTAGATATACCTAAATGTTGGGAGGATTGTTGGGAACATTGGAACTTAAGTTGTCTTTGCTGCCAAAGAAAACATACGATCAAGACAAACCATCAGTCACAAGACAGGTTCTTTGTAGATTTTAGCCTCCTAATATGGATATTTCTCTTATTGTTACACTCACTTCATGTGTTTAATTTGGGAGTATGTAACCTGTTCACGTTCTTCATCAAAATGCCTTCATCTACTTAGAAGAAAACTACATTAAAAAACCCCCAAACCAAACCAATAAAGCAAGGGAAAACAAAATAACAGTGAAAAAAGCATAGGTGGGCATTTGCAATAGATTGCTTTCTTCCTCTGCCTCCAGCGGTGGTTTCAAGTCCATGAAATGTATTGCAGTGCTTCAGGTCACTTTGCTTAAGTCACCTTCCATAACATTACACAGTAAATGCAGGAGGCTAATAATAACACGGACTGATGATTAACAGAGGGATTTACTTTAGAGGGTACATAGAAACAAAGGTTCTTTCCCAGGATTGTGCTGAGGAAAAGATTAATTTGACATATAAATCTATTACGTAACTTAAATGTGTTGCATTATCACTGCTAACAGTAAAGACAACAACTTTACTGTCTGAAGTTTTCTCTGTCACTGCACAGTAATTATCTGACCTGTATCTAAGGCCACTGTCTACTGTGGTTGTATTTCAAGTTGTTTGAGACTACTGTAATTATTAAATGCATTACAACTGCATAGACTTTTTTAGTAGGAACTCCACAAAAACCAGAACCCAAGTGCTTTTATGGCCTCAATATCTATAAAACTAACAAAATACTATTTTAATCCCAAAAATGTGCCAGAGAGAAAGCTCTAGTTTTAGCTATGTCTTATAGTCCTGAAAAAGTTTTCTTCTTCTTCTTATCAAGGCTGTAGAATGCACACAGCAGTAGATATGCTTGACGTTATCTGTAGGAGGATAAAAGCCCACACAGCAGCTACTCTGTGCTGGACAATTTTGAAGCTGTTGGGAACAGTTTCTGTCCTTTCAAAGTATTAACTGCATGCACATCAAGGGCTGTGGTACTGTCTGGTCTAATTTAATCACTGTAATGGGGAAGATAATCTTTCAGACTACCACACAGCGTGGGATTTGGGTCTGGCACCCTTCAGTTTCGAACATCAGTGCTCCAAGACAGCATCCCTTACAAAAATAGAATGCAAATATAAAGAAAGAAACAGAGCTGATTATCATAAATTCAAGAACTAAAAATGAGCAGAAGAGAAAAAAAGAAAAAAAAATTACATGGCTCAATATTAAACAATGTTGTTCGAGATTTTACCAGTCAAACAGAATTTTTTTCCTTTTTCTAAGGCCCTTATAACGGAAAATATGGTTAAAAAGTTTCATGAGGTTGAATTAAGATATCTTATGATTTGTGATTATTTTCTCTTCTTTCCCCAAACACAAAAATCTGTGATTACAGAGAATAAGACATTCACTGAAGAAACAAATAAAGCTTTATTAGGTAACAAGTGCTGAATAATATATGTTGAAATCCAGTGTAGAAGTATGTGCTGTATTTTAATATGCATAAAGCTTTTAACTTGTGGAGTGGCATTTAAAAACTCCATATAAATAAACAAGTTTCCTGTCATGGAATGAGTATAATCACAATCTAACATTTTTTATGTAGCTTGCTTAACTGTGGCTAGCATTCAGATGCCTGTTTGATAGATGGCTTAGAAATCATGTGGATGTTTCTTTTAGGCAATTAGATGCACTAAGGGTCTTTTAAAGTTTCTTTGTTAAAGGAAGGAGGTTTTCGTCCACTCACTGCCATGGTAGTTAATTAACTAACATCCATTCAAAACGTTCAAGTTGTCAATACAATGCTTAATTTGGATAAAAAACCTAAAATAAGTTTATGTTCTCCAAAGCTCTCCTACGACATCAATTAGTCAAATAAAAGTGACACAGGTTCTCAGTTTCTTGCCAGTTGCCCATCAAAACTGCAATAAAACCACCTCAATGGATAAGGGCAGTTAGCTGTATGAACTCCCCAAATCACAGAAACTTACAATCACAGAAGCATGGAATTATTGGGGTTGGAAGAGACCTTAAGGATCCATCTAATTCCAACCCCACTGCCAAGGGCAGAGAAACTTTCCACCAAAAAGTTTCCTAATATCTGATCTAAACCTACTCCAATTTCAGTTTAAGGCTGTTCCTCTGTGTTTTGTCACTACCTGCCCTTGTAAAAAGTCCCTCTCCAGCTCTCTTTTAGCCCATTTAGATACTGAAAGGTGCTCTAAGGTCTTCTCAGAACCTCTCTTCTCCGGGCTGAACAAGCCCAGCTCTCTCAGCCTGTGCCCTGAGACAGGTGCCCTGTCCTCTGATCATCAATGATTAGGAGATATTCATACTATAAACATTAGTAAATAAGAGATATCTTATATCTGTAGATGTAAAGCATAAAACTAGACATAGATTTTTGCATTTCAGACATTTGGAACAATGATATCTGAGTTTAATGTTAACATTTATTTATGATGCCACTCACACATTTCAGAGTGGGACTGCTCCCACCTGTTGCAGAAAAAGGTGACTATGAGTTTTGAAAGCAGAGACATCCCTTCAGATTAGAAGTACTCAGGTGCATGTGTTGCTGTGAACAGGCTAAGTTCTCTTGAGGAAAAATAGAGCCATTATGCATATATAGGGGGTGATGTAGAATAACATTTAAGGTCAAGGCTGTGGATTACTTCACTGAAAACTGCATTTAATCAAGATGTTTCAACGGCTGAATTTGTCACAGAAAGACCACTTCTCCTCCAACATCATCTTTTCATGTACCATTTTTTATCAGGCTAATTTCTGATGATTTTGCCAGGAAATGCATTTTCCTTTAGGCAACCTCTCCCAGCAGTGGTCAGCACATATCATACCAGAGCTGAAAAAGCCAGACGGTTTATCATAAAATCAGAGCTGTAATATAGTAAGTATTATGTATGTGTTATACCAAAGTTGGGATTGTAACAGACACTATATAAAAATGTATAATTATTTTAATGCTAAATCCTCATTCTAAGGATGAAAAGGCAAGAAAAAAAAATAATTTAATTTATTCTGAATATTCAGTATTTTTTCTATTTTATAAACTGTGCTCATAAATTAACAAAGATTCAACTCACTCCTAAAATTCTCCTTTTAAATTTGGAATTATATGTGCTATCACTAACTTTGAGCCAAAAGTTTAAGAAACGGAAGATTTCTTGATTAAAAAAAATAAATTAATGAGATCTACGTAAAATCTTAAGCAATAAAATGATAAATAGGATATTTTAAAATATTACACTATTATGCAATATTATTATTACACCTAGATATGATATTATTCCCACTGTGCACTGTAATTGTTATGTTTCAAAATAATATGAAAACAATTAGGAAATTATATAGATTAAATGAAAATGTTTAAAGCTCAAATTAATATTTCCCCAAAATTGTTTCGATTTGCTTAGACAGTCAGTCATGCTGAGGGGTTTTTTTTTATTAGCATTATCTTTTTGGTGCATTTTCAATGCACCGAATACCTTACCCAGGATATAACTAGTGATGCCACACATATGTTAGGGAAAGACAGCAAAGAAGTAATTCAATTCACCATTCATCCTGTCCCCAGAATTTCAGCTGAAGATCAGCAGAGCTAGCTATCAGGCACACACTGGAGGAGATTTAACCTGTGACACCACTGCTATTTCAGACCCCAGCCTTCCCCACTAAAGATGAACAAGTAAATTTATGACAATTTTACTGTCAAAAAGAAGACTAGGACTTTTTAACATATGCTAACAGGGGCATATTATTAAATATACATATAGCTATTAATAGTTGAGTTTTCAAAGTAGCAGGGATGTCTTGAATACAGCTCATGGAATTGTAGCTGGCACAATTTTTTCCCCTGTGTTCCAACTGCTCATGTATGCAGTGTGTATATATATCTTTATATATATATATCTCCAAATTATAGCAATGTATTTGCATTCCAGCAGTAATACTTGAACAATGAAGTATTATTCAAGGTGAAGAAGAATATACTACAGCCCATATTGAAATGTATAGCTAATTTTAGGATGTATCTCTCCCTCCTCATCCTTTTGAACTTCACATTTACAGTGGAGCAGAAACATGCACATGGTCACTTACTGCAGATATGCTGTATCTGTGGGGAAGGAACTGTTTCTAGTTTTATCTTTGAATAAATGAAGAGGTCCTGGCACAACCCAATGAATGCTACTTTTATATTAATAAATGCCCTTTTGTTCTTGCTCTGCCTCATGAGAGTTTTCTCAATCAATCAAAGTTCAGACCCAAACCCTGCCACCTCACCGTGCAGAACACTAAACAGATATTTATGGCCAAGGCAGAGTACCTATCACTGGTGTCTGGTGTGGCTGGCACATGGCACTAAGTCATTTATACTGGCACTTACTACTCACCCAGAAATTTGGTTGCTGTGTGTTGATACTGAAATTCACACATTTCCTACTGTCCACATTGTGTAAATACTACTTTTTTTGACTTCCCTTGGTAGATGTCCATCTCCCGCACAGGGAACGATCTATGCCTTTGGTAGAGAAGTCATGTCAGAGGCATGGCCAGGAGATGGATAAAAGGAAGTTTTTTTGTGTTGATTTCAGCTCTTTGGGTCAGTGATGGATGAAAAGGCAGCTAACACAAACTATCACAGCAGCTGAGGGAGTAATAAATATTTTCACACCAACCCTTCTTTCATGTGCAAAGAATGAGCTGGTTGGGCTTAAAAAAGAATGAAAATTCTTAAGGAGTTTCAGCAAATCTTAGCTGAAGGAAAACCGCAAAAGTAGGACAGAAAGCTGTAGTATTATCAAAAAGTGATGTTCTCATGGCCGCACACCAACTTCTTTCTGCTGAAGAGAAACATTGCTTGATTCTGATGGCTGCAAAATATTCAAATTATCAGATTTGGTTTAAAAACAAGTGAAAACATCCTGCTTGCAATAGAAGCAACTACACAAGCTGTAATTTGAAGCTAAATACATATGGACATTTTCATACAGTGTGCGTGCTGGCTGCGGTTAGCAGTCGTGGTGACGTACTGGGCCCCATAGGAAGGCCATTGCATAGTTTTGTTAGGGAGAAAACACAAGCCATATCTATGTTTGTGACAATTCCCAGCTGGCTTCCCTGCCAGTGAGAGAAATAATTAGCATAAATAGATTTTTAGTTCTTTAATGCCTCTGACAGTATATTGCGCTGAGAATACATTTCCAGAAAATCATACAGCTTGTTATAACTTTTTTGTTTCACATGTGATTTATTACTACTTATTATTTATTATGATTTTTTCTATTGTGAATATATTTGCACTGAAATACTCTTTAGGGAAGGGTTGCCTCAAAGTGGAAAATGAAGTAACTGTGAAGTGACTGCTCCCAGAACAGAATATACCAATTATGTAGTCAGAATACATCTATTGCAGTTCAATGTATAACTGTGTTTTGGCTTACTTCCTAACCAGTTTCTAACTGTGGAATTAACATGTTCAAAGGCAGGGCTGTCTGCCAGCTGTGATGTACAGTAAGGCAAAGGTCTGATCTGATTAAAAGTTTTCACGTGCAATCTTTGTATGTGCCATGAATGCACTCATCAAATCAGGCCTCCCTCCCTGTGTGTGTAGAATAAACAGGAATGGTTAAATGGTTGCAAACAACTGATGGAGAGATGGTGAAGAAAGTGGAAAATGATGGATTATTTCTCAGAGTGTGACTATATATGGCGTATATAAGTAGGTATGAACACCCTTTATCATAGGAAGGACATTAAGTATGGCTGACTAAACCTTCAGCTGCGTGACAGACCTGGTTTTTCATCTCCATCACAGAATGCTTTGTGATACCTTCATGCAGGAACCTTTTCTGGTGCTGGAAAAATACAGAGTGTTACTCTCTACGTGCTCTTTGACTGGTGATGATGAAAGTGTCTATTGTGCTATCTATTCATAACATGCACTTAAAGGTGAAATCATTTATATATTGGCACCATTTTGCAACCAGAAGTTCTAGACAGGTAGCTCTTAGGAATGAAAATTCTTGCTAGAAAAGTCAAGATTTCAGCAGTGGAAAAACAAAGAAAACAGAGGAATTTGCTCTTTAACTGTCCTTGTCCATTACACAACTGACATTAAAGGTATAGATTTATTTATCTGAAAAATCTGACAGTTAAAGATGACAATGTTGAGGTATTTGATATATATGGACTGGTTCATCAGTGTTCTTTGGTTGCTTTCTGCTGTTCCAGTAATACAGGAGAGCCATAAACCCAGCTGGATTTACAGCTGCTTTGTTTGCTAGAGCAATGAAAAAGGGGCCCTGTGAAAATGGCTCATATTCTGCAGCCTAGATTCTCAACAGCAGGAACTTAAATCCACATTTAGGTGCTTAAATAAGTGGCCTTCTTTTCTGAAGTGCTGACCCTACTTGTGTCCCACTGAGCCACTAAAGAAACTTGAGTTTAAGTTTCTGATGTGCAAGACTTTACCTGCAGTGACTGGGGTGTCAGGATTCAGCTGTGGAATGAAGGACTGGTTTGTAGATGGGGCTTGTACAGATTGTGGAACAAGTTTTCCAAATTGCTGGATGGGGTGTAGTTCTACACCCAGGAATATGTGGAGGAGGGATGATTAGGTGACAAATGCTCGGCACTCGAGATGTAATAGTCCTGATTCAGTGTTCAGCAGCCTGAAAATCAGAATGTGCCTGTGTGAGCCTAAAAATTATTTGACAAGAATAATTAATCCTAATAGAAGATACACATATTGTTAACAGCAAATTGTCACTCTTGAAAGTGGGACAAGAAAATGCAACTCTACATCAACATGTCTTTGCATCTTCTGTCCATGTTTTCTAGCTCTGCTCCTTATTGTGTTGGGGGTGGCAAGGATTTCTCTTGATTCTAGAGAAAGCATTAAAGCTGCACCTTACTTTGATCAAGAAAGAAATGGACATTGCAAAAGCAGAGAAAAAAAAAAGTAGTTTAGATTTTGGATCTCTTCCAAATTTGAAAGCAAATCCCTTGGTGGGGAATGTATGGGGAATGTAGATGGGAAAAAAAAAAGGCAAAAAATATGGCAACAGTGCTCCTTCAAAATGATTAATTATTTTTAAACCCTCTACTTTGGGAGTGCAATGCACTGTTATTAACTTTTGGGGTCAAACTAGATAGTTGGAAGCAGACTGGTTCTGAAACAGATTTCTTACAGCCAAATCAGAAAGGTTTGTTGCAGTATAAACTTCTTGAACTATTGAACTTTTCCTCCTATGCGTTAAAAGACCAGATTTGAAATTTGTTCAGATCAGTACAGAACAACAGACTTCAGCTCAGCGCAATTTATTTATGTCAGCTGAAGATATTTTCTCCGCTAATTTTTCTGGTTCCTGTCAGTGAAAATGGACCCATGCTCCAAACATTTTAGAATTTAAGCAACGCAGCCTACATAAGAAGATTAATTTTGCAGCCAGTCTTCTGCTATTAGCAGAAGACACAGGATGTTAATTTACCTTGATTTTCTATGATTTGTGACAGAAGGCAGAATTTTTTCTTCTCTCCAATTTAAAAATAATTTCTAATTTTCAATATCACAGAATAATTTTTAACTCAAAAGAAAATGTGACATCTTGATTTGCCAAAATGCACAATAATTAAGAAGGAAACTGTCAGCACAAAACACCATAAATGTAGTCTAGATTTCAAGTCTATGATTCAATAAGTCAAATGGTTATGTTTAATTTCACTGCTTTAATCTAATAGACTGTAACTAAAAAACTGGATTTATCACACTAGCCTGTTACTGAAACAAAATCTAGTATGGCCATTCTAGTTCAGGAGGTTAAGACAAGGGCGCCAGGGTTGTTGAAACAAATGCGTTACAAAATGGAAATGATTCTCTGCTGAAAAATTCCTGGAGCAATTTTTATGCTTATCTGAGAAATCACAAAACAGGATGATCAGAAGCTTGTAAATGGAGTAGAGCATAGTCAACCTTAAATTGAATAGAATTTACCTCCCTCTCAACCTAAACTCCCACCTAAATTGGCCTCCCCACCCCAAACCAACCCTCCCACCTAGTGTCTTCTTTCTCTGGTCTTGAAATGTAGTGCTTATGAGCAGAGAAGTTTCAAATGCTTCCCTGGTCTGGGAAGCATGGATCTAAAATATTTTGTCATCTTCTGTTACAGCCAAGAATCCCTTTAGTACCTTTGTATCAAAGATAAAGTGATACACAGAGCAAGGGACAGGGGAGGCAAACTTGCTGCTGTTCCACACGAGCTCAGTCCCCTTACAGAGCATCCTTGGGGAGAGTCCTTCATACGGTTCCTAACCTTAAGCCAGCCTTTCCAAAGGCTTTCATCTGTAGCAAAATGGGATATCACAATATGTGTGTTTGCCCTCAGGAGGCATGGCAAAGGTTATGAGGCATTATTGACCTGCAGTGTAATAATGTCCCTCAAGACTAACCTTTAAAGCTTTCAGTTCTGAGTGAGTAAGACTAGCTGGATCTTTTCTATGTCTCTGGGAATATTATAGCTTCTCATAAAACTATGTATAAAGAATACTGAAAAAGGGCAAGAAGAAATTGCCATCTTCTCTGAGACAGGCCTGCAAGGCATGCACATACTTGGTTTAAACAAATCTCTCTTTGTTAAGGCGGTTGGTCAGACTTGTATTGGCAGCATTAATACGATCTTGACAATGCTAGGAAGCAACAATCTGGCTACATCATATCTTCACCCTTTCATTTCAACAAATAGAATGAGGCTTAACATACAGCTTTTCTGGGTTCATAGTTGGTGTATATTCGCTAGCAACTTTTAATTTGATGGAACTAAAAATCTTTACATTAGTTGAGATTCTGGCCTATACTTTAGATTACAGGAGCAATTTTCAGAATTACTAAAAGTTTTTTAAAAATAATAATGCCCATTATTTTTCCAAATTAAGGAAATATATAATTTTCATAAAGTATATCAGATTAAAAGATATCTCTTTTACTAGGAAGGTTTATTCTGGAGGCCAGAAAGGGCTAATAAATTGTCTAATGTCCTTCACCTCAGCTGAAAAGACAGACAAGCAGGGTTTTAATATTAAAATGAGATGAGGCTTGTAGAAGAGTTTTTGAAGAACTTCTACATTCTAAAAGCCATTTAGAATCACAACTGATGGGAATTTTCCACTTTGAATACCTGGTCTTGTGGTTTCACAGTAGTGGATCAAGGTATATATGACAGAGGAGGGTTACTGGGAAGGGCAAATTTGTTCCAGTACTTTTTTCTTACAATGTCACTGGAGTTTATACATTTATAAAGTAGAAACTGCATGCCCCTTCATACTCATGTTTTTCAATGACATTATGTGTGCTGGAGCTGCTTCTCACATCAACCATCAGCTGCTTTACCAGTTAGTTCACCATCTCAGAATGTTAATCATTACACCAGAATATTTTAGCTGTTTTGTACCTAGAATACTTTACAGAGTGTGCTTTAGGTGTCTTTGATACAGCTGGAAATCATGTCAACAGCAGCTTCAGAAAGATCTGTGTAACTTTTTGGTTTTCCATGTCAAAGGTTAAAATAATCTGTGGAAAAATGATCCCCAAATCCAGAATCATATGCAAAGAAGAGAATAATATTAATAAAAAGTCCAGTACTGCCTGTCAATCTCTTTTTCAAATTTTCTCAGAAATGCTTGACCTTGATGAGCTTTCAAAACTAACCCTAACTGCAATGAAGAGAAAGGTATTTCATAGAGAACACTTTTGATAGAGTTCTGTCTGATTAAAACTTCACCTTATGCTTTAGCACAATTTAACTATCAAAAATACCAGGAAATAAATCTTTGCCTTGAACTATGTAACATGTGTGAAAAATCTTGGTAATTCCCACCAGGTTCCTAACAAACAAATATCCATATCATGAGACTACTGCTTATCAGAGAATCCAAGGAATGAAAAATAAATGGGTGCTGATTCACTTAAAATTTTCCCTCAGAAGACTGCCTTTAGTAAAAAGCTCCTGTAAGAATATCACCTGTAAGACTTGGAGGAGAGCAGCACTCTGTGCATACTAATAGCTCAGTGGCACATGGTGCTTGAAAATTGTAGTTTAGGAATCATAGTTTCACATTCAAGGATTACTTTAGCAAACTGCATTTTTCTCCTTTTCTGTTTCTTTCTAAATATTTATTAGGTTTTTTTAGCCCAAGCATTATTTAAGAAAATAATGTAAAGGAATTTTATATGGTTATTAAACTGTTTAAATTCATATTGCTAATATAGGTCTTCTTTCACTGGTCTGATTCTATAAATTAAAATCATAGGAAATACTAATTCAGTCAAAGCTCTTTCCTACTAAATGATTTAGAAGAACTGATCTTTTTGGAGGTTTGGGAGGAAGAAACTCCAGCCTTTCTATAGCTGCAAATCTGGAGCCCTAATAATCCATCTTATCTCTTTCAGACCATCAGTTTCTAGGAGAGGTGTTTTAATTTGGCAGCATGAGAAAGGTATAATGATGTGATGAGATCTGGTCATAAATTGTTTTAACCTGACACTCTCTGGCTTGGTGAGACTCAAGTTTTGGAATATAGGATAATGAAAGAACTCAACAAACGAAACCATCACCACTACCAAAAGCAAATAGGAAAGATATTGAAACTAATGACTGCAATAAACATTAGCATTAGAAATCAGTCACTGAGTATCACTAAACAGGTAATTTTCAGCAGGCTAGCAGCTAGATTACCTACTTAAATGAATGCAGGTTATAAAGCCAGAAAACCTCGTTATGTCAATTTTCTTGCTGGCAATGTAATCATGTTGAATACCTTTTGCCCTAACACCGCTAGGGAGAGAGCCATTTTCTTATTACCAAAATCCAGCATCCAAGGCTAATGCTTCAATAACACTAAAAACTCTTGTTACTTTCTGTACCTACTGATGTTTCTGTCATTGCAAGGGGAGTGATATTATCAGCTGAGTTAGAGATGGCCCAACATTCTATTTTGAATGCACTTTCTTATTATGGTTAAGCAAACTCCAGGTGAGTTCAGAAATCAGTCCATTAACTGAAAATTTGTGAAAGGGAAGAAATGGCAACTGGAACTGACAGCTGACTTTAAGATAGAAATTAGGGAACACTCCTGAATGTAATTGCTAAGGAAGCAGCAATCTGCAGTCTCAGTTACTTGGGAGCTTTTCAGTGGCAGAGCAGGACCTGTAGAGCGCATTTTCTTGCCTTCTGGTGACAGGAAACATGACCTGGCCACTGCACATGGTCACTAAAAAGCTTGCAGTTACCTTGCCATTGATGGGCAAGTGTATCCTGCTCATTATTGCTGCTGCTTAGCTTTTACTTTGAGTATGAAGCTAGGCTGCCCTTCAGCTCAGCTCCCAAACCTGTATAGTGGCACTCTACTCAAAGTTAAAAGCATGGCCTCTGCCACTTCTCCAGTTAAGACCATTGGTCAGGAGGTGACTAATAAAGTACTCACATTGCTCCCTGCAGGTGAGTAAATTATTTCCAGAGTTTTTCCAGATTTTTTTTGCATACTGCAAAATATATGGACTTTCAGGTCCAGTGAAAGCCCCAAACACTCTTGTGTGGAAACCACCTCATATCTGGTTCCATGTTTGGCTAAGGCAGTTAAATAACTACTCCTTTGCATGGAGATATCATATTACTGTCCGCATGAAAACTGACCGGCCCCAAATGACTTCTCACATCCCACCCCACAAACTCATGCTCAGACAAAGCATTAGGAGGTGAGGAATGCTGCTGTGACTACCCTTATGATGTGGTCAGTCCTGGCCGACAGGCATCTATGTGATGAAAGAAAACCCAGAGTTTACACCTTTGGATTTGTATTTTGACTGTCTGATTCCTTCCCAAGGTAAGCGTCTGAGCTTTTGGATCATACATTTAAGGCACTCGATTCTCTCATATTATATAGGGAGCACAGCTCATGGCTCTGGATTTTGGATGATACTTTTGGGGACAAATTCTTTAAAACACACATTGTTCTGTCTAACGTAGATATATCAAAGTTTTTTGGTTGATCCCGTGAGGAACAAAAGGCTTAGGCATCTTCGACTTCTTTTGTCAATCAAAGTCAGTGGGAAACACATTTAAGTCTGGAACAAATACCACTGTGGCTGTTCAGTGATAAACCTGCATGCAGGATTTTCTTCTACTATTACTGAAGCAAAACAAAGTGCACTATTTGTTAAAGACTTTTTGAAAAAAAGCTCAAAAGTTGGAGGAGCTTTTTTTGCCTTCTTCTCACAGCTGCTTCTGGTTCAGCATAAAATTCTCAAGTGTGATGCACACTTATGAGAGAGGCATTCTGCAAGATGACAACCTTTTTTCAGTTTATCATTATGTGAATATAAACAGCAAGAACATTCCCTTTCTATAGAACACCATTTTTAGAATTTGATTTATTGCCTGTTTCATCATACCCCTGCTATGAACTGGTGAAAAAAAAGTGTGCCCTCCAAAGAAGGGTGAGTGATGTTTTTAACCCGTCATTTCCACAGACCACAGTTCTAGAAACCCTGGAATAGGGAATGTTGATACACATGTGGTGTCCCTAGATAAAGCTTCTCTTTAATGTTTGATAATATAATTTCCAAGTAGTCTTTTAGTGGAAGACAGTTGGTGCTTGGCTCTAATTTCACATAGAGAATAAGGGGTCACAGGACTTGTACTGGAGTTTGTTCCATGTCCACTCAAAGAATGTTAATCCTCTTTTTTCTTGCTAAGATTATCCATGGAGTCTCTGTATCTAATCAGAAGTATATATTGTAGATAATCTTGTTTCTACCTAGGTGAAAAATAGTATATAAATGCAGTATTTTTATTACAGTCATAGCATATATTTTTAAAAAGCACACTACTAAGATACATTGGTGCAAAATAGTTATTACAACAGAAACATATATTTTTAATGACCCCTGAAGCCAATATAACAATTATGCAATTATGAATGTAATTCACTACCATAATAATTTATTTATCATAACAAATTATCTCAGAATTAAAAAATAAAATATTACTTTAACTACAGTCTGTCAAAGGGGGCAGATTTAAGCATTCTGCTTTAAATGAGACACTGGAAAAGACAAATCAGGCAATTTTATATTAGATAATTAAAGGCCTTATGAAAACCAGGCACATTTTGAAGAAAGAAAAGAAAATGAAATTCCCATTGGAGCTAAGAATCCAACTTTCTCTTCAGAAAAGAAGTCCATAACTGAGAGGAATGTTTTGTGTTTTATTCTTTTTTTCTTTTAGTTGAAGAAAAAACAAGTGTAGATTTAGATTCTAAGGATTAAGTTATAAAAAGTCCCTCAGACTGACCTCCAGTATTTTGGAAGAAAGCCCAGTGCATAATGAGGGAGTAAAAGAATGAGAAAGATGGAAAAAAACAATTTATTTTTTTTTTTGTATGCTTGCAGTGCCTTTAGGGACTTTATCTGGGTATGTTGGGTAAACAACACAATGGACTAATACAGGTAGTCTCTCCCTCACCACATGTTTACATTATGCAACAAGTGTTTAATTGGTGACTTCTTTGTACTGAAAAGTGTCTGATCATTTCAACCTTCTGGTAAAAGAGAACATTACTTAAAGGGAAGTGAGTTAGAAAATAATACAGCAACACACAAACATTTGGCAGCAAAATCACTGTGAGAGATTGAAGCATCATCTCTAATATAAGTAAGCAACCCTGAGAATTGGAAGCAGAGGATTTCACATAGCTTGGGAATTTGGCTGCCTCTGTGGCAGATAGAGTAAACAACTTCAGAAATGATTGTGTGTTTCTGTTAATCACTTAGGCCATAAGATAACAGCTAAGTTGACATTTTGTGTGCAAGAAGTGAAACTGCTTAGTCTGGTTCCCTATTTTCTGTCATTTTTGCAGAACAGTGACTGTCAGCAGTGCACCCTGAGTGCAATAACGGTACAGCATATTGGCAAAAAGACAACCTTGAGACTTATGTGCCCCAAAACACAAGTCCTCTCTGAAATTTTCTCATGTTTTAAAATGATAAATGTTGCTATCTTTGCACATCATCTAGTAAGAATGCAAAGAGTGTAAAAAGAAATGAAGGTAACTTGAGCCTTCTTTTTTTGAGAAATATGCCCAGCACTTGCTCTTTAGCTTGCTTTCTTATCACACTTCAATATGTAGTTCCATCACTGCTGTTTAGTGATAATTTCATGACTTGGTGCTACAATTGGTTTTGTTATTAGAACTGATTTAAAATGTTTCTCTCCTCATCCACTGACGTGCTTTTTTTTTTTGCACTCAGATACTTTTGCATCCCGACTTTGCTGAAAAAATTGTTAATGAGACCACATTGTAATTTTCATTGATGATATATCCTTGGTAAAGACAGTTCTCTTTTGAGGAAGGTAGAAGTAGTGTTATAAATGAAGATGTGAAGAACCATTAATCTTTAAGTCAGATAAAATTTGCTCTTCATCAGGTGATGTAAAAACTCACTCACACCTAGATAAAGGATAACACTGTTTCAGGCTTTGGTCTTAGACATTCAGAAAAGGGCTCCTTTCTTCTTGTGCCCCCTTCATTTAAATTTAATAAGAAATACAGCAGTACTTCAATGATCTATTCATGGTTTTTAATGTAGTATCACTCGTAGTCTGTAATGTTTTCTTCTGATATTATGCTTTTCCTAAAGTTGCAATTAATTTTAAAGTACTGAACCTATCACAAGTATCACTTTTCTCTAGAAAAAGAAGCAACATATTGTCTTTCCAACCTGTATTTTACATTTCTGCATGCACATAAATAGATGCGCCCAGTTATTACCTTTGTTAATTTTACAGACAAATGTGTGATTTTAATGCTGAAGAGAGGCTGCATATGGCCTTCAGTAGTTCAATGTACCAGTGGAAGTGGTGAACACCCATAATCTCTTTGGAAGAAGCACATCTAAATTAGGAACAGTTTTTTTGTAAAAATTCTGACAGTCCATCCTTTCCTCTAGTGAAATTATGGAGATTTTACCAATGGGTGGGTGAAAGACTATCTTGAAATCTTGCTGAGTGCTTCCATCAATGATAAGGAAAGTGTCAAATCACATAAGGAGTAAATATGGATAGTATATTCAATTCAAGCATTTTGGGAAGCAGAGAGAAAATACCTAGAGACATGAGAAATAAGCTATATGGTAATAAAGGAGAGTAGAGGTGGATGTTTCCATAGGAACCAAGAGAAAAGAGATTTGTCTGTCTTCAGAACCACTTGCATGACATTCAGAAAGGGGTCAGCAAGTTTCTTGGTACAATATCTTCCTTTTCCTTCTGCTCTTGAAAACTCTTTATATACCTGGAAAATAAAAAGAGCTTAAAAGGTGGACAGGACTCAAGATTAGGGTCTGCAAAGCCAGTGTTGCCTAATTTACATGAGGTCCTCTATGATATCAAGTATTTTTAAGTGATAATTACTTAATGTGTTTATAAGGAGCTGATGAGTACTAACTAGGCCACATGTGTCTTCTTTGGATTGTTGGGTCTGTGAAATATGGGAACATAACACTTTTCTCCTTCTGCAGAATGGTGAGAAAAGCAAATAAATCTCACCAAAACAGTGCTGCCCCGAGAAAATATTACTATTTTCATGTCCCTAGTTGTACTGACTAAAAGTTTTTTCCTATGTGTGGATACTCTGTCACATGTCCAGGCAGAAAAATGTAATTTGTTTAAAGAACAGAACCAAAATGCTTCTAAAGCCCAGATATTTGGGGAGAAGGAAGTATGTGAAATATCTGGGGCTGACAGCTAGCAAATAGCTGAGAAGGAGCTACTAATGCATTGCAGAGGCAATAAAAAGTGATGTGATCTTGTGTAGCAAACCAGTGGAACAATCATTCTGCACAGAAGCATTTTGTTTGTACCTCTCTGGCCAGATCACACCTGAACTATTGCTTTCAGTTCCAGCACCTACAGAAAGGTGCAGATAAATACACAGTTACGATGGTTGAAGGAGGGAGTTAAAGATGAGGAACAATTAAAAGGTCCCTACTATTTTACTCAGCCCAATAGCAAACATGGAAATGGATGAGCTCATATAAGATGAATATAAATATGAAATAGGATGAGAAAAATATCCAAACGTAACCATGGTTGAATAAATATAGGCTGCATATGAAAACAGTGTATTTTTTTCATGGTAATATTTTCCCTGTGGGAATGCCATCATTTTTACAGCAAGTTTGAGGAAAACCCTGGAGAGCATATGTCAGAGAGCAATCTTGAAATTGTAGTTTATATGCATTTAGCATATCTTTCTCATTCTTCTTCTTCTTCTTTTTATTATTATTATTGTAATATAAATCATATTCAGTTAAATATAAGAGGTAGGAGAATAGTGAGTTGCTGAAAACAAGAAAAGTTGTAGCTATATGCTCCTCGTGAGATACACAAATTATTGCAAGTGTTAATTTCTTTTTAGTCAGATGTAAAGGGAAAAATATGGAATGCAAAGCATGAGTTAAAGATCAGTGGGAAGAAGGCTTGAGTGCTCAGAGCTCTGCCATGAGATCATAGGAGCTTTATCAGGTGACATTGAATGGGACACCTCTTCAAGGAAATTAGTTCTCCAGAACTCTGGACTTATTTTCCCTACAGCTTGAATTTCTGTAGACCCCAGAGACAAGGTTTCTGGTAATGCTGCTTTCTTAAGGCAACACATCAAAGAGAAGCTTTGCCTTGAGTTAACATTAAGAGTCAGTGAGAAGAAATACACCAGACAGCCAGACTGTCTGTTTTGGAGTCCCTCCAGACCAGTGGTGGCATGAACATGGCCAGGAAGAAGCCAACTGAGAGCCTGGGTGGATTGGGGGAGTTTGTTACCCTTTTCGCTTCTGTTTAAGACAGCAGCTGCTAGCCCTGCTGAAATGGGTTTAAAATTGGTTCTTGACAAACTCATGTGTAGTCTCAAGGCCGTTATTCTTTCTCCATCATGGAGATTATTGTTGTTCTGCAGCCCATACTTGGATCTTGAAAATGACATACTACAGCACGTTGGAAAGTCAGTCATGTAAAAAGTCAAGAAATAAGCTAGTAAACAAAAATTCACATTATCCTGACTGGCTTTGCCAGTTGGTTTAAATGAGAGTGATAAATTTATGTTTCCTTCACTGGCACTGTAGTTCTTTCCTTAGTTTTCTATAAGCCTGTTTTGGAAGACAGAATTTAAATGTCATGGATCATTGCCAGCAGAAAAATGAAACTTCTCTTGGGTGGGAGCACAGAATGTCAATGGCTTGTTTGAGCTTTAGATTCATTTTGCAGACACACAACTCAATTCAAGGAGATTTGGTAGGATGAGATAAACAAGTGTTGACAAAACGTAGAAAAGAAACAGACTTTCACATGCTTATGGAAGGTAGGTAAGCTGCTTCTCTGAAAGAAACATTTTAGAGGCTGATCTCTTGCCAGACTTAAGCTGCAGATTGCTATGTAGCTTGTCTGTGTTTCATTCCTTTCCCTGGGTTAGACATGGTTTCTCATCTCTCAGAAATGAAAGGTGGATGGGCAGAAAAAAAAAGAAGTGGAGGGAATGACGTCTTTTTCTCCAGTTTTGATGGTATCAGAACAGAGATGATCCAAATGTGACACCATCACTGATTTATGTGAAAGCTATCCACGCAAATCAAGGCAGTCTGAAAATATACATAAAGAAAAGCCCTTGATTTTATTCCTGCACATTAGGTGGAAAATTCAACTCTGAAACACTTTTTAGAGTACAGTTCTCTTCTATATTTTTTGCCAAGACATTGATACAAAGTTCTGTGCTTCTAGGCTAGAAAGAGTGCTTTTCTAAAAGAGACTGAAGGATGAAGCTCTCTGAGCTATCTTACTCACTGATTTAGTAAACAGATTTTAATGGGATAATTTCCATTATTAACAATAGTCATGCCATTAAAGTATTTGTCTGAAACAGGGTCCTATGCACTACTGAGGTAATCTTTTCCAGAATAGGAAACAAGATTAGGGCTTTGCAGACAGAATTATCAGTTCTGATTGGGTGGATTTGATGTAGCATTTCTTTCTCACTTTGAATCTGCTTAGTTTAAAGTTAGATCTTCTTGAATTTTTCACCTTTCACAAATGTTTCTGTGCACTTACTACCTATGGCATCTGTACACTAGTGCACGCTACTAGTTAGCCTTTTTGAAATAACTTTTCCCATTTAGGTTAAGTGAAGTTTTTACCAGTGTGGCTGCAGAATTCAGTTCAGCTCAGAGCAGGTAATAATCCAGAGAGTTTGCATTAATGTGAAAGACAGTGGGATATATTTTCTGAAGTGGGATAACAACTGGGTATGGTTGCTCCATCTATGCAGGTTTTTTGTGTTTTTATCAATGCCCGTATGACACCAGTAATGCACAGGTTGAATGAAGAGTAATCTATCAGGGAATCAAAAGATGAATAGAAAACTTTTAATACATGCATCCTGTGCATAGTTTCTCATTGTATAGATTTTGTATCCTTAGTTAAGCCCAAATATTTATGAAACTAAGGACGAGTTCCATAGGTAAAATATTATGAAAATCTCTATCTAAATAGTGAAATATCTATTGAAAGTAAACATGAATATTAAATGACTGAATGAAGAGATAGTTTCGTAGATACATTCGAAGTCCTTTGTGTACACAGATGTCCATTTGCAAGTGCTGCTTGGTAAGAAAGTATGTTGTGTCCATGAGAATCTGTATACAATCCAACTCCTTCAAAATTAACCTCTCCCTGTGTAGATATCATATTTCTCAAAGGATCAGCTATTAGGTTTTCTTAAGTCCTCTTCAGATTAGCAACATAATTCAATCCAAACTCTAATTCTCACAAGAGGTTCTCACTGCATGTTATGGTGTTTTACAACTGTTTTAGCTTTTGTCTGGGAAATAATAATATACCAAACCCTATTTGTACATAGATTTTTCTATATGCTTTTGGCCCAAGCAAAATAAAATAGAGTAAAAAAATGGTGCAAGCTTAGACTTCTGTTTGTTATTAGCAGACCCTGGGTACTTTGTGTTGCCTGATGAAAACAGTGCAAAAATGCTGACTGTACTATATATACGACAAACAACTCCCCACTAACACAGTGCTGAAGAGGAAAGGTGAAACAAGCTCAATCACGATGTTAATAAACACCCTATATTTAGTATAAATTCTCATTTAAATATTTTTTTAAAAATTGAGTGAAAATGTAATTGAGCAAACAAGTATCATGATTCTTCTAGCAGTAGGCTGGACCAAAGATAATTCAAGCCTGCATGTGGTCCATAACTGAAGCTGGGGTGAAGGAAGGTGAAGTACTGCTCAGTCAACCCTATGATACCCAGTGACTCCCCTCTGCTTGAATCTCAGAGCCATCTATGCCCTTCAGCGAGTCTTGAACCTGACTGTTGTGGCATAAGGAAAAAAACCAAAACAGGGTGACATCCATAAACCAACTTTAGGGCAAAATAAATGTCATCAGGAAAAACAATCAGGACCATCATATTCATAAGCAAAGAAGCAAAGAGTCTGCACATCATTTTCCTTATTCATTGCTCGGTAATGACAACTTCAAAAGATTATATTTCCATTTACTTTGACAACAAACACATTCAATCTATAGTTATTGAAACTGGTTATTTCAATATCAATTTATTAGCAGCATTAACAGGAATGCTGATTGTTTTTAAATGCAAAACAATGTCTTTGTCACTAATTTTAGAACTAATTTTAATTTGAACTTGACATTAATATAAACATGACAATGCCACTTTGCCACTATGTATTGCCATCATGTATTTTTATTTTCTCATGGGAACTGACAGAATGATTCATAATGACAATATTAATATAAGCCTATGAATAACAATAAGGATTTATAATAATATTAACATACATAACATCATCTGTATTGAATCTGTCGACGTTAATAACTTAGATTTTTTTCCCAACGTGGTATACATTTTCATGTGTCTATAAATGTCTTCATTAATATACATTTGTGATTACTCTTAAGCTTATGCATAGTCTCTTTTATTGTGCAAATAAGGGTTATAGCATACACTCAAAGAGAGCAACTCTCGATACATCACTTTTATTGTTAATAAGTCCTGTAAAAAAATTAGGTTAAAAACTCTTTCTCATTAATTAAAATTGATTTGTGTTCCTGAACTAAAAATGTTCATAGTAGAGGATATCTATGAAACTTACATAGCTCATGTATATAGAATCTCTCAGAAAAAAGCTATGCAAAAAAAAGTATTTTTCAGAACTGACAAAAAAAAAAAAAAGAAAAGGAAGAAATTTACAGCTTGTAGTGAAAGTTTTATCTCTACATACATCCAAGTACAATTGGGAACAATAAGACAGTCACAAAGGCAGTTCTAAATGATGCATAGTTGTTTGAGGGCATATGGTACATTTCACTTTTAACTGAGACTTTTTCTACCCTTTTAGTGCTTTATGTTAGAATCTTAACAAGATTTGTTAGTCCAGCTTGTTTTCTTTAAAGTACAGTTGCTAAAAAAAGCCAAGGAGGAAAGCTAGTGTCACAGCCATCTGTGAAAAGAGACAGAGCAATAAATGTGTTGAATTGTGATGAGATATACACCACTAACGATGAAGGTCTCTCGGGAAATCTTCACATGCTGTTGATCTTCTAGTGAGCTGGACCATCAAACACATCACTAACATTACAAGGAAATAAAACCTTTTTCCTCCATCTTCCTTCGCTGTGTTTAAGATGAAAAGCTCACCTGTAGACATTAGTAATTAAACTATCTCGAGATGGGAGTGTGAGTAGCCCCAAAGAGTTTCGAGATTATCCTTCTGCTCTTGTGAGTACAATTAGATTAAGTAGTCTCTACTGTCCACGTTGAGAAAAAAGCTACCTGGAAATGAAGACTCTGATTCAAAGAGCTTTTTCAGAATGTCTCTAGGCAACTCATGTGTTTGTATTGAAACTTCATTTTGGGAGCTTTCCTGAATGGGGATGTAAGGTGGTTGTTGAAATCCACACAGCCATGCCTAATGCAATATTTCTGAGGCTCAATGCCATACTTCTTTCTCTAGCCTGTGTCATCACTCATTAGCAGATATAGCTTGTCATGTATGATTAAAAATGTATTAATTAAAATTACTGTGTCAAAAGGTTAACTATATGATTTATGCTATTTGATTATAAGTGCCTTTAGAGACATGTTAGGCTGGATTCCTATTTACACCGTAAGATATATTCCGTTTTAACTCAGAAAGATGAGTTTCACTAAGGGAAAAGAAGAAGGACATGTTGAGAGGGTACAGCTTTTTCTCTGAAACGGCTTCAAGAAGCCTTTTACAGGTAAGTTTGTCTTGGGGTAGGCAGAGGGAACCCTGCCCTGGGAAGCGGCGTGGCAGCCACTGTTGCCCATAGGATACAAGGAGAGCCCATGCTGCTTCTGCAAGGGGCTCCCCAGACCTGCACTGCAGCACTCTCAATCACGGGGCAACACAACCGGTCTCTCTCCCCTTTGGTGGCAGCCATCACAGCCAAATCCAACAGCCAAGCAGCACAGCCAGGTTCTGGCAGGAGTAAAGTTGGGAGTGGGACCATTTCCCACTCCTCCCGATCTGTCTGCTGTTTAAATGGTGGTTTGTGTGTTTATGAGAGGCTTCCATGCCAGGGTCAAGAGCGGACAACTGCGATTCAGTTGTAGGGAATACTAGATGCAGTTACTGCTATGGATGGCTGCTGCCAGTTTGAATACTGCAGGACAGGTACTGTTTCAGCAGCTACAAAAAATCCCCAACTGCTAGAAGTAAAATTAGTCAACATGCTTAAGAATCTTCTTAAGAAATGACACTTACTTGTGGCTTTGATTTGGGTCCTTTGGGAGTCACATAGCATATAATGGGACCATCAATGTTTCATTTGGGTTAGGATATAGTCCTCCCCATATCTTAAGTTAAAATTGGGCTAGATTCCATGTCATCTATTGTATTTAAGTTCCTTGCTCTCTTGTTTCTGTACACAAAATCTTTACACAGCAGAATCAACATGGAATTGACTAGAGAGATAATTTTGGTCCTGGTCAGTTCTTACCATTTGAGCTGCATTGAGTGGTACGTTTTCCACCACCCAGAGTCTTGAGATCTGTCTCATGCCAAGTGAATCCTGAAAGCAATGGAATCCAATGCAGAGTTTACCTTTCTGTCTTTGATATTATTTTAAAACTGTATGAGATAAAGAGCAAAAGAAAAAGCAGTTAGGGAAGGAAAGTATTTTGAGATGGCAAAGGTGATTAAAATTATTTTTTTTAGGTGTGTATGTGCAAAGGAGAGCTGTTTCATCTTTATTGTTCTGAACTACAACTGTCATTGGTATATTGGTTTTACTTCCACTCGGGTCCTGTGTTGTTTTCAGGATATGCTGGATCTGCTACTGGAGTGGGAGTTGGGAGTAACAACCAAGGAAAACAATCTATTCTTATGTTTTAGGAAAGATATTTCAAGCAAATCTCTCTACAAATTTCCTGCTATAAGCTATTTGTTTTCAAATATTCAAAGGAAAAATCCAAGACTCATCCCCTCTCAAACATTCCTTAGAGTAGCATGCAAGAATGCTGCTTAAAGTAAAAAAAAAAGAACAAAATTGTCAACAGAAATCCGAAATTAATGAATGTTCTGTCATATATAATAAGAATAATGAAAATACAATTAGGTATAAAATAGTATGCAGAATATTACATTAAACTCTTAATTTGTAGGATTTTGCAGGTATTGAAACAAGCCTTGTTTCTGCATATTTATTGTGTGGTTGAATTTCTGTGTTTTATTTTCATTTAAGATGCAAAGTCTTTTATATAGTGAGACTCATGAATTCAGAAAAGAAAATTGAATTTATTTCATAAATCCTACTTATAGATTTCTTTATAGGCTAATGGAAATCTGCTATATCTCTATTATAAAATAATATGCTACAAATCTTTGATTACGTGTTTTTAATCTAATATTTTTCATGCTATTTTGACACAATCTATTATACCACTGTAAATGTTATGTATGTAGGTATTTTCATAATACTTGGAAATAAATTACCCATTAATTCTTGATGATTCTTTCTTTTAATGAACAACTAATTCTCCTAACTTTTGTATTGTCCTTATAGCCTACTCTAAAGGCTAGTGATAAGTAGTTTAATTGATTTCAATAGTTTGTAACTCTAAGACTTTATCTGAGGGGGTTAAAGTCATACACAAGCTGTAAATCATAGCTGATTTATTTAAGAAGTCCCTGGGGGGTGGTGGGTTGAAGGGGTGATTTTACCAAATTGAGATCAACATTCATACCTGATGAAAACAATTTTAAAAATTTGGAAATATTTCCCCTTGTTTTTGGATGCTGTTTAGTGAGTTCTTGCCTGAATTAAATTTATTCTTTGGATCGTCTTCATTTTACAGACATTTATAGTGACCAGAACCAAGTTAGCAACTGTTCTCTTCCCAGGAAAACTGGATGACACTGTTAATATATCAGCTGCAAAATATTCATATTAACCTTTACATTGTCCCCTACTAGCTTCAGCATCATCATTAACTGAAGTGTGACTCACTTCCCTGAGGATAAATTGTTCCATTTAAGAGGCCACATGAAGAACATGACCTGCACGAGTAGGGAAGAGGTCTGTGCAGTTTGGCAGATGCCTCTTAAGAAGAAGTGTTGGAGCAGGTGACGCAAATAACAGGGACACAACAAGGGCCACAACTCCATTAGTCTGCACTGCCCAGTTAATTGCTCTTATTCCCACTTATCCCTTGGAATACCCATGTGGATAAGTGATATACAGAGGTACTTAAAAGGTGAGAGAAAGCTGAAGACAGCTGAGCTGTCTGTCTATTTGCCATAGGAAGAAAGAGACTGTGGTTGTACATATAAGTTAATCTATTGGCTGGTCTTCTCTACTTTGTTTGCTACTGTTAACTTTCCCTGTGATATATCTTTTCATGGCCTTTTTAAAGGAGGAATGTCATGACTTGATGCAATTTGGAACTGTCCTGGCCACACTGGATTCAGAGTGGCATTATATGTTTCAGCCTCAGCAGTTTATCAGCTACATTGAAAACAATAAACATAAGACCGAGAAAATACATTTTTTTAAAACGAAATTAATGTACAGAAGCAGATTCAATCATCAACTAGTTCTTTGCAAACTGTGTTAAGTATATATAATACCACAAACTGTGCAATTGATATAATTTAGGAACACTTTCAAAAAAAGTGACCCCCTTACCAGAACTTCTGTGAACTCCAGGACACAGGTTTTACTGAATCTTGACTTTCATAGTTACTTTAAATTATAGGCTTAAACTAAAAGAGCAACCGATTAATAAATACCATTCTATTTCAGCACAAAAATTGGGCCAAAGTAATGGTAGGGCTCTGATTCAAAGAAAGAGGAGATTTAAAGAAATAAATACCCACAGTGACATTACAGCACTAATTTCAACTATCTGAATTGAGACCCACTGAAGGCAGAGTTTGTCTTAACAGTTATAATTATTTTGGAGGCTTTTCCTCTGTAGGCAGTTCAGCTTCTCAAAAAAAACATTGTTTTTTTTATCCTTCTGTTTGCCCTTATCCAAATCTATGCATTCTAAACCACTGTAATATTCAAATAATGAAAATCATCAACAGAATATGTGGGGGAAGTGTTATTATCCTCAGTTTTGCATATGAAGAGTTGAAATCAAGACAGAAGTAAAAGGAATTGACCAGTTTCACCCAGGAATTCTGTGCCACAGTAGGGAATAGAATGTAAGTCTTCTAAATGTAAGGTTAATTTCATCACTTCTGACCCATCTAACCTCTGTAATTAGTCTCCTTTCCCATGTCCCAGCTGAGTGTGACTAAGTATAACTCTAAGATATTGTTTTGATCCTTGACGGCTTTTGTTTTGTGTTGGCTTCCTCCCATTACCACATTCTTATTCTGTATTCCTTTTATACAAGGTTTTCCTTTTTCTTAGGAGACAGCATCTGGAAAATAAAGAAATAGATTGGTTCATTGCTGAGTTAGTCAATTATAGTGCCCCCAGCCCCTAGTGTTGATTCAAATCTTGACAAAAAAGCACACTACATAATTTTCAGATATGATCAAAATTATAAGTGATATAACACCTTTGCTTTTCAAGTACTTAATTCTTAAATCTTAATCTCCTATTAGGAAGAAAGAAAGAGAAAAAGAGAAGAGAAGAGAAGAGATGAGAAGAGAAGAGAAGAGAAGAGAAGAGAAGAGAAGAGAAGAGAAGAGAAAAGAGAAGAGAAGGTGTTTATCCATCCTTTCCTTCATCAGAAGATCTTGTAATGCCTTAGTCTCAAAAGATATTTTATTTCCATGATGTTCTGTCATCTTTAGCTGACCACATTCTTCCTTTCATTGCTTAATAGACTGTTCTGGGAGGACCTCATTTGGATGGAAGAAGGAAATATTCTTCCTCCGGTAGAATGAGGGCAAATCTCGTTATCTTCAGCAGCTCAATACACAAGTCCCAGTTACGTCAAAGCAAAACCTGGGTGAGATCATTAGGGACAGAATTTCTGAATAAATCTATATAAAAGTGTCTAAAAAGGTTAATGTTCTTGCTGGCTAAGACCTGCAAAATTAATTCTTCTACAAGCAGATTTGTACAGTAGTCTCCTTTGAACCCCTATGACCACAAATACATCCAAGAAGTACCTTACCCCACTTTCTGCCAATCTTAGTCCTGTCTTTAAATATTCAAGATTTTAGCAATCATAAAATATCCAAATATGTAGAAGTTTCTGCAGTTAACTGAGTCTGACTTTCAAAGCTATGAGCTTTTTGATCTCCTAAAGATCTGAAAGCATTTTGTAGTTTACATTTGCATAGAGGTGTTTCAAAAGAGATATGATTATCTCGTGTCCATAAAAAAGCATAATGAACTATTTTTATTTTTTAAAATATACAAAGCATTTATTTGTGTGAATATTTTTCCAGAAAGCCCCAAAGGTTTATGAGACAAAAGATCCAAAGAACATTAACTTTGAAAGAACATAAGAGCACATGTGAATTTTTTATTCATATTCTTTGTTTTTCATATAAAAAGTGGAAGTGTTCCCTTAAACTGAAGAAATCCAGATCAATGACTTCTCTGAATCAAGTTTTCTGTCATCTTTAGTGGAAGAAAATACATATTGAGTTTAATGGGCATGAACTGACTGGTAAGAGAAAGGTTGCAAGCTAAAAAGAAATACTGAAAATTCTTCAGATCTCTGTTTTCTGGGTCATGTATGATTTTGGAACAATCTGTGTATGTTTTACGCAAGTAGAGATCATAATCCAGAGGAAAAAAAATATTAGAAATAATTCTATAAGTAAAAAGTCAATTTTTCGGAGTAATTTCTAGTTTGTGTGAATAATCTAGATTACTTGAACTCATTGACAAAGGTTAGTATGCCCACATTTGGAAAAAAATTGAACTTTGCTGAACTGTCAAACATATAACTTCTACATAGCTAATTGTTTCTATTGATTTATTTTTTTCCAAGAGAATAAACAGGTCAGTCAGTTATGGAATGTCTGATAAGGAAAGAGGATACATTCTTGAACATTCTCCACATACTGATTTTTTCCTCTAGAAGTGAAGGAAAAGCAATGTTGTCTTAAAAAAGGTCTGTGCAGAATTGACAATAATTTTTTTATTGTTTTGGCAAAAGAATGTGGATAATATTGGTTACACTTGAACAGAGTACTGTGATTTATTTTAGAGTCTGTGTTATTCAATTTTGTCTTTAGCTGCCTTTTCATCATTTCTGTACTTATATCCACTGAGAGTAGAAGTTGCTGGGCACTGTTTATGATTGTTTGGTATTCCCTACTGGTATCCTGTGTGTGTTCCTTTGAGATAGGCAATATGAATCTTTCTTGGAGCATGTGTGGCCCCAAAATGAAAAACACAAACCTCCAAACTCTCTCGTCCTAACCTCTCCAACAACTATTTTCAAAGGAGCTCTCCAGCTCCCTTATCTCATTAGTACACCTGATGGCTCTGCCCAACAGCTTTTCCATCTCTCTTCAGGGCCCTAGAAATGTCCAAATTGACTGCTATAAGCAATGTGTTTGGCTGTTGTTTCCAGTGAAATATGGACAGAATGTAATTTTCTTTGTTTCAGTATCATACTTTTTAACTACACACTGTTGTCTGCCTGGAACACGTCTGATGAAACTGGAGAGCCTTTTGCTTTCCTGACTTTCTAAGCACCACTTTATTTATGTAAAGATATTACACAGTATGTGATGATTAATATATATAATATGTGATCAGGTCAATTAAATCTCCATGAAAACCAGTGCATAAAGAAAAAGGGAAAAAAAAATGGAGATGGAATAGCTCTGAAACTTGTTCCATCATACCACTGGTGTGTGAAGGTGACACACAGGTGATCCCAGGTGCAGAATTCACGTGCAGCCACACGGATATGTGATGTGTTAAAAAAATACTACCAGCCTTCCATCTGACTTTCTTAGGTAGCCAACTATTGCAGAAATGTTTGCTTTTGCTTTATATGTGTAATGAATTTATTTTCAAAATGCCTATTAGGTAATGTAAGAAGAAAATCTCCATTTGCATGTGACAAAGATGTATACCAAAATATCTGCAGCTTAAACTTTCAAACGTTGTACCACAAAATATTGATTTTTCAAATACTTTAGCATAATTAAGCATTTTCTATGTGTCTTTCCTATGGCTTTAATTATAGAAGTAACTATCCAGGACCTCTGAAAAACAAACCATATATTCTCAAGACAGTTACTCAGAAAATTAGAAAATAGGAGTCATTTATGGAAAGCTTAATATAAGTGACTTCACTTATCTGACACAGCAGTTTGTTGACAAAATGAGAGATGAAATTCAGTTCTTTGGGCTGAAAGTCCAAACAACACAAATCTTGGTTTCTTGTTTTTTGGGGTTTTTTTTGGTACAAATATGCCAACACTTAGTAGAAATGTTACTGGGGACCTACCATTATGAACTGTACCATCTCTCTTCATGTGCAGAATACTGTTCTCTGCACCTCATTAGAGTTCCAGCCTTCAGATCATGTTATGCCTTCTCCTGCTAAGTTAAAAATCATTGTACTATCAGAAAATGTCTAATTATATTTATATCAATGGTATTTACAACTTGAAAACAAGTAATAAATTTAATATTAAATTCAAGTGGAAGGAACAATCTGACTTCACTTTACCAGTAAACATGTGATGTATTGATCTGTCTCCATCTGTAATGACCTGCACATTTACAGTTCTCTGTTTTAAGAGACCTGGAAATCTAATCCAAAGCTATATTCACAGAGAAGATGTAAAGTGTTCATACACTTCTTAGGAGCAAGATTAGAAGGCTCAAACTGGTGAAGGCTGCATTGGATTTGGGACTGCAAGATTACATTTCCATTTTTTGTAGAATTATTTCCTGGATTAACATGTACTACTTACAGTCAGGGCTCTGCATTAGCAGGACAGCATTTGCTTTCCTGGTTTGCTGCTTTGCATCTTTGCACCTGGTTTGCATCTCTGTATCACGCTGACCCAAAACGTGTGGATATAGAATTCTGACCACCACAAGCTTGATGGGTTTCTGCCTGGCCCTTGCACAGTCTATATGAATTCCAAGGTGGGTAAATGTTCTTTTGTGTTTCACTGGCATTTATGTCTCCATTCACCACTTAAATATCTAGGTGCACTGTAAATTCCGTTGGCAATTTTTCTAGTGATTTTTTGGGGTATGCTCATAATGAGCCAAGTCCAAATACAGTCAAGTGGCTCAGTTCCAACTTCCCAGCTATCTCCTGGAACAAAGGAGGTAATGCTTTATACTCTCTCTGACGTAGTATGAGTTCTCAGAGGAGAATGAAGACAGCCAGCAAGGAGAGGGAAAGCCAACTGAAGAGAGTCATCTGAGCCAGAGCTCCCACCTCCCCAAGGACTTCTCTAGCCAACAGTGAAGCCTTGTCTCCAAGGCACTCTGATATTCACAAGTGCAGCAGAAGCATGGGAGTTGTTAGGATTTTGTTCAGTTTCCTACTTAAATGCGATGTGCTGTGCTCTCTATCATTATGTCTGGGAGGAAGGTTACCTGACCAAATTTTCTGAGGCAGGATGAAAACTTGTGTGAATGTAGAGTAGTAGGCTGCTTTTTCTCACCATAGAAGAGGAGGGCTTGCCTCTCTAAGCAACTACCATGGCCCAGGGTAGCAGTAAAATGCTCAGCACTGAGGACTCAGCATCTGTGCTGTCTGCATTGCGGGGAATTGCTTTGGATGAACTTTGGACTAATCCTGTGTTTAGAATGTTGTTTGGTGTTTGCAATCCATTAGATGCATTCATGTGCTTTCATCTCAAAGACAGCTAGTTCAGGTGCTCCAAGACAGCAACTTTATGCACTCCTGTCCTGAATTTAAAAATTAAATGGAGATGCTCTCTTCGAATCCTAGAAAGCAGAATAGGGCTATGAAGGGGAAAATTACAAGAGAGAAACTTGCTAGTGTGAGTACCTCCTTGGAGAGCCTGAGAGGTACAGAGAGCCAGCATGCAGCAGGGATCAGAAACAGAGCTTAGACTCTAAGTATATGGAAATAAAGACCCCTTTACAGGAACACAGAGAGGTCTGCATAGAGCTTGCCTGACACAAGAAATCGTTGCTGTAATGGACAGAAGAACTGGTTGAAATGTATCCGTGATGCATCTGTCTTCATGCCTTTTATTTGTCTCTTTTCCATCAGATATAAATTTCAACTATTGACAGATCTAGCTTTTTTTAGTGTGTTACTTTCGTGTTAGAATAAAATTATTTGTGTAAATGGGAAGTCTGACATGTCTTTTTCTGATTTCAACAAATTTTAGAGGATGTACAGGTTAAGATTTCTGGATCTGTCAGGTTAAAGAATTAGTTTGAGATGCGTTCAGTCTGCTGTCATTTTTTTTAGCTTATGATGCTTCTTGTCCCTCTGAGTTTAGTGAAAGAACTAGAAAGAACAAGATGAATTTTGTGAAATGTTTATTTTTGCCACTTTTAACACATTATTTCATCCACAGGTTTTCCACTAGAGAAAGGGTTATTTAGTCTGGCCCTCAGTTTTTATCCTATCCACACTGGAACTAATCTTACTGGCAACAAACATAATCTTATTTGAGTGAGAGAGACTGAAAAGTGATATCAAATTCATTTCTACATTTAAAAAAAAATATTTTAATCTGCTGTGCTCTTTTTAGTTCCAGCAATGACTCTATTCAGTTTATCATTCCAGACATTTCTTCCTCCAAACTTCCTCACCAGGTTTTGCAAATGCTTTTTTTTAAGGGAGAATTATTTCACATACCCTCGCACTTTGTCTGAGAAGCACAGTCACGTGGGAACTGATTGCTGTCCCCTGAAAGGATGTTTTCACTCAGAATTAATATAGCTTTATCTAATTTATGACATCACATAACATGATAAATTATGAATAAAAAATATCATTATTTGCTGTGTGAATGCTTGTCATCCATTTTGATAGCAAATTTATCCTGAAGCTTTTGAAAAAAAGCTTCCACCAGCACACAGTAACATCATTAGTAGCACAAGCTCAGAAAGGTCCTTTTGCAAACGGACGCTCCTAGAATGTGCACTGCTCTGCTTTTTCTGGCTTTTATAATTTACTAAATTTCAATGTATAATATATTGTATTCAAAGTTAGATAGAATTAATTGTTTGCACTCAAGCAATAGTTTGTAGATAGCAGGATTTAAATATGACACATGTGCTGCACATCAGTTCTAGCAAGGAAAGACGTATGGATCCAGCTACGGTACTCTATAAAGCAGCTTGTTTACAAATTACTAATTTGCATATCTGTCCAGTATGGAATTTTAAATATTTTTAAAAATTATTTCTTATAATTTCCTATTGTGCATTCATTTGCTTTCAAACTCAGCCAGACATGGAAAAATATCCTGCATACTGTTAGGTGTATGTCTACAAAGAACCTGTAGGTTTTTGAAAAAACACGAGAATATTTTTTTCTGTTATTTCTGTATTTTGATTTCACTAGAAAAGATGAAGTGATGGGCTAGAAATATTAACACAAAGCTAATTAAACCCTTTTTTATCCTAGAACATTTGAAATTGTTTGGCTGACGTTTCAGTCAAAGATTTGTGCTGTTTCTTCTTTAATCTGAACCTATTCACCCATTCCAGGGAAGTTAAGAATAGATTTTCTGTTTTTGTATGATTCCTGACTGTCTATAATCTGAGGAAATTAATAAGGAATGAAATGACTTTTACATTTACTTGGGACAGTACTTGGCAGAAATTCTGTTTGTAAACAACAAACCTTGAGAACAGCTTCTAGCTTATTCAACATCACACATAAACTGAATCAACAGCACCCCTTGGTTGAGTTTCTAGCTGTGCTGTTTGACTCAAATATCTTTTTTTTACTGATTGTAGATTTTATGGCTTTTGTTTAACCTAGGCTAGATTTTCAGTTACGGGGAAAACAAATGAAAGAAGGGGGAAAACATCCAGCACTACACAGACATCATAAATCCCAATAATATGAACCAGATAAATATGGCTCAGAAAAACATGGTTAAACTTTATTGGTGAATTTGCCTTTAACATGCTTTGCAGAATTTTAATAGCAGCCAGTTTTGGTTGTTCATTTCAGACAAGAAAGGTAAAATGTGATAAGAGCTACAGATAATTTGGGTGGTCTGAGTGTGGCTACGTCAGTGTCTGTCTGCCTTATTTACAACTAGGACAGCTATTTGTGGTGGGTAAACTGTATATTAGGAAGAGAGGCAGCTGCAAAGAAAGAAAAAGCAATAGTAAAGGAAAAAGCTTATTCAGAGGTTTCTGCCAGGGGAAAAAAATAATCAAGGAAAGGTCAGGTTAGAGGAGGTTCTGAGGGTAACCTGACAGTGCCCAAGGCTGAACACCTGAAATAAAATGCTTTCACTATAAACACACTTAGTTGCTTATTCTGGTGCAAATCATGTCAATTGCACCAATGTCTGGTGGGCAACATGAGGGCAATGTGTTTTCTTCACTGACATTTAAAGAGGAAGCTGGTTTAGAGCTGAGTACAGACAATAGGATGGCAGAAAATAAATGAGAAATGTTAAGTCCTGAGAAGTTTATATATATATCTAAACAAACACCTAGAAGATCTTCGGTGATAATTAGAGTTTGACACTGCTAAGTCTTTAGCATCTCTCTCTAAGACATGCATTCAACAAAGTATTTGAGCACAGACAATTTGGTGGTTTCAGGTAGAACTGTGAGACACTGACAATTTCCATAGTTAAACAAGTGCGTATGTTCAGGTAGCTTACACTGAACCAGTGTATCCCATTCAAAATGCAATTTATAAATTCTAAACTCTAAGGAGCAACAGCACATCAAATGTGCTAAAAGCTCAGACAAAATAAAGGTTATTGAAGGAAAGATTATTCTTTTGATAGACATCTGAGCTGTATAAATGTAGCCCTTTAGAGCAGAAAAGAGAGAATGATCAATATAGCAGTTGCTCCAATGACAGTTCAGTGAAACTTTGAAAGCATTTATTAAATATATGTTGCTGTTTTCTCAAATGGATTATCAGAAGCAGCACATAATATGCCATTAATTTAGTCTGTTTAATGATTTTTTTAAAGAAAAGGTTTGTAAATTGATCTTGGCAGCTTAACAAACAATAGATTACATTGCCAATAGTTAGCAGAAAGAACACTTTTTTAAAGACTCCGAGTAAATAAAATGAAACAAGATAGAGAAAATAATTTTTTTAAATGATGTGTGCCAGACACTTGGGAGTATTTTAAATTTTACATGTTCTAAGCCCACAGTAAGAACAGTCTTTTTATTGTTAAATTAGTGAGGAAGAAAGGAAAAAAAGCAGCATTCCCAAACCAAAGACTCCTAATTTCTTTTTCTTTTTCTTTTTCTTTTTCTTTTTCTTTTTTTTTCTTTTTCTTCTTCTTTTTCTTTTTCTTCTTCTTTTTTCTTTTTCTTTTTCTTTTTCTTTTTCTTTTTCTTTTTCTTTTTCTTTTTCTTTTCTTTTTCTTTTTCTTTCTTTGTCTTTTCCTTTTCCTTTTCCTTTTCCTTTTCCTTTTCCTTTTCCTTTTCCTTTTCCTTTTTTTTTCTTTTTCTTTTTCTTCTTCTTCTTTTTCTTTTTCTTTTTCTTTTTCTTTTTCTTTTTCTTTTTCTTTTTCTTTTTCTTCTTCTTCTTCTTCTTCTTCTTCTTTTTCTTCTTTTTCTTTTTTCTTTTTTTTCCCTTCACTGTTTTAACATAAATCTTTTTGTCCATACAAAGAGTCACTTCTGGTCCCATCAATGTAAAACAGGAAGACATAATTTATTACTAAGAAACACACAATACCATACATATACTTTTGAAACAAGCAGCCCTAAAATCCCCAAAACACTAACACTAAAAAAAACAGAGCAACATTTTAATGGCAGCCTTAATTCGGTCTCTGTTCTAGCAGTCATTCTCTGTGCACTATATCTGCTGTAAAGAAAAAGTCCTTTTTCAGGTGTAGCAAGGAGTACTCACAGCTTCACCTTTGATGACCAGTAAAAAATCAGAAAAGATATGTGCCTGCTATGAAGAAGGTAGAAGGAAATTCAAGGTGGAAAACTATCTATTGTCTTGATTATTGTTTATCCTTGGTTCTTCTATACATATGCCAAAACTCCACCAGAAAACATGGAAACCAACACAACACTGAGTCTTAACATACTCTTGACTACTTTTACATTTAGAATTTTTTCTGTTACTACACCACTCAGGACTGAATAAGGTGCTATGGGTCTGATAGTTTGTTAGAAACTGTGCCATAAGAGTCCTCTGATTCAGATCCAGACTTGAGCTCTCAATCATCTCGCTAGAGGTGCTGACTAATAGGACAACAGTTCAATATAATTTCAGTTATTCTAAACATTGCTCTGCCTACTCAAAATCCTTGCTGCATTAATGTCTGTGCTTGCCATACCTCAAGGCTGGAGTCAAAGCTTTGGCATCAGAAGGACAATTACAAATTGGCAGCCCAAGTACCTGCCTTGGGTTTTGTGACATTTTCATACATTTAACTATAAACATGTTTTCCACTATCTGAACTGCAAAGTAGAATTGCAAAGCCCCACGTTTTACCTCCTGCATCATCATCCAGATGGATGGGTATGGTTTTTATTCTAAAATCTTTATCACTGAAAAAGAGAGGAGAAGAATATTGTCTGCTTTCCAAGTAACACGTAGAACTGCAGTACTGGCAGGAAGGAGAATCTTGTTTTGACTTGCAAAATGAGTACAATTGATAAAGAAGTCACCGAGGGAGAATAAATGTGAAATATTAGATACCATTTTTATAGCATGCTTTTTCTGATTATAACAGCCACTTTCAGAAAAAGTAACCTTTGCAATAATTTTATTTATTATTTACATCCACTTTGAATAAAGTTGAGACATGGGAATGCAATAAATAGTACCAACAACATTTCTGAACAATCTGCAAAAAACTGTGTTTATATTCAGCTGCATAGGAAGAATGCAAGGAATAACACAGAGTTTATTCTCCTCAGGTGTACATGTGGTCTTTACTTTTTTTTTGTTAAATCAGACCATTTCACATTTTCACACATAATTCGGTATATTAAACATGCTACAGATGGAAAACATTTTAAAAAAAGGCATAAAACTAGCTTGAATTACTGTAAAAATAGATTTGGAAAGCTGGCTTTGATATCTATTGTAACTTAGGGACCTGAGGGGATGCAGTAATAAAACAGAGTTCTGGGACAGTCTAAAAATCAGAGTGACTTTGCCCCTGGCCTGTTCCTGGTGTGGAATTTTTAGTGGTTAAATTACAACAGTGCAGTAAGTTCCCTTCCAAAGGGAAATGCAAAAACAGACTCCAGAAACCTTTGGAATAGCTGGAAGTTTTCATTAAGAAGCCAGTATTTTAGAAGAAGCAAAAAACCTTTAACAACTGTCTGAAAACCCAATCTTTCTGTTATTTGCTTTCATTACTCTTTCTTGTTTCTTCTCCTCCTAAACTGTTACAACAGATCAGATCAACTTATCTTTCCAATTTTGTAAAATTGATAATAGTTACTATATTATAATTATATATTAGGTTATGATTAATAATAACGGGTTCCTGGTTTTGGCTGGAATAGAGCTAATTTTCTTCCTAGTAGCTGGTGTAGTGCTGTGTTTTAGATTTAGGACCAGAATGTCGAGGAAAAAAAAGACATTTTAGTTATTGTTAAGCCGTGTTTACACTAAATAAAAGACTTGCTTTTTCTCATACTGCCTGACCGTCAAGAAAGCTGGGGGAGCACTAGAAGTTGGGAGGGGACAGACTTGGGACAGCTGACACAAACTGACCAAAAGTGTATTCCACACCATATGAAATCATCCTTCGTATATAAACCAGCGGGAAAGGTAGCTGTGGGATGCTCTTTGGGAACTGACAGGACATTGGTCAACAGGTCATGATCAATTGCATTGTGCATCATTTGTTTTGTATATAGGTTTGCTATTATTATTATTATTATTATTACTTCCTTTCTGTCCTATCATACTGCTTTTATCTCAAGCCATGAATTTTAATTTTTTCCCCATTTCTCTCTCCTATCCCAATTGGGCTGTGAGTAAGAGAATGACTTCGTGGTGTTTAAGTACCTGCTTGATTAAACCACAATGGTCCTATTTTGGTGCAATGTGTGGAACCTCTTCAGCATTTGTCACCTCTTTTCTAGTGGTGTTTAGAAATCTGCCTTCTGCATAGTCCATGATCACTTCCAAAATTCCTGAATGGCTGGGGTTTTCTATTCAAGCTAAATGTGTGATCAGTGTGACCCACTTATTCTGCATAGCATCACCTTTATGATGAGGAGAGGGGACCCTTCCTTTCAAACATCCAGCCCAGCACTGGCAGACAATGTGCTAGCAGGAGCTGTGCTTCAGCACAAATCATTTCTGAAGCAGCTCAAACTGCTTCTTTTTTTTTTTTTTTTTTTTAAGTTGGAGTTTTGCAGTCCTCAGATCCTGTGTATACCTGACTCCAAAACCCAAAGTGTTGACCTAGAGTCTCCCCTGGTGCTTTCTGCCACAGGTTCCAGGTAGAGACATCCCTCTTGGCTGTGTTGTAGAGCACATTTTTCTTACTCTGTCCAAAGTGGCCCAAGGTCTTCTGCACGAACTATCTATCTCCTTCTTGATTTTTTTGAAAGGCTTTTCATTGCTCAGGGCCCCATTTGAAGTCGTTCTTCTTCTGTGTCACTTGATAGAGAGGACTGACAATCAGACTGTAATTTGGAATATGCATTCTCCAAAATCTCACAGTGCCTGAGAAAGCTAGTTTGTCAAATGCTGTAGACATAGTTGTTATTTTATTGGTCGCACCCACTGATCCACTGGCATCTGACAATGTCCATATTCGTGTTTTCTTTCTAAAAACTGATTCCCCGATACCGGTTCCATGACTTTATTTTATGGCAAAACGACTTTCAGAAGGATTCAGGCTATTTTCCTCCCTTCTCAAAAACTTCTGCTGTATAGCACAAATCAATAATATCATCAATGTACTTCAGATTTCTGGGGCTCCACTCTATTCCAGTGCAGGCTGGATCAGTCCATGGCAGATGGTAGTGCTGTGTTTCCATCCCTGGGGCAGTTGATTCCAGGTGCACTGACCACCCTTCCAAGTGAAAGCAAATTGTGACCTGCACCCTTCTACCAAAGGAATTGGGAAAAATGAGATATCAGTTGTGACATACCAATCACTTCTGGGGGACAGGTTGGGCATCAGTCAGTGGGTGGTGAGCAATTGCATTGTGCATTACTTGGGTTTTTTTGTTTATTTCTCTCTCTCTTCTTTTAATTACAGTGATTAATACTGTTATTATTATGATAGTATTTTATTTATTTCAGTTATTGTTATCTGAACCCACAGGTTTTACTTTTATCTGATCCTCCTCTCCATCCCACCAGGGCTGTGGGGAGGAGGACAGTGACTGAGCAGATGCATGGTACTTCGTGTGTCTGGGGTTAAACCACAACAGAACTATGGCTGGCATCCTTATGCTGCCAGCCCAGATCCACCTGAACCACTTCAACCTTAGCAGCCAGATGCACCTTCTGGATCTCGGATGCCCCTTCTGGATCTCGTTTTGTTCTTCAGTGTCCTGGGTTGACCCACAACAATGGTGAGTGTTTAATCACTTTTATGGACCTCAATTCTAAAAGTTAATCCTTGCAACCCAGTGAGAGGGCGGAAGGGGTTAACATGCTGCACACCTTGTCTGCTGGCTGTTACTGTCCTGCTGGAGAGTAGCACCCCTCTTGCACAGCTGCAGAAGGGAACATTCATCCACACCTCCTTTGTTCCAGTTTAGCTAACAAATGTATGTTGAAGGCTTCTACTCTTTCAGCTCTACTGAGATTTGTGATATTTTTTCCTTCTCTGTCCCCTGGAGGAGTCACAGGCTGACAGCTCAAAATGCAGTTAGTAAGGGTGAAGAATCTGGCCTACTAATGGTCTATACTGGAGCCATGAGAGTATTTCTAAGACTGTGACTAGGAGGCAATCAAATGCTTAAAGAAATCCTCAGTTCTTGCATTTGCTAAAACAAGGTCTTGGCATCATGTACTTCAATTCTGAGCTCTCACATAACATGTATTTTCCCTCTTCTGCGCACACATTTTTATTCCATATTTTTTCCCGCAAGAGTCTAAGCATATTATCAGAAGACTTGTCTATATGTTCTTTTAAAATATATTTTTATTGCTATTGCTAAATCCAAGGTATTTTTCCCTTTCTTGGCTGAGATTTTAACTAGTGCTATGACATAAACCTTCTTATTGCTTGCTGTTTACTGTCCAAGGACCCTCTATTACTGGATAAAAAAAGAATATTTTCCCATTTATTTATGTCCTGCACAGCTTCCTATCTTATACAAATGAGCCACTTAATTTCTATCACATTTATTTAGGCCTAATTATATCCACCTTGACTGGTAATTGCTCTTTTTTTCTTTTGTTTCATGCCCTGATCCATGCTCTCAAGACATAACCAGTTTTCCAGAAAGCAAAATATGGGCTAATGAGGTATCATTTTCTCCTAGACGACTAATCTCTCTACAGACCATAGTCACTCATGGGCAACCTCACAAAAGTCAAGGAAATTTCAGTAGAGCCACATCTGGCCCCACAACTCAATGAAACTACTCATTACATGGGTCTGCTTCTGCTTTCATTCCTCTTATATGTCTTAAGTTTGCTGGATGAACACTAACAACCTGATTCCAGTCATGCCTGTTGTACTTACTGCTTGATGCATTCCCCTTAGTTTAACAGCTAAATGGCAGAAGAGAGGAAGAGAAAGGAATAATCTTTCTTGTTCTGTGATCCTGCTGGCTGTGCCTTGTGGGATGAGTGTGGGATGAGTGTGAGCTTGTCCTCTTCTTACATTCTGCTTGACAAGGACAGGAGGAGAAAGTGGCAAAGTCAGTGGAGATCTGTGGGAAAGGATGAGTTTGCGGATGATGAGATCATGCAATTGCACAGCAGAGCCCAGGTCCTCATAACTACATACATTTCCTTTCACAATCTCAACTTATCCTTGTGACCTTGGTTAAATTAGGCAATCACAAGGCAGAGGAAAGCTAAACTCTTAATTTCTTTAAAAAAACCTCCACACATCAAACCAAATGAAAACAGACCCCAAGTAATCTCTGCTTCTATGTATTACAACTATAAAATAGATTTCTGAGCTCATAAAAGCAATCTTCCCACATTACTGAGGAAAAGATTGATGGATGGGAAGAAATTTCAGCCAAAATTCTTCCATTGCAAACATTACCCTAACTTTTTTTCCCAGAGAGAGGCAATTAAATTTGGAAATGAGTAACTGCTATGCTAACATATTTACACAAGTGATCTGTGCTATTCCATCAGTCCCCCTGCCTCATCTGACCCACTAAAGTCCCTTATGAAATTTATAATGTCCAGCTCCCTTTGTTACTTTAATTCAGCTGCAGCCACTCAGAAGTCATTCCTGTATGATAATAGGGTTAATTCTTTAGCATAAGCACTATATGGGAGTGTAACTGCGATAACCACACTAGAGGCAAGTAGCATTAGGCTCATTTTCAGGGGTCTTCAAACACTTGTTTAGAATTGCCTGCAGACCTTGGGCAAAGCTGTTTGTCGAAGTATGGGGCTTGTCTGAAGATAAAAGTGGGCATTGTTATATATAATTAAAGAGACGGTCGAAATTGTTTAAATATTTGTTTTTAATGGGAAAAATATCACTTGAATATATTTTTTATTCACTACAAAGAAACCTTTAGACTGTGTGCTAAAAGTGATGCTTTCATCAACATTCATACAAAACTAGGATCAGATATGATCTGCAGCTAAAAATACTAGGTATAATTGATTTAGCTACAAAAAATAAAAATAATGCATCACATTGAACCATATGAGGTTCTGCTGGTATTTTCTCTCCTGGGTATTGGTTTTATCTGTCTGCTGTCACCTCAGCAACATGAGCTTCTTTCTTTGTAGTTGAGAGAACTCCTAGGGACTTCAAACTACACAGATTTCCTTTTATTCACTTAAAACTGAAACAGAAAAACAACAAGAGAGAGGAATGCCAGCTCTTCAACTGCACAAGTTTTTGTCTGTAAATTCATTGTCTTCCAAAGAAAAGTTCAGACTCATGTTATTGGAAAAATGCCAGAGGTTGTGTGTAGAAAGACCACTGTAATGTAGTGGAGCATCCCAGTAATAAGTCTGGGGTGGAAGATTAGTGATCGTGGCTTATGCTGAACAAAGAAATTGGAAAGGAATTTTCTAGCGGGAGTTGCAGACCTGCTGGTTTTGTTAACTTAAACTCTGTATATGCACTTGCCTGGACATGACAGTGTAATTGATATGCACTGTTGAGCATGATATAGAATGGGGAAAAAACAAACTCAGTTTTTCTATTATTCTTTAAAATGAAAGGTCTAGGTAAACCATACAGACACCAATGTGGTCATATAGGACTAAGAAGGAAGAGTGCGTGTGGAAAGTGTCATCACAAGGTTGTGACTGTAGCTCTGCTTCTGTTATATAACACTCAAATAAGTGTTAGTGTGATACTAACCCAGCAAAGCAGACAAAGAATGTAAAAGCAACCTGTGCTGGGACTGAGTGGCTCCTGTCAAAAGAGAGAAATAGAACTTGATTCTCAAGTACCTGATGGGCTGTGCCACATCACATCAGGCAGTAACACAACTAAATGTGTCAGTCTGATAAACTGCTGGGTTAAAATGTAGTTCTTCAAAAGTTAAAAGGAAAAAGAAAAGAAGCAAATGTTGTTGCCCCATCTCCTTGCATCAAGCTCCCTTGTTGTATTTGGGCAGTTTGTTTTTCTTCAAGCAAGTGTGTTGAATTAACACAAGTACAGAGTGGCCAGAATAGAAAGATTAAATTAGTCTAATGGCTCTGGTGGATTCTTTTCATGGTGTTGGTGACTAGCAGTCCACAGAATCACAGAATATGCCCAGCTGGAAGAGACCCACAATGATCATTGGGTCCGACTCCTGGTTCTGCACAGCACCATCCCAGGAGTTATCCGAAGTGACGCTATAAAAAGTATTTACTCCCTGAGTGAACCAGCAAGTTATATTTGTGCGTGTGGGATATTCAAACAACCTTTGTGAATCCATGAGGGGTCACATGCAATCCCTCAGAATCAAGATTGTTCCTAGGGTTTCCGATTCTGTGGCGTATATGATGAAAATCTTTCATGTATACCATTTTCCTCTTCCATTTTATCAAAGTGCAACATTTACTAGTTTATTTGCATCCTTTGAATAAAATTAGTATGCAGAGTATGTAAATTGTACCAGAAATTAAATTCACTGGTTGGGTTCAGTAAATGGTAACAAAACAACATGGATCTCTACAACCCTTTGCCAACTGCTATAGATAGGGACCTGCAGATTTTGGAACACTTTTGATTTACTTTAAACAAATACCAACCTGTTTCTAGATACCTATCATGAGAAATGTTTCTGGAAGACTGCCTTTTACCTTCAAAGTTCTCTCAGGATGCTCAATCTTTAAACAGAGCCTTCCATTACCTTTATACAAAGAACAGGTCTCAAGCATTTTGCTTTTCTCTTCAAAACAGCACTGTTTTAAATAATGAGCAGTTGCCAGGAGCAATGGCACAGGCTTATTTGTGGCTGTATATTTGTCTGTCTGATCATTATTCCTGCTCTTTGGCCATCTCTAACCCAGCAGGTACAAATAAATCCTCAGGGCTTAAAACCTTCTTACAAGTTATTTTCTCTAGTCACCTATCAACAGCATATTTTTTCCTTTCTTCTTTTTTTTTTTTTTTCTAATTATTTTTGTTTGATTTTGCTTGGTTTTGTTCTGAAATACGCTGGTTTGGGTTTTTTTTTTTTAATATAAAAACAGATCAAGATGTTGACATCCAGTGACTTTATTTCTGTCTATCTTTTACTGTAATTTCTGTGAAAATAACTTGATGCTCTACAGATAGTAGAGTTGAAAAATCTGTAGACAAAAAGCACACATTGCTCAGTATTCTTAAGAACAGAGAAAAAGAAAGAGCACAGAAGTTAGATGGCTACTTCCTTTAATTTTTCATCTTTCTAAATACCATGGAAGTAGAAGAGGAAACGGTATATGCATCAGTGATGAACAATAATAAAAATATGTAAACAGTGTCTAATAATGACATTTTTACATATCCTGAACCTGATTTTCGTTGGTGCAAGTAAGAGTAGTTCAACTGAAATCAGCACATCATTTGCATTCCTTGCAGAAATAGCACATTGCATGAATCAGTGGTAGATTTTGTATACCTCAATAAAGACTTCTTATTATACAACTTATACTGCTACCATATTTATACTCTGTGTGGGTATTAAAATACTGAAACTGAGGGAACAAATTCTGCAGATCCAATCTAAGAGTGTGCCTCCACCACTCTCCTAGGAATTGATCCCGTGTGTTCAGGATTCTCACTGGATGGGATAGCAGAGTCATTAACAGGCTTAACGCATATTTAATAAGGATTAGAAGGAGTGCTTCTGTCTCAAATAACAACCTGCTTCTGTACCTGGGAAATTACAGTTGTTTGTTGTGATGGTTTATTAAAATGAAAAGTTCTCAGGAAAATGCTCTTTCTCTGGCTTTCATCAGTAAAGTCAATGAGAACAGAAGAGAGAAACAAGTGGATAAACAGTCCATAGCATTTTGAGAATGGAAGACGGCATGTCAGTCTGCTGCTCTGAAAGGACTTTCATGTCCCTTCATGGTTCTGATCTCTAAAAGGCGCTTAGCAATGTGAGTCCCTTCTTTGTCCACACTTTTTTTTTTAAGAATTAAGTTTTATTTTAAAGGAAATGATGGAATTGCAAAATATTAACCAGATTAATTGCTTCCATTTCAGAGAAGCAAAACTGCAAAAGATCTTTCCATCAGCAATTGTTGCAATGCTGCAGAACACACAAAGTATCTGCTTCTTAAACCAGTAAATTTGCCTTTCTTTTGGATGCAGCAGATATTTTGTGAGATTATGAAGAGATGACATTTGATTTTCTTCTATAACCTGGGAGGCTTGCAAGTGTGTTTTCTTTAAAGTTAACCTTTCAATGGTGTTTCAAAAATGTGCAGAAATCAAGATCCAGTAAGTTTGCCTCGTGAAGCATGACATAATCTGAATTGAATTCTGGAAGTTACAGATTGTTTCTCCAACAATTCATCTTTGTGTGCTTAGAGTGATTTTCTTTGTAGTTAGATCCCATAAGCCAACTTTTCCATGAAAATTTGGTGGTGACACAGAAAATTCATTGATTTAAGTATCCCAAACATACTCTAAATCCATTAAGTGATTTTATATCTTAATTGGAGCATTTAAAACCTTTGGAATGGCTCAAATGTTAATATTAATTAATGAGTAATATGTTTTATGCTTGACAGACTATGATACATATTTCTATTTAATAAGAAAAAAATCTTGGCTTCTCAGAAGTAAACTAGGATGGTTAGAAACACGTTAAATTAAAGGTCAATTTTCAACAGAAATAAGGAAAGTTTGAATCAGTCAGACTATACAACTAGTTCAATATTATTGATGATTATTCAGACAACTGTCTGGCAGTTTTGAAAACGTGCAAAGGTATAAAACTTTGAGGAGTATATTCACAAATTGATATTAGTCTTAAAAATTCCCCTAGAAGTCTCATATGCTGTAAATCACAACCCTCTGGTCTTTATTCTCTGGCTTTAATGTTTTAACTATCCAGGTGCAAGAAGAAATATTATCATACAACGGAGCCACTGACTATAACAACTACTACATAATAAAAAAGAATTAATCTGAAAGAGATACTATGTTAAGTACTGTTTACCTGAGAAGTGTACTTATTGAGATCAACGTTGACTATGACAATTTGTGACTAAGCAGGATATAAAATCACATAGATTAATCTGAAATGTCATAATCTGGACTGTTGTTCCCTAGTAAAGCAGAAAAAAAAATTACAGGAGGGTTATAGTTTGGAGAAAAAAGAGAAGTGGAACAAAACCTCACTTTATTCTTTTAATATTAAAGCAACTGAGTAAGGTTTATGTGTCTCAATAGCTGAGTTATCCCCTTATAAGACTTGTAGTGACTTCACTGAGTATGTCAGGAAAAACTTGGTGCTTCCTTTTCTGCTGGGTCACCTGAAATCTCTGCACATTAAATGGTCAATTCAGTCAAAACCATTCCAGATCTCACCTACTCTAGCTTTCTTAAAGTGTCACCTTTGTGACTGTCTGTTTTGAAGCTTCAGTTTTTGCTCTGGGAAAAAAAAAAAGCCTCAGAGCTTGAGAATAGAAGACAAAATGAATGAACAAAAGAAAGAAATAGGAGAGTTCTGTTCCTGATGATACTTCAGGACATCTGGGAGATTATTTTTTTGAATTTTGAAAGTTTCAGACAAAAATTTTGTTGGTAGGAACATGTTTCCTCACATTCCCTTCAAGGGAAAAAAAAAAATCGCAACGTCATTGGGCCTGGAAAAATCTAGTAGAAATAAATGGTGATATTAGTGAGAAAACAACCAGAAAAGAAGTGCCATTTAATTTCAGCTAGAAAATCTAGTTTTCTTCAGCTGCTGAGAACACGATATCGGAATAAGCAGCTCAAGAATATCCTTGTTGTGTTGGAAGTCATAGACAGTAACTTAAAAGTTTCCAAATAGGGTCACCTAATTGATCTTTGAATGCAACCCATCCCAGCACATGCATGAATCAGGAAGGGATCAAGTATGTTTTTCTCTACATGCAATCAAATCCCACTGCTTCAGTTAGAGCTGGATAACAGATTAGCAAAAGCCTGTGAATGGTTATTGGCAAAGGAATATTAGTAAATGGTAACTACACTTAAAATTACCTGGATGACTAGTCTAGACTTAAAAGGTTAAAAGCTCAATCTGTAATTGATTTTCCTATCTTATGTAGAATTAAGGCAATATTCAAGAGCAATTTCATAGTTCTTCTCTGTGCTCTCTTCTCCCTACATGATTATGCAAGGTCTGTATCTGATGAATTAAAATCAGAAGCTGCAAAATTACCTATTTCTAGGTTAGACATAAATGAGTGAATGAATAAATCAATTAATCAACCAACACCAGGAAATAAAAAAAAAAGAAGAAAGAAGCCAAGAAGGATTGAAGAAAAAAATCTGCAAACTTACTGCTTTACATTGGTGAAAAATGAAGGAATATCTCAATAGATAACTGCCCAGCTCCTGTCTTCTGCCTCCAAGTAACTATTCCATCACCTGCAACTACTGTTCAACATGTTGAGTGTTAAGGACTTCATTTCAAGTAGAAGATGTATCATAATAGAATTAAATAAAATGGTACAAATCCTGCTAAAGAAACTAAATGCCTCTATTATTTGAGTTAGATTTGCAACTGATTTTTACCAGATACAGATCTTTACTCACTTATTTTATTCCCCTTCCAGGTTAATGTTACTGTTGACCAGATAAACATCACACCATCTGTATATTTTTTGACTATATCAGATAAAGCCAGACAATTCAGCACATGTAAAGGGTCAGGGTATTTTTCCGTTTTTTCATTTGTTAAAGGTGCTGAAACTTTTCACTCCAGCAGTAAGTGAGAGTAGTTAGTTATTTGATGAGCAATCATATCTAATGGTCTTTTTTGTTAAATTATTTTTCCCCAGCTATGCAGTTCCTAGGAAAATATTCAGCTCCTTGGTGAGTCAACCATCTTGTCAAATTATGTAAACTAGGTCTCCTGCAGACAGTGTTTGGTTCTCTGGATGAGGAGTCACTCACAGCCACAGATTTCTGAATCTACATAATTCTGATGTCCTTATCATGAAAGCTGATAGAAAGGCATCAGGATCACAAGTTCCAGGCTCAGAAAATGTTTCAAGCCTGCCCTCTTGCAGGATGGTTTCTGAAAGCTGTATCCCTAGGATTTTCATGCCATTTAACTGGGAGGGTGACAGTGACTGGTTGTGGACTGATGTCAGCCCCCATTAAATGGTTACCTGGGAAGACAAGTGTCCCTGCGAAAATGAGATGACAGTTGAGCTTTCCTCCAGAGTGCGAGAATTATTACTTCATTCAGAGCCACTGAGTGTGCAATGTGTAGGTACTGAAAGAATTCACTCTAGCGTGGTGCACGGTACACAGAGCTGCAAATAGGGTCATTCTTCTGTTCAGAGCCCCAGTGCCCAGAGTAATTAACTTCACATGCAATGGCTCAATGCTGAGGCTGAGTTCAAGTGAAGTGGTGAGGAGCCCAGCCCTGAAGGGCATGGTTGCTTGAGTTCTTTATTACAAACACAATGAAAAAAGTAATAGTTTTTGCTGCAGAATGTTTCAGTGCTTCTGCTCAGGAAATGAATTTTGATGTGTTTTGTATCTCATGAATTCTGCATATTTTATTCCCTGGAGTTTAGTGTAAAAGGCACTTTTTGTATTGCTAAGTAACATGACTAATTGCACAAACAAAATAAAATCGGCCTGGTACATTACGAGGTTGAAATATCGGGAGCCATCAGGAGGTCCCCAGGAAAGAATGCCTATGTCATTTTAAATATTCTTTACACAGCATTATCTTAAGGCAAACAAAGACTCTTTTAGCCAATTTCTGTTTTAAGATTAATAAGAGCAAAAGCTATTTCAGTTTACCTCTTTTTTTAACAATCCCAGGCAAAAAGATTTTCAGCACTGCAGGTATAAGATTTTCATGTGATAATTTGTACATATAAATATAAATAAAGTACAAGGTAAATAATAAATGCTGAGAACTAACTCTCTTCTTTAAACAAACCAGAAATCCTACCCTCAGTACCAAACCATCTGGAATGACTTGATTTGACTGAATTATAGCAGTCTAGTATGGATAATAAAATTGTTTCCTTCCCCTCTCTTTCTAATTGTGGTACTGATTTTCATAATCGGATTTATACTATTTCTTTTTTTTTAATTGGTTTGGGAAGGCACAGAGAAGGCAGTTGCCACTAGCGGGTGTTTACTGAGCCTGAGGTGTGCTTTGTTTCTTCTCCTCTGCTACTCATTCTTCTGCCTACCTAAAGCAGGCCATCTCTGTTTTTCCTTTCAATTTGTGCACTGATAATCACATCTGTGGGTGGATGCAGTGTTTGAGCTGGCTGCTGCCTGCATTGAAGCTTCAGAAAGACACAATTTAGAAATCTAGAGGTCTAAGATCCTGGGTTTTGTGAAACTTTCCCTGGCCTCCTTCCCTCTAATCTAGGGGCTCCCCTTACATACCAGAGGGGAGTGTGTGGGGAAGTGGGTGAGAAATAAGAGGGAAGTTTTCTAGACTTCTTTAACAAGCTGTTTGTTATAAGCAATTTTGTTGTGCTGCATCTCTCCCACAGGTTTTGGTGAATTGATGTAGACAATCAGCATGCATGTAGGCACACCTGTTATTTCGTCTCCTAGGGAAGTTTTGTATCAAAAGAAATAGAAGCAGCTCACAGCAGAAGCCATCTACAGTGAGTGGTGAATGCATGAGGGTTTGTCTTGTACATTATCTTTATTGTAGGCTTCAAACCTCTGGTTAACAAGTCCCGATGAGTGTGATAATTGGGTAACATCCTCCAGTTTGAGAGAAAGCTGCCTGAAGAATACTTCTACTATTGGGGAACTGTAGTCTTTGAAGTCTTGTATTTGAAAAATATGCAGGATAAAAATGGAGTAAATATTTTAAAGAAATCCTGAAAAGGCCTTCAAGAGTCTATCATGTCCAGCCTTTGCTCAATGATAGAATAAAATGTATCTGTATTTTTTTTCTGACAATCCTTCATTCCTGTGGAGAGCTACTTCACATACTGTGAGTTATGATTAAAAAGCTGTGGTGAATTACTGAATAGTCTCTGTGTGCTGGGGAATTTAATTTGTAACCTACTGACAAGAAACCTGTATCTATAAAACAGGATAAAGGACAAAACTTGTTGTCACTACTCAACTAGTAGCCTCTTAAAAACTCTGAAAATCAGAAATTTCAAGACAAATGTCTTCGAGGTTTTAAGGGAAGGGGTTTCAGTCACTACTTGCTGTAGCAGTAGTAAAGTGACCTGTGGAGTTCTGGGTCTTTGCCCAGTGTTCAATAAACTGTTTAAAGTGGATGATGGCTGTGAGTCTAAACAAAATTCACTCTGACCTAGGATTGATCACCACATGGAGGTGGCTGTGAATGACTTACAGAGAAAAAAAATTTGCCTCTTCCTCAAAACTTCTTATAAAATCCCAGAGTCATGAGATGTGTTTCAAACCATTGGCTCAAACCCTCCAATCTTCTGCTGTACCAGTGGATTTACAGAGCTGCAATATAGACACAGATGCTAACCTGTTCCTTTCATCCTCTTGTCATTAAAAATACGCTGCTTTGCCCTGCAAATAGGATCAAGCCTTGACAAAGGGTCTTTGTAAGCAGTGGAAGCAACAGGCAGCATTAGTCTGCTGGGCAATAACAGAGTTCCATGTGTATATCATGTAAACAACCTGGCACATTATTAAGACTAGTTAGAATACCACTACAGATACTATTGTGCAAACTGAAAAATGGTGCAGTGATGGTTATATAAAATAGGAAAAGATTAAGGAAAAAACCTGCAGCTTGACAGGTCTGAAGGGACAAGGAGAGGAGAAAGAGAAGAAATAAGCTAGTACTGCAGACAGAGCTATGAGGTGCCTTATAGGTGAATACATAAAATTTGAGCTTGATTTGGTTGATCAAGCAGAGGGAGTTATAAAGGATCTGTATTTTCACCATTATTTAAAGATAATAATGCCTTTTGAATGCATCAGAGGGGAGCAATTAAAATATCAGAGGACAAATCTTCAGCAGCAGATTCATTCTACCACTGACCTTTGCTTCCATTTACCTATTTACTGCTTGATAGGTACTTTGTATAATTTATAAGGCACAAATTAGTACTCCCTAGAACATCAGAGAAATATGTACTCCCAAAATCAGTTGCCAAGCCCAGGCTGTTTCTCCTGAACGAATGAGCTCGCTAAAGATATGAAGAGTGATTTGAAATTCTCCGACAAGCGAGTATGTGAAGTTAAGCCAAACTGCTGCTTCCCTGCCAGTCTGCTTTTTGTCTCTGGAACAAGTGGCAGCCTCATTGAGCAGTAATACAGATAGCACAGTACAACCTAAAATGTTAGATACTTATTAGATTAGTTACGAGAGAAAGATTCTATCAAATCATGATTCTGTTCATTAAATGACCTCTAAAATTATGGAGAAATGAAAGAAATTATTTTCCACACACAAAGAGATTTCTCCTTATATATTAATTTAAAGAAGGGAGAGCAGACATTACATGTGGTGTCAGATTTGTAAATCTCAAAGGCTAATGTACGATTTCATTATCTTAGATATATTCTCACTAGATGATAAAAAAGGTACCAACAGTACAATTTTTGACAGCTGAACTATGCCTAATGGAAGAGATACAGTACAGTATATCTTTTTATAATTTACAATGTAGTGCTAAGAAAGCTCTGGCCCAGTTTGGAGATTCTCACTTATTCAAGTGGTTCTATTTAAGTCAATGGAATGACTAGTGCCAGGGTTTCTTTGCGTTTTCATGGGAAAGGACCTCTTGAATTTGGCTGATTAGCACATTTGGATTTCAGGGATAATGGTCTGATTATTTTTTTTTTCTGCAGAAAGGGAATAGTCTTATGAATATCAACATACTTATTTTTGTGTGCGTCATTCTATACCAGAAGTGGGACACTATTTTATTTTAGAAGTGGAAGACTGAAGACACTAATTTATTATTTGCTTTATGTAGTTTATATCAAGGCTTAACAAAATCTCACTGGAATAAATTCTGTAAATTTCCCAATCCAAAGTTTATTTGAAACTGTTACCAGCACTAATTGCCTTTCTGAATTGCTGTATTTTTTTTTCCTCAGCTTCACATATTTTTTTAAAAGTTCATTTTATATTTGCTCAGGGCTTTTCTACCTACTGGGAATCATAGCATGTGTGATAGAGGTGCCAAGATTTATATATTAAAAAAACAGGAGAATTCATAAATTTGACAACTGAAACAACTACATTTGGAAAGCACGATAATAGCTCTTAAGAGGCAACACAGTTGTACATTTATGCTAATCAGCCAATTTGCTATTGCTTTCCTTAATGGTGAAAGGTGCTTTTAATACACAGAGTTCTGCTCCATGAATGATAGATTGAACATCAGGATATTAACTCATGTCAGCTTTTCCTCTGAAATTTGGACTCCATGCCTATACACAAGTATATCCATGTTATATATAGCAAGTAACTTAGCACGCGGCTAAGTTAAGGCAGGACACAATTTTAATTTGTATATAGTTTCTTTTATAATTTCTGGTGCTTCCTCTGGTGGAATTTCTGTTACTCTGTTTACACCATAAAGAGGACTCTGAAATTTAGTGACTAACCTGGTCTGGGGTGTATGGTTGCATGGTACAGAAACAGGTGGCAGCACTGTGGCAGACTAACCCACAGCTGTCTCACGCCTGTGTGGTGCTCTGGTATGGCTGGTATAAATGCAGAAGCAAGCACTTTGAAACTAGGAGACTGCAGAGATGAGTCACAGATGGTTTGAAAAAGCCCCAGTTCAGCACTGAACTCAAATGAAGTGAGTGTCAGCTTTCTGAAGCTTTACTGGTTTGCCTTTATAAGACTTGGTTTTCTACACCTTGTCCCTTACTCAACCGTGACTGCAGTTTCAGAATGAATAGGTGTAGTAATAAGAAAAGACATAGCCTGGACCTCTGGGTTACCTTGGCTATTTTACTGGCTTTAGGGTGATGATGCGATGGTTGCTCCAAAAGAGCAGGGAGAGTATAAGGTGAACGTCTCTCACAACACACTGTCTGTGCTGGAGGCAATTACATGTCACAGGTGTTGCTGCTCTCACTTAGATCCTCTGAAGTCACCTGATCACTAATAAAAGGCCTATCTTTCCTAGATATATCTGTTTCTGCCTGCTCCTTGCTCCTGCTAGCATAAAAATATAACTGTAATAATGAGGGACTACTGCTTAAAATGGCCATCATCAGAGACATTAGTAATCAGGTATGGTGGAATTGGAGAAGTAGCTGCTTTAATAAGCAAGCACAGCTCCTCCCTCTTAAACAAAATTTAAGACAAACAAACATAATTTAACTAACCTCACATTTATAAATATCATTACACTTCTAAAGAGCAATACATGTTATTTTTATAAGAAAATAACACTAGTAAATATACCCATAGCAAGATTATTTGCAGTAGAAAGTAGTGATAAAAGTTTTGCAATATTTCTACTGTATTCTACATTGGGAATATATCTCCTACTTAGCCATAAGCAGAGTAAATATGCTCTTTATTTTAATATGATTCACTTTCAGCCATGCCTAACGTGCCTTTCTGTGTGAGGAAAAGAAAACCAAAAGCCGACATCCCTTTCTCCATTTTCCATAATCCCTTCACTGAAGTTACAGGTGCTCAGGGAGTAAAGACTTGCTCCTGACTCCAGATGTTTGTCAGTTATCTCGCCAATAGATGGGGCTGGGACTTGTGAGAAGCTGAATACTTTCAGCTTTTAGGAAAAGTGGTTATTATGTGACACCAGTCAATAGACTGACAGCATCATAAGTGTTATATTTTTAAAAGAAATTTTTCTAGCCCTACAGCATTATGCCATGTTGCACTTACTTTACTAATCTTTATTCCTTTAATAGACCACTGCATGCAGTGCACCTGCTGTGACAGTTGCAAACCTATGTTTTGCTCAGGTACCTGGACTAAAATTTTAATGCAAGCTGAAAAAATGATGGTTACAGTCTGGCCTTTTGCTTGCATGAGGTAATTTTTGCCATCTAGTATACAATGCAGTTTTACTGAAATAAGAATGTTGGACAGAAAAGAAAAGCAAGTATTTCAGGATGTTTTATTCTTTTTCCTTGCTGTATGGATTGCAAGCTTTTAGAAGAAGGAGAACATAATTGTATAAGTGCTGCTTCCATTAAAGAACAGCTGATAAGGCTAATACTTTTGAAACTGTGTAATAGGAGTTTGTAACACCTAAAAATAGTGGCACCTTTTAAAGTCTTGATTTTTAACTCTTAGAATACTAAGTAGTTTGTGAGAAATCTCTTCTGGACAAATAGCTTGGATTCTGGAGAAGAGATAGTCACCTGAACTTTGTTTTGCACCCGGTGATGTTTTGCATGATAGTGTATGGGATATTCTGGAATTTTCCTAAGAAGGAATAAGAGGGTCTAAAGACGTAAGGCAGTAGTCAGCATTTATATGACTATTCAGCAAACAAATATTTTATCTGTTTGCAGTTACAGCCATAATGATATAAAGGATTTTATACCATTATAGTGATGTTGGATGGATTGGTTAAATGCTGAGCTATCTGGGGAAAAGCTACTTCCTTTCTATTTGGAAGCATCTCATATTTCTTCCATCTGACCAACATAAATTTATTTTAGACTTCAATACAACAATTTTTTTCCTGATCCCGGTCAAAATTCATGCTGCATAAAAGTAGACAGGATTCTTCTCAAAGTCCAGTTTCAAATGCTTTCCCTTTTAGGCAGGAAGTTTGGATTTTGGATGTGAATGTATGTATAACCCATTCTTCCATTCAGATATTAATTAATCTGTCTCGAGAATGTGTTTGTACCAAATATAAATGTACCTTTATATAATTTGAATAAAAAATGTGCAGATAACCCTTGACATTAAGTCTAGTGCCTTACATCATACTATACATCAGCATACATCTAGTCAACTCCTTTTCTCTGGGTGTGGAGGAGACCTGCTCAATTCCCATTACGTAAGTTCAGCAATCACTCTAATCTCTTCAAATATTTCAATACTATCCAGCAGTTCATTAAGATGGGTGACTACTTTGTGCTATAGGTAAAATTTTCTGACTCTCTTCCCAAGAACAGATTGCAAGCAATTGCTATTTTGTTTTTAATTTTTTAATTAGAGAATGTTCCTTTTTTCATGCACATGCACATTCACATGCACTTCCTTCCTTAGTGCAGGTGTTGTTGATTGTTTATTTTTTCATGTAAGAGTATGAAAAAGGGCTGAGGAATGTACCTCGCACAAGGAGAGGCAGATCTGGATAAAACAATCATGAATGACAGTACACTTAGATACTGCATCAAAACTACAACCAAATGAAGATGCAAGTTGTGGGATAGTAATGTCCTTTACAATTACTGACACAGGCTTTAATCCGATATTAGACTTATCTAATGCACCTATGTTTTTTCAAGTCCTACTTGTTTCATATTGGGACAGAGGGTAAATACTCATATGCTGTTTATTTAAGAATTAACATTTTTCTTATTATGTGTTAACCAGCTATACACAACACTTCTGGTTTGAAAATATGCTGTTTACAAGAAATATGTAAGCTATTTTCTGCAATTAAATATGGACTGATATAATCCTTTGAAAAGAGGCATGTGGCATCAATGTGGCGGGGTTGGCGCATGATAGGACATTATCAAAATGACATTTTTCCTTTTCTGGCAAGCTATTTATGCAAATCCACTACATTTTATATTAGGGGTAGGATCTGAGCAGCCCCGGAGCAGGCACCTTGCCACTATTACAAATGAACTGGAAGGAAGGAAACTGTGCATGTCTATCAACAATTTCTGTAAATATCATAGCTATTTTTTCAGGGTCATTAAACTGGACTATCCATTGTGATTATGTCTAAGAGCCAAAGGTATTTAAGGAGAGGTGACAATAAGTATTTTTGGCACCATGGTTCATAGTGTTTCTTCATACAGATTTGAAAGGTTTCTGTAATTAATAACTGTGCAATTTGTCCAGCTAGTTGGCTAATGTTAGTTTGGAAAACTCGTAAGTTAAGAACAATGAGCTGGGCATGTAAGTAATGCTGGTAATAACAGTTGTCAAAGAACATTATAACAGTACTACAGGGAGAGCCAGAGGCTCATAAAAAAGAAATGTATTCTTGCTGCAAATTTGAGGGACTTGAAAAAAAAAAAATCGAGACCTCAGCTGTTTGAAAATGAATGTCATTTTTCTTTATGAATGATGTGGTCCAAAGGAATTAATTAGCTTGGTTAACCCACTTGCAACCCTAAAATGCTGAGAGCATTCCAAAAGTCCCAAATGTCTGTTAGCATAGGTGATCTTTAAAGCAAGCCATGTGCGTGGTTTTTGCTTTCAGACAGTGTCATGGTGCTTTGACAAGATTCTAAGAAAAGCACTGGCTCATAGCATGCTACACATCCACGTGAGTATTTCAGCACCTGGTAGGTGAATTTTCTATGGTATGCATTCCCTAGCAATGTTTTCCACAGTGTGCATCCAGAAAAGATTATTTTCATCTGGTATTTCGTTCTTTTCTCACTTTTGATATAGAGTTGCCAAAGAAATGCTATTTCATTTAAAACCATCTCACAATGAATTGTGGGGCCATTAGAGAAATCCCTGAAGAATCTCTTGGAACTCACATTGTCTGGGGGAAACCAGCCAGGAATAGGTTCCACTGTGGGGACCAGCTCCAAAGCACAGAGGAGTCTGTGAGGAAGCTGTCAACTTTCAGGAAAACGTAGTAGGGAATAAATCCCCTTCTTTCCTAATAGCATAAGGTTGCAGAAGAATGAAACTTTTCTATGACTTGAGCCCAGCAGTGAAAGGCAGCCAGTAGATGAAAGAGAGGAGCTAAAGCATTGATCAGAAGATGGCAATGCCATTCTACAGTAAGAGCTATCACAGTCCCACACTTTCTAAGAAATAGAGCTGCATTCATAATAAAGTTGTTCTCAGGAAATGACATGAGCTCTTAAAGGCCACAGAGAATGTTAGGATGTGCCTCAGAATGTACTAAATCATGGGAAATGCAAGATACACTGACCTTGTTTACATGAGCGTGATTTGTTTTCCACAATAACTGCAATCTACTACTTTCTTTCTTATCTCTTACAATATTGTTTAATTCAGCTGGTAAGAGATGTGTTTTGTGGTTTTGGTGGTAAAGATTCAATCATAACTTGGAACCAGAGGCTGTCAGTAACCGCAGCCACAGATAGGTTGCAACTATTAGTGGCCAGTGTCTGTTGAACTTAAATATACTAGTTAGGCTGAAAAAAATAGGGGAAGTGGTGCAACACGGGTATGTGTAAGAGGAGAAGGAAACTGCCATTGAGCTCAAAGTTAGTCTAGGAGATGTTAAAAGCTAGCCCAGGCTCCATTACGACAGTTGCTAAATGGGGACTTTTTATAGTAGTTTTTACAGAAGTCAGTACCTTCTCATTAAGGTTCCATTTTTGGAAAATCATGATAGAAACATATTTTTATTTTTATTAATTTGTCCCTTGAAAATACTAATGGAAACTGTTCTGACCAAGAGGGTACTAGAATAAATAAATATATAATAAATAAGTACCTTACATGTACTTCTCCTCCAAAATATTTGTACAGATGTAAACATTACATTCATTCAGATGGATAAATATAAAAGGAAATTTGAGCAAAATATATAATAATACTAGTGGAGATGAAAGTCATGTAATGCAAAATCTTCCTAATAAGAAGCTTGATATAATAAATCCTGTAGATAAAAGGATCTAGAATTTTGGAATGGATTTTGAAAATGAAAGACACAAGTTTCTTCAACAATTTAATAGTAATAAAAGTTAAAAATATAAATATAAATAATTTAAGTTATAATTTAAATTATTATAGTTTATATATATTATGTATACAATATAATATATATATTATATATTTAAATATAAAATTAAATCTATATCCTACTTCCAAATATAATAATGTTGGATATGTTATAATTATTCAAATTTGTGCATACTACAAATTGAAGCCTACCAAGTGTTTTAAAGATGAGTCCAAGAACTTTCAATGGTCAGTAACCTTCTTATAAGGAAGGTTTCTTTTTTTATCCTAATCACTCATGTCACAACTAGTGCTTAGAAGCCTGAGGACTAATAAGAAACACTGAGGTAGTTATGGTAGTCTTAATTAACTGGAAATGCAGCTGTTCTTTGTTGTCTTGGTAATGCTTGGTCCTGTGCTGGACTGTCACCCTTGTGGCAAAGATTTTGCAGGTAAATTTTGTGTACTTGGAGGATTTTCTTTCAACATTTTAAAAAATGCTCTCTCTCCAGTTTCACTGGATGCTTCATTGCTGGTTTAGCAGACCGCTTTATGAAAAAGGAATGCGAGAAGTGTTTCTCCTATACTACAGCCTGTATTAGTATATTTATCATGATCTTTCTTCCATTTTCTTTTTAAATAAGGCTTTTCAGTGAACATCTCTGGGCATTTTTTCAGGGCTGCTAGCATTCTTGCTTTCTGTTTTCAGAAGCTCCCCAGTTACAATTCTACTTACAGAAAAGGACTAAATTCTGTAAACTAGAGGAATTAGAGAAAACATTATAAATCTGATATTAAAATAAAGCATACATTATGCACATGTAAATATGGAATATATATGTTTTACATATGTTAAAATACATTAAATATTTTCCCTCTTTTTTTTATAACTTTACTCTTTTAACATTTAATAGTTACAATTTCAACAATAATTTTGAGTGCTCTCATGCTTCTTATGATGAGAGGAAAATACTATTGAGCTATCCCCAGCAATTCCTCTTCTATTCCCTGACACATCACAATTAATTTGATGTGTATTAAATTTTATGACCTGTAGAGACAAGTCAATTCATTCCAGATCCACCGAATCATTTAGATGTCAGGCATAACAGGAAATTTGTTGCAGAGCGTGGATTTGCATCCAGGTTAGTACTAGCTCTATCTCCTTGATTTGAAAGGAATGTGTCAATGAACTCTACTTGGAAGCTTATGACACAAATAAATAAAGGACATGAAACAGACAAGGAAACTTAATCAATTTTGACTAAGCATAGGAATATTGGACTGGTTCTTTTAGGATGGTGTTCCTTAAAAAAAAAGAAGCAAAATTCCCATCCCATCTTCAACCCTTCAACAAAGAAATCAATAAAGTAATTAGAAAAAAAGTGAAATGTATTAGGGTTAAATAGAAGTTCAACTCTCTTATTTGAGGAATTGTCAATACTTTCTTATCAGAAAAATATAAATGCATGGGATTTACTGATTATATTGATTATATTAACAGACACCATCTGCTGCACAATTCTGCAAACAAGAGCTTTGTTTTCCAGTGATGGTTCCTGAAGGAACAAAGAGAAATAACTGGCAAAAATATTTCTGAAAATCACTGTTAGTTTATAATCTACCTCAAAGTTGCATTCTTGCTTCTTCTGCTGAAGCAACACTGTTAAACATATCTACTTTAATTGTTATTAGTCAGGAGAAAAATCTCCATTGATATGTGATAATATTTTACAGTCTCTGTATCAGTATCAGGTAGAGAATGATGAATTACTAAACAATAAACAGTGAGATTTAGGAGAATGGGTATCAATGTATCTGTTTCTGAACATCTTAGAATAGAATTTAGTCTTGATAATGTTTCAGGAGGAACAGAACAATTTGAAGATAACTTTCTCTTATAGAAGATGTTTAACTTTCTTTATGGTCTGTCTCAACTGACCTGGAACCACTTTTTTCCATTGATTGGTTGTCTTACCAACTAGATCTGTTCCTCTTTTTCTCCCCTTGCATTTCTGTCTCTCAGGGTTAGCCTGTTTTACAGTAATTTCAGCACTGGAATTCCTGGGGTAGGAAAGAGGATTTTGCCTTATCTGTATCCTGACTTCCTCTTGGTATTAACTTCCCACTTATAAAAATTTCTGGGAAGTCAAATGCTAAACTAGAATTAAAAAGCTAAATGATTTATGGACTCAGATACTTGTCCATAACTGAGGTCACAGACAATGCAAGTACAGCAGCAGAGTTGTACATAATGAATGAAGTTTTTTCCCCATATGCCTCAGGATTTTTGGTTTGATTTTGTTTGAAAAGCTATTGGTGCTTCCATTTTGTTGACCTGACTAACTTCAGTGAGTTAGAAAATATTCTTTTACTCATTTCGACTATGATTATAGTGCTAAACTTGACTATGGCGTAACCAATATACTAAATATTGTCGACATGTTTTTGCATTTTTATTCTTTTATTTTTAGTTTTTATTTAGGAAATAGTTTGCTCTGAGATTTTGTGTTCTTTCCTCTTCTCCACTCTTTGTCAAACTTTCTGTGTAAGAGTTAGAATGTGTGAAGAAACAGTTTTGTCTTTCTTTGCCTGAAAGACCCTAAATATGTTCGCTGTTATGGTAATACAAATACTACAGGATAACAAGCCCCAACTATTCTGAGTACACTAAAAAAAAGCTTAAGAAATTTTCCGCTGTAAATAGATCAACCTTGATGCATTTTTGTCAGCTTAGTCTTGCACTGGAACCTGTAAACTGCAATATAACACAGAGAAAAATTTCAGGATAAATCAGTGTATGGGGCAAGAAAAAGGAACTACTAGAACTTGACCTTCCTGGTTATAACATAACCCGAAGGCAAAGTAAGATACACTGTTCATCCAGATTTTCACTGGCATCTTCAGCTCATTCATACCTTTGTGGTGTGGAGATTGTTATGAGACAGTTACTATATTTTGTCAGTTAAGCAAAGCAGCAGAAGTAAACAAATTTAAAAAATTCAATGTTGCTTATCTGAATTCAAAACAAGAAATTAAATTGAATGTAGGCAATCTTAAATTTGGTCATAATGTAGATAAACAGGGATAAGTAAATTGGTACAACATTTGCAAATATATGCAATATTTTAAAACATTTTCTTTTTAAAAACCAAATATTTGCTCTGTTTAATAGCTATCTGTTTATTTTTGCAGATGAAATAATTTCTCTACTCTCTGTCTTTTTTAAACACTGGGTTTAGAAAAGATGAGTTCATACAAACAAGAACTCAGCTTTGCCTATGCCACATTGAATTCTTTAAAAAGTAACAATGTCAATATATATAATAATGTATAATCTTGCGGCTTGTGTTTTGGTTTTCAGTACATAGCCAAGCATATTGATATGGTTTAGAAATGTTTGATGCTGTTGAAGTGTATTCCATAAATTTAAAGAATATTTTGGCACAAGCCTTTATTCTCATTTTTATTTGAAGTTTTCCAAGAATTTTATTTTCCCCCTCCCTCCAAAGAAGAGCCATTGAGAATTGGTGGATTATTGAAGAGAACTTATACAATAGAGAAGCCACATTTTGAAGCTACCTGAAGAAATAATTGGTACCTTGAAAGGTCACTTTCAACTAAAAAGAAAACCACATTCCATCTTCCTGTTTTCTGATCTTAAAACAGTATGTCCTGAGCTACATCAGTCAGAAGTATACCTTTCTTTTTCTTTACAGGCATCTCTAAGGTAAGTACTGATTCATTTATGTGGGAAATGTGTCTGGCTTCCAAAGGACAATGAGACAGCTCAAGGTACTTCTTAGAGAGGTGTGTTCACTTGAGTAATACAGAAAAATACTGAAATAGCAACTGCACCTCTTGGGACACATACTTCTTATGAAAAACAAATACATTAAGCTGTGCAGTCAGATTCATACACTTTCAGTTTCCTGGAATTGCCAAGACATGTCAAGCTGCTAATCATATTCTGAAGATCATCTGCTGACTCCAACAGCTCATTTTAGTAGGAAGAGTCATTGCTGAGGGCTGAGTTTTGCGTTCCTTTCTCCAGCAAAACTTCAAGTAGAGTTTTTTGCTATGCAAAGTTAGCAGGATATTATACAATAGTGCATATTCATATGGTTAATTCTTTTCTCCCTCTTCACTCTTGACACAAAAGAATATTGGATGTAGTGAAAAACAAAGGAGTACTGCAAAAGAGAAGAGCACGGCAGTGATGGTACAACATACTTTGTTAATGGGCAAGGATTGATTTCTGTTTTGATAGCTTGGTGTCACAACTTAGTGAGGTGTACCTTTTGTTTCCACACTACAGAGACACAGAAAGGTGGAAAATACAGTAGGTTTTACCTGCGATATAATGGGGAGCATTCTTTTATTTTCTATGAAAGGCTCATTCCCTTTCACCAAATTTGTGAATACTGAAATAAATGTTAAAAGCACATTATGTTTGCCAAGCATCAGAATCCATTACAAAAAAAAGGCTCTTTGACAAAGTGCTTCTATCATTGATTGAATCCGTGGATGTTTTCTAGAAGATCCTGGATATGGATCTATGTCTTTCCTGGTCTGATTACCAATATAAGATTTACTAATTTACTCTTTGTTTAGCACAATATTGGTGTTCAATTTTCAAGTGGAAATTTCATCACTTGTTAAATCTGAGAAACTGCAAAGAGGTTGGAAGATGTGAAAAAAACCCCAGACAAACCAAAAGGAGCATTGTACTGTTTCTAGCTTTTTAACCCATTTACTGATGACCTAGATGGGGAATATCCCTCAAACATGATAAATTGAGGAACATGGACATTGTCAGCCTCTGAATGATCATGGAAATCTGGTATGTTCAGTGCTAATTACAGCTGAAAGCAATCAACAGTCTTCAGATTTTTGCAGCTGGTAGTAAATGTTCTCATGCACCTATGAGGAATAGGAAGACTAGGAATTCAAGCTGTTCAGTCAAGGTGTTTCTCCTTTGTCCTAAAATGGTAGCTGTGAAGTACCCCTCAAAAAGACAGGATGGTTTCCATACCCATTTAAACTGTCAAGTGAGCACAGCAGGATGCCTTTGTTTACCATGATCTAGAGCAGAGATAGATTTGGACAAACGTGTAATTTTAAAATATTGACATAGGATTAGTAGGCAGAATTTAGATTAATGTAACAGGAAAGACATGCCTGTTGTACGCTTTATCTCTCTAGGAAGTACAAACATTTGGAATGATATGTATGTTTATTGTGGAACCATTTTCTTCTCTGATGCTTATAGTATGTTATAGAAAAACAAAGTATTGTTTTGTATGAGGAAATCACTTCGTGGCATAGCTTTGTGAATCTCCGTACATTTAATAAGGCTTGCTGTGAGAAAGAATCACTTTGGCTCTCCGGGGGAGGGGGAAATAAATAATTAAAAGAGACTGATTATATAGCTAATACTACATTATGCAAACATGCAACCCAGGGAGGTCTGACACACAATGCATTGATTTATATGCCATTTAAAGGCACCTTATCTTTCTGTTTCTTTTTTATAAGCTGGACTGTATGTATGCTTCTCGAAAGAGAACTGAGGAGCTGCTACTTGCCTTGGTGTCTCAGCCCACAGTTTGGAACTGGTTGAAATGGGGATCTGATCAGAAAACAGGGCTTAGTATGCACCCATAAATACCATGAACTTCGGCCTAAGCTGTGAGCCCTTGGGCAACTTCAAGAAGAGGGGCTGGATACTTCTCTCTTGGAAGTTTTATTTTTCTTTGGGTGATGGGTCAATTGAAAGAATGTTTGACAAGGGTGATTTTACAATAGATTCCTGTTATAGTATGGTGGTGAGTCACCATATCTATTTACAGAAAAAAGGATAAATAGAGGTACTTTTCTACGCAGGATCTCTCTTAACAAAGAGGGCTGAATTTAAAAGAGAAGGAAGTTCTTATTTAGGAGGATGTCAGAAAATATGAACTAATATGAATTCTTAAGCCACGAATCTGCATCAGTGGTTTCTTGAATACAACAAAATTTAAGCGTATAAGTTCCACCACTTATTTGGGTTACACACCTCTGTTTTTGCTAGGTACAAGCAGGGAGTCCCACAGAAGCCTAATTCTGGAAACATACAGAATTAATGAATACTTCTGGTGGTAGCCCTGGAGGCTAGCAATGTATTTTTGATCTTGCCTTTGATTTGCTAAATTTTTAAAATGTAGTTTTCATCCTAGTTCACGCTAGTGTCAGTGCGTGTGAGAACTAAATTAGCGTTTGTTCATCCAGTGTTTCTTCCACCAGATGGAAACAGTGACGTTCAGCCTGTCCTGGGGATATAGCTGTCAGAGAAACAGTAAAGAGCCGGCAGCTGGTGATGGCTTTTGGATATTACTGATGTGTATCAGATTTGATCCGTGAATGGGAGTCTTGTATTTTGTATCATTAATTTGTGAGAAGTTACTGTTGTTGCGGCTTTTGTTTAAACTATATTAATCTAACTTGTTAATTATGCAAACTTTTTATACATATATTACCCATCTCTATATGTTCAGGGGAACATAAAGCTGTAATACTAAAGTGAATTAATCATAAATCTAGCTCTGTAGCTTTAGGAAAGACAGCAGATCACCATATCTTCCCATTAGGAAATGAGAATATTTGAGATTTATCACACTGTCTTTCACAAGCATAGATGTCATAGTGTAGTGGACTGAGATGCCAGAAAAATGTAACTAGAGAGTCTACTAGTGTCTTAGCATATGTTTCTGAAATGCTTTTCCTATCAAACACGGTCCATGAGCTGTTGTGAAGACACTGATGGATTATCTATCAACCCCTGTACCAAAATGAGTAAAAGCTCTGTGGAACAGTGACAAGGTACAAGACAGTTTCCTTAAAATTCAGCACCAGCAGATTATCTTTGAAGTGAACTTCCCTTAGTATTTTTTCTGATATAATGTGACTGGGGAGAATTCTCTCTTTATCAAAGGTCTGTTACCCTAGAGCCAAGATGTTGATGGCAGATGAAAGTGCTACAGCGCCTTGTTACATTCAGCATCTTAAAAGCCAATGAAAACTAGTTTTTGTCTTGTTGCACTCTTTATTTTTCCTTTCCTCCAGAGGTCTTTTCTATAGGCAAGGTAATCTATTAAGTGCTTCTTTAATCTGAATCAGAAGACTTTTCACACAAGGTTTAATATTTTCTTTTTAAGTAGCCTGTTATCAATTGAAGGAAGGCTGAAGACTAGAGAAGCTGCATTTATCTTACCAGTGGCAAGAGAAAAAAAAAATTAGTAATTTCAGTGTACTGTTGATGACGTTGTTCCTGTGATTAAAAAGCATGTGGGTAGCAGTTGTGGACACTATTCTCTGAGAACAATGGCCATATACAGTACTTTAATTGAACTGTAAAGGCATGGATGATCAATAGAGGGTAAGAGTTGTTAAAATTAAGATTTTGAGTGAAAGGCAGACTGGAAGAAATGTAACCCTTACATCTTATTTGGGAAGAAATCAGCAATCCTTGGACTTGGGTCATTTCATTATTGTCCTGGGAGATCCAGGGCCATCAGGTTTAAGCAATAAGCTTGGAAAGCTTCATAAGTAGTTTGTTGAGCCACAGTTTTGGAAAAGACCTAATTGTACTTCTCTCTTTTCCTCTTTCATTAAAAACAATAAATGGCACGGCAGGACATTGCAGTCTCAGGATTACTTCCTCTATTTTTCAGGCCTTACATTGCAGTGAACTGCTGCATGACAAGAGCCTGCAAAATCTTAGGAACTGCTATGGTCATCACATCAATGTCAGCTTTCTAACTTTCCAATTTGAACTCATTTCCCACACTTCCTTAAAGAGGACAGATGCATCTCTGTGACCTGCTTTGACTGACATTTAACTGTTCTTCTTTGTTGCTTTTTCATGTGTCTTGTTGTTCTTACCAATGCTGAAATCTCAATATCCCAGTAGAGCAGCTGGAGGTTAATAAGCTATTACAGCAAACGAAGGCTGTCATGAAATTAAATTATAGTGCTGAGGTTGATGTGGAGGAATGTGTTTCTACTACTTGATAAGATGCAGATTCTTTCTATACAAGTTGTATTAACACTATTTTTTCCTTGAGAAATACCTGTTCTCTTTCTCCATTGCTTCCATCCTGAATGATAAAACCACAAATCTCACTGTTTTCCCAAAGCAATCAGCTTTCAGATGTTTCAGTTACAGCCAAGAAGCTTTTATTCTACCAAATGTCTAAAAAAAAGATAAAAGGATAAGTACTTTTTGAAAACTTATATGGTGAAGATATCATTAAATGAATTAACATCTTCGTAATTTTCCCTAATATTTAGACATTATCTGTCACAGCACAAATTTCTTCTTTCTAAATTTCACTAACACCCTAGCTCTCTCAGATAAGGTGTAAATTAGACCTTCTTGCCTAATCTTGTATATGTTCGTTTCAATACACTCCTTTATTTTATATACTCTGTTAGTAAAATGTGTCATTTATGCTGTACTGGTGTTCCACTCAAACTTAAACCATGTGTCTTTTAGCCTTTAGTGATTGCAAGCTTAGCTTTAAGCAACCATAGTAATTGGTAATATCAGAGTCCCATTCACTGGCTACCTTTCTAACGCTGTCCACGTCATTAATTGTTGATTTCCCTGATAGGGGAGACGTTCAGATTTTTGCCAGGAGAAAAAAGGAGGCAAATGGGACTTCATGCTTCTCAGTCTCCAGATAGGTGTTTATTAATTCTTATCTAAGGAGTACAAGCCACTGGCATGGCTTAGACATAGCACTAGAGCAGAGAATGCAGCAAGAAGAACAACTTACCAAGATCTCACAGCCTTTTTAAAGGTAAATTACCCAATGAAAGCTTAAAATGCAAGATATTTTCACTTTTTTACCAAAGTCCAACAAGTTCCTAAATCATATAGACAGGAACTATGGAAGTCTTTATCCAATCATCCCAAACCACTATTGCTGCAAAATATGGAGTTAGTGAAGAAGGAGAAGGAACTTTTAGCTACAACTTATCCTCCATTTGGAGGTTTTCTACTTCTATCTATTTACTATGCAAATAGACCTAAAAACTCTAAATTTTTCACCCTGTGATAATCTCACATAGTATTCTATCACCTAATTCACACCATTGCAGATTCAAATTCTTCCCAGAAGCTAGGCAAATTTTCCCATGGACAAAATTCAAAAACAGTACTGTCCAGGGGGGTAAAACCTTTCAAAACAGGCAGAGAAATATTCTCTGCATTCTAGGTTCTCACGCCTCTCACTGTATTATTACCCAAAGCAAAAAACCCACATGAAATCTACTCATCAATTTGGAGCCATATTTAAATAGTGAGAGGGATCTCACTCTCTTGTGCAGGGCCTTTTAAGTAATTCTCTGTTTGGTAGCATAGCTTTTGCATTCTAATTTTAGGCATTAACCACATGGTTGAGAGGAGAGGAATTTCTCTTTCAGCTCCTACAGCGGTGCCTACTTTTTTTCCAAGTATTTCCTGTTGTAGTTATTATCAGTGGAGATGAACCGGTTGGAATGAGGGGGTGGGAGTGTTGTTGTAGTTGATGGTGGCCTGGGCGTTTGCTGTGTGCTGCTGATAAACTGCTGCTGCTTTGAATGTGCATTGTCTACTCCTGTTACCATCATTTAGGCACTGCGTGGTGGTGACAATGCCAGAGGTCACCTGAACATTGTGTTTCCCTAATTCAACAGAGGCCATTTTGGCTACAGCTCTGTAGCAGATAGAGCATGACCGGTCTATGTATACTGTGGCCTCCTGATTGCAGATTTTCCAGCTCTCTGAAAGCTTGGGTCTTGAGGATAACATGATTTTCCTTTTTAGCAAATGTGCTCATAATGTTTGAGTTTCCAGGCTCATTCTTATTGGTTTTTTATTTCAGGGAAATACAAACCATCTGTTATAAGTTATTCAAATAGTATATATTGGTTTATGCAGAAGTGCTTGTATCACTGAATAAACATTATAAAGTAAATTAATGCCCACTGTTCCTACTTTTGTTGATTTAAAAGTTTCTGGAACTGAAGCACTGATATAATTTAATCTGAAATGAAATAGGATTCTGACAGGATGGGAGGTTACATTTCTGGACATCACTTATTCAGGTGCTCTAGCAGTACATGAAATGTGCCATCTTCCACCAGAGATAAACCTTCAAAACAAAAGCATGCTATATGTAAGTGGACAAACAAAAGAAAACACACCTCTAAGTTGTCTTGTCTCACTTTTTTCAAGCAGTTACATATATAAATGTAAACTCCAAAAAATCAGGGCCCCACAAGGGTTTGTGCAAATCCAAACGTCTGTGTATTCCTGAAGCAATGACTTCATTAAACTTAATTTGTTTTGTTTCATAGTATGATAACATTCTTTAGTTAAAAGTCACTGAAAGTTTGATGAATTTTACTAATGTTAGGAATAGACAGAATTTTCATTTAAAATATTTCCAAATATAGGTAAAGAAGGTTTAAAGCGCTCTGAAAATTGCTTGGAAAAATATTGAAGGATGCATGAATTTTCTTTGCATGTGGGTAAAATTAAAACCCTGCCATGAGACCACCTTTCTGAAGAGGTAAACTATACCTAAAGCCAGTTCACTGTAAGCTTCCCATCACACTTAAAAACAAGCTAAAAAGGAAAAAACCAAACCAAACAAACCAAACTCTTCTCTCCAATTATGTTACAATGGGATACGTAATTGTGTTACATGAGATTTATGATTGCACCAGTTTTGTTCAAATGTAGAGACAAGGATGAATATTATTTGCTATGTGGTGAGCTTACTTGTGACCCTGCAGCTCTCTTTGAGTTGTTGGAAGGCACCAAATTGCTGCTTCATAGAAGCAGCTGGGAGGTATCAGCGCAGAAAGAGCTCTAAATGCCTCTCACTTCATCCTAGTGTGGATGTTATATTGGGAAATATCTTGAAGATATTGAATTTGGACATAAAAAGCAATAAAAGTTCACTAAATCTGTCATATTTCAGTGTCCTAAAAACCCAGGTGTCCAGCAGCCCAGGGGATGACATGAGCACAATAGTGACCCAATTTAATCCATTTTTTCCAAGGAGATAATGGAAAGGATAAGACATTGAGTCTGAATAGGCTAGAAATAATGAAACGACACACACAGATTTGAAAAAGTATATTGAACTATAAGTGGACACATTTCAGACAAAGATGTGGTCGCAAGCTTCTCATTTGTGGTTAAATTTATACACAAACACTTGGCAAACTACACAGCTGAGTAATGTAACGTGTGATACAGCTTATCTTTCCTTTAGGAAGTGTAACACAGAGAAAACACAGAGGTGTTTTCTCTGTGTCCCAGCAATACTAATGTTTGGTAGTATAACAGACAATGCCCAACTTGTATATAGGAAGAAGGGAGGAAAAAAGTGAATGACACTGTTAACTTTTTTTTAAAACTCAAAAAAGGCGCAGTGGGAATTCAGGTCTGCTCTTATTTTAGCAGATCTGAGTAACCTATTTATAATGATAATAATGATGATAATAACAACAACACAGCATTGTAATATTATTATTTATTTATTTATTTGTTTGTTTGTTTTATTCCTTTGAAGTTCAGTGACAGATGACTGATCCTAGGAACAATGGGCTTTTGTACTCATTATAGACATTTCCCACACCCCATCTCCCTCCAAGCTTCCTTTAGTCTGCGAGGACTTCCTTACGGTATAGTTTCCTTCCTGAGGGACAGCACTCTTGGGAAGAATAAGATTTGACTTCCAGAACTGATGGAAGGTTTAGAAGAAAAGTGTCATCTTTGAGAAGACACATGTTGGATCGGTGACTGGGCTTCCCAACAAAGTTGATCCCAGAGGCATAAGACTGCAGGTGCTTAAGGAGAAGCTTGAGTTAGGCTTGATGGGTCTTGCATTTAATTTTTGACTAATTGAGAAATGGAAAAGAAGCTGTGTTTTGGTTGTTGTTTTTCCCTTCTCTACCCACAGAGAGATTTTCAATGTGAATAACTACTTATTTCTACCAGAGCAGCTGAGACCTCTGAAATGGCCATTTTTTCTGTTTTGTTTTTTCTGCCAGTGACAAAGTCTAGTATTTGGACACAAGGTGAGTTCCCTGCAGGAAAGCAACCAGGCGGAACATATACAAATCAAGTGAAAGATTGCTGTGCTCCAGTATTCTATTACATCTACACTACGGATGCAGGAGTCCCTCTGTGTGTACCACAGACAGCTTCCAACCCCACTTCACACTCTCTTCATTCACCTTCTGGCTACCACAGAAATGCAAGGAACCTGTATCCAAAAATCCTGTCATTGGGATGATTTCTAGATTCCAAGATAAGCACATGCAACTTTCCTGAACTTGGTACCTTTTGGTTCTTTTCATGGTAAAGATTATACAGATATAGCCTACAGGAATTATTTTCCAAGCATAATCACAATTTGGGCCACCTCTGAAATTTCTACTGCACCTTTTGGTAACACAGTAGGGTGCAGTTTGTAACCAAAAAAGGGTTGATTTTTTTGCTTCTTGTAGGAGAACTACCAAAAGCCTATATGGTAGATGTCCATCATGTTTTTTAAGAGTTTTTAAATTCTTAAAACATTAAAATAAAATTGTTTATTAATCTATACCTATTAAAAAATACAGACTATTTTAAGATTAAATAATGCCATTTAAGATTTTGTAGAAGGTCTTGCTAGTTAAAATAGAAAAAAATGTCTTCTTATCTAAAAAGAGTGGAAGAAATACCCTCAAAAGATTCAGAAACTCTTTATTCATTACTTGTCTAGACTGAAATTTCCATACATACATGTATATATATAAACATATCTATAAATATTTTGAGAGTAAACAATAAGAAGATTGTACATCTGAATTGAAAGTTATATCAGCAGCACACAGTTGTGCCACATTCCTTGTGTGAAGTCCTGGCAAGCATAAGATGTGCTAGGAATTCAAGATAAGGCCCCAGATTTCATCAGGACACCAATTACTGTGTATGAGTTATGAAGCACTTCTATTGTTTTCCTCTGAAATATTTTTTCGAGTGAGTTTAGCACACATGAAAGATATGAGAATGACAGCTTCAGAGAATGAAGGTTTCTGTTTATCTCTGTAACAGGCAAAAAACCAGGCAACTGAGGAGTGAGTCTCCTCAGCACAGTTCTGGCAGGAGACTTCTAGGACTGGGAGCACAGTAATGTATTGTGATCTTTGCCCAATAAACTGAAGAAACCATACAGGCACTGTCAGTCCAAATAATCACAAATGCTAAACATATCCTGCATGAAAACCTAGTTATGGGTATTCAAGGCAGTTTTGACTAATTTTTAAAAAAGACTGAACCCACATAGAATAGTCTTGTAGAACTACAAAGGACATTATCCTCCTTTTTTTTTTTGTACTATAATGTTTTCATGTTCACAGGCTTTGACCTCTCCATTTACACTGCTACAGTGATATCCATTAGTGGCAAAAGAGGTTTTCTTTTTTGTAGATGTTTGCAGCAGCAGCCACCTCCACACCAACTCCAGACACACTGCAGCTGAAACACAACCACTGGACTGTAACAATGATACAACAAAACAACAGGAACTGGGCAATAGTTGTATTGCCACTAAGTGCCCATGCCATGGCTTAACAGTCTTTCTAGGTGTTTTGGTAACACAACAGCAGGAAGTCAGTACAATAACCAAAGCTGGGGTTTTGTTGGAGTTTGTTCTTTGTTTGTTTGTTAGGGGTTTTTTTCTTTCTTTTTTATTTCTTCTTTTTTTCTGCTATTTTGATTTATATCAGCAGCAGACACAGAGTGCTGGTGACCAGATCACTCTCTGGTCTCAGTTCCATTGAATTTAGGCACATGTCTAACTGAACAAATGAATAGTCATCTATTTACTTGTAGGGACGGTCTTAGTGCAATCCAGTCTTTCAGACAAAACACTCACCCTTCTTTATACCTAATTCAAGGTTTTAATAGAGTGCCGGCACCTAGAATGCAAGCTATTGCTCCCTAGAAACCCTTGGATAAATTATAAGACATGAATGTCTCTCAGTGAGATTTTGCAAACAGGAAGAAGAAAAAATTAATGGCCGTCACTGGCTGTATGTTTTCAGAAAAAAGTGCTCCAGAGTATACTGACATTTGTCAATTAACAATTAATCACCCTGAAACATCCAATGTGGAAAAAGAAGGATGACAGCATTCCCACAGTATAGCTGTTGGAGAAAACTTTAATATCTATATTACTCTAAATTATTTGGGATGTGAAAGGAAGAGCTTATCCTGCTTCCCTTCAAAATAAGTGCTTTAAGATGAGTCACGTTTTCTATCTCAACTTTCTAGAAAGACACCCCAGCCCCCCTTTCATCATCCTATTTTGTAATCAACAGCCTCGTGTTTTTTTATATAGAATTCAGGCATCCTGGGACAGTATCACTGTAAATCCTGATGGATGACAGAACATCAAATGAATTGCTGTAAATATTAAGTGTCTGTATTCTGGCACTGCTGAAGAAATTCAGCAAGCATATAAAATGAGATGGCAAAGTCTAAGTAATATGATAGTAATACCTGAAATCTGAGCTCTGAGTAAATAATAGACATAGTTTTGTTGCTGAACTTTAGTTTCCCAGACCAAGAAAGGGAAGAGGAGTACAACTAGAGAGAAATCTTTCCAGCATGACAGTGTGTTGTCTCGCATCACACTGCGAGTTGCAATAAATTTCTTTCTTTTCTGGGGTTTAGAATTTGTGATTCAGAAGGGGTTTGCAGTCCTGTGTTTCTCTATCTCTTTCATCCTTTCTTTAAGGAAAACAAAGACTATTTTCATTTTAGATAAATTACTCATAAATAAACCTCAAACACAGGTCTTTATTGTAGGCTCTTGTATAAAAATGGACTGATAGTCAAACATTCCGACCACTTAAAGCTCATACTAATTTCTGGTTGCCAAGTCTTTTTAAAATTAAGCCCTGAATGTGCTTTAGTGTGATTTTTGACAGGAATCTTTTGGTGTTCGGGGTGTGATTTAGATGCACAGATTTAAAGACTGAGATGATGTGTGTGCTAGTGTAGATAAATGTATCTTTAGCTTTGATCACCTAAGTAGTCAATCTGTTTTCAAGTCTCGTGTCTAAGACTAAGGCTGTATTTATGTGGAGTAAATGAGGACTTTGTTAGAGCTGGGGTCCATGTCACAAGAATGAATGTAGCCTACACCAGTCACAAAATGACACATCATTTGCTTCAAAATAATGTATTTAGTGTTTTCTATGAAGTGTTTATGACATATCTTGCCTTTGGGCTTTTGCTTCTGCTTTCCTACTCACTTGGTAAGTTCCTCTGCTCAGGGCCCACTTTCTGTCAAACCCATTATTTGAAAATGTCACTAGACTAATGACATAAGAGGGAGGTGAGAAGCTGACATACGAGGCTCCACGTACAGCAAGACTCTGTTGCTCATCTGTGATGGGAACCCATGATAGAAACAGCAGAAATTCTCTCTTTTGAATAGGGTAGAATCAATTTATGTGAAAGGGATAAGGTCCTAATTCCAGACTAGTGACAGTATATTTTATTTTACACATAGTTCCACACAAAGATTTGGGGTTGATTAACAGCACATTTATAACTCTCTCAAGCTCTGTGGATAACAGTGGCTTGGTCTTGTTTCAGATTTGATCACTGTTTTGTAATCTGTTACACCAGTTTTATGTTAATGAATCAGACCCTAATTCTGAAATTATATCTGCCATCTTTTCATTCTACTGTACATCACCTGGCAGCTGCATATGTAGTTGCCATGTAATTTATACTTTGCAGGTGTCGGTAACTCCATGTCAGAAAACAGAAAGATGCATGGATGTATTTGGTAATTACTGTGTTACTAACAGGGTAATTGCACACTTATTTCTCTCTACAAATTACATGGTAGTCGCACTCAGAATTACCATTAAAGATGTCTTCAATAGTTGCCAGTAAATAATTGCTTTTTAATTACAATATAATTACATGCTTATTACTGTCTGGTAGAATAAAACACTACTTGATTTTGTATACTTTGCGCCATTGCCACAGCAGCCAAAGGTCCATGGATGTCATTCACATGAGCACTGTCAGTGGCAGCACACCAAAATTTTTGAAAGTGTTTTTAACTGAGTATAGGAAATGGCTATCTTTTAGGAGGTGATACCACTCTTTGAGGAATCAGTTTATCCTTTTATCAAAGTAACTCTCAGTTAAGGTTGTCTGCCATGGTTTTCAAATATCATTGTGACTCCTCTGTTTTAAACTGACAGGAACGGTGTCCATGGGTAGACCAAGGATCAGAGTTTGCACAGGGGCTTCCACCAAAAAAATTCCAGCCCAAAGCCCCACATAATTGTATATCACTTTCCCACTGACCGTGGTGAACTCTCACCCAATAATTGACTCCAAGCTACCCTACAATAGACTGGCCACGAATGCAAGAACCAAAGTAGTATAAAGTTCATAAGCAGTGGGGAGCAGCAGAATATTCAAAAGATAGATCTGTTTTCAGGGAGGTCCCCTCAAATGAATCCCAGGAAATCTAACAGAATCTGTCTACATGTCATGCCAGTAGTAAAGAAGACTCCAGATCTCATGAAGAATCAAGAATTTCAAATTCTGCTAAATTTCTAAACTTTCTCAGCTAGGGGTATTTTCCTCTCTGAGCCTGGCTTTTAGCTACAGCATCACCTTACCAAGAACCACAGACTTGCTGAGAAATGGGTAAGAATGATTAAGTACTTTACTGTGCAATTTTAGAGTCTGGTTTATTGCAAATACAATAAGAAAATTACATGGGGTTCAATTAATCATCAAGATTTGGACAGCCTGAGCTCTTCAGAGTGTTAATCACAGTTTAAACAAATAGGTAGCTTTTTCAACCATTTAGAGCATGCTGTGCTGTTCAACATCCTGTACAAGTGAATGAAATTCTTCCTGTGATTCTGCACAGAGAAACAAAACAAATGAAACAAAACCAGGCACTGAAAAACTCAATCTCTATTTTGACTTTTAAGGTGTAAAAAGACTTTCTGTTTGCTAGTTTATCATCCTCCCTAGTGGCACTTTCAGGCAGTGCTTATTCTTATACATTACCTCTTTCAATAATGTTCTGATTTGCAGATAATGGGGAAAATATTTTCTAGTTTAAGTTTCAACCTGAATCTGATCTTTCATACAAGCAGGAAGTGAACTGATTAAATGTAATAGAGATGTAAAAGCTTCAGCTAATAATGGGTATTGAAAAAAGATAAATATTTTCAGTTGACCTTCAGCTATTTTCATGAAGTCCTGCATGTAGTCCACTCTACTGACATTTTCATCATCAAGGATGGTTTATATCTTACTCACAAATTATCTTATCAATAGATGAAGTTGAAATGCAAAGATCAGTCAAGAGCTACTGTGAACAGAGTCACTAAAACCATTATCTTTTTCACATACTCCTCTGATTTCAGTTCACTTAAATCTATTTTAAGGGCTGGCAAAATAACAGTAGGCTAAAATAATGAATTTCTTTTTGCTTAACTAATAATACATTTTGTTTGAGGTCAGAATTTACAAAAGGATTTAGCATGCATGATGTATTGGTAGTCTTAATTTTCAGGGACTTCCTTTTTAATCTAAAATATTGCATTTCATTTTTGAAACTGAATTGCTGGGGTGGAGAACAAATTGCAGATCACTCAGTGGTATTGCAAATAATTCAAAGAGAAATGCAGTGTTCAAAAGCACTGTCATTTGCTAAAGGGCATTTTCTAGCAGACAGGGACATGGACAGAGCTACTGTCTGAGATGAAATCTGCTCCACATTAAAGTCTTGTCTGTACTGGGATTTAGAAATTAAAGACCTTCTACTGAAATAGTATATTAAGATTTGAGTGTTTGAGAAAACAAGGAACTGCTGGACTCCAGTATTCTGAGAGGCCAACCTCAGGTGGGCAAAACAATGCTTTCTTCATGGATTTTGGGACATCTATCATAATTTTGCTGGAGTATATGCTATCTGTATACTGAAAGTTTTCACCAACTTTTTGCCTTTCTAGTGTTGAAAACCTGTGCGGATTATTGGCCTATGATCCATCCCCTTCATAAACCAAAATAAATCTCTATCATGGTTTCTGTAAACTTGGAGGGGTTAACAGGAGGTTCTGACTCTGCTGGCAGGGAGAGGACTACAGTCACAGGAGCTCCCCAGTTCAGCATTACATTTCCACTTAGAAGCTACATGATCATACACACCACATTCTTGGAACAAACTTTTTCACCTTCAAAGATTTTTGCTGAAGCAGCAATATTCTGTCAAGAGCATTGAAGCAGAGGAGTGTTATACAGAGTGGAGAGAAGCAGTAGCTGATCTGGAAAAAGGACCATTTCAATTTGACGCATTCATCCTAAAAAAAGTCAAGCAAGACTTTCATCCACCATGCTCTTGATTCATGCATGCTCCATTACTGGAATAATTGGACCTGGACTAGTTCCACTAATCAAAAAAACATAAAATCAAAACACAAGAGGAAAACAAAGAAGAGGATGGAAAAATCTGGTGAGCTCCGGTAAAAGGTTATGAAGCAGATCTGGGTTTGCCACCTGTTTCTGTCTTACATTTCAGTGATTTGAATAAATTTCATGAGATTTCAGTAGGCCAGGTAGAATACAGGAATAGAAATCCTTCCTCTGTTTCCCTTTTCCACCCCTTCTATTTAGCCTGTCAGTTGTCTGACACATGGGCTCACCTCAGTGTCTGTTTATAGCACTCCAGTTTTGATGGGGGTGTCTGGCTGACACTCATAATTGATGGTAGTAACACAAATCAGAAGCATTATGCATGAACCTTTCCTGTGTGGCCAGGATTTACAAGTGATTATACATGGCAAACACAGTGTGTTAACCTCTCACTCCCTCTCCCCACAACCTTTGTTTCCTATTTCTGTTCATTTGCTGAACTGTCTTACCATGCATTTTTAAGCCTCCTTTTTTTAACTGTACTTTTGATGTAAACCCTTTGTGCCTCTGAACATAACTATAGGTTCAGGGTTTCCTGGACTTTTTATGCATAAAGAACTGATGCTTTACAGATATAGCTCCTTATCTAAGCATAATATTTTAAGCTGTCCTGTAGCCCCATTAAAAGAAATTTTTAAAAGTAACAACATATAATTAGGCTAGTGTCATGTACACCATGGGTTTGGGCTTTGCTATTAAAAATAATAGAGAATATTGTTTACTTTACAGTGACTGTATGCTGTATCTGTTCATGGTTTGGACAGAAAGGCTCAGAAGGAAAGGATATTCTGAAAAAACCTGCTGTGAATACAGTTATCTGCAAAATACTGAAGTGGTGCTGCTTGTACCTGTTTTATTTGCCATTTTATGGGAGGAAGCTGAAAATGCAGCTGGAGATGAAGAGTAGCAGGAAAAAGAGAGGGATATGAGTAAAGCTAAAAAGGTGGAAAAATCTGAAAAAATGTATGAGGAGCAGCATGTTTGGTAGGTTGTATTGTCTGAGTAGTCAGTAATGGGAGGAGAAAGAATAGGTAGGAGAAGCTGGAGGTGAAGATGAGTGGTTTTATTTCTAATTGGATGAGGAATCCAGGAAGAAGGTGTCAGCAAGGAAAACTCAGGCAATCATTTACTTTCAGCATTTTCTTCTATCCTTTTTCAAAAAGCTACCCATCTTGATCAAATATTCATAATTTCTTTTACAGGCGTTGTCACAAAAACACACATGATCAGTTGTCTATATATTGAAGCTTGTCAATGATATTTTGCTCTAGCTGGGGATTTGGACACTGTAGAGGAAAAAGACATACTGCACGCACACACTGTACAGTAAAATCTGGTAACAAACAGCTATAGGCTGACTAACAAAGAGTGTTACATCATATCCAGAAAGAAAGAAAGATTTCAGGCTGACAGCATTATTTTAATTTTATTATAACATGCCTCTGAAATGAGTTGTGATTAATCATTTGAAAAGTTAGCATTTGTTTTTGAATGAGTGGACTTGGGTAGGCATGAGGAAGGATACACTCTCTACTAGCAGATCATTTTTATATTAGTCAAAGCAAAAGCTTCACAGCAAATGTATGTAAATCACTAACTTTCAGGGCACCGAAGGGAATGTACTTCATGCTATAACTTAAATACTAATGAAATCAAGTGAAAATGATAGTCATTAGTCAGCTGTGCCTTGATAGGGTTCCCTGTGGACTGATACAAATTCACCATTAGAAATGGATTCTCTCACAGTCCACAGTGAGCATTTAATCCCTCTGTAAAGCAGATTTAAATTTGATGTTTAATATGTCGGTTTTTCATTTCTGGTCTCTTATGTTTCTGTATTTGCAGCTTGTGTTAATCTTTTTTAAGTCACTCTTACGTTTTTTATCTGCATTCTCTCAGTTTTATGTGCATATTATTGGCCTATGCGAATCATACAGCCACAGGTATTAATGGTAATCAGTGAAAGTGAACTAATTAGCACACAGCTCAAAATAATGATGTCTCTTACAAGCCAAATGACCCACTTTGGTTTCAGTTCATAAAAGGAAAATGTTTTAGGGGTAGCATCTTGAAAGGTCTCCAAGAAAAGGACAGCCATGAGCATTTTTCATCTCTTTCCTTATAGAAAAATAGTTTAAATACTTTTTGCAGCATCTGATTCTGACAGATTATTTGAAAATAAATAAACAGAGGCTCACATGTCCATGCACACACACACACACACACACGTACACACACACACACGCCTTCACACACACAACTTTGGAAATCTTAGCTGACATCATTTGAGATGAGTAAGAATTGAGATTCTTTCCAGCACTCCTGCGGGTCAAATCCTGCTGCCTGGCATTGGGAGTTTATGCTGCCCACTCAAGTTTTGTACTAAAACTAGCTCCTCATCCCCTACACTTTTGTCAGACTTGTATAGAAAACCCCAGTGGACCAGCATCAAGCCTTGATTTGAAGAGACTCGACTCAGAGAAACCTCACACTTAAATGAATAGAAACCTTTCTCTACATAAGAAAAAACCGTAGGAGAACATAAAATTAGTAACATTTCTTAGGAGTATTGTATCATCTCCAGGTTTTCTTGACTTACTACCACTACCATCTAATAATATTTAGTATTACAGCATTGCCAGACGATGAAAGAAATAAAGCACAGTATCAATGTCTCATGTGCGCTGTGCACTTTTAAAGTTGGAAGGGAAATCTCTAGGAGTAATGAGAATTACTCTGGGCTGTGTGTTTTGCAACATTATAAATTATAAATCATAATGCTATGTAAAACCAAACCAGAGAATGAGCTCAAGCACAGATTACTAATTGTCTCGATTCCTAATAGTCAGCATGTTCCCTGCTAGCCAGCACTTTCCAGTAGAAAAATCAGACATGGTTCAGGCCGTGGCTATATCATCCCCAACAGGCAGTGTGGACAAGACAGCACAAGATATGTTTTTTTCCAAACTTCCAGGGTAATGTGCAAACCCTGAAATGGCCCTCCATACTCTCATTTTATCTTTTACATGCCTTCCTTCTATGCTCCCCCCACCTTTCCATTCTACCAAACTGATCCTTTCCCTTGTTCATTTAAAACAAATGCACATTACATTTCTTCTCCTCAGTCAGTCTTCATACAAACCCCCCAAGTTCTTAAAAACTTATAACAAGCCCTTCTGGTATTGGATTTGAAGCAGACCATGATGGTGTTGACACTGAAGACACCTTTGTGGTAGACAAAGTTGGTCTGCTTCTTTCATGAGCACACAGGCCTGACCGGACACTGCCCGGCAGCCAGGTGTTGGAGTGCTGCTCTCCTGCTCCTTTTTGATGATGCAAGAAAGTTGGTGGGACTTGCTTTCTTCCTAGAAAGCAAAATTTCATCCTCTCTAGTTTGCTTTTTAAGTTGGATTACCAGACAAGAATATTATTGTTTTAATCAAGCTCTGATCATCAGTTCCCCAATCCTGCTTTACATTAAACAGTTTGAACTGACAATACTGAACAGGATTTAAGAAAATTCCTACCTCTGTATCATAGCAAGATAAATAATTTGAAAGCACCTCCATACAAAACTCATTAAATTGGTAGGTCTGAACTTCACCAGCACAGGAAAAACAGACAGCTTTTGCGTAAATCTATTTGTTTAGATATTTTGGATTGAGTTTTTTAAAAAGTTTGCCCTTTATTCTAGCGGACTTCTTGTGTAAAGATATAAACTTTTGACTTGTTGTTGCTACTAAAAACACTAGCTAAGAACAGAACACAATTTGCAGGTAAACTCCAATCAGAATTTACAGGCAAAGAGAACACAAATCAGGCAGAGTTTTCAGCACTGTCCTGGTTCACACGAGAATGGATAAAAAGCTGTGGGCTTGACATGTGACTCCACCTTCCCATCCTGATATTACCATTGTGGCTGTGTTATGCAGTCTGTCATCTCTCTTCCTCAGGGCTCCATCTCCACAATGTTTGTTTCCCACTCTTATCTTTCACAGTGGTCCGGCCTCTGCCCTGAGGAATGCTGGTAGGTGGGAAAACATAGGGTAAGGGAGAGCAGTGAGTGCTTTCAAAAAACGTGATGAATGCGCCACTTGTGTTCAGTTTACAATTTAGCAATGTTGAGGCTTAGTATGCCATTTTATGACGTACTTTGTTTTCACAGTTGCCAAGCAGGGGGTGAACCAAAATTAGTAACCTACCCTCTAAATCTGAAACAAATCAAAAAAAGCAAACCTAAACTTTTTTTTTGTGTAACTGCCCTTTGTAATAAATCAGGAACTGCTGTCTAATAATTTATGCTGGCCTGACATTAGTTTGTTTTCTGGATGAATGTGTTGGTCTAATTCCAGAGGCATCTGCCTGCAAAAATACAGAGAAAAGAGAAGACTGTATTAAACTTAGCCACTGCTTAGAAAATACTTGAGGGGGGAATCATTAGGTCAGATTCTGATTCAGTGTTGTGAATCTACTGGACTTAAAAGACTAGTTTGACTGGTAAGGCTTGAAGCCCAGAAACAAATTGTAGGAACTAATGACAAGTAAGCACTAAGGAGTGCCAATGACAACTCTTTCTTCAGACAAAGCTATTAGGTTTTTGAAGTGCCCAATTCCTCCTGTGGGTATGTGAAGAATTTAGTTTAGGGAACCTGAAACCAGCAAATGAGAAAGCTTGATCTATTAAAACAGTAAGGCACTGGCAAGGAAGTGACTTTGTTGCTACCAATGACATACACACATTTTGTTTCAAGAGGGTTTCCAAATGGAAGAAATGTAGGTTCCTGAACTTACTTCAACCTATAGATAACTATACTTCTTGATACTTGATGTTTTGATGCAGGGAACTTTAAAATGTGACCCTTTTGAGGATTATCGAACAATAACATTGGTGTTATATCTATATATATAACACACATATATATATTTACCGATAATATAAATCATAATGTACTATTTTTTAACAACTAAGAGTTCAGGTTTGATGAAATTATTTTTATTGGAATACTTCATACTTTTTAAAGCAAAATCGAGTGGTCAAAAATTCCAGTAAAATGGAAAAATAAAAAGAAATGGAATCATAGAACAAGCCAATTTCTCAAGGCCAAATATAAGGCCTATAGTAGATGGTGACTTTTTGTTAAACCTAACTTATCTACAGAGTGTAGTGATGTCGAAGATGTGATATCTTAGTCCTCAGTCTCAGTTTCTTTTCCCAGCTTCTCCCATTTACAATGCCCCAGTGTCCAGGATGGTTCCTTCATGGAGAGTTGGTCTTCCCAGCCTCACATACCTCAGATAAACTGGGGTAGCAGTAACAGAGAGTAACATGAAGCTACAGAAACCACATGGACACTTGGAAAGAAGTGCTGAAGCTGAGGTTTTCTGGAGAGAGGTTTATGGCCTCTAGAAGATCTCTTCCAATAAATTTTAAGTGACAAGGTACAAAGGATATGTCTTTGGCCTTTTTCACAGACAGAACAGGTTCTCTTCCTGCTTGCACTCAATAAAAATGTGGAAAAAGCCTGATGGAAAAAATTCTCAGGAATCATCTGTAAAACGCTCTCTACTTTCTCTCCTTTCTCCCCCCAGGCACTGCACACAGTCTGAAATCAGAATTTACTGCCATTTTGCTGATGATTCAAGAGGCAGTGACCTTCTTTCCCAGAAAAATAATGAGTCATCAGCACACAGCACAGTAAAACGTGGTCTTTGAGTGGCCCTTTTTCCATGTCTGCCTATTTATCTAAGGACTGTGAAATACATCATGAGCATTAATGGCTATAAATTAACTGGCAGAGGGTGGGTTAATATTTCTAATCCAGAACAGATTCCTGATGTATTCAGTGAGATCAACTCTATTTTAACTCTACTACCCTTTATTGTGTTTATTTAGCTGATTAAGACCCACAGGCTTAGCAACATTTAGCAATGTGTTCAAGGTCCTGTATGAACACTGTGGCAAATTCTGTAATGAACCCAGAGATTTTAACTCCCACACCTCTGCTTCAAATACATTTTCTTGGTATGCTCCATGGATGTTACTCAGACGACTCATAGGAAGCAGATGTTTTTGTTGGAAATGCCACTTTTCTGGCAGTAACATTTCTATGTGATGGTTATTTGAATAGCACAAATGACCTCCCTGTACCTTTGTTGTAACTGCTTGAGAGTTTTCTTTCTGAGTTTTAGCTTGAAATTGTATTTTAAGGGCCGCTTCTGGCACCATTCATAGTAGCACAGCAGCTATTAATTCTGACTGCCCTGATTTTTTTTTCTCTTCCCTTTAACAAGTTTCTCACAAGCTTTCATCAGCTCAGATGAGGCCAGTGAACACAGCAAATATAAAATAGATCTGTAAGACTCACTCATTAGACTCATTTTATTTAAATGCGGGTGCAGCTTGCCATGGTGCCAAGCCAGGCAATGCATAGAAGTGGAGACCACAGCCAGCAATGATGAGAGAGGGGAGCTGGGGTTGCTCTCTGCTTTGCCTTGTCCTCACACTGCTGTGTGCCTCGGTGATTAACCTGCATTATTCACACAAGACTAGACACACGGAGAAAGCTGGACGGTAGGTACGATCCAAGCATAAAACCTAAAGCTTTAAATGGAACTATGCATACTAGCCTTAAAACAGAAAACATTTATTTAGGCATGCAGCTAAGGATCACAATGTTTATAAGCTTTGAGGGTCAGAAGTTTTCTCTTTCCTTGCAGAGTGATTTAGTTTGCTATATTTTATACTGGTGTGTGCTGCTGGTCACATGTGCCTGTACATAAATCTTTATATATACTTTTGTATGTATATTCTGTGGTGTACGTGTGTGTCTGTGTAAGGATAACATATGTACTTACACACAAAATGTGTGTGCATAGAATCCATGCAAAGTGTATCAGATTTCTGTGAAGCTTTGTGAAATACTTACCTTTTCTCTCAACTAACCTGCAATTGAAAAGAGAGAAGTCCAGTATGATACCTTTTTTTTCTCCAGATGAAATAATGCAATGTGAAGGCTGCAACTGGTTGACAAAAAATCTTTACACATCTGGTTTGTGTCATCCAACATCCAATAGTGTATATCACATCGCTCTCCCTTCAACCCTCCTCATCTGCTTGCTTTTGTGTTATTGCTCTATGTGCAAATTGCTTGGGACACTAGAAATGGGATGCGGATAATGATCTTGCTAGTGCTGACGAAATATATTTCCTAGAAAAAGTAAGAGGGTATAAGATCTTTTATAGATATTGGAAGAAGGAATGTGTCCTTTATTAGGTATTTTGTCCCTTCTGCAGCCCTCTAAGATGTCTGTCATTTGCTTTCCTATTTTGTTTTTGGAAGTTCATAGATATAGACCTTGTTTGTATTAGAAAGATTGCAATAGTCTTAGGGAAAAATAGAGCAGGCCCTTATTCCTAGATAAAGTAAATTTAAAATTTGATTAATTACATCTCTTTTTATGTTAGATCTGCTTAAAAATTCTATTCAAACTATAATGTCATCATTAAGGCTCTTTCAGCATGGCAGAACTGACAATAGTTAGCTCCAGCATGTAATTAGGACATATAAAAATCTTCACTATAAACAGAATTTTAATACCTACGACATCACCAGAGGAGAGATTTTATTTTATGGATTGCTTTTATCCTATTTTGAGCATCTAGCATGAGCTGGTGTTTTTGTTAATGTGCAATGAAACAATGACAAGATCAAGTCAACTAGCATCCAAATTGTCTCATGTCAGGAGGAGTTGTGGGCTTTTTTCCCCAGCAGTCTCACATGGTTCCTCAGTGCTAAGGCAATGCTGCAGCAGTTCTGACACAATATGCAAGATTTAATAGTTTTGACAGTGTTCCACTCTTATTTAGCCAGTGTCCATAATTTATTTTCCTTTACTGATTTATTTCTTTTTGCTAGATGTGAAGATAATAATAGAGCTAACTTTTATTTTGAATAGATAGGTATTAGAAGGGTATTCTTTATCTTTCTGTCTGTATGGATTTAGCTAGCATTAATTTTCATTTGCAATCCTGATTGCAAAAGGCATGCACACAAATCCTTATATTGCTCAGTGTTCTTACTGGACCACAGAGGTGTCAAATACTATCAGGTACTAAATTAGCAAGGACATTTTCACTGAAATTGATTTCTTGAGTCTTTGGAATCCTTGAAATCACTCAAAGTCCTTGTTGCTTTTCAGGTACCCTATTAATCTTTATAGTGTTGTATTGGCATTGTTGGCTACAGCTTTCCTGCTCTGCTCTCTGGACAGACGTGAACAAACCACAAAAGGTCAGGGATCCACTTTTAATTCATAAGAATACACATCAGGTCTCTAAACTGGAGAGAAAAATAATATTAAAAGGAGTCATAATCACAAAGTGTAATTGAGACATAAGGTGCTGAATTATTCCTGGATAGAGATATTTCTGTGTTGATCCCTCTGCTGACTTACATTTGCTTGTCCCTAAGTGTGGTTTAAAATCTCATAAAGAAGTGGTTCAGGGCTAGGTGAGTGATTCTTATCAAAACTCAACATCTACCAAAAATTAATAGTAGAATTGGGGAAAAAAAAAAAAAAAAAAAAAAAGAAGAAAAGGAAAGAAAAAAAGCTTGTAACAAGGAGTAGGGAGTGTGGTAGAAGGAGGGAAGGAGGTGGACTGCAATTGTAAAACCCCATTTGCAGGGAAACAAAGAGCAATCAATGTAATAGTAGTATAAAGCAGTCAAAAAAGGACAAAGGCTGCAGTCTGACACCTTTTATTCCTGAGCCCAGGTGGAGCTATAATTGGCAGTCCCAGCTTGAAGATGAATACAGTGTAAAAGAGCCCTCCCCTTGGAAGAGGAGACAAAGAAGTGTCAGGTTTTCAGAAGAACAGTCAAAGATCTCTCTAGTTTTCTTTTAAGCGGGAGGAGGGAGGAAAGGACCAAAAAAAAAAAGTGAAAGTGGTCATAGGTGGATAAAATCTTGGCAGGTTTTGAAACTTGTGGCTGGAATCTGTGAATTCCATGGCTGCTGTACTTTCCTGCTCACAGTCCTTATAGAGCAGCAAGAACAGTCACCTAAAGAGTTCCTGCCATCCTCGCAAAGTGTTGCTGGCCATATCTGCTAATTTGGGTGCCAAATGCTGATCCCTCTGTTCACAGTTAACAGGGATGACAGAAAATGTGGGCACAATCAGTCGTGATCACTGACATTTAGATTTAACTAAGGCAGAATGCTTGCTTTCTAGCTGCAGAAGAAAGATAAAGCATTTTACCACTGAAAATCCTCAGCCTGTGCTCAGAATTCCAGCTATACGGCCCCTTCCACAAAAAGGAACACACAGACTTTGTGTTGAAACATAAAAATATTCAGTATAAGCAGAGGTAAAAATGATTTATGTCCTTTTCAATGTAATTTAATATCAATACTTTGTGTTTCTGATTTCCTGGCTCAGCTCTGTAAAATTAGGGTTTTTTTTAAGTTCATTAAATATCTCAGAGGTACAGATCCCAAAGTACACAGATTTGGTGATGAGTGCTTTATTCCTTTTCTGAAAAGGAGCAACAGAAAATATCTGACAATGTATAAAAGACAATATCTAGGGAAGAAGAGTAGCACTTACAGCCTCTCCTAATAAACTAGTTTCTTAGGGAATGACTTCATTAAAATTAATCAGACAGCTACACTTCAAATTAACCAGCAAAAAAAGCTCATTTTCTTTTCAGATACTATGTTTAAGTGTGCTTAACTATCATTTACTCAGTCGGGGACAGGGATAAAAAAGGCACATAATATGAATGCATTGGTTTACTCTTTTCTTCTGGCCAGTAATGGATCAGGAATGAGGACTGTCCTGGGTTGCAGTGTATTCTATTACCATCCTCATGAGCTGTTGAAACATAGTGGGGCAATGTTTTTTTACCTCCTCCCCCCAGACTATCTCTCTGTTAATGGCCCATCATTGTCCTGCCGCCTGACTCAGAGATAACTCCCTCCGGACCATCTTCTGTTAATGAGCCTAATCAACACTTGGCCTCGTGACTCATTACCCCATTGTGAGATGCTCCACCCAGAGGGAGGAACCAAGCATCCCATCGTGGATATAATCTGAGTTTCTGAACACCTGAAGAGACAACCCTTCCACTGGATTTCCAGAGGACAGGAGCTACACAGCCACCACTGGACCTAAGGAAGAGCAGACCCTTTTTTCTACAGGATCACCACTTCAGAGGACTGCAGCCACCATTCTTTCGGACTGCTACCACCACCCTGCCTAACACGGTGTCAGGTTGTATCTTGACTCTGTCAGTTTGAACCAGTGTTTTCTGCCTTTATTTTTGTTTTCATATTAAATTGTTATTCTGACTTGGTGCCTCCCACTGGTTTGTTTTCAAACTAGTACAAGGACTTTGTTTTCTGAGGTTAGTTTGTAGTCATTGACCTTCTGTTTCAATTTTTAATTTGAACTCTGGATGGAATATTTTTTAACCTCTAGAAAATTCTACTATTATTGTTGACCTTCCAAATTTATGATCTTAGAACACCTACTCAAAGCATTTCTTTGCTTTTTTGGAGGTATGTATGTGTCTGTCTATGTGTGTATACATGCATGTACAGATACACAATACATCTTAAAATTTAATTTAGTGACCATATCAGATCTATTCCAGCATTCTCCTACCAGCAGCGGCCATCAGCAGATGCTTAGAGTAGATGCAGTATGAATGTGATGCTTGTGCCTAATATTTTCCTAACACAAATTATTTTCAACCAAGAGAATTTACTAATCTGGATGTTGCTCCCGGGTGCTTGATAGTGCTTTGTTTGGTCTATAATTGAACCCATGTAAACTGGTAAAATTTACAAAGTTACTTCCACAGCTGCTATCAGTCTTCTGGAATTTAACCCATTGGTTAAATTCTGCTGGGATTTTGGTTGCAAAATCACGCAGAGTTGTTCTTAAGAATCACTGGTTTCCCAATATCTAGAAAACAGACCTTCCTATCAATGTCTAGTGTCACAGGCAGCTGGCAGGGGAAGGACAATGACCACACATCTGTACTAAACACCCCTGGACCATCTTCTTCCCCTGACACCCACAGGCATTGAACATCCTATAACCAGACAAAAGAGTATTTCTTTTTTCAACACAGAGCCACATCATCTGTATTGTTGACTGAGAAGAGTCTTTGTACCACTTAATTCTCAAAATATACTTGAAAAATTTTAGAAACTGCTAATGCAGAATCATGCAAGTTGGCTAGGTGAAAGATATACCAGAAGCGTTTTTAGAAACTTTGGAGTATTATAGAGGAATGAGTTTCAGTGCTCAGACATGTGTCCAGACACCCTTACCATGATTGCAGCCTTTGAAAAGCAGTAACTGTGTGGAACAGACTTACTTGCTTTGTTTCCTGCCTTGACATCCCAATCCTAATTGCTGTTTCTGATCATCTCATGCAAATTCACTTCCTGCTTGCCCATCCAGCCATGAAACCTCTCTGCTTCTGCACATTCAGCCTGATCGCTGCCTCTTTTCTTGACCTATTTTTTGCAGAATTCATGGTTAGTCTCCACAATATTATTATAGCCACAATATTTGGAGATCCCTATAAGCAAAATTAAATCCCAGTTAGTTATTTCAGTCCAGATTTGCATGACGTGATTAGTGATGATCTTTTCCACATTCACATCTTCAAATGTATCTTGAGATGCATAGTCTTTCCTCAGTACATGAAAAGAGTCTTTAGAGGAAGTCACTATTAAGAGATGTGGACATAGTTTTCATGGGTATTTCCACATGGTGGGGAAATCATGTGTCCTTCAACACAAAAACCTATGTCTCATCACTACATAAAGTCATTGAGAGACTATTATTTGCTCCTGAGGGCAAGTGGTGCAGCCTGGCTTTGTGTCCACATAGTCTGTGTCTGCTCCTCTCAGGAGGCAGTGCCACAGCTTTCAGGATGGTTAAGGGAAATAGCTCCTGACAAGTGCTGTCCCACAAACCACATCCAGTCCAAAACAGTGTTAAGGAGTGTGATAATAATAAAAGAATGCAACAATCCTGGTAAGTACTGTAGTGTATTTCTGTCTGTGCCCTGGCCTTATTTTATGTAGTAGGATAGGTATAGGCTAAATCATTCCTCACTCATTCTCCATATGTGTGGGCTCTTCCCAGACATCAGTCTATAAAAGAAACAACATCTGGGAACAGATATCTGTCTTCTCTGCCTAAGTCTCTCTAGTGCAGCAGCAGACAGAGTGTCAGCAAGCCTTCATTCTGCTCCCATTTCTGTTTTGGGTCTGTTCATGTACATTTCTCCATGTGTAAAAATTAGGAGCTAGATATGAGTAACTAATCAAATACTTAAAGTAAGTGTTGACCTTCTGCTTGCTAAAACTGGAATGGGGAGAGAAAGGTAACAGCTGCTGCATGTGAAAATGCTGCTGAGCAGCCCAGGCATTCCATGTGCAGAGACCACAGCCCTTGTTTTCACCTCAGATGTGCGCAGCCTGATTTGAAGGGTCAGCTCAACGAATTCAGTGAGGCAAATCTGTTTTAAATTCCAGGGCATTTTACAGGAGGGTAGTTGAATTTTTCACTGACTCACTTTGCTACTGGGCCTTCTGTGATTGCAAGACTTGAATGTCAAACTTGTTTGCATAATGTCATCCATCAATTATAAAATGGCATCTCTCATTGGAATCAGTGTAACCAGGTCGATGAAATGTATACTATAAACAACAATTATGATGAAAATTAAGGAGAGTTTTCTAGTGAGTACATATATGGACAGTGATTCCAGACTGTGATTCTGTCACTCATTTTAACTTCTAAAAGCTAAGCTACTTTTTTGCAACCCATTTATCCAGATTTTTCTCCAGCAACTTTCCTATCCTTACAAGTATAAAACAGAATAATGATGTTGAAGTATATCAATATGGATTAGCTCTATACATGCAATGAACTGAGGCGTGCAGTAAAAACACCTACATGCACTCATAATTACATGCGTTCCAATATACATGCAAAGCCTTGTGATTGCCATTAGTCTTCCCCACAAATTTTTGACTTCTTGTGTAATGCATATACATATGGTTTCTAAGCATATGTAAAATTATTATGATATTTTTATTCTTGGCATTTATCTGCATGTGAGAATAAAGTATTAATTTTCATACTGAAAGATCTTAAAAAAGGAACTGCTAGAGTGGGATGCCAGAGACAGAACAAATATAAAACCTAGGTAGGAAGTTGGGACATCTGTTTTCTGATAAATGTTATGCATTTTATTTTTCACTTATCCAGCCCTGTGTTATTTATCACTTGTGTTTACCTGCTGTACTTGCCGCACAGACTGCAAGTGCCTGAGGCAGGGACTGTTTTCTTTGTTATATGTCTGTATACTACACAGTACAATCGATCCTTGATTACGTGCCTAGGCAGTGGCGTGGTGTATATAAATAATAATAAATTTCCAGTGCATGGCCTTTTGTGACTGAATTAAAGACAGAGTGGGATGCTGAAACAGCTATATTGTAAATTGAATTCAATAAGGAGAGCAGACATACCTTGTTGTCTGTGAATACATCATAAAAAATAACATGCATGACCAGGGAAACTCTATTTTGTTTCGAAAGAGCCATTAAATAGCAATGACCTATATTCACGTTATTTCTTAGTGTAGTATGGGTGACCTTCCATACTTGTCCGCCGGGACCCAGCTGGATTTTCTGCCAATGCCTTGGGGAAGGACAGGTCTGAGAGGTCTTCATAATCTATTAATCCTAATCTACCAGTATAAAAAAAGGCTGTTAATTAATACAAGCAGTACAAACAGTTTATGAATTTGGAAAATATTTGGAATAACATATTAATGGAAAGATATATTCATCATAGAAGAGCATAGTTGCAAGGCATTTGTGGTCTTGTGCTACTAATATTCATTTAAAAAAGTAAATTGTTCTCCCAAGTTTATGTGAAAAGAATATGGGACTACTTAGTAGCTGGGAGCTTGAAAGGAAGGTCAGTGGCCAGAAGCCTCTGAGTACGGTTGGGCCCTGAAATCTTCCTTGATGGCCTGCTATTTCAGCATCAAGTAGCTGAAAGAAGGAAGAGTTAAGGCTGTCTGAAAATCAGAGTTTGTCATCATCGAGTTTCTGCACTGTTGGCAACTGTGCAATAGCTGGACTGGACTGCCATAGGGAGGGATGTGACACAGTAGTCAGCAGAACTGGGAGATTTAAAGAATGGCTTTGGTCCTTGAACAGCTCCAGAAAGCAGATTTTAAGGCCTAATGAGGTCCCTGTGGTCTGTGTGATGAAGCTGACTGTCCACGACAGTCCCCTCTAGACCAAGCTTCTTCCTTGGAGACAAATTTATGGAGGTGCATTTTACCCATCTGTTCTGCAGGTCACAGGGGTACCAGTAACTAGGATCAGCTTCCCTGATCCTAAAAGGCATTGTTGAAATATATCTGTTGAGCATAAAATTAAGAAGGAAAAACACTACAAGGCAGGAAAACCTCTTAGGAATAGAGAGCAATCAAGAATATCATTATAAATTAAAATAAATTATGCTGCAAACTTTATTTCTCAAATTACTCTCTGCCAAAGTCTTACAAAATGTCTCTAGTAAACTAGCTTTATTTCTGTCTTACCTTGGTCTTGACTCATCTAGTCTGTTTTTATCGTCTCCATTTCAGGAAAATATTAAGACAAAGACCTTCTGGGAAAGGAATTCAGAACTGCCCTCATGACAGTGGTGATATCATCACCTTTATCATGGCTTGGCTAAGCTTATCCATTGTTCTTGACTGTGTGTTGGAAGTGTGGGGTTTCAAAGAGCCCTATGAGCATTGTGGGGATAAAAAAATTCCTGATATTATTCCTGGGAAATTCCTGGCAAGAATATGACCAGCCCCTGAATAATTCTGTCCAAGTCTGACACAGTCTGGCAGTGCAAAATTTGACAGGTTTGAAGTTCATTTTCACTGAGAGGCTTGTTAATATTTTCTGCCTGATCAAACATCTACTTGGTAGAGTTTTGATATGACATAGATAAATTTGGGTCATTATGACTGATCTACATTTTTTAAATCTGGGAAGTCCTCATTAGAAACCAAAATTATAAAAAAACCAAACAAGTTTGAGAAAGTCTTCTAGGGCATATCTCAATATTTTCCAATAGTAGAGATGCTTACATGCTGCTAGCAAAGATTGAGTAATTTTCCTTGTTTTCACATTTTAAAACTTGTTTTAAATTTTAGGGAAGAAATTTAGGAAGTCCCCCATAGCCACCTGGGAACACCTTAAACAATATGGTTTATGCTATGGCAGCTTTGAATTTTCTCAGCAGAGACTTAGCAGTATATGTGGTATATCACATGTAGCTGTCAGGGTGGCCAAGCTAAAAGCAAGACAGCAGGGGAAGTGGAAAGGCTTGCAAAAAAACCCTCTAGAATAATTTTTTTTTCTGGATCACATTGTTGCTTCTGTGGTTTGAAGTTTTGCACACCTCACAAGTTCATAAAGTTCATAAAGGCAGTTAGTGCCCAGAAGCACTGTTTTTCTTGTAGTGTAAGCTTGCTTGCCACTTGGAAAGATGTTTGTGCTAATGGAAAATATTTCCAGGTAAAGAGAATGTTATGCTGTTTAAGCACAGTAAATTCAATTGACATTGTGTATGTATGTGGTAAGTATATGCGTGTGTGAGTAGGTATTATACACTTAAATTGGACTTTCTTTTTGTCTTCTTTGAGCTTCTTTATTCTCAGTATCTCAGTCTTGGCTCAGTTACTTATCCATTTTTACATCTTAGGTAACGTTTTCAAAAGTGCCATTGTATGTAAGAAAGTAAATGGCATTCAGACTGAAGGCAATTTAGGTGCTTTTGAAAATGGGGTCAAAGTTTCCTTGTCATTTGGATGCATAAAAATTTTTAGTTTCTGTGGTTATAACAATTTATTATTAGTATCACAGTAACATAGAGGAGGCCAGTCATGCAAACAGAACTCCATTGTGCTAGATTATGAATAAACATATTCTAAATAGACAGCCTCTGACTCAGAGGATTTAGGAATTTTTTTTTTTCCTCTGTCTGCCCCTCTCTTTTTTATTAGTTGTTTTTAAGCAGAATGCAAGTAATGTCAAAATTTAGATGTACAATGTTTGAGTAGTTTAGAAGGAAACAAAACTGAATTCACTCATCCATGTTCTTTAGTAAGGAAAAAGAAAAGTTGCAAAAATGCTAAAAATTCTGATGCTAAAAATTCCACTTGATTGTGCAAACTAATTTATTAGATTTTCAGGTAATGTACATTAACACAGATGTTTATTGATTTACAGGAGTGGTACAGTGTTCATTTGTATCAGACCCACTTTGCTTCAGGAAGCACTTAAATAATTCTGGCTGAATACCTGTGGTCAATGTGCTTTGCTTGTGTAGATATGTACACTTGTCAGCAAAGTATAAGAAGTTTTCCCTCTTTTTCTCTTTACATGGCCTGTGTAAAAGCCAACACAATTCTGGTACATTGCCTCAAAATGTTTCTTGTAAACCGCAAAAATTAGTGGTATTTTCTTGCCTGGTCTGCACTTTAATTCATTGAAAAAAATATCACTGATGTCAGAAAGTCTGAGCTAGCTCCTTAGGAGATGGACGTACATCCATGGTCAGATACTCCTTCCAAACTGACTAGTACATGTGTGCTGTGGTGTGTCCAGGTTCTCAGCATCTGCCATCCAGAGCACCAGAACTCCTCCTTTCTCCATATTTCTGGAATCCTTCATCACAGAAACCACTGTGTGTAGAGGCTGGTATTTTCCCTGATTGTCTTAGCAAGTGAAGTTGGCAAATGTCTGGGATATTTATCTGAACACAAAATCTCCCGAATTTCCCCTGGAGATGAAAATACTAGTTTGTTCCTCCATATCCTTAAAACTATAGAATATTGAGATGATTGTGTAGAACCTAATTTTGTTGTATTAAATGTATTAGATCTCAATTTATTATTTAGCTTTAAAGTCTGTGGGCAAATATGGTTTGGTTTTGCCCAAATATGGGCAAATATGGGCAAAACCCAAATATGGTTTTGCCCAAATATGGGCAAAAATGAGGTTTTTTTTGCTGCATATGCAAGTTTTCAAATTTGATTAAAATATTTTTAAAGGAATTTAACAAGAGTATCTGAACTAACTGCTTGGGAAAGGAGGAGATTAATATATCCTAACTAAGGTTTAGTGGGTTTTTTGTTTGGGTTTGGTGGTTTTTTTGAGGGGGAGGGAGCAAGTGGGATTTTTTGTTGTTCTGTAACCTGGAGCTGCCTGTGAACTAACTGGATCAAGCAGATAGCTCAGATCTGACCTACAAAGCAGTGAAATATAAGGTTTCAAGAGCATTTTTTTATATTTGTAAATATAAACAAGAGAATGGAAATATATTCAAAAATGGAGCCCATTTCCTTCTTAATTTTTAAATTTTCCTCCTTCTTTCATCTCCTAAGCTTTTTTTTCTCTCCCTAAATATTGATTATTGAAATAATCCCTACACTTGCACTATATTTAGATTTTTTTGCTGCTAATTGCTGGAACTCAACCATTTACTAAGTAGTTTTCAAATGGACCCACCTTTTTAAGCTCTGGGGGTCTTTTGATTTATGACTGAGACATAAATGCGGCACAGAATTATCCATGCACAGAGAAACCTGATAATCAATAGAAAACAGTGCAATTAATGATTAATAAAAGTGTCCTGAAAATCAATGCACAATAGGGATTTGAAATGTTAGTGATTTCACCAGTGTTTCAAGAGTCACCTACCAATCTCAGCTCCACCTTAGCACTAAAGTAATTTCATTCAGCAGTTAAGTGTTCTAAGTTTTTAAAATTACAAGAGTCTTTTTGCTGAAAAAGCCCTGTATCTACAATCAAGTGTTCCACAGATTTGGCCATATTGCCCACATTCAAACACAAAGGGCACGATTACTGCATTTGGTCTCTGCTCCTTGTAGAAGATATAGGTAGAGCATTAGGGAACCATCTGCAGCTACTCAATTGGCAGCCCTGGTCTTGGCAATACTTACAGCAATTAATGTGCTCACTTAAATATGTCTACTTATTTCAGTGAAATGATGGAGCTCTGGTTCCTCACGCCCAATTATATTGCAGCAAGATCCCCTTCCTGCAGCACAGGCAGGCTACAAAGCACAGGAAAAAAGCAGCTGGTACAGGCCCAACTGAGTGAGTTGCTGGTTCATGAGTGCTTTTCTACTGAAATTTTCCGAAGTCCTACTTACGTCATTTACCTCAACAGATTGATGCTTTAAACCAGGATGTTGTAAAAAAGACCTTTCATACGTGAAAGTCTCACGATTACCTTTGTGCCCTACTCTGACATTTTAAGTCGAATTTGTGAATTTGCTTCCTTTGCTTCTTTTCTTCAGTTTGCTATTCATTCAGACTATAAGTTGATAACTCCTACAAAAACAAAACAGAGCTTTTTATTTTGGGAGATGGAGAGATGTTTGGTTTGCAAATGAAATATGGAAAATAAATTGAGATTTTCCTATGCACTTGAAAGCGTTCCTTTGTTGTAAAATCCATTTCTCCTCCCAATCTATTTCTCTTTGAAGAAGAATTCTTTGCCTGACCTTTGCAGCCAGTTTCTGACCTCTTTTTGCTCATTTTAATATGTGTGTGTACATGTATATTCAATGCTCAAAGATAGCATACTGGTACTTCTTTTCTCATCTTTGTGCTAGATGAATAGATGAATAGATCACATGCTAAGGATTTTCTTCTCCCTACCATGACCACTGTGAATATGTATACACACACACAGAATTCCATCTAAGACCCTTGTTTCTGAAAATGTTTAAAGAAGACATAAAATCATAAAACCAAAGAAAAAAACCATAAAAGACGCAAAAATACTTTTAGGTTGGAAAGTTGACATAAGTAGCTGGGAGATCTTTCATCTCCTGTTAATTCAGGTGTGTTTTATTAGTCAGACAAATCTAGTTAGCTAAGAACATTTCCAAATACGGATATGCAAGTTGTGCTCTGCCTTGTTTATTCTGTTTTTTATATTCTTGCCACAAGCATCTGCTAATAGAACCAGTCATAACTATGAATGAATAATAAAAGGCTGATAAGCTTTTTAAGAACACGTCTATTTTAGTAAAGAAAGTGAATGCTGCATCTTGGTTTTTGCTTAGTTAATCCTATTACTTCCTAAAATAATTCCTCATGACTGGCCAGAATTAAATCTAATAGGAACAGCAAATGCCAGTTCAGTCTCACTTAATCTGATCCTAATCTGATGGTAGACATAGCAACTTGCTTCGGCATGACCTTCATGTGTTTCTTTGTTCTTAACTGGCTAATTGTGTTTACTTGATCAAACAATATTATACAAAAACTGGAACACAAAAGTTAACCTTCTTGGTTTTAAGCTTTATTATTACAGAATTGGAGTTTTCACAGAGAAGCAACAAAGAAGATCTGAACTCTGTTAGTCATGTTTTTGCAAAACTGCAGAGAAAAGAGCTGGAGGGGCATCAATGATGAAACTGGCACTGATACTTGCTGAGAGCCGAGGCAGTTCAAAATTTTTTTTGAAGGCACTATTTTAGTTCCTAGGTGTCCTTTCAGGGAGCTTTTTTTATGAAAGAGAAAGGAAAAAGAGAGAGAGATTTAAAGCTCTTTCAACAGGGAAAGATCCATGTAAATTAATGAAAAGCTATAAATTTTTAAACTTTCATTCCCATGTTATATTAATACAGTTTTCAAATCTGAATGAGTTAATTGGCTTAACATGTTGTTAAATAGCATTATTTGAAATTGACCATACATATTAGAAAAACTAAAACAAGGCAAGGAACTGCAAAATGTCAAACAAATTAGTGGAAGAGTTGTAAAAAGAAGATAGACCAATCTGGAATATAAACCTCATTTTCTAAATCTTAAATAATCATATACTTTTTTTTTCTTCATTTATTAGATTTTCACATACCGATATTCTAGTGACAAGTAATTTTTTTAATCTGAAAATTTTATCTGATTTTTTCCCCTGAATTTCCATTGACAGATTTGGTCATTTTAACATTATTTCTCTTTCAATACTGATCTCGATTTTCTTAAAGTAATTTGAAATTGCAATTGCTTTTGCACTTCATTTTTTTCCCCCCAATATTTTTTAATGTTTAAGAGGACTAACAGCATAGCAAATTATCAAAAACTTATCTTTAATTTTGGGTGGAACAATTTCCACTTCTTTCCCTTACAAATTTATCTTGGGAAATTAATAGCTAAAAGTGATAAAAATTGTTAAAATGCACATGTGAAGACTGATTCATTGTAAGAGCTCTTCATAAACAAGGAAGGCAATAAGTATTTTTGAGTGGCTTTAGAGACATTCATGCAGCTTCTATGATCTATGGGTAATACAGATAAAATCAGACTTGGTTTTTTTTACTAATTTCAGGGTTTGGTCTTGCCAAAAATGGTATTAATACTGATGCCAATCTTGTTTTTTTATCAGAAATCCATTTGATTTTTTTTCACAATGCCTATTGCAGGTTAGTGATCACACTAGATCTAATTAGTCATCACTTCTTGCTTCTAAAATATTCATGCAAAATAGCTTATTTCCACAAAAGTGAAAGACTCTTTAATCAAGAAAAAAGTCCCAACAAACAAACAAGCAGCAAAAAATCATCAACAACAAAACAACTCAGAAGATTTAGTTGTTGGCTGACGAAGTATCTGAAGGAAAAGCCTATTGAATTAGGTCTTCAATGAAACCAGTCTGCATTGTTTTCCTAAAGAAGTTTTAGGACAAAACTGTCCAAGGGAAATCATAACAAAGAAGCTAGATACTGCTATTTAATCCTTGCTGTCAAACCTGTCACCTATTTAATCAACATTCTCATTCAGTGTCACTTCATTCTCTGTCAAAATCCCAGTTTGCTTTGCCCATATCTTGATCCCCCCCCACTTCCAACAGCTCAGTGTTAACTGGGTGAGATATGGAAAATAAACCATTCCAGGAGGGAAGAGCAGTGTGCTTCTCTATGGCAGCTGGTTAGGGGTCAGTAGCTCTGACCAAGGAAGAGGTGACCAGTCCGGAGAGATGGTCCCATAAGGAATCACCTTCCTGAGGCCCGGTGTCCTCCCTCAGCTGCCGGCTAGGAGGGCCCGTGCAGAAGCTGTCAGCTCTTTAGTGATTGTCAGCTCATGATTCCAGCCCAGCTCTGCAGGGCAGCCTCCAGGCCAGACCAGGGAGCGACGAGAGGCTCGTTTAGCTGGTTCCACACGAAGTAGCTTTATTGTTGGTCTGTACTCTGGCGAAGGGCAAGGCCAGGGACGAGCGGCTCTCCCTCGCAGGGGCAGAGGGCTAGCTCTTATAGGGATACAGGGGATGGGTGTCAGAGGGTAAAGGCCAATGGGTTACAAAGGATCTGCATAGGGTCTCCCAGAGGATTCTGGCTCTGTCTTCTTTCTCACCGTAACTGAAGAGTAGCTGCCTTCCCAGGGAGAGTCCTGCTGGGAGATTGCTCAATCTCCTTATCTCAGCAGACATCCCTCCAGGGCAGTGACTGGGCATATGCTACACTTCTCTTTAAAACTAAGGAGATTATTACTTATTGCAGGAGGTACTGGATAACATGGTGCACAGTATTCTCTGTGTCACATTTGCTAAGTTTCACAGGTGTTTTTAGTATTTAATTCCTCTCTGGATCACTTGAATTAATAATGCTCATAGTGTAACTGGGTAGCTCTGCAGCCATGCAAACCTGCCTGGACATGAGAAGCTGTAGTAACTTTTAGTTTCAGTGGGAACTCTTATTAGTTTTCCAGTGAATTTTGAAATTAAAATTTTCGGTGGCTTTAATTTGTAAGATAAAGCAGTTCTTTTTTATCTTAAAGCAGTGGTAATCCAGACTCAAAAGGAACCTGCAAACTGAGACAGTAAAAAAAGTGAAAGTACTATCTTTTTAATGTCATCACAAGAAGTTGAAAAATGCCTGGGACCTAAGTGCCTATACTCAGCTTTGGTTTGGTTCTGTGGCAGTGTAGAAGGCCAATACTATCAAATCTAAAGGGCACTACATGAGTCCATAAGTGTGACTTGACTCTAGGATGTACTTGCATCCAGTTTCCATCCCAAAGACATTCAGCCTTGACATTAAGCATATGAGTCAGAAGTCTCCATGTCAGCAGGGGATTTAGGTATATGTTCCCCACCTTGCAAACCCTCCATAGTTTGTACTTGTGGGCCAGAAGGTAAGGAGAATTTTATGGGAAAAGATTGTTGCTATTTTTTTCTAAGATGTGGAGGTTCTATATTCTACCAGAGGACTTCCATACTCTCAGCTCTCAGCTGGCAATGCTTCCTCCTGACTGAGAGGGTGTGTCAGGGCTGGATGGCACACTGGAGGAACAGCTGGGGCACCAGAGGTATAAAAATACCCCCTTTGTCCTCAATAGGGTGAGCAGGGAGCCACCAGGCAGCCCTGCAGAAAATCAAGAGTACAGGGAGTTGTTTGGAGAGCTGAAAGTAGGGTTTGATTTTTTTTTTTCCTAAGCCAGATTTACTGGTTAATATGGCTCTACGCTGACTAATAAATGGTTATCTATGCACTGGTTTTCAACCACACATACCCTAATCAAGGGTTCGATTACTCTGGAGCCCATAAAGAATTCTTTAAAAGGAAAGTTCTTTTCCTTTTTCTTCAGGATTCATCTGACTAATACAATGCATCAGAAGCATAAATAGTGTTTCAGGTGAATTAAAGTTGTTGTTTTGCTTAAGTTGGCTCCTTCTTAGGTTTTCTTGTTATGAACATATTTCTCCCACTGAAAATTGCTAACAATATATTTTACCTTAATCATGTTTTTCTATAAATTTGATGAAGCGCTATTTCACTCACTTTTTTAAAATTAGAAAATTACCATAGAAACTCTTCCATGTTTTAAAAAAGACATCAGTACGGTAAGGAGAATGTAAAAATAATGCTCACCATCCAACAGAAGAAAACACATTTATGTTCCATCATTTACCTAACTAATTTTGCTCTCATTAAAAATAAATATTTTTGCTAGTAGTTCATCTTGGTAGCCTCATTTAGTTTACATTATATCAAGTAAGAGCAGCTTCTGATTGTAAACAGTGGATCTCAAATGACGGCACTGGAAGTGACCTCCAGAGGTCCTCTGGTCCAAGCCCTCCAGCTCAAGCAGGACCAGCTAGACCCAGTTGTCCAGTACTTTGTTCAGACAGCTGCTCAACATCTCCAGTGGTGGACACTCTACAATGTCCTTGGGAAACATGCTTGAGTGCTTTGTCACCCATACAGTAAAAAATCCGACAACATTCTCATGAGGTAAAGTGATGATTTGAAAGAGAGACCGTTAAGGTAAAGACTAAACCCTTATCTGTAGCTATCTTAGAAAATTCTGCATCTTCATTTCCTGCTCAATTCAACAGAAGCTGATGGAGTTGATATATACTCAAAACCTTGGAAATGCTTTTCTTTACATGCCAGAACCAAACTCTTTGTATTTGACATCCTTGTGTTCCCTTTAAGGGCTCAAGATCACAGGTATTCCTATTTTTGCACTCGAGGCATGTAGGTACCTTATTCTGACAGTGCAAAATTGAAAGCCAGGATGCATCTAATTTGAAAATATAGCTTTTCAAATCAGAGTAAGTGTTTAACATATTAAAAGTTCATCAGCTCTTTGATCTTTTCTGCACTGGTGGCACAGCAATTATTTTTTGAGAAACAGCATGAGATGTCATAAACACAGGGTTATGACTTCCCTCAGCTGAAGGGAACGCTGATTTGTGAAGGAGAAAGCTATTCGAACACTAGCATCTTTAATAATAGCAAGAGGAATAAAAAGTGCTGCTATCTAAGGAAATTGTTTTTATATGAATGTGTTTAGGTTGTGGGGGTTTTTTTTATGAACTCAGTGTGAAAGGCTTCTTCATAGGAAATTGAAGGAATTTCTTTGGTTTCTTTTTTATTCTTAATTTTAATTTTTAAGGAGATCTTTTTGTGTTTTTCCTCTTCAAGGAAATTGAAGACAAAAAGGGAAGGTAACTGATTTTATAAAGCCTACATTAGTCATCGTGTGCTTGGAATAAAGTAATATTGACATCATTCACTAATTCTGAGCAAGATAATATACCTTGAATCTAAAAAATAAAGACCAAGTCCCAGGCTTTCTAGTCAGAGCTGTGAGTTATGGTTTGGAATTTCCTTTGAACAAGGACTAAAGCAGGTGAACTATTCATGGTAAAGACTTTATTTGGTTTATTTTATTCAGTTTTTTTATATGTGAAATTTTTTCACAGGATGAGATTTTTGCCTATTGATTGGCATGTTCAAGTTTGCATTAAAAACAAAAAGAATTCATTTTACATCAAGAGGTTTCAGCCTTTTATTTCAAAACTGTTTCCTTCAGCTACTAATATTTATTTTTGTTAGCAAGCATGCGAACGCACTGAAAATCTTTAGGCAGAGTATGCTCTGTAAGCAGAAGAGTAGAAGGGAATTTTAGCTGCTCCATTGACTGATAAGGTGGATACTCTCACGCCTGCCTGGACACCTCAGGGATTTCATCAGGGTTGTGCTTACACTGCTGCACAGTGGACTCTGCCAGTGCTAAAGGAGGGGAGAGGAACCACGCAGCTGAATAACTACAGTCTTCAATGGGAATAAGCATTTCAACTTTATTATTTTCATCTTTTTTTTTTTTTTCCTACCTGTCTTTTCACTCAGTTCCCAGAAAATTGGCTGCTTTCTTGGACACATTTTTTGAAAGATAGCATTTGAGGAGAGTTTTACTCAAAGGTTTAGTGGAGAGAAGAGTGTAGCTGGTAGACAAAGGCTAACATGGCTGAAGTAAAAGGAATGCTTGCATTTATGTTGACAGAGAAGCATAAGGGGCTGGCGTACAAATGGAGCTGAGAAGGTAGTGCATTTGCTTTTGAGGAGAACAGTGTTCATAAGCAAGGAAAACCTAGAGCTGAAAGCTCAATGTGCTATAATGACAATATATTACAAATAATAATATAAATCTATAATCTTTATTACAAATGAAAATATAAATATAGCATAAAACATTCTTTGATATCTATTTTTAATATAAACATATTTTTATATTTCTCATAAAATTCCAGAACGGAGCTTATTTATATTCAGTGGTCAAAATGGAAAGCTAAAAGTCCCCCCAGCTCATTGTAAACTATTCATCAATGTCCAAAAAGTGTCAGTGTCTGTGATTATGGTTTTGAGAAGTGCTGGGAAGGCATCATATATCAGCCCATTTTGATCAATGGTTATATTGCCTTCAGTTATAAAACACAACAGTTCTTTTTCCAGCTGCAGGAAGAAACTTACCACGAAGCAGCTGCTATTATAAGATTTTCATCTGAATTTTTGCTGCTCCCATTTTAGCACACAGCCTTTGGATAACATTTGGATAATCAATCTTTTGGCTGTTTATCTAAACCAAACCCAATGTGTTGAGATTTGTCCTTCACCATTGATGTAAATTTTTTTATTAGTCACATCAGTTAGAGTACTTTTAATTATCATCATTATTCAGTAATAACCTCATGTCTGACAAGAGAAAGATACCAATGGATATTGAACCTCTTATCCAAGAATAGGAAGGTTATTGAGTGAGATCTATTTTAGGAAGAGGAAAGGAGCAGATGAAAGGCAATATTCAAAGCTCTTCCTAATAGATTTATGGCTTAGCAATAGATTAATAGCTATAAAGATAAACACATGTGGATCCTGAATTCTGATACTACTTTCCTGGTTTTGGATGCCATTTAAATGTGCATATTTATAAAATTTTACAAAGACAGGCTTTTTTACAGTCACACCTCCAATACTTCTGAAGTTTCACTTGATGCACTTTATTAAAAAAACATTTACTGAGGACAAGCTTTCTCCATGGGAGTACAATGAAAGAATTGACAAAACCAATTTCACTCTAATTTGAGAATGCAGTGGTAATACCCGTCTGCTGATCCTGATCTGTCTCACCTTGTACCCTATTGTGTTAGGGATGGGGAAAGTATGTGTTTGAGCACATGTCTAATGGGCTTGAATGGTGTAGGACTGAAACCTATTCTGGTAATGGAGCTTTATAAAAGGCTCTATGGTCTTTGAACCTGGCACTTTTCCAAAGCAGAGGGGCACTGTCGTGGCTTGCTTGTCATTTCTGCGCACTAAATAAAAATGAAATCAGACTCCAAAGTAGCTCCTTCCCAGATCACCTTTGAAAATCACAGAAGCCTACTAGCAGGGAGCAGCAATGGAGGAAATTGGGCGCTGAAGGGTTTATTCCAAATATACTTCAGAGCTCCCATGAGAAGTAGAAGAGAGCAGCTGAACTAGCACAGGGCATAACAGCAGTCAGTAGGAAGGAGAGTGTTCAAATCATTAATGCTAGAGGTGACCACATCAGCGTACATAGGTTTGTATGTGATGAATTTCCCTTCTGAGTTGTTAGGAAATGGGTTGTCAGAGATTGATATTTCTTGCTGCACACAACACACAAATTTGTGCAGATGAAAAGGAATGAAGTCCAGTCTAAGTATGTGCATTGAAAAGGGTATAAATTTGTTGCCATTCTTTGTTCTACTTCAGAGAGGTTTTGAACAGCTAAAAAGGCAAACTGTTCACAACATGGCACACTGCAACAGTGCTTTTCACTCTGCTAAGCACTGAAGTTCCAGTCCTGCCAGCACTAAACCCGGTGGAATGAACTGATCTTGCAGCATACAAACCTTCACCATCCCACCATGTAAAACAAGAGGATCTCTGCACCTCATCTGAATCCATGCTTCCCTCTCCCACTTATTCCAGATGCCTCCTGGAGTACAGGAATTTTTCTTTTTTGATACCTTTTAATGACAAAGCTGGACTAAAGCAAATGCTTTACAGTGCTTTTAGATAGGAAAGCCACACAAATCTTAAAGTAAGGGTCCAGGAAGCAGAGTGCTATCAACAGCCCTATACTTTTGCCTAGTCAGAACTAAATATCAAATCCTCCATTGCTTCACATCATAGGGATCATGGATAATCAGTCACCTCCAGATTACCCCAACTACTCAGAAAATAAGCCTTTCTTCATGATGCTTGTTTCCTCTTTTTCATATAAACTGGCAAGTTTGTGTGGACAGTTACTGTATTCAGGCCACCTATTAATTGAAAATGACAACTTCAGGGAAAAAAACAGGTACATTTCAGTCCAAATGGGAAAAATATTTGTTTTAGTTTTGAAAAGCTAACAATTTAAAATAACCGAAGTGATGATTTTAAAAAAAATAGCCACCATTTCTTTAATGTTAAAAACTTGAATAGTTGAGATACACATTTTATTTGGGTCAAAATGAAAAAGAATTTATTTTTGGGGTTTTTCCCTTCCCTAAATCAAGCAAAAAAATACTCAGAAAACTCCAGTACTGCTGAAATACCAGGCTCTGTCTAGCGTTAAAAGAGCTCACAGACTGAATGTCCCCTCATATGACAAAAGATGGAATTTTTTACCTGCTAGCATTAAGCTGACCCTTTATTACAGATGGACCTTAATGTTATAATACCACGTCAATGTTCTTCCTTTTGTCCTATCTGCATTAATTGAGGAGATCTTTTGAAGAAAGGAGTGTGGTGCCAATTACCACAAAAAATGTGTGAAATTCTGATTCATACCTGTGATTCAGGGGACCATACTTATGTTCGGTTTCTTTGAGAGCAAAAATCAAGCGGAGATTGACGTTTTATTCCCCCTCTCTTTTAGATGGAAGTAAATTAGTACATTATCCACCTCTCAACTGACTCATAGAAATCTTATTTCAGATCATAATGTTGTGCTCTTTGTGACAGAGACAGGGTTATTTTCTACAGGGCTCTGTGAAAAAAATTCATGAGCAAACCCTTAACTCCACTATGTTTGCCTGCTGTTGCATTTTGTTAGCATTTTGCAGTACTGACCTTTCCAAACAGAGTCAGTAATTTGCATGAAAATTAGGGCTCTGGACATGATCCCCATTCCAGAAGTAATGCATGAAATACTGCTGCACCACTGACTTGTGAGCCTACAAGCCATTTTCTAAGGCACTGCAGAAAACACTATTTCAGAAAGACACTAGAAGTGGAGAATGGAGTAGTAAATAATGTTAGAAGACTGGCAGAGGAAGAGAACATTAATTTTCTAGACCACTTTTTTTTTTTTGTGTGTGAGTTATTTTAAGAATCTTTACCTTATTTAAAAGCGACCATTAGCTTTTCCCATCACTTCTTGATTTTAGTGACCACAGATGCCTGGTGTTTAACAGCAGCCTCAAATGCAGTGAAGGAACACAGTCGCCTTTGCCTTTCCCCACTCCAATTTGTTTCAAATGCAGCAGTTAGAAACAGACAAATCATTGAAGAAACACACAAGCACAAAGGAAATGCAGGGCAGGAATTAAGGTCAATGATTATCTGCTGCTTCTCCAGTCATTTTCACCTTTTCAAAATGAGCCCAAAGTGGTGCTAAATCACTATCAAGGCCAAGCAGTATCCATTCATATCCACTTTGCACTCACACAAGTCACTCCACAAGGTGGAAGGTACTCAAGGGTCAGGGCCCTAATCTCTTTATCCTAGTCAATTCATGACGTGCCTTGGACAAATTGCCAAGCTGCTGCCCACTCCTGCTGAGCCTGCAGAGGGCTAAGCCATGCTGTGAATGGAACATATGGCCCTTCTGACAGCACTTAGGCTGTAATCAAGTGTCAGCATGACAGAAGGATATCTCTTAGATCCATTATATACAGACTTCAGCTCAACCCTTCCTGTTTGTTTCTCTGTCTTTTATAAACTAGGAAGGATTTTCAATTCAATAAGCAGGACCTGCATCCCTGTGCATTGTGGTCTGAAACATGTTACATCTTTGCATTCACAGAGATGCTCGGCAAGCATGTCAGAGCAAGTTACTAAGCCTCAGCTTTCTGCAAACACTGTAGAACTCAAAGGGACAGACACTGACAGCCCTTCTGGGTTCTGAGGAGTCCCCAGTTTACCAGGCAAAGACAGACTGTTTGTGATCATTTGGTGGCCACAAAACTGTGTACAAGATAAGGCCTCAAAACTGAAAAAGCCAAGTGAAAATCCTTACTTCACAAGTACAGAATTATAGAATCATAGAATGGTTTGGTTGGAAGGGACCTTAAGTATCATCTAGTTCCAACCCCCCTGCCACGGGAAGTTATACCTTTCCACAGTTTTGTGGCTATGCCTAGTCAGAATTAAATGTTAAATTCTCAATTGTCAGAAAGGCCATACCTTTCCTGGCTGTTGGGAGAGGAGGTGTTCAGAGTTCAGCTTTCTACATGGTTAAACTTATCTGACAGCTGACTAGTATTGAAGGTTCCCAAAAGCTTGTAGGGGCTTTTAAAGACAATGAGCCACAAGGACAGATGAAGGTCTCTTCCACACTGACTCACCCTTTGACAGCTGGACATTAAAATTACCTATGTTCTCCCTTCACAGAGGCTCTAGTTGGGGCTAGTAGGCAGTTTTAGTGGTGTTTCCTTTGGACAACATCTGAAGCAGAGTGGAAAGGAAGTCATAAATTTCTCCTCAGACCAGTCAAATATGATGAATGTGCCCAGGATATTTGAAGGTACTATACTTCCAAGGCATACCAGTGGTGTGTGGTGTCCAGCCCAGATTTCCTCCATGGGATGGTGCAGTTTTGTGCTGCCTTTTGCTGTGGGCTGTGGCCAAAATCACAGTGTAGCAGACAGAGTTTTCTTTCTCCTTCTACACAAGCCTGCACCAGCAATATAAGTTCTCCTAATTGCTCCTGAGGGTTTCAAAAGATGAAAGAAATTATGTCCTGTCCAAACATAACAACAGTAATGATAACACACAAGTAGATAAGGCTGTCAATTTAGTACAATTAACTATCTACTCTGTGATACTTTCATTTGGTGATCTATTTTTACAAGGCAATCCAAAGGGAAAAGGAAAATATTTATCAGAAAACAAGGGGATCCAAAAGGAACAAAAAACATAGGGAAAAAATAAAGCAATGGCAGACTTAAGGGGATAAAATCAAATAAAACATGCAGAGAGACAGTCCACACTGATGCCATATGTCAGATAAAGCTAACCAGAGTCACACCTGCGTGATGCTCTCTGACTACTGGTTGAAGTTGGAACAAATGAGGCAGTGATAAAACCTTTTAGAAAAATATGTAAGGGTCTCAGAAAATTATTTGGAGCTCAGAGCTCAGAGGGAATTTCTCTTTCTGCCAGTACTTGTGACTACATTACTAAGCCATTTGAACCCTAACTAGGGCCTCAAAGTAGAGATGTTTCAAAGGACTTTGAGCAAAACTCAGTGCTCGGTAGCACAAGAGTTAGTTGTGTCATGGTGAGTTTGCCCAGGGGTGCCTGTTCAAACCTGGACTTGAACAATTATAAGGTGCTGCAAGAAGTCAAGGAATAATCCCAAGAGGCTCAAGAAGATCACAAGAAACTTTTCCAGAGCTTCTGTCGCCAGAGGCCATAATACAAAATGAGAGTGATTCTTGCTCATTGGTGACTGACAGAACTGATGCAGATCTTGACCACATCAAATAGGAATAATGAAATGTATTGCTAGTGCTTCCAGGCTCAGGCCAGTTCCTCTCCTCATTCTCTGAATATGACCTTATGGAAAAGGTGAATGCACAGGGCAGGGGAGGAGACAAAACTCCCATACAAGCTATTTGTCTATCCTAGCTTTCTGGATGACTCGAATGGAGATTGTTCTAACACTCCAGGGGAAAGAGCAAGTGGATGAAGCCACACTTATCCAGCAAAACGGGAACAGAGATATTAATCTGGCTTTTTGTGTGGTGATCACAAATGACAGATCTGACCTTTCATGAACTGCAGTTATGGGCAGGTCTGAAGAGTCTAAAATTGGATTGGACAGCATGTCTGCTCAAGCTAATAATGCTGCTGGTACTTGTCAGTGGCCATGTCACTCCTGCTCTTGTAAACTGTGAGCATAAACTTTGGTCTGGGGAAACTTAGTGACCCTCAGAGAGACAAATTCATAAAGCCTTACCAATATAAGATGAGTGAATTTTGATCTGTTGAGATCTTTTGAGGCGATCCTGTCTGGGTGAGAATGCTGTGATGTGAAGTCATTGATAGAGTTAGGTAGCTGAGGAGTAACTTTACTGAAGAGGGACCTGAGTCTTTGTAGAAAGATCAGTACCTGGAAGAAGTGCTTAAAACAGAAGGCTGTTTCTATATTTGATAATTCAAGTTTTACCTGATACTGGAGGAAGTGGGAACTGATGCAATATCAAAAGGTGGAAGTACAGACATCCCACATTGTACATGAAACTGAAGTTATTTCTACCCAAAGGGTAAAAACCCCAGCAAACATTCAAGGAAAGGTGTTGGGGGGAGAAAGAAAGTCAAGCAAGTTATTATCAGAAAATATCTGGAAGGAAATAATTTACAGAACTTTGAAATTATTTTCTGATTGGCAATAAGTTTCCCCTTTTGATTAGTCCCATTTTTCATTACAAGGCAGTACCTTTCTCTACAATGCTCCAACATCCAATGTATTGTCCAAAATATAAATCTTAATGTAGACTTTTTTCCCAGTCTTGCAGTCTTTGAAACTACCTTCAGCATCATGGGGGTTATGTATGATGGGTTCCAAACTACCAGACTGGATTTGAGGAAGCTCTTAGAGATTCAGTAA